>NC_090444.1:763779151-764379502 GCF_031143425.1 Pleurodeles waltl | reverse complement strand
ACAGCAGCTACAGCTGCTGCCACCTCACAGACAGGGTTTTGTCCTCCTGGGGTCTGAGCAGCTTAGTCCCAGGAAGGCAGAACAAAGCATTTCCTCTGAGAGCAGGGTGTTACACCCTCTCCCTTTGGAAATAGGTGTTACAGGCTGGGGAGGCATAGCCTCCCCCAGCCTTTGGAAATGCTTTGAAGGGCACAGATGGTGCCCTCCTTGCATAAGCCAGCCTACACCCATTCAGGAACCCCTTGTCCCCTGCTCTGGCGTGAAACTGAACAAAGGAAAGGGGAGTGACCACTCCCCTGTCCATCACCACCCTAGGGGTGGTGCCCAAAGCTCCTCCAGTGTGTCCCAGACTTCAGCCATCTTGCTTTGCAAGGTGTGGGGGCACTCTGGAGGGCTCTGAGTGGCCAGTGCAAGCAGGTGACGTCAGAGACCCCTCCTGATACCTCCTTACCTGATAAGGTAGCCAATCCTCCCTCAGGGCTATTTAGGGTCTCTCCTGTGGGTTCTCTTCAGATTCTACATGCAAGTTTCCAGCAGGAATCCTCTGCACAAACGACTTCATCCTCTGACCTCGGATCAACCGCAGCCTGCTCCAGGAACCGCTGTACCAGCAACAAAGTATCCACAAGGGATACTTTTCTTCTGCAACTTCAACTCCAGCCAGCAACTGCAACAGTTTCCATGGTGTGCATGCTCTGAGGACTCCCTATCTTCATCCTGCAGCAGAAGAACTCTCCCGTGGGGTGACAAAGTCACTCCCCTGCTCACGCAGGCATCTTCTAAGATGACGACCAGTACCCTTGGACTTCTCTCACAGTGGCAAGCATGCTCCTAAGGACACAGAGGGTGGACTCCATCGACATAGACTGTCCTGAGGTCCTGCTGACGCAATTTGGAGGAGGTAAGACCTTGCCTTCCCTCAGAGCGACAGTACCCCTGTGTACTGCGTCATCTTCCCCTCCTGAGGCCTCTGTGCACTTTTTGCAAAATTCCTTCATGCACAGCCTGGCCCAGGTCCCCAGCACTCCATCCTGTGACGCTCAACTCGCTGAGTTGTTCTCTGGTGGTGTGGGGCCTTCCTTTGTTGTGCTACACCAACCACGTTTTGCACCTCCTTTGTCCCCGTGTCCTGGGACTCCCGTGGGTGCTGTCTGGCGTCCTGAGGGCTCTCTAAAGTGCTGAGAGTCCCCTCTTCCTCCTCACACACAGTTGAGGCCCCAGCCATTTTGACTCAAAACACACATTTGTCGTAACCAAGGCTTGTTGGCGACTTCCAACACAAAATCACGTCTGCATCCATCTTCACGTCGTGGGGCATCCTTTGCATTATGCAGGAACCCGCTGGCATCTTCCTAGGGTGCATTCCTGTAGTCTTCGTCCAACTGGGTACTTACTCTTATTTTGCACCCTTTTCTGGGTTAGTAGGTGCACTTCTTTCGACTTCTGAACATGGTCCCCTCCTTTTGCAGGTCTTCAGGTCCAGGAATCCAGCAGTTGTTGTTTGCAGACTTGGTTGGTTACTGCAAAATCCCAATCACAAGGTGTAGTGTGTCCTAAGGAAACTTCCAGTACTTTACTCCTGCTTTTCAGGGCTCTGGGGTGGGGTAATTTACTTACCTTTACTGTATTCTTACTCTCCCAGCGATTCTGCACACGCTACACTTGTCTAGGGGGGAATTCGTGATTCGCATTCCACTTTCTTAGTATTTGGTTTGTGTTGCCCCTGGACCTATTTTCTCCCATTGCATTCTATAGCATTTCCTATTGTTTGCAATATCCTATGACCAATTACTTGCCTTATTTTGGTGTCTAGTGTATATATTGGTTATAATACTTGCCTCCAGAAGGAGTATTGCCTCTAAAATATGTTTGGTACTGTGTCACCCAAATAAACTACCTTTATTTTTGGTAACACTGAGTATTGTCTTCACTTGTGTATTAGTACTGTGTAACTATAAGTGGTATTGCATGAGCTTTGCATGTCTCCTAGTTTAACCTAAGCTGCTCTGATATAGCTACCTCTATCAGCCTAAGCTGATAGAACACTACTACTTCACTAATAAGGGATAACTGGTATAAGGTGTAAGTACCCAATGTACCCACTACAAACCAGGCCAGCCTTCTACAACTACTATGCTGTTGCAGAGATTTTTTAAATGGCAGTTTCTCATCCTCAATTGAAACAAGATGGGACATGGACCACACCTTATTGGGCACCTGTTGCTTGCAACTTACAATGACAGACCTGCCATCTCACATGGTGCCACTGAGTGTCACACAATTTTATCTCCCTTCACACGGTTGCTCGGAGAGGAGCTGAAATCGCACAATGGCAGGGAAGACAATCAGGAAACCACTGCTCAAAGTCACTTTGCAGCTCATCTTTTCTGGCTGTGAGCAGCGGTTGTCCATTTAGTTGTGAAAACACCCCAGGACATATACAAAAGCCTCAACAACCCTTTGTTTTTTGTTTTTTTGGAAGGGGTTGTGAGGCTTGGTGAGTGCCTCTAAGGTAGCTTTTGGCAAGAGGCCAAGCCCCCTTCAAGGCCCCACCCACCCTCATATGGTGAAATTCCTTTTTAAGTTGCCAGATATGCAACTTTCGTCAAAATACTAGATAAAGAGAACAAGCAAACACCAGAAATTGGCATAAAGATACATGGGGAGGTATGCAGGGTTTGTGGAGTAATACAAAGCAGAAAGTTGGAGCTAATCCGGTAAATAATCCCTGCCCCCTGATATACCTCCATAAAATAATTGTTGTCCAGAGATTTTCTTTTTTGACTTGTGTTTTTGGATCATTAGAGAAGTAATGTAGCTGTGGTAGACACTGCTGATCCAGGTCAAATTTCTCTGGAGGACATTTTTAAGAATGGTGGATGTGATGCAGTGATGTAATATTCCAGGAACCACGAGACCTATATACTTCATTTTAGTGTCAAAACACAGATTTTTCGGGTCAAGTAGTATTATAGAGACTGAAAATAACTCCTCAGAGCCACCCTTCCGCTATTTTCCAAAATGGCAGCTATAAAAAGACATATATAGAAATGAAAGAAATAATAATGGTTTTTAATCCTTTTATGTATGCACCAAACAATGTTTATGATCTGAATATGAAAAAAATCATATTTATCACTCCTGTTTTATCCCCTTCTGGGCCACTGCTGTAATGGTTAAGTCCGATGGCGCAGGGCTGCTGCACCACGGAAGTAACCATTACGTCATGGAACCAGCCTATGGGGGGAGTGCTAGCGCTCCCTCCATGGGCCTCCCACCCTGTCAGTGCAGGGATGGAAGGCGAATAGCTTCCCTTTCCACCCCGACCCCCCCTCAATGACGACTGATGACGTCAGTGCGTGATTGCGCTCTGTCCTCATCAGCGGTCGCCCCATCACGCTGGATGATCGGAAGAGAAATGCTTGCATTTCTCTTCCAATCGGTGGGTGGGAAAGGTCAGAGAGACATGAAAGGAAAGGTTTTTCCTTTCTTTTCATGTATTTCTGAGCATTCCTGTAGACCGATCGCATAGCGATCAGGCTGCAGGTATGCCCACTAGACACCAGGGATATTGTTTACTTTGTGCAAATGGGCAAGGACCACTCTCCACTGGGGAATTTTTTAAGAGGCCTTTTTCTGCCCCCCAGAGGGGTCAGAAGCCACTTGGCACCAGGGATAATTTTAAAAAAAAAGATTTTTAGAGGTAGGGAGTGACCCCTTTGTCAAGGGTCGCTCCACCCCTGGGGTGCAAATTTATTTTAGGCCGTTTCTGCCCCCAAGGGGGGAAGAACCCACTAGGCACCAGGGATTTATTAAATTATTTTTTTTACAGATAGGGAGTGACCCCTGAGGCAAGGGTTGCTCCCATGGGGGTCAAATTTATTTTAGGTCATTTCTGCCCCCTTGGGTGCAGATTGGCCTATTTCTGTTTGGCTCGTCTGCCCCTAACGGGGGGCAAAAACTACTTAGGCACCAGGTATTGGTGTGTGTGTGTGTTTTGTTTGGGGGGGCAGCCCCTTGGGCAAGGGTCACTCCCCATGGGGGCACATTACTGTTGGCCATTTCTGTCCCATTTGGAGGCATATCGGACTTTTTTGGTAAGGTCAAGCCCACTAGACACCAGGTATTTTTTTTTATTTTTTTAAAGAGGGTGAGATTATGGCCATACGTCCACCCCAAATAAATGGGGACAAAGTTGTTTTGCCCACTAGTGGGTGGATGGGGCAACCCATGATCCACTCCCACCGGGGGTGAAGGCAGAAACCATACTAGATGTCAGGGAATTAAAAATAAAATTAAAATAGTTGGGTGCTGGCTATTAACCAGTATGGGCATGGTTATGTCCCCACCCCAACTGATGAGGGTAACAATCTTTCAGCTATCCCCTGCACACTACAATATCTTATCCCAACAGCAAGCAAGAGGACATTTGATTATTTTGGGTTTTGGTTTTACATTTGGGCCATGAGAGCTAGGCTAACTCTCAAAATCGTCCCAATTGGAATGGTGAGGGCGACACTTTTTGGACTTTGGGACGCTGCCATGTAGAAAAATCTACAAACCTAGACACATCTGAAAACCAAGCATCTGTGTGAGTCCAGGGTGGTGTGCTTCACATGCACCCCGCACCATTTTCTTACCCCCAATGCCCTGCAAACCTCCAACTTTGTTTGAAATCACACATTTTTCCCACATTTTTCTGATCAAATCTTCCAGAATCTGCAGGAATACACAAAATTCCAAACACCCAGCATTGTAGCATCTACACCGATAAAAACTGTGCCCCACTTGTCAGCCTAAAAACGTTTTTTTTCAAACTGCCGTTTCGGACCCGCTTTGGTTCCCCGTCAATTTCAACATATTTTTGGCTTTTCCCTGCCACAGGCACTTGGCCCACTCACACAAGTGAGGTATCATTTTTATCAGGAGACTGAGGGAAACCTTGGGTGGTAGGAAATTTGTGCTGATGCGGTGATCCCACACAGAAATGTGGGGAAAATGTGATTTTGTTTAGCTAAATTTGAGGTTTGGTGAGGATTCTGGGTAAGAAAACACCAGGGCATCCACACAAGTCACACATTCCTGGACTCCCTCAGGTGGCTATTTCTCAGAAATGTCTGGGTTTGGTAGGTTTCCCTAGAAGGCTGCTGAGCCCAGGACCAAAAACGCATTTTTATTGGGAGACTTAGGGGAATGCTGGCTGGAAGGAAATTTGTGGCTCCTCTCAGATTCCAGAACGTTCTATCACTGAAATGTGATAAAAATGTTTTGTGCCACATTTTAAGGTTTGCAAAGGATTCTGGGTAACAGAACCTGGTGAGAGTGCCACAAGTTACCCCACCCTGGGTTCCCCTAGGTGTCTAGTTTTCAGTACTGTCCAGGTTTGCTTGGTTTTCCTAGGTGCCGAATGAGCTAGAGTCCAAAATCCACAGCTAGGAACTTTGCAAAAAACAAGTCAGTTATCAATGTCAAAATTTGATGTGTCCATGCTGCGTTTTGGGACGTTTCCTGTAGCGGGCACTAGGCTTACCAACACAAGTGAGGTACCATTTTTATCAGGAGAATTTGGGGAATGCTGGGTGGAAGGAAATCTGTGTCTCCTCTCAGATTCCGGAACTTTCTATCACAGAAATATGAGGAAAAAGTGTTTTTTTGCTACATATTGAGGTTTGCAACGGATTCTGGGTAACAAAACCCAATGACAGCGCCACAAGTTCCCCCATCCTGGGTTTCCTTAGGTGTTTAGTTTAAAAAAATGCACAGGTTTGGTAGGTTTGCTAGTTGCCGGATGAACGAGAGACTAAAATCCACAGCCAGGAACTTTCCAAAAAACAAGTCAGTTATCAATGTAAAAATGTGATGTGTCCATGCTGTTTTGGGGCGTTTCCTGTCGCAGGCACTAGGCTTACCAA
Source organism: Pleurodeles waltl (assembly GCF_031143425.1). Classification (NCBI taxonomy): domain Eukaryota; kingdom Metazoa; phylum Chordata; class Amphibia; order Caudata; family Salamandridae; genus Pleurodeles; species Pleurodeles waltl. The sequence goes on along the minus strand of NC_090444.1, from coordinate 764,373,590 downwards.
CACAAGTGAGGTACAATTTTTATCGGGAGACTTAGGGGAATGCTAGCTGGATGGACATTTGTGGCTCCTCATAGTTTCCAGAACTTTCTGTCACCAAAATGTGAGGAAAAGGTGGGTTTTTTTGCTAAAATTTGAGGTTTGCAAAGGATTCTGGGTAACTGAACCTGGTTAGAGAACCACAAGTTACCGCTTCCTGGGTTCCCTTAGGTGTCTAGTTTTAAAAAATGCACAGGTTTGGTAGGTTTTCCTAGGTGCCGGCTGAGCTAGAGACCAAAATCCACAGCTAGGCACTTTCCAAAAAACACGTCAGTTTTCAATGTAAAAATGTGATGTGTCCATGTTGCATTTTGGGGTGTTTCCTGTTGCGGGCACTAGGCTTACCAACTCAAGTGAGGTACCATTTTTATCGGGAGACTTGGGGGAGAGCTGGGTGTAAGGAGGTTTGTGGCTCCTCTCAGATTCCAGAACTTTGCAGCACCGAAATGTGAGGGGAAAGTGTTTTTTTCCAAATGTTGAGGTTTGCAAAGGATTCTGGGTGCCAGAACCTTGTGAGAGCCCCACAAGTCACCCCATCCTGGATTCCCCTAGGTGTCTAGTTTAAAAAAATTAACAGTTTTGTAGGTTTCCCTAGGTGCCGGCTGAGCTAGATGCCAAAATCCACAGCTAGGCATTTTCCAAAAAACACGCCAGATTTCAATGTAAAAATGTGATGTGTCCATGTTGCATTTCCTGTCACGGGCACTACTCCTACCCACACAAGTGAGGTACCATTTGTATCAGGAGACTTGGGGGAACACAGAATAGAAGAACAAGTGTTATTGTCCCTTGTCTTTCTCTACATTTTTTTCTTCCAAATGTAATACAGTGTGTAAAAAAGAAGTCTATTTGAGAAATGCCCTGTAATTGGCATGCTACTATGGGGACCCCGGAATTCAGAGATGTGCAAATAACCACTGCTTCTCAACACCTATCTTGTGCCCATTTTGGAAATACAAATGTTTCCTTGAAACCTATTTTTCATTCTTTATATTTCACCAAATGAATTGCTGTATGCCTGGTATACAATGAAAACCCATTTCAAGGTGCAGCTCATGTATTGGCTGTTGGCACTTAGGGTTCTTGATGAACCTACAATCCCTATATATCACAGCACCCATAAGAGTCCAGGAGATGTAATGGTATATTGCTTTAAAAAATCTGCCATAGCTGGAAAAAGAATTTGCAAATAGAAAGGACTTCATCGTAAACTAGCTGCCATTGAGCAACATATTCACATTTACATGCCAGACCAACAATTCCCTTGGAGCTTTTCTGTGATCTCTGGATCGTCTGTTCCAGTTTCATATCTGGAGCCACAGCATTGAACCTTTCCCCTCTGTCTTTCACCACAAAATGTTTTTTGATTAATTTTCTGTAGAGGTATGGTTTTTCCACCTCAAGCTTCTTCACTCTTTCCAAATACCAGGACCGATATGTCAGGTAGTTTATGCAGTCGAATTTGTGAAACACAGTAATCAGTGACTCAGCAGTCTTCACATTCAGCTCCCAATCACCTTCCCAATCAGTATGTACCAAGTTTTTCACTAGAGCTATCAAGTATAAAACATTTCCTCAGTACTTGCAAAATTCTGTTTTTTTTTACATTCTTTGACAAAGACTACGAACTTGGTTTTCTGATTTTGGACGGAGTGTTTTGAACCTTGCCTGGCATTGCATTATGTCTTTTGAATGAAGTGCACCCTGTGTCTTGTTCATTTCTTAGATAAGATATGCAAAACCTAATTTGTCATTCTTGTTCTAAAAAGCATTTCAACACGTTTCTATAACCGCAGATATGATGAGCATACCTTGTAACGAGTGAGCATAACTAGTTCCTCTCAATACTGACTGAACAGTTTTGCCTCCAAAGATTTCAGCCTCAATAAGTGCATTGTCTATGCCACATCCACTGACATAAATTCCTGCACACCGTGATGCAACTTTTGCTGTGTGGAAAATGCCCATCATTGGATAAAGATCATCAAATTCTACTGGATTGCTCATAAAAATGCAGCTACAATATGTAAAACACCTTAATCGAAGACAATTGGCAAGATAGGCTGGTCTTCAGGCTGAACACAGACATTTTGGAAGGTTTTTAGAGCTGTGCATACTGTTGCGTAGTTTGTGACCGGAGATGGTATTACTTGTAAAAACCCAACTTTCTTTAGTGGGGCAGTATTCTGGAGATTAGAGCATGAATTCCAGCCCACGGAGGCACTTGCTTTTCTTCATCCTTCAGTTTGCACCGAGTACGCAATAAGATAAATACAGTTAAACCAGCTTTGCGGACCGCAGAATCAGGTGGAAGAAGATCGATGTCCGCAGCCACTTTGAAACTTTCTGGTAGGCTGGGACACATTGATCGTTTGTAGTGATTTTGCACACTTTGGCAAGGCACTTGGGTTATTGGTTTGCAGCTTTGTTTGTTTATGCCTACAGCTGACACGGCTTGTTTTCCAGCAGCTAATTCATTGGTACGGTCTTCAAAAAGCACTGTGGCAGTATCATGTGTGCTGGATGTTCCACACAAAGAAGAGCTGTCTTCCAAATTATCAAGAGCAGCAATTGTAAATCCTTTCCTGGTAAAGTGACCTGGAAGTGGTGTGCTGTCGGATTCACAAGATTTTACTGCATGAGCTGCTAACAAGCACTATGTCATTATAACTTGTTGATACACCAATCCTATTCATTAAATTGATTAGCTCCTTACTTTTGCACTTGTCATAGATGCATGGGCAGTCATCATTTGGACAGGATAACCATCACGTTTGTGACAAAGTAATACATCTGCCAAACTCAAAATCAAGCCCAGGGTGTAAAGAAAGAACAAAATAGGAACTATTGTTTTTTTCAATTCAGTAGAGCTTATTTCTTTTTGTTAGAACAACATTGCGGGTGTATCAGGAAACAGATTGTATACATTTTTGCTTGCTTCTGTAAACGGTATTTGGTTGCCACAATTTAGCAACTTGATTTATCAAAATATGGTTTTGACCCAAAATGTTATCCACTCAAGTGTATTGTTAATCTGTACCAGCAGAACACACAGATATTTGTAGAATATATTTCTAGATATTTTCCAAAGACCAAGCCAGAGATTTGAGGAGTAAGAAATGCCCATGTTAGGGTGGATTGTTAAGTGTGTTAAGTGTGATGCTGATGCGTAACGTAACCTGATCTGTAACATAACTGTTTTTGTTTTTATATTTGATCACTAAATTTTAGCAGTGACACTCACTCGTTTGGGAAGTCCTGTATGAATATCTCTTGGAATCTGTTGCTAAATTAAAACACTGTTTGGCCCAGTCATTGTGTAGTTTAGTATATATTATGCCTAGAATAATGTAGGTTGAACATATAGGCAAATTCATGTGGTGTGGCCAGTAGATCTGTAAGGATCAATCAATACCAATTAGGTGACACACTATTTCCAATGAAAGCAAAAACTAATGTGAAGTGAGTCTAAATATTTACATGATCAGAATAATGAAGAGATAACCTGAGAGTGCAGAATGGTGATGTTTCGAAGACTACTGGAACATAATTCACCATCAAATTCAGATTTGATTATTCACTCTACTTTTTAGATAAAATCTCCTTTTTAGATAAAATGACTCTCAAGTGAAAATATTATTTATGTTTGGTCTGCCAGCTTGAGTAAACCAAAGTATAAAATGGCTGATTAAATCAGGTTTAGCTTGTATAAAAAAGATTTCTTTAAGCCATATACATTCTTATTAAGTATAAATTAAGTATCAAATATATCCAATTTGAACACATTTCATGAAGCCAGGACATAATCTATATAACTAAACTGTACCTTGGAATGGGCATTAGATACTGTTTAAGCTTGAATTCATTATGGAATGAAGGTGGTTTGTAAGGAGGGAGAAATCTGAAGTTTATTCAAGGCCTTCTGCGGCAATAGACCCAAACAATGGGGAAACAATGTCTGCTTCATTATAATAGTTTGCAGAACCAAAGTTATTACAAGAGCACAAATATACAGGAGCAGAACAAATAAGGAACAATAAACATGTACTGGCACCACCCATACCAGCTTATTATAAGCCACCTGAAATTCTCACAGAATAGGTTGGTTGAGGAAGAGACAGTTATACCTCTCACAACTGATAGATTAATGTTCTGAAAATCAGGCACTGATACCGTCATTAGGAAGTAGAATCTGTACATATATCCAGAGATCAACCTCGAGCTGGTTGTTTTTGTAACTCTTTTTAATGTATTCTTTTGTACCATACTCCATGGATTCTTTTTATCACTGCTTACTTGTGTCAAAATGGAGATTCCTGAAGTAGGATGGAAATTTGGAGGAGGTGAGAATATCTCTGACTTTGTTCTGCCCTCAGTGCAGTTCTTCACTCACTGTTGCTATGCAGCACAGAAGAAGCATGTCAGTGTCTCTGGCACACTTCTAGGCCTTGCAGTGCTGCTGACCAAGAGGTGTACACAACTGTTAGGAACTCTCTTTACAATGCAGCACAGCATTCAGAGAGATAATCTGCCCCTCTTTTGACTTGCCTGAGAGGCAGTCCCTTATGGGAGCCCTGTTCTTAGGACATGCAGTTCTGTAGCCAACTGCATCTGCAGTTTTCTCCCTCCCTTGGTTCACACCAGTCCTTGAAATTACCTCCCACTTGGGGTTCCACCAACATCACCATTGATCCATACTTTACGTGCAGTGGACCTCTGTATCTGGGAATGGCGTCTCTCACCACCCCCACCCAATTATAAAGGACTGGTGAAATGGGAGAACACAGAAGAGATCAGTGAGGGGGTCTAGCAGCATATTTACAAACCCTTTTCTTCTCCTGTCATCAAGAATAGGGCTGTAAGTCAGTGACTAAAGAAAATGTAAATCCCCCAGGGATCTCCAGTGAAATGTTTTCATTCCAAACAACATAACTCCATGCTATTCAAAGATCTTGCCAGTTCTAAAACAACCCCTGCCTCCCAATGACGAAAAATAATTCTGCTAGTGTAGACCTTTGGTCTCTGAGATTAAATAGTATTCGCATGTTGTACCCCTCCCATTTTAAAGTAAACGCCAGTTCTGAGCACTCACAAAAATGTTTAGGACTGTCAGTAGAGGCTTTACTTGAGGTGCAAGACTGCCATGAATAAAATAGGACTGTAAAATAGTGTATATTGTGTATAGTGTATATTGCCAGTAGTGTTTTAGGATACCTTGACATCACAGACTTGCATTGCATTGATCTAAGATATGCTTTTAAGCATTTTCCCATGTAGTATCTTCATATGAGGGAAGAGAAGAAGATGCAAGAGATGTAATGCATATGTTGTCCAGAGAATGGAAGATTTTCACAAGATTGACAACTCTGGTTTGTAAGGGAAAGATTGGCTTGCAGTGCATTTCCATTATTCCCCTTCACTGCTTGGCCTAACAAACATGATAAAGAAAATTAGAATTGCAAATAATGATTTTGATTTGTTGGCACCTTTGGATAGTGTCTGTTATATTTTCAATTCACACCCTCTAACTCATTTCCCCCATGTTTGTCTATTCCACCTTTAAAGATAATTTGCTTTTATAATTAGTGATACGCCCAGATGCTGACCTGCCCACCTCCCATAATTGCCACCGGTCTGCCTGGCACCCAGAGTTGAAGCCATCTTGCTACAGCACGACTCTGAGGCTTGGTGAGTGCTGCTCTGACATGCTTTGCTCTGGTTGCTGACCTGCTCGATGTCCCTTGACTTGCCCTTGGTATGGCTGTTGCCTTTCCCAGAATTGGTTTAGAACCCAATTCTAAACCAACCGGACGTCCCTTAACTTGCCCTTGGTAGGGCTGTTCTTTTTCCCAGAGGGTGAATCCAGCTTTCTTGTTATATGGCATTGGGGCTGGACAAGTGAGGGACTGGCTCGTGCCTGAGACACGCCTTTCAGGGCCGCTGCCCCCCACTCCTGAGCTGCTTGGACATCCTGCGGGCTGCATTCGCGCTGCAACTCTGTTGAACCTTTGGCTGCCCATCGAGGGCTACATCCCCACTTTGGGCCACCCTTTGGTCCTCTCTCTGGCATCTTTTTGCAAGCTCACCCAGGTACCCGCCTCGTTGGAGGAGTGCCTCGTCCAGCACCGCACTGTGGTTGATTCAGGGTTTTCCTCGACTTGGAGGACAGAGACCTGTGGCATCCTCTGGTGATGACCGGCGGCTCCAAGTCATTATTCCAAGAGCATCAAGTTACGTGGTTGGCGATAGCGCTTCTTAACTCTGACGTAGGAGCCCCCTTTTCAGTGTTCTTTTAGTTGTACCTGATTTAATTATGCCTAATTTAACTGAGCCCATAATTTTCAGGGCTTTTGTGTTTCAATTAGTCCATCTCTGGACGGTAGCCAGCCCTCCATTTTGTGGGTCCCTCTCTTCCTTTTCTCTACAGAAAGGCCTCATCCTTAAGATGGTGGTCCTCTCTCCTGAAGTGAAACGGATATAGGACTTACAACAATCTGAGATACAAAAGAAAAGAAGGACTCTATGCTCACTAGCGTAACTATTGAGCATTTATAGAGTGGCCATCTTTTAATGGTACTGGGCTGATCCCTAATCTAATTGCAGGACTCTGCTCACCCTAAAAAGGTAGGTTTTATCCTGTGCCAGCCATGATCATGCCTTACTGGAAGAGTTTCAGGGTTTGAGCTACAGTTTTCTCCACTATTAATCTTCTGACAGCACTCTCTTGTATGTTACAGCTCCCTGTCCATTAGACAATTGCTTGTAGGCTGCTTCACAGTAGGACACGTAAACCCTTAAACCAGTGTTTCAATCACCATCATGGAGTTGAGCAACTTACATTCTAGTGATTGCTTTTTGTCACAGATGGGCTGTAATGCGTTCCAGAATAAATAACTCCCCTAACCTGTCTAAAAACACAGCCAAAAACTTCAAACATAAACTTCTCAAATGGTACCCTGAAATTCTCATATCTAATGCCTGTTTTTCTGCAAAAAAAAAGGATTGTGGTTAAAGACTTACCAGACCCCCCCTACCCTTAGCTCATAGAAGGTCGGGGACTAATACCCACAGCTCAAGAACTGTCAACAGCTTTAACCTGGGGATATTCAGGGTCACCAATCGATCTCCTACGGTCAAGGGCACCCCATCTACTACCCCATGTGCTGTCCGATGGGCTACCCACTTGACCACTTTGACCTCCAATCTTCTCTCAGTGACCTCCAACACTACGTGATGCCCGTCGCTGGTGCTCCTAGGAGCCTTCTTCCTACTCCTCTTCCAATCATCAATTCAAGTAGACCTTCTACTAGCCCTCATCCTCCGTTCATTTACCCTGTGACATCTGTTACCACCTTCGACCCTTAAGGTTTGCCGAACACTGCCTGCACCCCGGAATGCTCACACATGTCTTCTGTTCCCAGGCCACATTAAACTCCATCTGTATTGATGATTCCCTCCCCCTTCCCTGAGGACAGACTTGTTGAACTTAGTCAAGACCCTCAGCTAGTTAAAGCCAATCTCCAGAATGATATATACATCACCTCGAAGCTCGAGAAGCTTTGAATTACTAACCTGGCATCTTGGGTTAACAGAACCCCACACGCAAATCAGTATAATTCAGCCACTAGGGTAAGGCCAAACTACTCCGAGCATGTGACATCCATCAACGAGGATTCACCGAATGTGCACTGGAGTTCTCGACCATCTGAATCCCATCTCCAGACTCCATAGCGTTTCAGACCATCTGTCTGATGCTGACATTCACTCCCTTCTGTTATCATATACCACTACACATAAGGATTTGGCACCTTCGCTGGTCACAGTCCAGACTATTCCCTCCAACCCATTCAGAAAAGCCAGTCACAACTATAGGACCATGAACAAGTACAACCTACTACATGTCTGTGGGAAGCTGGCTTTTTATGTGGTGGTGCCAATGTAAGGGCACACTATGCACAAAGTCCGCACATCCCTTATTGGTTTACAGGGCTTAGTTTAATAATCCTAAATTCTCTATTTCTGGTAGTGTGTTCGAGCAGCTTAGGCTTATCAGAGGGTAGTGTTAAGCATTTGTTGCTCACATGGTTCACACACTCAATATGAAATCCAAGACCAATTTACAAAAATAAAGCAGATTTTTATAGGAATTTAGACACCGAGATTTTTAGAATAATTTCAGTGCAAGTGGTGATATCGATTTTAAAAGCAAATAGAAAAATAGTGCCTCAAAGGTTATAGTGTTATCCTTCGGGAAAAAAAAAACACACGTAGCAAACAGGTACTTGAAGGCAGAGTTCAGAGGTGCCCTTTGGGACTTAAGGTACTAGGGGCCAGATGTAGCAAATAAAAAATTTGCGAGTTGCAAAGTGCGAGTCCATGCGACTCGCAATTTGCAACTCGCAAATTGGTATGCAGTACGGTGTCTCAGACACCGACTGCAACTCGCTATGGGGTCGCAATGACCCACCTCATCAATATTCATGAGGTGGGTCGCAAATTGCGGCCCCATAGCGAGTATAGGCACTCGCAAACATGGAGGCCTGCTGTCGTCAGCAGACCTCCATGTTCGTGACTGCTTTCAATAAAGCAGTTTTTTTTTTTTTAAGTGTAGCCCGTTTTCCTTTAAAAAAAAAAAACGAAACCTTTAGTTTCGGGTAGTGGTCCCTTGGACCACTACCTACCCTGAAAAAATATTTTTGGGTCCATTCTCAAAGTGGAAGGGGTCCCATGGGGACCCCTTCCAATTTGCGAGTGGGTTACCATCCACTTGAAGTGGATGGTAACTGCGACACCATTTGCGACCGCATATGCGGTCGCAAATGGTATTGCATACCACTCAGAATCGCAAATAGGAAGGGAACACCCCTTCCTATTTGCGATTCTGAAATGCATATTGTGAGTCGGTCCCGACTCGCAATATGCATTTCTGCATAGCAAAGAGGCATTTGCGCCTCGCAAACGGCGATTTTCGCCGTTTGCGAGGCGCAAATCCTTTGCTACATCTGGCCCTAGGTGGCCAAGGTCAAAAGTACCACCAGCAGTTTCACTTTACCTGCCCTGGTGTGTCTGGGTGGAGATGTGTAATTCAGGTTGGTAGCCTTGAGCGCTACACTGTTAAAGTCAATGGGGACCTGAAACAAAGGATGCAGTGGGGACAATTCTGGAGTAACCCAAAGGAGGGCCCAAGTTGTGGGGTTCCCTAGGTCAACAGGATGCCGTCAGTAGTCATGGACCCAGGCTGAGGGGCTCGAGTGCAGAGGGTCTTGACTGGCTGGCCACTTCGTTTGAGGCTCTCGCAATCGGTCCGTCGTCCTGCAGAAGGGAGAAAACAAAATAGCACGGTCGACCTCACCATGGGTCTCACTTATCCTGATGTCCCTCAATGTGCAGGAAGGCTTCCAAGGTGGTGGGATCTGGGCTGGAGCAAAACAAGCCTTGGCTGATGCAAGTGCCTCGGCACTCAGGGTATTGGTGCAGGGGGTCTCTTGAAGGGTCTACCATCTCGAAGCGCAGCAGAGAGACTGGGCTGACCTCCAAGAGCCATGAAGTCCTACGTCTGCAGTGGTGCTCCTACAGTGGGCTTGATGTGGTTGGTGCTTGCAGATGCAGAGGGATGGCTTCTCCACCCCAAAGAGAGATGATAGTTGGTTGTCAAAGTGCTGGACAGGCCTCCAGTGTTGAGGAGGATGCATAGCTGCAGGACGAGTTGGGTCTTTGCAATCGTTAAGGAGGAAGCAGCAAGGCAGGGTTTGGTGCCAGTTTCTGTGCAGGTCCTTGGTTCTTGTAGTGTCTTGATGCTTTGCCCTTCTTCAGTTCCCATGAAGTCAAATGTGTGGGCCTGGGAGTACAGGGTAGTAACCAATGGGGTAGTACAAGGGCGACTATGCCCCCTACATGACAATTTCCTGTGGGGAATGGGCATAACCCTGAACCAGATGTTCCTATTTCACCATAAACAAGGTGTTGAAACCCTTCGCTGGCTGTTCACTTTAGGTAGTCCACCTTAGGGAGGTGGGGAGCCTGTGAGCAAAACAATCCTTCTGAATACCTAATTTTCCAGCTGCTCTGGTGCCAAATGGGCCTCAAGGCAGGAGGTAGGATTCTCTAGGTCTGAGGGTAAGCCAGGGTTGCATGTCAAAGGTAGCAGCGGCTCCGAAGTCTCTGGCCTTCATATGCTAAATTGCTAGCCACCTCCTGGAGGAGATGAAAACACCTTCTGCCGAGCACGGGCTTTCCCTTGAAGGGGGGCAGAAACCTGTCTGTGGTGGCGGGCTGGAAGATACCAGTCAGCCAACGCACTAAGGGGCTTATTTACAAGCCCCTTGCACCTCTGTAGTGTCAGCAGAGCAAACAGTCCCCCACACAGAGCCACATTTACATACTGGCACAGTGGTACCATTGCTCCAGTTTGTAAATCCTTGCGTCACATTATACCTGCGTCAGGTATAATGTATGCAAGGTAGGTGTTCCCCCCAAAAAGGGCTGCAAAATGATTTCTGCAAGATTTCTCTGTGACATTCTGCCCCTTCACAGCATCATTCTTTTAACACCTGCACAGGGTAGGCGTTAAAGTGGTGCTGTGCTGTTTTCAATGGGGCCCCCCTCTCATTGCTAGACTAGAGTCAGAATTCTGATGCAAGTTGAGCAATGCAAAGAGTACAATTTTTCAGGGTCTTACAAGAGTGCTAAAGTTCTTGCCAATTAGGTTACAATTAACATATGTGTCGTTTTTAGGGGATGAGCACTGGGGCATGGTTAACAGCATCACAGTGCACTTCCAATCAAGGGCATCAGTACTAGTGGGAAAAAAGTGGGACCGACCATGTCTAAAAAAGGCACTTTCTACAGTGTCCCCATTACACGTTAAGAATCAGTAGTAACCAAATATCATCTCAGGACTATGCTTCTTGACTGCAGTTCGGTAGTAAGACACGCATCTGACATTGTTGATTTAATCTTCGCACAAGACCATGACCTCCTAATCGTCAGTTAAACGTGGCTCAATGACATCTCCTCACCCGTTCTGAACATTCTATTTCCACCCAATTATGACATCACCAGACTGGATAGAACTGGAAGAGTTGGGGGTGACATAGCATACATTTACCGCTCCATGCTAACCGTGAAAGATGCAAAAACGTCTACAGTGCCCTCTTGTGAATGCTTAGGTATTGAAATTTGGAACAATGACAAGATTATGTGTAAACTCCACCCAATTTATCACCCCATGGGCAATAACCTACCTTTCATCAAACAAATAATAGAGACCATCTCCTCTAACTCGGACCAACACACCAACCAGATCTTCTTGGGGATTTCAACATTCACTGGAACAACTCTAATGACCTCATACTGAACACCTTTAAGGCCTTCCTTACGGAACTCAACCTTACTCAGTCATGTAGTTCCCCAACTCATTATATAGGCTCCACCCTTGATCTAATCATCGTTAAGGTTAATGTCATACTACTTGATTCCATTACACCCTGTGACTGGTAAGATCACTACCTAATCTCCTTCCTCATCTTGGAAAAGGTATTGACTGGAAAGGGCCAACCTCTTAAACACAGACATTGGGCTAGAGACTTGAGAAATATTTATCTATCTGGTCTAGCTTCTATCAGCAACAATTTACCACCTCCTTCCACAAACATCACAAATGTGAATGATCTTACTGAACATTACATTCATTCCATGTCCGATTTACTTCATACAATTGCTCCAAAACAGCTAACAAGAATACCCAGTAGACACTCAAACCCCTGGTTCAGTGGCAAGATAAATAGAGAAAGACGCAATTTAAGGCTTGCTGAGAGATCATGGACATCTCAAACTTTAAGGTGCAACCAGACAATGCCAAACACAGACCCAAAAAACTATTCAAAATCGTCAAACAACAATCGATTTGCCAATCTAACCATCAATTTGTAGTTCCAGGGTTATTGAGAAGCGGCAATGATTTCTCTGCCTATTTCATTAAAATGACAAGGAGGATTGAATCAGAACTTTTGCTCACCTCTCAGCATCTGTTAAGTCTTTTGCAGCTCAGTCGCCTCCCAGTGGACCACCTGGTGAGATCCCCACATACTGGTTGTACTACAAAAAATAATGTTACTTGGAATGTCTTTAAACTCCCGGATGAAGCCGATATACTTACAACAATAACATCAATAAAACCCTCTAACCACTTCAATGATCCTCTGCCTGCGAAGTTCATCATAGAGCTAAGATCTTCCATACTCCCTCTGTGGACCATGATTATCAGTGCATCTATGTCTCAGGGCATGATTCCTGATTGCTTTCTAGAAAAAAACAAATACAGACCTGTCAGACCTCAACAATTTCTATTCAATTACCAACATTCCAACACTTCTCAAAGCTACTAGAGAAATGTGTACACCTGCAACACAGGACATAGCACTGAAATGGCTCTAACACACGTTGATGATGATCTCCTGAGAATGCTAGATCAGAACAAACCGTACTTGCTTATACTTTTTGATCCCTCCTCTGCCTTTGATACTGTCAAATATGACAGCATTATTGACCTTATTGAGAAAAGGATGGAGCTGTCCAGTCCCATTTTAAAGTGGTTTGCTTGGTCCTTTATAATAGATCACAAAGAATCAAAGTCAATCTAACCCTATCTGACATTACTCTGGTCACGATTGAAGTTCATCAAAGACGCACGCTCTCACCCACGATATTCAACTTGTTCATGGATCCTCTTACAGGAATTCTGAAGCTCTCAAACTACCACATGTATGCTGATAATACACAATTGTATTTGAGAATTTCCTCACACGAAAATATAAAAACTCTCAACTGCACCCTCCTGAAAACCCAACAATGGTTAACCTGCAATCACCTCCTGCTCAACACACTCAAAACAGAATTCCTATTGATTGCTCCTCACAATCACTCCACACTCATAGATGAATAGTTCAAACAACTCCCAGCTCTCATCTTTGCCCCCACGTTATTGACTGTACTAGATCATTAGGTATAATGTTGAAGAAATACCTGAATGTGCAAGATCATATCAGTGCAACCACGAGGGGGAGCCAATTACCAATTGAACATACTAAGGAAAATCAAACCCTTCTTGCCAACCTGATGACTTTCAGCAAGCAGTCTAGTCCCTTGTCATCTCCTGATTAGATTGTGAGAGTGCTACACTTGCAGGCTTACCCAAAGTAAAGCTGGCTCCGTTAAGGGCCACACTGAATTTAGCTGTTAGGCTCATCACATAATTCAGAAGATTCAACCACAATACATCAGACCGAAAACATCTAAAATGGCTTCAGTTTGAAGCAAAAATCCAGTTAAAGATAGCTTGCATGACACATAAGGCCCTTAACCATAATGCTCCTGTCTACCTGGACAAAAAACTCGAACTATCTGGTGGTAGTCAATCCTCAAGAAGTGCTAACTTCCTATTATTGAAACTACAGAAGTTCATCAAAAAGAAAACTTACAACTGCTCCTTCTCCAGTCTAGCCTCAGGAATATGGAATGCACTGCCTCCTGAAACCAGGACAAACCCCTTGATTACCTCTATCAAAAAAAGAAATAAAAATGCTTCTGATTAATATATTCCTTCAATAGTAGTCCTGTAGTCACTCAGCTTGACTTATAAAATAAGAATATTATAAAAGTAGAATTTTGGAACAATAATTCAAATGATCCTCTTTTGATAGATTTCAAAAAGAGCACTAGGCTGCTGAAAAATTCAGCAGCAAAACTTTGCTTACAGTTAAAATCCAATTGTTTAGATAATGACATAGACACAAGAGATAGACAAGAACCACTTGACAGCCTACTCTAGCAACTTTCTCTACATTCTACACCCTTATTAGATTATTTCATTCTAAACACCAAAATGCAGTTTTCTAGCCGACAGATAGATACAGCTGACTCAAAACATAATCCGTCCGAGTTCTAGCAAAAACTAATTCGCAGATTTTCAAGGAATGGACCCATTACCTGCTCCCTGAAGTTTAGAATAATTTTCTCAGACTTGACTTTAGACACACCCTGCTTCACTCATAGTTCTCTTTCATTTGAGCATGATATCTATGGTCCATGACGGCCAGTACTTTTTAATGCTCAAATTAAGGTTTTGCCGGTGATAACTGTGATCAAAAATGGCTTCCTGTCTAGACCATGTCAAGCACCACAGAGACAAGTAAAAACACAATTACATTTGTCCTTAATCAATGTATTGTGCTGTTTAAAGCATCTGTATCAGCACTTGTTTGAAGCAGCTAACTTTCACTAGGCACCCTGTTGCTGTATTTATAGGGCATCAAAACGCTTGCACGTCAAGACACTATCACAGGCAAAATTGCATCCGATCACCTGCAAGAGAAGAATGAAGGAGGAGTGATATCAACCTGCTGTTAAACCTTTTGAAGAAGGTAGTGTTACTCAAATGCAAAGGGAGGTCATTCTACCTCTAGTCCTGAGTAGTTTGCATGCCAGGGCTTTTCTTATTCTTGGGCAACACCAACTATTCTTTAATCTTGGTACCTCAAGGAGGAGTCTGAGAGAGAAGGTCAGGGATTTTCAAGTGAGAGATGAGTAAATGTCTAATTTTTTCTAGAATTCATTTAGTTGCTGTAACAATGCTTCTAATCCCTTGAATGGTTTTGAGCTAAAAGCACATCATGTCTTGGGTTGCATTTGCTCAAACGTTATTCTGCCTCATACAGCTCTTGCTGAGCAAAGCAAAAAAGTGATTGGTGGAATGCATTATTTAATCTCAGCCACTGGTAATGGTAAACTAGTAAATCCATCATTATTTTACTCTCTGTGCCACTACAGACAGGGCCCAATCAAATGCATTTAGCCTTTCTTCTGCTCCAATAGGAACAGCAGATCTTGAACTCCTCAGTCGAGCCCCATCTGAGCAGGAACACAAGCTACACTAGACCTTTTCAGATTCATTAGAGCTCCTCAGTGAGGTGCAGCTTGGGCCATGGCCACAGTGAACTGTGCACCTGAAGCTGTACCTCATTTATGCAACCTTAGAAAGCTGAGCTTGGTCTGGGTTTGCTTGTGCTCCCTTTCATACGGGACCTGGCCTAGCAGGTTTGGTATGAAATGTTCCTTATGGGATGAGGCCAGGTCTAATTTTCATAGGCCTGGTAGGGCTCTGATAGGAGTCTGGAATGATACAAATGAGCTAAAAAACAATATATTGGATTGGGGCCCCTAGAGATTACCAGAAGCTGAGATTATTTTAAGTATTCAGTCCATCATGCTTTGTGCTCTCAAGGTGGGGCTCTTTGAGAAGCCAGGGTATTTGCAATTTTGTCATAAGTCTTAACTGCACCATCAAGGCTCAACAAAATTTAAAATGGTCTTGAGTTGCTTGTGTTTTTCTTCAGATGGGGGCCTGACCTTTCAGTTTGGTCTAGACTATCCCACTTGGGATGGGCTGAAAGCTGATATGCACAGCACTGATTCCTATCTGTAATGGCACAGACAAGCAAAATAAATATGCATTGAAATGCAGTCCAAAGTCATTATATGTGGCTGCATTCAAATCATCACTTTTTGTGCTATCTACATTATTCTCCCTAAGGAGGAAGAATGTACCAACATGTGGGTCCCAAGCAGGTTACACCATGGATTGCAAGCTGCACCTTATCCATAAGGCCCAACTGGTCTGACGTTCATTTGTTCCTGTTCAGAGTGGCTGTGCCCTGGCAGTTTGGTCTGGTTTGTCCCTTACAGGTTTGTACCAAAAACTTAATTGTGTTTGGCTGGTCCCTGTCTGTAATGACACAGACAATCCAAAACATAAAAGATTGGATTGCCACTGATAGTACTTTCCTTCATGCATATTTGAAGGACCAAAAAAAGCTACTTGGATGGATAGAATTTTAAATGTTAAGCCTGGTCAGCATATTAAATACATTTGGTTAGATGGAAACCACATAATATCCCATAAAAATGACAGAGGGTTTTATGCTTCAAACCATAAAAGTTTATCAACAGTTAATGGTTTATAGAAATCAAAATGAATCAGGTACATGGCAAAACATGATCAGAATCTGTATTTCTTATTTAAAATGCAAGTAATATGCAAATAAATGTAAACCATTAAACTCTCTTAGAATAGAGGGCAATCCAGCATAAGGATGCCTCAAAAGTAAAGACAAAAGGGAAGACTAAACCCTACTCTATTTCAATCTGAGGTCCGCATCACTCTAAGGCTAAAATAAATCTGCATAAATCTAAAATCTGAAGCAATCAGAATTTTTCTTTTAACTCTGTACGATATCAAAGGTACATTTCTAACATTTCACACCTCTACACATTGTTCTCAGGAGAGCTGTCCAAACAGGTTAAAATAGGTGAGACAATTGCATAATTGACGGACTCTGAAGGCTTTTTCACTAACAAGCTTCTAGCTGTGTCCTTCCAGTTCATATAATTAGTAACTAGATTAAATGTATCAACTCATCAGCAAAATGCAGGTGCCTGCTTGAATATAATACTCATTAGAATATAATACTCATAACATTTCACAATGGTTACAACAAAAAGAAAACATTTCTTCTCATGAGAAAGTACGAAACAGAACACCACGCTCATCAGCATTAGAAATTCAGGGGGCGTGGTCTGGCCACGACTAGCGATGGCCGCCTAGGAGACGAGCTCCGCAGGACGGCGGGCCACGCAGCTGGGGTGTCGGAGCCGGGGGCGCCCCGAGGACCCCCTAACCATTGCTAACCCAAGCACAGGGGGTTGGAGGCGTGGGAGAGCTGCAAGATCCAACGGGGGACCCGCGCTCTCCCCCGAACTGAATCGAGGCGAGCTGAGGACAAAGACGAGGCCCGCGGCGTGGAAGCAAGCCGGGGCCTCGAGTATAAAAGGACTCACCCTGAGAGACGCGCTTTCCCCCGCAACCGACAAACTGAGGCGCACCCGGCGCTCCCATACCCTCCCCCACCCCGCTTGACGCCAAGGCGCACCGCAGATTGAGGCAGAACGTACTGCGGGGCAGAACCAAACACGCGTGCTCTGCCTGGTATGACCGGGCAGGGAGGAGGACTACGCCGAGGCCTATGACGGGCCGATATGCTGCGGCCCTAAGTACAGGAGAGCCCGGCTTGATCCGGGGGAGGTGCCTCAACCCTCCCCTGTACTACGGACCCTGAGTGCGTACCTGGGGGATTCCCCCCCCCGCTCACCCTTGCGGCCTGGGACACAAGGACGGACCAGGCCAGAAGATGCGAGCCCCCTCCAGGGAGACGGAGGTGAGTGGGGCGCGCGGCTCCGATTTGCTGAGGGCCCACCAACCCCCGAGTTCAACGACCAGCTAAACCTTCAGGTCTCTCGCCCACGAGGGTCAGCCAGTGGCTACCCCCCCCTCGCTGAGGACCCCGGATGGGCACACGTCCTTACAGCGGATTGGAGGGGAACGAGGAGGTGACCGGTGCCGCGATCCTCACAGCACCCACCTTCTTCCTTTTTTCTCTCTTCCTCTCAAGGAAAAGGTCAGCAGAGAGGCATTGACTGGAACGGAGGGGAGTGGAGGGAGAGGCAGAACAGATGGGGAGGGGGGGAGAGAGGAGATGAGGGAGGAGGAGATGGAGAGGAGGAGAGGTGACGGAAAAACAAAATGAAGGAACGACAGACAGAAGGAAAAGGGGGAAGGAAGAAGAGAGATCAATAAACGGGAGACCCCATAAAAGACTGTCTGAGTCAGCACCTAAAAATTTATCCCATACTCTGCTCTAATGCACGAAAGGTAATTTTTCGATGTTGTCTTGGGGAACAAGCAAAGAAGCATCTATCTGACCTCACTTGCCATCCAGAGCCCTCCCTCCCCCCAGCCTCCACACCTCCAAAACCTTCATAATCTCCAAAACCTCTAAAACCTAACCTACCACGCTGCCGAGCCAAGAATAAATACCCTCCAGACCCCCATCACTGCGGGGGAATCTGCCATGCCCAGAGGCAAAGGGACGGGCAAACCAGCGGGTAAACCAGCCCGCCAACTACTCTTCTCCGAGGCCCTGTGCCAGCAGAAGCACCCCCCAACGCAGGACCCTCCGCCCCACTCTCACAACGCCTCCGACAACATGGCAGAGGGCTCGCAAGGAGCGTCCATGGACCGTATACTACAGGAGATATCGGCGGTGGGACACAAACTGGAAGGTATGGACAGCGCCATGGTGGCGCTGACAGCAGAGACAAGATCCATACGCTTGGAGATAGCAGGCTTCCAGTCACAAATATCTGGACTGGACCAACGAGTGACAACAGTGGAAACCCAGGTAGCTTCCTGGACTGACAGCGGCCAAGAACTCATGTACCTTCACAGCAAACTGACGGACTTGGAGGATAGAAGTCGCAGGAACAATATCCGCCTGTCAGGACTCCCGGAGGGTATAGAGGGTACGGACTTGATCTCCTACCTTTGGGACATACTCCCCAAGCTGACAGGCATAACATTTGACCCTCCTCTGGAGGCCTTCGCCTTCGTCACCTGGATGTGAAATTTGGCCTGTTCGAACCGGCCAGGATGTGGATCACCAAGAATGGCGAATCACTGACTTTCTTCGACCCAGAGGACTTGAGAACATTCCTAGATAGACTCCAGGAACAGGCGCAACCAATGGAAACGACAACTCTGACACTCCAAGACATACGAGGTGTATCCTCGGGAACCAACCACCAAGAAACCGCCTCTAACTCAGAGAGGGGAGCAACCATGGATCCCCACTCCAGGGGAAGAGACTTGGAGAGACTCACAAAAAGCCACGACGACAGTGGTCAAGCGCTTCAGGCGGTGGCGATGTACACCAAGCTGTCGGACAGGGACAAATCCCGCTCCCCCCTGAAGCCTGCGGTGGCCCCCTCCTGAGACTGACAGGGCACCAGCACCCCCCTCCCCCCTCGGAGTTCTCAGAGATCCTGCCATAATGAACCCTGGACTACCGTGACTGAGTCAAAGAGATCCTGTGGCGGAGGAGAACAGAACAAACGGAGAGATGAGTTCCTGATCTTGTGAACCCTTGAGTCATCATAATCCTATGGGCCTTTGTCCCAGTCTGACTCTGCCCGACGCTGCAGGATCACTGTTGTTTGTGTCTGCCCCTCTTCCTCTCTTCCTTTTCCTATTCCCTTTCCTCTCTTTCTCTCTCTCTCCCCCCCTCTGGGCAGCCCGATTGGCTGGAGTGGGATTGCGCCTGCCACATACCACCAACTTTCCAAGTACTTTCCTCTCCCCAGGAGGCCCGCCCCCTCCCCTCCCCCCCTTCCCTTTCTCTCTTCTCCCTCAGTGACATGCCCCCTTGACCAGGCTTACCTAGCAACCGAAAGTGCTCATCCCCTTCCCTTTCTCTTGGAGCGGCTGGAACTGTTACAAGGCCCCCTCTTCCCGCCAACCTGTCTCGAAGGGGGTTTGCTCGCTTGCCTGTTCGTTTGTTTGTGCGTATAGCAGTTTGTTTGCTCATTGTTTTTTCCTCGTCCTACAGGGAGGGCAATGAAAGACCCATCGAGGACAGTAGAGTAGTAGTGGAGATTGTGCAGCGATGCAATGCAGTGCTCTAGATAAGATAAATCTCGCAGAACTGGCCTACCCAGGTATCCTGCCACTCACAAACCTCGTGGATCCACACTTCCCACCCCCCTTCCCCCCCTCTCTTACCTTCTTTCTTTATTGTCTCTTACCCCTCCCCTTCTTTCTCTTAAAGGCGCAATAGCACAGCGATCCTGGAATTAAGCCAATATGGGAACCGCGCAAATGCCCCCCCATGCAAATCCTAAGCAACCCCTCCCCCGGCAGCCAGGCCTGTCCCTCATACCCTTCTTGAGTACGGAAAATTGAGCGCGACGGGGGCGGGGTGCCGAACGCGCGCTGCCTCCCTGGGCGTGCGGCCCGCCGGACGGGCAGTGGAGCCCGAATGACCTGGGTTTTAGTCCAGCAAGTTACAGTTCGAGAACTACCGGGACCCATGTCCCGTTCTTTTCTTTTCTTTCCCCCCCCTCCCTTCTTCCCCTTACTATTTTAAACATCTATAGTTTCTCCCATCCCCTCCTCACCCTCTTCTCCCCGCTTCTAGAGGCAAGCTCCCACTCCCCCCCTCCCTCTCCACTTTCCCCTGTCCCCTCTTGCCCAATCCTTGGTGCCCACCCATCCTCCCCCGGGCAAGCTCCCCCATATGGCCGGGATGCCTAACCCAAACAAGACACCGGTAGTACCCCTACGGATCATATCATGGAACGTAAACGGCCTCACCCATTTCATAAAACAGAATAAAATCCTGACCTACCTCAATGACAAACGGGCTGATATCGCCCTCTTACAAGAGACACACCTAGACAGACTAGAATCCGATAAACTACGACGTGACTGGGTTGGTACTGCTCTATTTAGCTGCAGCCCACCCTCGCCCATCACGGAGAATACCCTGAGAAAATGTGGGGTGGCGTTACTGCTACGTAAAACCCTTCCCTACAGGATCACCAAATCTTGGACCGACCCCGAGGGCCGATACGTATTTGCCAAACTAAAGATTGGTGATTCCTCACTATGTGTGGGTTCCGTCTACGCACCAACGGGTCCCAAACGCCCCTTCTTCCTACAAATTAATCGGCTTCTGACGGAGATAGGAGCATCTCGCTGTGTAATAGGAGGGGACTGGAACATAGCTAGGGATGCAGTTATGGATAGAACGGGACCCTTAGACGTAAGTAATAACGCAGATAGAGCCCTACAAACTGATGTCCTTTCAGACAACGGTCTTGTGGATCATTGGAGGCTGACCCACCCGACGGAACGAGAAGTTACCTTCATCTCGCCGGTACATGGCACCCAATCCCGACTAGACTACTTCCTTCTATCTGACAGCCTTGTGGCTCACGCCCAAGATAACAGCATACTGGAGGGTGGCCTCTCCGACCATTCTCCAATCAGTGTAGCCATCCAACTAGGCCTAGTGTCCCCGGGCCGCAAGCCCCGGAGGCTTGCAGTTCACCGCTACCGATCTCCACAAGGTAAGTTACAGCTACAGGAGCACGCAGCCTCCTTTGCCCAAGATAATAATAAAGGCACTGTTGAATCTAGCCGCATAATGTGGGCCGCAGCCAAGGCCACGATACGTGGACAACTTATGCGGGATGCTGCGCTGGCAAATAGAGACAGGAAAGAACAACAGGCGACACTAGAACTCGATATCCGTCGTCTCACAAGACAGTATACCACGCATCCTTCTCTATCAGGACGTCGGACTCTAGAACGCGCCCAAATGGCCCTTAACGAGCTATACACCACACAGGCCGAATACGCCCTACAGAGACTACAAGGGAGGCACTATGAACAAGGTGAAAAAGCGTGACGCCTGTTGGCAACCCAGCTTCGCCAAAGAACGGCCGCTCTTGCCATACCAGCCATCCGCGCCTCCACCGGAGAAATACTAACACACCTGCAAGCCATTGCAAACGAATTTGCGCTGTTCTATAGACACCTATACACCCCAGAAATAACATTCAACCCGGTGCAAGCCGCAACTTTTCTAGAAGGCCTTGACTTACCCTCTCTATCAGACGAGGGTCGTAGTCTCCTAGAAGGGGAAATAAACAGACAGTAATTAGAGAGTGTTATCTCCAACCTCGCCCGGGGAGGATGGGTTCCCAGCAGAGTTCTATAAATGGACAGTGAAAGAGGCGATAGATATCCTTCATGAGGCCCTAAATGAAGCCTGTTCCACACAGTCGTTAGGCGCCATATCTAATAATTCAACTATATCTGTTATTCCGAAACCCGGGAGGGACCCCTTGTGTGGCAGCTATCGGTCCATATCTCTTTTAAACGGTGATATTAAAATTCTAACAAGCATCCTGGCAAATAGACTCCGAAAAGTTATACCGTCTCTAATCCACCATACGCAAGTGGGGTTTGCACCGGGCCGCACCTCTAGGAACCATCTGCGTACCTTATGCCATAACCTATGGACCTCAAGGGACCTGCCGGAGACAGCATTAGCCCTGTCCCTAGATGCCCAAAAGGCGTTTGATCGCATTGAATGGCCCTACCTGTTCACGGCCTTAGAGAGATTTGGTCTGGGAGATAAATTCATCTCAATGGTGCGACTACTATACGACCAGCCAGCGGCAAGAGTCAACTGCGAGGGCTTCCTTTCAGACCCCTTCCCTATACGGAGAGGTACACGACAGGGCTGCCCCCTTTCCCCTCTCCTGTTCTTACTTGCCATGGAGCCTCTAGCCGCAGCTATCCGATCCTCCCCCTTATAACTGGCCTTGCACTTCCTGACGGCGTATCCAAAATCTACTTATACGCCGATGACATCCTGTTAACCCTTACGGACTTAGAAAACTCTATACCAGCCCTATTGGATGTTATTGATGGATTCGCGACACTGTCTGGCTACCGCGTCAACTGGGACAAGAGTGAGGCACTTCCCCTCTCGCGGGTGACCACAAAAGCAACTCTCCTGGGTTTCCCATTTCGGTGAACGCCGAAGCACCTTAAATACCTAGGCGTGCTAATCATCCCGGGCATGGCACACATGGTGGCAGACAATATCAGCCCCCTCATCGCACGGATGAAACTTGACTTTGCAAAGTGGACCCACCTGGGCCTGTCCATGTGGGGCCGAGTACAGGCGGTCAGGATGGTCACTGTGCCACGTTTTACCTATGTCCTAGGACTCCTCTCCTTGCAAGTGCCCCTCCACACATTACGGAGCATAGACTCCCTCATTAGATTGTTTGTATGGGGTCCTATGCGACCACGACTATCACCCGCCAAGCTCATAGCACGCCGCTCCCACGGGGGTATGGGACTCCCATCTGTGGAACACTACTCGCTAGCACTACAGCTATCACAACTGTCCCACACCTTACTCACGGGGCCTGACCCACCACAGTGGATCGCAGTGGAAAGGCGACTACTATCCGTGAACCAGGGACTTGGAGGACCTTACCGTGATGACTTCTCACCTGCTAACCCTGTGAACCCCATTCTGAAAGCGACCAGAGCAGCATGGCGAAGGGCCCACAGACTGTTTGGGGTACACCCTCTCATCCACGATCAGGCGCCTATGTGGCGTAATAGTGGACTCCGGATAGGTGGGGAAGTGCTCAACTGGTCTCATTGGAAGGAAGCTGGTATCCACACACTCTCTCAAATACTGGAGAACGAGGTACTTAAGTCCTTCCCAAGGTTAAGGGAAGAATTCGGTCTGCAGAGTGGAGATACCTTCAGCTCAAACACTGCATCTCCCAAAGAGTCGAAGCCACCCGTCGGGGGTCCCAGCCCTCACCGATAGCGGCCTACCTGCAGAAGTGGGCCCAACATAAGGGAGTCATGGCAGGTCTCTACGACCTAATCACTCGCCAGGTCTACTCCCAGCCTCTCCAAGACAAACTACGGCTGCACTGGCAAACCTGGTTACAACAGCCCTTAGATCCAGCCGATTGGGAGGACATCCTGGAAGCACTGGACAGAGGTACCTGTGAGGCGCGGTTAAAGTTCTGCCTTTTCAAGGTCTTACATGACTGGTACTGGTCCCCGGTGAAATTGCACAAGATAGGGCTCCTCCCGCATGCCCAGTGTTGGAGATGCCCAGAGGCACACTGCGACCTAAACCATATCTTAATTGACTGTCTAACAGTCCGACCACTATGGGATGTGGTGAGCTCCACCTTGGCTGAATCATTGTCACTCCCGTCACCATTCCCCCCTTCCCTAATACTCTTACAAGACACGACCTCTCTCCCAGACCTCTCTAGGCCGCACAAAAGACTGCTTCATACGGCACTGGCCACTGCAAAGATCTGCATACACTGGCGGTCAGAAATCTCCCCAACCCCGGAAGAATGGATCATAGCCATGACCCGCACAGCCACGCATGAAAGAAACATCTACAACCTGCAAGACCAAGCCCAAATCTTCACCCAGGTGTGGGCCCCTTTCCTAGCCAGGGGGAGCTTGTAGCTCGTAGCTCATAGCCCATAGACCGTAGGATACTCCTCCCCCTTTTCCCCTCTTTCTTTCCCCCTCCTCACCTCCCCCCCACATTTCTACCACTAGTCCTCCCCTCCTTCCCCCTCCTTCTCCTCTCCTTGTTCCTCAATACCGCTTTCCACCCCTCTCTTCCCATTCCCCCTTCCTTTTGCAGTCCCTTCCCATGCGCCGCCGATAGGATACTCGTACTTAGTAGAAGTTGGCTGACCGCAGACAATGTGTTACACGTCCCACCCTCCCGTCATACCGACCCCCCCCCCCTTTTGCCAACTACGCTGCCCCACCCTGGGGGTCCTACAACCCTACAACCCTACATCCTTACAACCTTATAACCTCACAACCTTATAACCTCACAACCTTACCACCTTACAACTCTATAACCTAACAACTTCTCTTTTTTATAACCATTATTATGAGCTACGATTTGACACCGTGCCCCCGCCCTGCTTTATAACTCTTACCCCTACCTACACCTTTCTCTCTTACTACCTCTTCCCCTTACTGCCCCTTCCCCCCTTTTTCCCATGTGATTTGATTAGTATAACATATTTTTCCCCAAGTTACGCTTGACAATACCCCACTGCCCCCTTCGTTCTCCCCATTTCGTTTAATCACTGTATATGACTGTTGACAAATGCTGGGGCTTCGACCTCATTTGGGTTTTGTACGACTTTGCAATGTTCACAATAAAACCTTAATAAAAAAAAATAAAAAAAATATTCAGCTTGCCTAGATATAAGAGTTCAACTGTCATGAAGCAAGAACGGCATCCAACTTTAGCCATTTTAAAATGTAGGCCTACATTAGCTAATGTGAATAACATGAATACATTCTTTTAAATAATGTTTACATTTTTATGTGTTACTGTCAGATTAATGCAAAACATTTACTTTATAAAAAGCCACATCAATTAGTTCCTCCCTCTGATGATTCTGGGAATCACCACAATTCACACTTTCACCTAATTGAATTCTCTCATTTACATGGAAGTTGTTGATTTTCGCAGTATATGTCTGGACTCCTCCAGCCCCTTCAACTCACAATTAACCCTATCTTGAATATCCTAGAGTTCAGGTTCTTCAACTTTCTTCCTCTTGATTCAGGCAGCTTCTGCTCTCTTTTGTAATTTGTCCCACGCTTTACTGAAATTATTATGATCTCTTTTATAAAAAGACAAATGTATATCACATATTATAATAAATAGTACTGGAGTTAGTTCAGTCTTTAATATTTCTCCACCAATACTCACTAAACCACTCACCAGTTTTTGAGAATCCTTTGCCTGTGCTTCCCAGACACTTGTCTCTTCTAAATCTCCTCATGAGTCATTTTAGTAATGTATTTGTTAATCTGGTTACTAGTTTCAGGTACATATGTGCAGCATTGCGGAATGTGAAACATGGGCAGACTCCACACTCTTTTGCCAGTCAGATATCTAAAGCAAGCTTGTTCTGTAAAATCATTGCCCTTATGGCTATAAACTCATTATCAATTGTGGTGTAAGCATCTGCTGTTGTTAGTTGTCAAATGATCTACTAAAACTGACAGCATTCTAGTCTTTAA
This sequence comes from Pleurodeles waltl, assembly GCF_031143425.1. Taxonomy (NCBI): domain Eukaryota; kingdom Metazoa; phylum Chordata; class Amphibia; order Caudata; family Salamandridae; genus Pleurodeles; species Pleurodeles waltl. Next base: position 764,347,981 of record NC_090444.1, on the reverse strand, counting down.
GTCATTTAAAACTACACCTACAGAACGCATCATAGTCATAAATATGTTTCCTACGCCTTTAGCTTTTCCAGAAGCCTTTACATACCTGTCACCTATATCATCTGCATGATGTACTCCCAGTTCGTGGGAAGCTGAAAGTAAGCATTCGTCCCACAGACATGATGGAACCCTCCAATTAAAGGGTCTCCTCCACAAAAACCTGGATCACCCAAAGCACTGAATTCTTCTACACAGTTACTCAACCCACCATCAGTGGCTTTTGGACGTGATTATTCCCTCTTACAATTCATACATTTTCCCTTTTCTGCAAATCCAGACTGTTTTGAATATATGCCTGACTCTTTCATTGTTCCTTCCTCCTTGTCCCAATCATCCCTCTCTTCTTTCTTAAACCTCTTCTCAGTCTCCATCCTTCTTTCATTCAGTTCTTCTATAAGGTCCGTTTCAACCCTATTCAATTGACATGTAGCTTCAGAATTAATTTGTGTGATGAGCATAAACTAATGACCCATCTGCTCCAAGATTTCACACTTGCGTTCGGATTTAAAGTTTTCATCATAGGGACATCATCTAAAAGCTTATCAAAGTTCTACCACTTGAAGTGTTTGCAGTTTCTTCCAGCTCATGTGGTCTCTTGTCATTCTTAGCTGCTTCATTGAAAATTGCTGTCGGTTCAGACAGTGCACTTGTCACAACTCGACCTTTGAAGCATGTGTGCTACCTTTTTCTCCCTCTGAACATTCGTTTTGAACTTGAATTTGGCTCTGTGAATCAGTGGCAGTTGTCACCACTTCTTCACCAGGCTGTCTCTTTCTTGGTGTGGGGAGCTATGAATCCAGTGCGGCAATCCACCATACTTTACTGCAGTGTTCCTCACAAGAATAATTTGATAGGGTCCTCCACTAAGGTGTTCAAGACAACTTTTACTATAATGTTTCTTCACCAGGACCCAGACTATCGGACTTAAGTCATGACTCAGTTCTTGTCTTGAGGATGGGGTTAATCAAATCAACTAAATGAGAGACAGAACGCACCACGTCAGCCAAACCATTGCAGTAGTCAAGAACCATATCATCTGTTATATTCATAAGTGCAGCTGCAGGCACCGACAAGGTTCTCATGGCTCTCCCCATCAGAATTTCATGGGTGGAGAGTCCTGTCTTTAGGATGGGAGTGCTTCAAAGGCTCATCAGAGCAAGGGGAAAATGTCTGGCCATTAGAGAAGATGTGGAGGCATACATGTTAGACAATTTTAATGCCAGGGTGCTGTTCATATGCTTCACAATTCCGGAGTCTTCAGGTCTGTAACTGCATTGAAATCTCTGCTCAATCCCCAAAGCTACAGACAACATTTTCATCACTCATTCTTGAAGTGAGTCCTGCGATCTGACTCCAGAGAAACCAGAAGGCCAAAACACATAATCAATTTCTACAGTAATAATTTGGCAACATCTAAGGTTATCACACCTCCTAGTCTGGTATGCTTAAACCCACAGAGAGGAAATCCAAACTATAACTAAAACATAGTGAAGTCCATTGCAGATGGGCATTTCTATGAAATCCAACCGCCTGTGATTGAAGGGGACTTTGGACATCCCTATATGGCTCATGGTCACAATGGTCCTCTTACTCATATTTATCTGCTGGCATGTAATGCATATTAAACACAGGATCTCACCAATGACACAAAAATTGTGTTTATACCGATATGTCCTAAACTGTGGATCATGGCATCTCTTCCTATATGAGTAGAGCTGGGAAATACCTAACCATGGGAGAGAGCATAGAATCAGGTAAAACAGGTCTTCAATCCCAAGAACCTCAAATCTCATTCTGATTCTTAACACTTCCAGCCCTCACCCACTTTTCCCTCTCAGTTTCGGGCATTTTATTCTGCAGGTCTCTCTGTTCATCATATGTATTCACAGAATGTATTATAATGTTTGAAATTGTGTCTTTGTCAAGTTCACATTGATCGTCTACATTAGATGTACAGCACTCCAGTGCGCAGGAGCAGGCAATCTCATCCGCATAGTCATTTCCCAAAATAATAAAATCATATCAGCTCCTGTTTGCTGCACATTTCACAACTACTATTCCTCTGGGTAGCTGTAGTACTTCTAGCAAGTCCATGACATGTTTCCCATTCCTTACCGGGGAACCAGAGGCAGTTAGGACACCCTTTGTGACCACAACTGACCAAAATTATGAACCACATCAAAACCATATTGACTGTCAGTGTAAATAAGAACACTAAACTATTGGAAACACAGCTTGCTCTGCTAAAGTGATCAGATCAGCCACCTGCTTCAATATTACATTACACAAACAGGAGTCTTTCACAACACCATTTTATGGTGCAAACAATGAAAGCTGCTCCTCAGTCACAAACATTCTAAAAAAAAAAAAAAAATCTGATTTTTATTCAACTCAGCCCCAAACGTGTCAACTAGTTCCTCCAGATTGTCACGCATTGTACAGTCATACAATGCAACCTTTATGCTCTGGAACCTAAGCTCAGACTTACTGTAAGCATTTGATGAACTCAAGCTCAAGAGTTCCCCTAACAAGCTCTTCAAGTTTCCCTTTCAATTGTACAACATTCAACTCTTTAGGAATGGTCTCTTCTACCTGAGAGTGTGATTCTGAAACTACAACAGTGGCAACAATGGATGTATTTCCGGGGAACCTTTTCTGTGTGGAGTCATGCTCTCAAATCTAGAGAATTAGCAACTGCAGATGCACTAGATGCTGTCATGACAACAGATGCACTTTTGGCAGACATGACAATGGATGTAGTAATGATATCTATAGATGGCTCTGAAGTGGCCAACTGTAAACCTTCCTTTTGGGGACTCTGCTCAGCAGGCGCACTCACAGCCGCTTCTAGGTCTTCTTCTTCTCCTGTCACTATGTATGTTAGAGGACACACTACAGGTGGAGTTACAACATTATATGAAGTTGGTCAGGAATTCAGCAAATCATCCAAAAACTCATTCCCTAAATCAATGTCAACCACTGACTGTCTTTTATCAACCTCATCTCCCCCTTGAGACTTTTTTGCCACTGACCCTCCCATAACTATCACAGGATACATACCCATGCCCTCAATATTATTCTATCTCCACCCATCTCGACTCCATTCAACTTTGAACTTTGTTCCTCATTTGGGTTTAATATTTCTCCTCCTTCACATGTGAGGCACTTTCTCACGCGTTCGATGCTTCAAACTGTACAGGTCTTGGTTGAAAGTGCATCTCATATATTACTCATCTCAAATCTTTAATCTTTCTCACATTGAATGTGCCCTGTGGGAGAAATTGCAAGCATCCATCTTTCGCTGTGATCTTACTCCAGTGTTTGATCCAAATGCATATGTGTGTGTAACTAACATAGTGGCCATATCGTACGGTTTATCTTCTGGATGAGTTTTCTCACCATCACAAAAAGCAGTTCTCAACTTAGCTTGTATTTTTTTAACAAATTTCGTCTTTGCAATTTACGTAGCATATACACAGAATTTCGCAAACCCAAATAAAATGACTAGGGTTTCCAACAAATCTCAGTATGGCACACAGCTGCATAAATGCCGAATCCCAGTGCGCCTCTGCAAATCTAGCCAATTGTAGCACAACCCAAAACAACATAACAACCACACAAGCAAAATCATAAATCCCAGCGCGACACCTAATGATGTATCTCACAGAATCACACAGTGGCATACGCAATAATATAAAAAATAAAACAATTCTTGTCTATTTTCCTAAAGAAAATAGAATCAGCAATCACTCTAAGGGAAATAGGGAATAGTATACTCTTGGCTTTATGAAACATGCAAAGTAAGTTCATGACCAGTGGGAACTCACTCTAATTAGTGTGGTCTTCTGCGCCCGAATGATCAACTGAACACCAATCTCAGTTAGTAAAAACTCACAAGAGAGGTTTAATAAGCCACTGTCTTAATGCAGCAGTTGTGTCTTAAAGTTCAGCACCTCAACCTTAGCTGAGTCAAATACCACTTAAATGTACCTATCCGGGGTTCGAGAATACAAAATACAAACTTCAACTCTGACCAATAAGATCATTGACCTTCATAAGCACCAGCAATATAGAAGGAAAGGCACTTCAATTGTTAACTTCAAAACCAGGCCCTTTTAGACCCAATGTGACACCACAACTCAAAGCATGACAAAACATCAAAAACCGCATGCACCACAACTCTTAACAAATTGCAGTCAAGCCTCCATAATTAAATGCACTTCCCTACTTGTACTCACACTGCAAGGATACTGCAATTGTCTTTAGGAATGCTGGAATCCTTTTTACATTCCAAATGGGACCATGAAAGCTAGAGAATGTAGTCTGAAATGAGGCAGCTCTTAATTCAGGAGTACATTTTAAGTCTTCCTTAGCTGGAAACAATCCTACACTACCAGAATTTTTTCAGAGCTTTGCGTCATGCAGATTTTAGGGGCTATAAAGCACTACTTGACTGGATCAAATTTTCAAAGCTAAGCTTTGTCAGCATAATAATTAATTCTGTTATTTGTAAAGCATATTAGGCCTCACAAAATAATAGTATTTAGTTTCAACCCACAAAGGTTTATTAAAAGTTAGTGGTTTACAGAAATCAAAAATCCTATTAGGTAATGACAAATCAAGAACAGAATGTGCATGTTTGAATTAATATTCAGGTAATATACAAATCAAAATCATTAAAGTCTCATGGATCAGTGGGCAATCTAGCGTAAGGAAACCTCAAAAGTAAAGATAAAAGAGAAATCTACTCTAGGTCTCATGTCTATATCAGTCTAGAGGCCTGATTACAATTGAGGCATTTTTCGATCCCTGCATAAACCCTTTTTTTTTGCATGGGTTGTAGTTATTAGTTTTGTTGCATTTACCACATTTGTTAACTGTTAGATGTGTTAAATACCTCAATCTTCATTACATTTCGCAGGTCAAATGTAACAGGGAAAAAATCACATGGTATTTACCGTATCATGGAGAGTTTAGTGCAGTAAACACTAAAAACCACATTTATTCCCCACAAGCCTGCAATATGTTCTAATTATTGCACCCCATAAATAAAATACCTTGTGGTATTGTGATTTATCAGGCGCAATAAATAGCATCTTTATTCGTAAGCAGAACCTAAGTCCAAAGTAAACCTGCATAGCCCTAAGATCTGAAGCAAACTGAATTGTTCAGTGCAGCTCAAATCTGCTCTCTATTAAAAGCACATTTCTAACATTTCACACTCTTACACATTGCTCTCAGGAAAGCTATACAGTCTGGTTAAAACAAGTGTTAGAAATGGGGTCACTCTAATCAGGGTAAAGGGGGATCACCCTTGGTTAACCCCCGCTCATCCCCATGGTAGCTTGGCACGAGCAGGCAGGCTTAACTTCAGAAGCAATGTGTAAAGTATTTGTACCAACACACACAGTAACTCAGTGAAAACACTACAAAATGACACAATCCAGGTTTAGAAAAATAGGTAATATTTATCTAAATAAAACAAGACCAAACAGACAAAAATCCAACATACCTAAGTCAAATTATGAATTTTCAAAAGAATAAGAGTCTTAAACAGTGAGAATGCTGTTATTTCACAAAAGTACTGGGGTAGCATCACAATAAAGCCACACAGGTGAGTGTGCATTGAAAAAGGTCAGCGGTTGGTTCGTCGTGCGTCATTTTTTCTCTCCCGCAAGAGAGCGATGTATCAATCCGGACAGGCACCTCGGGTCCGGGCAGGCTTTGTGTTGATTTTCCGCACCCAGCAATGCAGTGCCGAAAATCCAGTTGCACGGTATCACAAAACCACGCTGCGTGGTGTTTGCGTCATGATCAGCCTCCGATAGCGGGGGTTCCCCGTCCTTTCTCCAGCCGCGTTGGTCGATCTTCCAGCCGCAATGCAGGTGGAGCATTGATTTCAGCCATGAAGCCAGCAGCGTGTTGTTTAAACAGCCACGTCACGGAAGGTGCGTCGAATATTTCCCCGCACGGCGGTCTGTGTGTGGATTTTCAGTTCTTGTCTGCTAACTTCACCTTTCTAGGGCCCAGGAACTACATAGGGCACCACTTGGCAGGACAGGAGTCTCAGCGGAGAGTCCAGTTGCTGGCAGGGGAAGTCTTTGGTGGCCCTGAGAATTCAACAACAGGAGGCAAGCTCAGTTCAAGCCCCTGGAGATGCTTCTCAAGCAGGAATGCACAACAAAGTCCAGTCTTTGTCCCCTTTTACAGGCAGAAGCAGCAACTGCAGGGTAGCCCAACAAAGCATAGTCACAGGCAGGGGCAGCACTTCTCCTCATCTCTTCTCCTTGACAGAGGTTCCTCTTGATTCCAGAAGTAATCTAGTTTTCAGGGGTTTTGAGGGCTCTTCTTGCCTTCTAGGCCTACTTCAAAGAGAAGTCTCAGTTGTTTTGAAGGCCTTGCCTTGCCCAGGTCAGGTCCCAGACACACACCAGGGGGTTGGAGACTGCATTGTGTGAGGCAAGGCACAGCCCTTTCAGGTGTGAGTGACCACTCCTCCGTCCCTCCTAGCACAGATGACTCATCAGGATATGCAGGCTACACCCCAGCTTCCTGTGTGTCACTGTCCAGAGAGAGCTGCAAACAGCCCAACTGTCAAACTGACCCAGACAGGGAATCCACAAACAGGCAGAGTCACAGAACGGTTTAAGCAAGAAAATGCCTACTTTCTAAAAGTGGCATTTTCAAACACACAATCCAAAAACCAACTTCGCTAAAAGATGTATTTTTAAATTGTGGGTTCAGAGACCCCAAACTCCAAATGTCTATCTGCTCCCAAAGGGCATTTGCACTTTAATAATATTTAAAGGCAACCCCCATGTTAACCTATAAGAGAGATCGGCCTTTCAACAGTGAAAAACAAATTTGGCAGTATTTCACTGTTAGGACATGTAAAAAACATATGTACATGCCCCACCTTTTACATGCACTGCACCCTGCCCATGGGGCTACCTAGGGCCTACCGTAGGTTTGCCTTACATGTACAAAAAGGGAAGGTTTAGGCCTGGCAAGTGGGTACACTTGCCAAGTCGAATTGTCAGTTTAAAACTGCACTCACAGACACTGCAGTGGCAGGTCTGAGCCATGTTTACAGTGCTACTTATGTGGGTGGTACAACCAGTGCTGCAGGCCCACTAGTAGCATTTGATTTACAGGCCCTGGGCAACTCTAGTGCACTGTACTAGGGACCTACTGGTAAATCAAATATGCCAATCATGGAACGTCAATTACACATACATTTTACATAGGAACACTTGCTCTTTAGCACTGGATAGCAGTGGTAAAGTGCCCAGAGTAACAAAAACAGCAAAAACAGAAACAAGCACAGATCAACAAAGTGGGAAACAGAGGCAAAAAGTTAGGGAAGACCACGGCAAGGATGCCAAGTCTAACAACAAGTTAATACAATTGCATAGTCTAAATATTCTCAGGTGCTTTCTCAGTAAAAAGATTCCAGCTGTGTCCTTAAAGCTTGCTCTGTCATGTGCACATATAATGTATAAACTCATCAAAAAAATGCAGGTCTGCTTGAATACACTCATTACAACATTCCATAAAGATTACAACGAAAAACAAACACTTCTTCCCAGGAGAAAGCAAGAAGCAGAACATTGTGCTCATTAACAGCAGACATTCAGCTTCCCTGGAAATAAAGGTTTATGTGCCATTAAGCAAGATGACAACCAACATTAGCCATTTTAAAATGAAATGCATACCTACATTAGCTAATGTCAATATAAGCAAGAACTGCATGATTACATTCTTCAAATACCGTTTGTGCGTTTATGTGCTACTGCCAGATTAATTCCAACCATATAATATATAAAATGCCACATCACAGCCTAGAGGGATTGTCAGTGGCTGAGATTAAATAATTCAAGCATTCTGTCCATCAGTTTTGTGTGGTCTCAGCTAGGAAGAAATGAACCAGGAGATATCTGTGACAGCGGTGCCTCAACCAGTCACTTCCTCCTTTAAAGGAGGAATAGATCTTGAACCATGTTGTCATACCTCTGTTAAAGAAATCAATCATATAATAACTGGAGCTGCCCCTTTCCTTTGAAGATATTGACATAAGTCATCATACCTAGGCTCTGAACCTGTATTGAGGTCAAGGACTTCTGTGATACTACCCAAACTGATGTGTGCCCTGATTTTGAAAGCAAGGCACTTTCAGTGCTCATGGTGAATGGTTTCTGTCCTTGTCATGTTTGCCTTCTCGGCAGGCTTTGGTGCAGTTAACCACATGTTGCTCTCTAGGAATTTTAGAACATGCATAAGGAAAAACTCTTTGCAGAATATATACTCTTTTTTGCACTTCTGGACAAAGAGGATGGCAATGAAAGCTTAGCTGTCATAAATAAGGAACTTTCCCTGTTGGAATTCTGCAGAAATCGGTTTTGTCAAACAGGAATTCAACAGGCATTTTACACTTCTCAGAGATACCATGAAGGGCAAATTCTGTTATTATACCGGCATGGTGATGTAACTTGATTTAAATTTCTCTTCCAGAATTAAGATCACTATCATGATAAAAGCGAAGTGGACATCTGGTTGATGCAAATCACGGAGAAAACAGTAACAATATTTTAGGTACTTGTAGACACTTCATTGCGTTCTTCAATTTCTGTTACCAATCAGTGGTATCTGTTTTCATGCTGTGTGTGCCCAATGTGGGCAGCCTATTAGCGTTGTATCACCAGTGCTTTAATATGCAGTCTCAGATAACCATTGAGACAGTGTTGATTGGTTCAAATGCACCCTCTTCATCTAGAACCATTAGTGTAAGCCTTTCTTTCAAAACATTTTGATTATGGGATCTCCCTATATCAGTTATTCTTAATCATTTGACTTCTGTGGACCCCCACTTAATCATTACTGGCAACAAGGAATCCCATTTAACTAATATTGGAATCCGGGGACTCCCACTGAGTCAGTATTGGAATCCAGTGTCATCGTCCTAAGCAATTTCGATGATTTGAATTACAAAAAATACACAAAAATACAGAAACAAGCATTCCTCAAATACACAAACAATAAAATAATGTATTTAATTTGCAAAAAAATATAAGAACAAAATCAAAATTAAAATTGGAAGGTTGGAGCTTTTCTAAATTCATTGGGGACACTTACTGTCCACACACAAGTGTTCTGTTTGATGCTCTTGCATTTATACTTCCACTCCGAATCAGTCTGAGGATACCAACTTAGCGGCACGTTTATCAAGCTTTCACGCAGTGCTGCAAGCCACCTTGCTGCACTGTGCTGCATGAAAGGGAAAGGGCAGGAGTGCACTGTGTTTAATGTAATACGGTGCATTCCTGTCCTTTCCTCGCGCTGGTGCCCGTTTGGATGCCTTTGTGCAAACAGGATTGTTTTTGTAAAGAGTGCAGAGACTTGTGGGCCCGACCTTCTCCCTGATTATCCACAGTGCCTTTGGATATTTAATTTTAGTTTTAATTATTTGGAAAACTCCTTAACACTCCTTAGGGGTTGGGCCAACTCCTCTTCATGAATGGATCTGTATTTGAATTGATACTCGCATAGCACTGTGCACAACTGCATCAGACCACAGCGACCATGACTTCCCTTCAGGAAGCGGAATAAGCTTATAAATCGATTAGAATTTAACCAGGAGACTAAAACTGCTTATAAATTAGGATACTTCAGGGCCACATTTTTTGCAGACCTGTACCTCAATGAGCCTTAAGAAACCCCATAGCCATGCAGGCACTGTAAGGGGTGAAACATATGTTGGCTGTTAAAACCTAGCATGAATAAAATGCAGGTCAGTATGCAAATACTATGGATATAATAAACGTATATTAAAACTCAAGCGCTTTTGTGCAAGTGGCTCTTTCTTCAACTGGATGTTCTAAACAGCAAGAATGTTTTTGTGCAGGAGGGGTCACTTTGAGGCATTGTCCTCTTTCTAGGTGTGCCGCAGAATGCAGCACAAGTAGGAAGAGTTAAAAACAAGGAGAAGTAAAGATATTTCTCCTCTTTATGCGTCACCTGGGGAGGCGTAGCATTTTGGCACATCCTCAGGTGTACCAATAATGGTAAATCTGGGAATGCGCCAAAATCCATGGGTTGACGCATTGGAGCACCAATGCTGCACACATGGAACACCTCCCTGGGGCAGAGTAATGCAATGCAGTGATTTGTGCTGCGTAGCATTACTCGAAATTTATCAAGTTTCTCATGGCCATGCAGGGTGGCCTTGCGTCGCTTGATAAATCTTATTTTAGTGTTGCATCGCCCATGCGCACCCCTTGCCTGGCTTAACGGTGACACAACACTGATAAATATGCCCCTCTATTTTTAGCCTCCAATTTTAAATTCTTGAACATTTACAGACCACTTGAAAATTGGAAATGTTTCATTTTCCTTCTTTATATACAACGTATTAATCTGTTAATATTACTTAATTTTTTCAGCAGTCACAGACACCCTGTGTAGGCATCTCAGACCTCCAGTGGACCCCAGATCACAAGTTGGGAACCGCTTGCCTAATACATTAGGAGTGCTGTAGCCTTGTTTCATTTCTATTGAACTAATTAGGCTAACGTACCTGAAATCAGTGATTTGTTAGTGAGTCAGGTGGTCACAAGTTACCTGGCAAATCCCTAGACAATACAGAAAGTACAGGGGTGAGGGAGCGTATTGTCTTAGGGTATTATGAGATTTCAACTCCACTTCATGTAAACCAAGCTAAGATTGCTCATCTGATTTTGCTCTCCGTGCCACCCAAGAGATAAGCCATGAAACCCGGAAGTGGTGCTGTGGATGAGTGGTGCAGTTGAGGGCCCTTATGGCATTCCAGAAGTTAAACCACGACTGACCCAATGCAAACAAAGAATAACAGGCTAGTGTTTGAGCTTAATGTTACTTAGCCCCTACAGCTCCATATCCTACACGGGCTGACCCGCACTCTGCTGATCTTAGAACATAGACTACATGAATGCCTCCAGCATCCTCAATACAGCTTACAATATTTGTGTGCAGAAATTGTTTTATACGCGCTCCTTGCCAAGGTGGCTTTATGCAACGGCAGAGTAACAGGGCAGGGTCAGCCAAATACCCAAGTCTAGATCCACTACAGCAGCAGTTCCTGAACGTTTGACTTCTGTGGGCCCCCTGTGAATCATTACCGGATTCCAGAGACCTCCAATGAATCGTTTCTGGCCACCCAATGATTCATTACTGGAAGCCAGGGGCATCTCTGATGACTTAAACCTTAAACCAATAAGAAAAATACTGATGCCAGTGTAGTTCAAATAAGTACACAGATGATGAAATACTTTAGTCAATTCACAAAGAAAAATCTAAATTTTCATTTCCATTTGAAAATTGGAGCTTTTTTAAGTTTGATTTTTAATTTGAAAAACATTAAGTGATATGCTAGACTCTAGCAAATCACTTTTGTGTTTGACTCTTTATGCTTGCTCTCTTATTGTTAGTTCTTCAATCGAGGAAGCCTAGTCTCCCTACTGCATTCTGTTTGCTGTACTCACCCTGCTACCATGAAACAAGTTAAGGATACCAACTTAATTTTTAATGTCTAATTTCGAATTCCTTCACATATACAGAGGGTGTAGGTGGTGCTCAGGGTGAACGAAAAAAACTGTAATTATGTGCATGATTCACAAAAACATGGCTCAACAAGTTCAGAAATCTACTCACATAGGATTTTGCTTATGTTTGGAAGATGTTTTGGGGACACAGAAGGAAACCGTTTGGCAGTAATAAAAGTATACAACAATAGAACATTTCCAGGAATAATATTTTTTGTATTATTGATTATTAAAGCCATAGCAACCATAAGCAGTGTAATGCACGACATGCAAATGCTATAGGAATAGTAATGGGATGGGGGAATCCAGGAGATCAGCATAAGTATGAAATTATTAACATGTAAATACGTCCAGCATAGCAAAACATCGCAAGTCTCATTATAGCTTATATTTGTTTTTCCAGTTACATTCCTTTTTCATCCCAGTCACCTGTGCCACACTGTATAGTTCAATACCCATGATTTCCCATTGAGGTGGCACTCTCGGGGTGCGCTGCGCCCCTTGTTCCCATCAAAGGAACCCAGTAGCCAACCATTCTGACACATATAAACTGTGCATTCCACAGTGATTAAGTCGATAATCCAATGATTCACGCTCGTCCCCCATTCAGATCCCCTGTGTTCTCTTTATTCTCCAAGTTAACTCTGAAGAGAGCCCAGATATCTCTGGGACGGGAACTATACGGGAGAGTGCTCACAGAGATGTCAGAGCTCTCATTGCAGTGTCGCAAGTCTTTTTTCTACGCTTTCATTTGAGACAGTGTACATCTGCCACACTTCAGTGCCACTCTCTTTTTGACAGGTAAGCATGCTAGGGCTGCATGTCATTGTTTTCCTTTCAGTATATTCATAGTATGCCACCAATGGAGCACTGGGCACCTCTTAGCCTGTCATTTTGTGATCTCCTATAGCACTTTGTTCCAACAGTTCAAATGCCTGGACAATCCTGGGCCAGGTGTAAAGAAGCAACCCTGGGATAACCGCAGAACACACTTCAAGCCCTGACCCATTGCCATTGTCTATGTAAAGAACTTAGTGCACAAGTCTTTGTGTACATTTAATGTAAATCCGTTTTCTAAATCTACAACAGTATTGCCATCGCATATCCAACAACGTGTCCCCCATGTACCGCACCCACTCTTCCCATCCCATATTCTCCTAACTGATGGACATTTCGCCTCTTCCACTGCTCTGTATAGTTTCAAGATTAGCGCTCTATGGAAGGTGGCAGTTAACAACATGGTATGGGTACCTAAGTCTGGTAAAAGGGCTTCCATTGTGTGCTTAAACCTGTAATACAGGAATATATCTAGCAGGGTCGTTTCCTGCCCCTCCTTAAATTGACCTGGAGTGATGAAAATATGCTCCATAAATAGACCCCCCTACATCAGTATTTTTGTGGTTTCCTCAGCTGCTGTATTCCTTAAGGTTCTTCCATGGCCGGCAATAAGAGGTGATTGAGCAGCAGTCATTTTTGGAGAATAAACTAGCTTGCTAGCTAGGCGGTTCCATGTAAATACTCTATTGTGGGCCATTTACATTGTGCCTTTGGCCTGGGAATCAGTTTTACCATAATTGTAGTCAAGGGTGTGGGTGCTGCTATGTCCACTTCAGTTTCATGGGAGAGCATTCTGTATGCTGTATTATATCATATTTGTTTGGCCTGTGCGACCCATTACTACTACGCAATATTGGGTACTTTGAGACCCTTTTTATCATAAAGAATAGACAACATGTCCCAGGACACTCTCTGCTGCTTATTAGACCATATGAATTTTGCCAGAATGGTCCGAATGTGCTACAAGAGGGTTTTTCTCACCGGCATCTCGGTTGTTGCAAATAGATGTAATAATTGAGGCAGAAACACCATCTTTACAACTGCTATGCTCCTTTTTTTCTATGCACCACAATTCAAAGATGTCTTATAGCCTCCTTACACCAGTGTGGTAGGACGTTTAGCAACGGAATATTAGCATTATGCATGATCAGAATGATACATGATTTTTCCCATTCAATGTGCAGGCCCGAACATTGTCCATATCTAGTGAATTCTTGCATGATAAGGACTATATTGTCTAAAGGTGTTGAAAGGGATGTCTACTATAAAGCAAGATGTCATCTGAGTACATTTAAGATAATGTAATATTTCCCTAATATATTAACTCCCCTCTGGGCTTGCTTTTCCATAATTATCCTTATCAATGGCTTTGCAGCCAGTGCAAATAGTAAAGATGAAAGGGGCATCTCTACCTCGTGTCCCTTCTGATCTGTATACATGGGAGTAGCCCATTCACTCTTATGCGCTCTTTAGAGTCATTATACAGTAAAGTAATCCATTTCATGAAACTAGCACCCAGTGCTGTTCTCCACAAGGTGGTAAACATATATTGCCAATTTGATGAATCAAATGCTTTTGGAGCACGACACATGCAGCTCTGGGCCGACCTGGTGGAACACAGAGAAGGTTCTCAGATTGTCCAATGTCAATCTTCCTGGGATAAATCCTTACTCTTCAAGTGGTACAAGGTGTCTCAGGAATGGGCAGAGTTGGGTAGAGATGATTTTTGCTGGTATTTTGGCATACAAATTTAAGAGGGAATAGTGGACTATTAGAAGTGCATATTTCAGGTGGTTTATCTTGCTTACGCAGAGCTGCTATTGTGAGCGCTAAACCCCAGTAATCAAGTAAACCCCAATATTTTTAGACACACTAAGGTTTACCTTGGCTGCTCAGGGCCTTCACCCCTGTTGATCTAGCAGTTGGATATACCACCCTCTTTCCTTGTCCCAATCAAATTAGCAGAGTAATAAACCATAGAGTCAAATAGTGACTTGGACCTCTCAATAAGCGAGTTCTAGATCAGAAATAAATGTAAACATTTATTACAGGAAATACCATAAGGCATTACAGAAAGTACAATGAGAAATGTCACCAAGACTCATCTACAGGAAATTCAAAATCATCATCAGTACCCTTAAGCATAGTAAGTAGCTATTCCCTCAGTTCAGGTGTAATACTCATGAAGAGTTCTGACAGCATTCTATGTGAGGAAAATTGCAATAAAATCGGACAGAGTTTCTAGAGTATAATGAAAAGTGATCGCCGATCCATAAAACCAGCGTGTTCGTACACATTTTACTTAGAAATTAGGAACCTGCAAATCCAGCATGGGATGATCATGGTTGGCTTAATTTGGGCAGATCAGAAATACCAGTGTCACAAAATATAATTTTAGCTCTAACTCATTTCTTAACCTAAGGTAAATCTTCCCTTCCCTCCTTCTGCAGCAGTGGTCTTGAGATGTGTAGTAACACAATGCAAAATATTTCTAGACAAACGCACCTTCAGAATAATGCATCCAGTAGGACTTCATCAGAGCTTCCAGCGGAAACCCTTCAAAATGATGCATTGGGAACAAAAATGAAGTGTAATTCACAATACACACTTTCTAACCAGTGGTTCAGTTGACATCACACCTGCCATGTCCGTGGAAAACATTGAAGAGAATAAATTTGCAGCGGTTCTCTTAATGGGAGGGAGAATGAGCAGTAGCGGAGTACACAAGGAATCAGAAAACTGCTTCCATTTCTAATAAAATTGTTTCTTGCGTGAAAACGTGACATGACTAAATTAGGTTTTAAAGATACTCTCAACTACTTTTGCTTGTCATTCAATGCACAATATCACCATTTAATCAAATACAACTACATATAGCCTAAAAAATGGAGATTCACAAAAATAATTTGTCACACAGATTTTAAAAAAACTTTTACACTATAACTGCCTCTCTCTCATCTAGTCTGGTAGCAACCATCTATTTCTGGCTTCTTCATATCCCTATGTGTGTGAGTAAAATGTCAGCAAATTCTTACAGAATTCAGATGTCAATCCCACCAGCCCTGGTGCTTTACCTTTTTTTTATCACAGCCTTCATTTCTTCGAATGTCAGAGGACATTCAAGTCATACAATTGTAACCTCTGATAGCTATTCATCAATGGGCATCTCACGACGGACCTGCACCTCATTATAGAGTTCTGAGTAGTGCTGCGTAAACCGCATGGCAACCTGGGGCATAGTCTACTGACTCACGCCACCCTCGGCCTCCATTTCCATACCCTTATTGAAGGCCCATCTGGGAGTTAATCATCCTCCAGTGTTTTACTGGAGCGAACTCGCTCACCATACTGTTGAGCTCTCACATTTACCCATGTATATGACCTCCCTGTCTGCATTGCCTCAAAAACTAAGTAATGTATCATCCTGTAGCCCCCTACATGCAGTGACATGCTGGGCTGCTAATCAGTTAAGTTTGATTTCTAGCCTATCTATTGTAACCTGTATAGATTTAAGTATGCCCTCTAGTTTGGAAATACAGTCCCCTACCTTATATGTCTCCCATACTGCATAGTAGTAAAGTATTGAACCCTTATTGTTTTAAAGAACTTTATTATTAGTTGTCTGACTTCTTTGAGTAAAGCATCTCCAAGGGCCAGGGAGGGAAATATCCTTCATCTATCTATCTGGACATGATGCAGAAGTCAGTGATGTCGCTAGTGGGGAGTGGTCTGAGAATGTTTGTGGGTGTGATCACTCAATATGCAGTAGTAGATGTGCGAATGTGCATTATTAGATGTCAATAATATAGGAACTCTCTTTTATTCATGTTATAGCGTCTCCAAAGATCTATCCAGTGGTAGTCTGACATATATACATTACTAGTGTGTTCTGCATGGGTGAGGGACCTTGCATATACGGTGGATCTGTTTATTTGTACATCTAGTAGTGTATTTAGATCACCTTCCATCACTGCCTTGTTACCAAGTAAGTGGTCGCCCGTAGCCAGCAAGCGGTCATAGAACCTCACCTTGTCAATGCAGTCATACTCTGCAGCATCATGTGCCTCACCTCTGGATAGGAAATACTATCAATATATTTAATGATGAAAGTGTGTTTAATTTAAAAAAATAGCACCTCCCACATGGTAAATAGTAGAACGCGTGCTATCTTTATGTTTCCATTGCTGTGCTGATTTACATTCCGTAGAGGTTGTCAGACATTTCTCTTGCAAGTAATCAGTATCATCATGGTGTCGGTTGAGACATTATAAGCCTGAATTTTTATAGGACTATTTTAGCCCTTGCATATTCCATGCGACAAATGTGGCCTTGTTACCCTTCCTTTTACCACGGTGTCAGACATACCATGCTCTGTATGAGCACCTCCAGCCCGGACCCCCATATTTCATACCACAACTTAAGTGATTCATACCTGCTCAGCCCGTCTGCCTTATGCACTGCGAACCTATTAACCAAATGTATCTGAAGATTTATCCACGTCTGTCCACAGGCCCTCCCACGTCCATAACTCCAGTGTCCAGTGCATTTATTGGGTCCCTCCTGGATATCGCTTTGCCCTTTAAACCTCGAACCCCGGCTTCGAAATAACCTACGAGCAATCTGCTTTGGGCACGCCAGTTGCCCACTAAGAGGGTTTACCTCACCCACCAGTGCCTTGTAGTATACCTGAACTTCACTCTATTAGAACAGTATATTGCATACCCTCATATGTATGCGATACAGTGTGATACAGTACAGTGTGAGCAATGCATGTGTACTCCATTCCAACTTAATCTGAGGTTTACTGATAATCTCGACCTATGACAGACACTCAGTGTGCCGCATCTGCACGGTATCAGTGCTGCATAGCCTCGTGACAGGAATTTATGGTTACTCAGTCATTATCATCCGCAGAGGTGTACTGTAAGCCATCTGCGACTTCGGGTCGGCCAGGGAGGCGCACTGGTCTGTATTAGCCCCATTGCATCTTTTGTATCCGTGAAAAAAACGTGTTTTGTCCATATGCCTGACTGAGTTTGGCCCAATAAAGCAGTGCGTAATCCAGTTCAAATTGCATCACTCTTCGTTTTACTGGAAGGAAGGCTCTAGGAACGTCTTGGACTGCGTCCGTGAAATCGGGGAATAGCGAGATGGCCATGCCTTCATATGTTAGATTATTGCCTCGCTCTTGCGCCAGTGGCAATGCCGCATCACGGTCCCTATAATGTAAATAAACTTTACACATCTGCGTCCTCCGCACCATCATAACTGACCTTCATTGCTGCTGGTCTTTACCATCAGCTCCAGAGAGTGAATTATTTCTGCTTCCTGCATTTTAAAGGTTAGTTTAAAGGTTAGTTTAGTTTGTTTTTGTCCGAATTTACCCATGGCAAAATCGGTGTTTGTGCTGCTTGTCAGACCCTAAATTATGTGTTTTATAATCTTTAGCACGGTGGTGAAATGGGTTGTTGAAATGTAGAATCTTTAATGTATTGTCACAGATAGTCGGGACGAGGATTAAGAATATATCCTTGGATATTCCACCAGTCAGCCAGAGCTGTTTTTTATTAGGGTCGAGCCTGTGATAGCATGCGCAAGTGCATTTATCTCACTAGCTAGACTGTTGTTACCTAATAAGGGCTTAGAGAATGCCCATTGTTTACCCTTTGTTGGCTTTCGATGCAATCTTTTTAAAAGCTTTCTAATTCGTAACTGCAGGTCAGGCATTATGGGGGACATTACAACCCTGGCGGACGGCGGTATGTTGGCGGTAACACCGCCAACAGACTGGCGGTGTTCCGCCAGCAATTATGACCGTGGCGGAAAAGCCACGGCCATACCGCCGGCCCCTCCACTTTGCCGCCAGGATTCCGCCTGGCGGTCATAATCCCTAGGGCAGCGGTGCAGCGTGATTATGAGTCCCCGACCGCCGGCCTGTCCATGGCGGTACACATCGCCATGGAAAGGCCGGCGGTAAGGGGACTTGGGGTGCCCCTGGGGGCCCCTGCACTGCCCATGCACTTGGCATGAGCAGTGCAGGGGCCTCCAGGCATAGCCCCGTCGCGCATTTCACTACCCGAATTTCGGGCAGTGAAATGCGCGACGAGTGCTACTGCACCCGCTGCACATCAGCATTGCCGCCGGCTCAATTACGAGCCGGCTGCAATGTTGATGTGACATTTTCCGCTGGGAAGCGGACGGTAACACTGTTACCGTCCGCTGGCCCAGAGGAAATGTCATAATAGGGAGACAGAAATACCGCCGGCAATTCTGTCTCCCGCTGCCTCGGCGGTCTTTTGAAAAGACCGCCGAGGTCGTAATGACCCCCTATATGCTTTCCTGTCTGTAGAGCAGGGACCAAGCACTGATTCAGTCAACTTAACCAGTGCCCGTTTGCCACTCCCAACGTGATTGAGGTACTTCTTTTTAACTTTTAGGGCCCCACAAACAGAAGGCATGTGAGTGGCAAAAACATGCCCAATAGGACAAACAAAATTTAAATTTTTATTTTCTATAGTTAACTATTTCTTTTATTTTGCCAAGTCTTATTATTCCCCAATTTGCACTCACGTTTTTCTTTCTCCTGGGCGCTGTTTTCAAAAGATCATGATTTATCTTGTTCTAAATATTGCAAAGCAAAATTGTTTCTTTCCTGTGTGTAATTTCTGAAATTATGTTGTATCACCTAATCATGCAGTACACCCCAATCCACCCCACTCCAATCCAATCTGCTCCACTCCGGTCCATGTCAGTTTACCCACCTCATCCAACACCAATCCACCCCACTGAATCCAATTGACCCCAGACCAATCATATCCACCCAACTCCAAACTAAACCACTCACCCCTATTCACTCCAATCTACCACACTCCAATCAACCACACTCCAATCAATCTGCCCTAGTCCAATTTAAAATAATCTGCCCCACTACAATCCAAAACACTGTGCCCTACTCCAATCTCAAACAATCGGCCCCAATTCAGTCTGCCCCGTGCCAGTCCAAAACAATCTGCCCCACTCCAGTCCATAACAATCTGCCGCACTTTAATCTGCCCCACTCCACTCCAAAACAATCTGCCTCATTCCAAGCTGACCCACTCCATCCTGAAACAACCTGCCTCACTCCAGTCTACCCCACTCGAACACAAAACAACCTGCCCCACTCTAATACAGAACAACCTGTCCCACTCCAGTCTGCCTCACTCAATCCAAAACAATCTTCCCCACTTCAATACAAAACAATCTGCCCCACTCCAATGCAAAACAATCTGCCCCACTTCAATCTGCCCAACTCCAATCGTTCCCACTCCTGTCCAAAATAGCGTGCCCCACTCCAATGTGCCCCACACTAGTTCCAAACAGTCTGGCCCACTCCAGTCCCAAACAATCTGCCCATTCCCATCTTCCCCATGCCAATCTAAAACAACCTGCCCCACTCTAATCCAGAACAACCTGTCCCGCTCCAATTTGCCTCACTCAATCCAAAACAATCTGCCCCACTTTAATACAAAACAATCTGCCTCACTCCAATCTGCCCCACTCCTATACAACAAAATCTTCCCCACTCAAATCGAATACAGTCTGCCCCACTCCAAACTGATCAAACTCCAGTCTTTCCCACTCCAATCCAAAACAACGTGCCCCACTCCAATCTGCCCCACTCCAGTTCCAAGCAATCTTTCCCACTCCAGTCCCAAACAATCAGCCCCACTCCTATCTGCCACACTCCAATACAAAACAATCTGCCTCACTCCGATTTGCCTTACTGCAATCCGAAACAATCTGTCCAACTCCAATCCGCTTCACTCCAATCTGACCCACCTGAATCCAAAACTATCTGTCTGACTCCAACCTGCCCCATTCCAGTCCTCCCCACTCCAATCGTCCCCACTCCAGTCCAAAACATCTGCCCCACCGCAATCCACCCCACTCCAATTTACCCCAATCCAGTCTACCCCAATCTAGTTTAATCCACCTCTCCCCAGTCCAGCCAACCCACTTCACCCCAATCCACCTCACTCATACCCAATGCACCCACCCCACCCCACTCTAATCTAGTCACCACAATCCACCCTACTCCAATCCAGAACAACCTGCCACACTCCTGTCTGCCCCACTGCAATGCAAAACAATCTGTCCTACTCCAATCCAAAACAATCTATCCCACTCCAGTTTGCCCCAGTGCAATCCAAAACAATCAGCCCACTCCAATCTACCCCACTCCACTCCACCTCATACCAATCCAATTCAGCCCAATCCAGTCCAATCGACCCCACTCCAGTCAAGTCCAATCTACACCACTCCAATCCAACCCACTCCAGTCCAGTCTAACCTAATCCAGGCTTTCAAATCCATTCAACCCCACTCGAATCCAATCTACTTCACCCCAGTCCAGTCCACCACAGCCCATCCCACCCTACTCCAATCCACCCACCCCACTCCAGTCCATCGTACTTCAAACCAGTCCACCTTAATCCACTCCACTCCAACCCACTCCAAACAACCTTAATCCACTCCAGTTCAATCCACCCCACTTCAATCCAGCCCACACCAATCCAATTTACCCCGCTCTGATCGACCCCACTCCAATCAATCCCACTCCAAATATCAACCCCACTCCAAAAAGTCCACCCCACTCTAATCCAATCCACCCTACTCCAGTGTAATCCACCCCACACCAATCCAATTCACCCCACAGCATCCCAATTTACCCCACTGCAATCCGTCCCACTCCAATCCATCCCACGCCAATAATCCACCACACTTCAAGATGACCACCCTACGCCAATCCAGTCCCCCGCTCTAATCTATTCCACCCCACACTGTGTCCTGTTCACCCCACCCCACTCCAATCCACCCCACTCCACTCAGTCCAGTCCACCACAATCCACCCCACTCAATTCCAGTCCACTCCACTCCAATCCGCCACACTCCAAAACTCCATCCCACTCTAATTCACACCACTCCGATCCACCCTACCCCAGTCCAATACACCCCAATCAATTCCAGTCCACCCCACCCCAATCCAGTCTACCCCAATCCAACTCTCCCCACTCAATCCAAACCACCTCTCTCCAATCCAATCCACCCTACTGCAATCCAATCCACATCAATCCACCCCACTCCAGTCCAATCACTGCACTCCTTTCCATCCAACTCCAGTCCACCCCACCCATTTAATTTACCTCACTCCATCCAATTCACCCATTTCCACTAAAATCCCCCACCTCAATGTAATCCAACCCACCTCAATGTAATCCACTACACTCCATTCCACTGCACCCCATTCCAACCAGTCAAATCCATCCTACTCCACTCCAATCGAACCACCTCAATCCACTTCAGCCACTCCAATTCAGCCCACTCCCAACCACCACATTCCAATCCAGTCCACCCCACCCCATCCCAATCAAATCCACCCAACTCAAACCAATCCAGTACTTCCCACTCTAGCCCAAACTAATCCTCCTCAATCCACTCTGACCCACTCCAATTCAGCCCACTCCCAACCACCCCATTCCAATCCAGTCCACCCCACCCCAATACAATCCACCCCACCCAGTTCTGTCACTCCATTTCAGTCAACCCACCCTAATTCAATCTAGTCCACCCTACTCCAATCCACACCACTCTACTCAATCCACCCCACTCTCCCCAATTCAGTCCACCCCACTCTACTCCAATCCAATCCACTAGACTACCTCAATCTATTCCAACCCACTCCACCCTATTCCACTCTACAACAGTCTTCTCCAACAAATCCAATCTACAGCACTACTCTCCCCCTCCACTGTATGAAACTCCACACCACTAACATTTAGCCATACTGCACAGACAAAAACACATTGCCAAGCCAATAACTCTTGTATATGTGAGACCTATTAGCTTTGCCAATGCTTTTCCAATAAACCATTTTGTGTGATGGCTCACTGGCGCTCTCTTCCAGGAGTTACCTTACGAGACGTTCATGTTTTTTTTTTACTAGGTGTAAAATCATGGGTCAGTAAATAATGTGCAAATTTACCTTTGCACATTTAACTTTTTTTTTTTAACTTCACAAGGAAAATATATTCTCCTGTAACAGCACCTTTTCCCCTTCCCCCCTGTCGAATATGGGTGTGCTCTTTTTTCCCATTGTAGAAAACCACTTGCACCTATCATTAACACGAGTAGTTTTATGACATTTCCAAAGTGAAAGTGTGTGCGCGAATTATTTGTGAATACCGACAACCATACAAATTCCCGGGTGTTGACTGCATCCTGCAGGCCAATCCCTGAACACTCTACTACATACCCTCCCTTCCTAACTCCAAAGCAACACGGTGGGAAAAGCAGCAATCAAACCTTCCACTCCAGAACGTGCACTTCGTAAATGCCACTATTCCTCATTCGTGAATTACAGGTTCTTAAAAACCTTTGTGAATTCGGTCCTAAAATATACTGTGCGTGGGCTTGCGCGCACCATCGCCCATTACATGCCCATCTCTCAATTACACGAGCCATTTAATTGACATTATTATCAATTACTCCTCACTTTTCTAATTGGCATGAAATTGTTATGAATTATTCCTCGCTGTTCTAATTGACCTGACAAATGTTGTTTCCTAGAAATTTTACTCTGCTCTGGCTTCTTTAGTGAACTGACGGTTACACTATAATTGTGTGACTGTGACACTGTTTCTGTGGTCCCCGCATGTCCTGCTATGTGAACATTACACTGCCTACACAACCTGAAGCTCTTGTGAGTCACCGGACCTAAAAATCACCACAGAAACTATTGTACCGTGATCTGTGGGCAGGATCCAACCCCCCTGCTACTGATGTTGATTTTGTTTTGTTTCTGCAGTACATTGTGCAACTCTGGTCTGTTTTGAGCCATTCATTTTTGGTGAGTTCATGTTTCTGGA
This sequence comes from Pleurodeles waltl, assembly GCF_031143425.1. NCBI lineage: Eukaryota > Metazoa > Chordata > Amphibia > Caudata > Salamandridae > Pleurodeles > Pleurodeles waltl. The sequence goes on along the minus strand of NC_090444.1, from coordinate 764,324,622 downwards.
ATGAGGAAAGGAGACACAACTTCCAAACGGCTGTATATTTAGCAGAATTGTTTTTTTGGCTGAGAAGCGAGCATGGGCACAGTTGTTTCTGATTAACAAAACACTACTCTGTTTGTTACTTGCAACACAGCAATGCTTACTCTCTCGAAAATCGGGCCTTTCCGCGCTCGGAACTGATCTGTTGTCCATTGTCTTTCACCTTGCAGCTTTTTCCGTGGAAGGGTCAGGAATAAGTTTCGCAGACCTGTTCAGGCTCATTGCATTCCACTGCATCAGCAGGTAAGATGCTAATACATTGTAAGAATAACGACCGCGTCGGGATGGTCAGTGAATCAGTACTTGTTTTCTATTGTGGACCAATTGTTCCTAAAATGAGCACCACCACACAGAACTGTAACCCCAGTGCAGTTTTTGAGATCATTTTTTAGTTCAATCAACAAATATTTACCTTCTTTGTGACAGGATTATAGAGTAGACAAATAATGCTGAAATTATTTACTAGAGTATATATGACCAACTGTCCATCATATCGTTTTATTAAACCCTCTTTCGAGTTTGGTGCACAGTTCTGATCAGCGTGCAAACAGGAGGTTTGAGCAGGGATCAGAATTACGAGTTTTGCCACAATATCCTTACCCATGCAGTTTTCATTTGATAAATATCGGCAAGTCAAACTTGCTGAATTTTGCTGGGTGCGCAAATGTGAGGTAATCTCATTGATGCGAAAATTGATGCTGTAAGTGCCTCTTTCTCAGTAGAAGACCCATTTCCCCTACACACTCAGTATTAGAGGAATTTACAGCAGCACCCTGTAAGGTGCCTCGCCAAGGGTAATTTATATTTACTGGGTACAGTAAATATCCCCGAGAACAGTCACACCCTTTATCTGACCTGGGGTGTTCATGTATTCACAAGTGGACTATTAATATGAGTGTTGACAATATGGACTTATATTTTCAACTGTCAACTTAAGCTGTTTCTTTGTTACATCTTTACAATGAGTATACCCGGGGAAGAGCTCATGTGCTAAATATAATCTGGAAGGTCTTTGATGTGAAACAATGCATCCATATAATCAGGCATTAGATGTAATAAATGCCACACCTGTTTTGCTGATATACCATTGTTCCTGTCACCATGACTGTATAGAAAGTGGTACTTCTTTTCACTTCTTTTTTCCAAGTTCTCACCTGTGGAGGTAAAATATATTTCACTTAACAAAGCAGATGAGGAATATCTTCTCTTTAGAATGTATTGATTTAGGGGCCTACTGGAGTGCTGCTTGGAACTTTTAGGTTACTTCAAGGGGTAACATTTGGAAAGTAGAGCACATAAATGGCTGAATACCATACTCCAACGCCCAGACCCACATTTATTTTTAGCTCTTGATGCTGAGAAAGCATTTGATGTGGTGCACTGGCCCTTGATGGAAGCACATTAGAGCGATTTGGGTTTGGCCTCCGGTAGAGGGGATGGGTGAGGCTGCTCTACTGCAATCCAGTGGCGGCAGTGAGAGTGAATGGGGTCCTTTCCTCTGAATTCCCCATTGCGCGGGGCACTAGACAGGGATGACCCCTGTCCCCCTTATTATTTGCCCTCACTCTCAAGTCCCTGGCGCGTATGATCCGGGTTCAGCCTGGACTTTGTGGCCTCAGGTTAAAACAAAAGGATGACGAAGAGGAATGCATTTCCCTGTATGCCGATGATATACTCTTATACATCGCGCGCCCCGAGATATCCTTACCAAAACTTTTAAATTTGTTTGAGGAATATGGGAGGTAATCCGGGTACCGCATTAACTGGGACAAATCAATATTATATGCTCTGCAGGGAGACGTAGTACTTCCCTCCCTTCCGGTACACCTGCAAAGCTCGATTGAGGGATTCAAATATCTCAGTATTTATATGACACATAGGATCGAACTCTGCCAAGTCAATAATCTGGGGAAGGTAATGAGAGAGTGCCGGGTGGACCTAGAGAGGTGGAGAACTCTTCCTCTCACGTTGATGGGATGGGTGGCCATGGTTAAGATGACCCCTCTTCCGAAACTCCTCTACACGGTGCAAAACACATATTACCAGATCCCTCCGGGACTCTTTAGGACCATAGAACGCGACATTTGGCTCTTTTTATGGGAGGGGAAGCAACCGAGAATAGCCTTAAAAGCGGTACAGTGCAATCACTATGCAGGGGATTATCTCTCCCAGATCTGGAGGCGTGTTATTGGGCAGCGCATTTGATCAATGTTAATGACTGTCTGTTCTCGTCTGGAGACCATCCCACCTTCCATTTAAAGAGACTACAGTGGAAAGGGAAATCCTGTAAATATTACTTGCATGAGGGAGGGAGGGATCGCCATCTTTTGCTGGCCACTTTGGTGGCCCTCGGGCGTGGACTAGGGCCAACAAGATACTGGGATGGCACTGCCGCCCCTCGAGAGAGACCCCGCCTATGGGAGGGAGGCTGACTACCAGAAATTAGAAAATTGACAGGCTTTGAGAGTTAGGAGCGCATAGGTAGCTCCATGGTGAGAGATGTGATGGAAGGGGGAGATATTATGCCCTTCTCATCCCTCCTGGTCGAATACAAACTGAGCAGGACACAATTCTTCCACTACACACGATTGCGTCATGCATGGAGGGCGGAGGGTCTCCCGGGAGAAGGAATACCGGCTTACGCCCCATTAGAAGGTCGACTAATGATGGAGGGCTTGGTCACCAAAGTGACGTCACCAACATATAAGACCATAAATAATAACATACCGAACCCACTGCTAAAACTGCGCAGGCGATGGGAGGCTGACCTGAAGGAACTCGAAGACATAGATTGGGAGGTGGCACTGATGTTTCTAAGGGAGGTGGCTATCCGGTTGAGACTCAGACTAATTCAATATAAAATCCTTCACAGGATATATTGTGACAAACAAAGCTTACATATGATGGGAAGGACACAGCAGCCAAATTGTCTTAGATATCGAGGAAATATTGGAATCTTCCTACATACACTGTGGGATTGCCCTTTGATCCAAGATTATTGGAGATATATAGTGGGGGAGATGGGAGGGATGCTATCAGAGCAGATCCCCCCTGACCTTAAATTTATTATATGAGGAATACCTAATGATATTGATCTGCCCTGTAGGAAGCTTCTACTCTGTGGCCTTGGGATGGTGGTGGCTAAGAGAGACATTGCCTGCCTTTGGGGATACGAAAATTCTCCCACTGTGGACATATGGTGGAAGGGAATGGATGGTTTCATGACGGGAGAGAAGGTGACTTATGCGAATAGAGGATGCCCATGGAAATTTCAGAAGGTGTGGGGGGATTGGATGACATATTAATCCCTTGATGTGTAGTAGCCTGCTGAGCGATGACTGGTGGGACAACAGGAGGGCCATATGCTTTCACATTTTGAATTGCCTTGGGAGCATGAGGCGAGTAGAGGAGAAAAGGAACTTGGAACTGCTCAAATTTATAGCGAGTTTATGTGTCTGGGGTAGGTTTGAAGGGGAGGGAGGGGATTGTTTGTTAGGTTTGCATTACTATGGTGCTTGGGCAATATATTCCAATGTAATGCCTAATTGGATATGGTATGCACCTGTTGAAAACCAAATATAAAGATTTTTAAAAAAATTGGAAAGAAAAACAGACGGGTGAACACATCCAGTCAGCTAGTTGAGGTGTCCATAGCTAATATTCTGTGGTTACAGCCCCTCCTCTCCTGGAAAGTCATTAGAAACAAAACCTGAATAGCTTTGCTGATAGGAGTTTTTTTTTAAACGTGGTGTTAAAAATGTGCCCTTTCTGCTGGGCTACCCCAACTTTTTGCCTTCTATTGCTGAACCCATTTTTGTTTGCTGTAAGACTGTGCACTTTACCTCTGCTTAACAGTGGTAAAGTGTGTGTGCTCTTCCCTATAAATATGGCAAAATTGGCCATAATCTGCTTAACAGTGGTAAAGTGTGTGTGCTCTTCCCTATATAAATATGGCAAAATTGGCATATACATGATTGGCACATTTAATGTAGTTACGTGTCTTTAGTATGTTTTACTGTCTGTAACAAGGGCATTTAAATTAATGTTTACCAGTTGGCTGCAGCAGTCATTGCACCACCCACCAAAGTAGCTTCCGTAAGCATATCCCAGGCCTGCCATTGCAGCCTGCAGGCAGTTTTAGGCTGCCAGTTTGACTTGGCAAAATAAACCAGTTGCCAGACCTAACCTTTCCTTTTAGTACTTATAAGGCACCCTCAATATAATCCCTAAATGGCCACAGAGCAGGATGCATGGTATTTAAAAAGTAAGGCATGTATATTTCAAGTTTTACGTGTCCTGGCAGGAAAAACCTCCAAGGTCGTTTTTCATTGTGACATGGCTGGCTCTCCCATATACTAACACTGGTTTACCTTATTACTTTTAAGTAGTGATACATTCCGTTTTGGAACAGCTAAAAAATTAATCTCCCACTCTCTGGAACGTATAATCCTCTTTAATGATAAAGTCGGATTTTAAACTATTATTTTGGAAATGCCACTTTTGGAAACTTGGAATTTCCCTACCTATTCTAAAACCTTTCACCGAGTGAGCTGTTGCTATTTTGGCTGGGGATGGCTCCACCACAGAAAAATGTATATTGGGACCAGACATTGGACAAAGGGCCTGGGTGTAGAGGTGAATGGGCTTTCCTGACAGGATGGCTTGGGGGAGTTGTGCCCTTGCTCTGATTGCACTTCAGTGGATAGCCTGGGACTATACCCAGCCTTTCCTGACTGCAGAAGAAGCTTCTCTGTCACTAGAAGATGCAGCTCTATCATGGGCCTGTCTGCCCTTTGTTTCACTAGGCAAGCTGGACCCAAACCCACAAGAAAGAGAACAACTGACAAGAACCCATTTTAAAATTAGACAAAGGGGTGCTCCCCACCTTCAGGCTGGCATGGGCATTGAGTATAAAAGTGGCACACCCAGAACCTGACATTCAGAACACTCCTGGACCAGAGAAAATTCTGTCGGAAGAAAGATGACTGGGCCTACTTTCCTTTTGCCTTGAACCAAGGACAAATGTCCATTGGCTAATTGCTTGCTGGAGAGATACAACAACCTGCAAGAGGCGTGATCCTACAGCTGCCCGGCTGATCAGGACTAGACCCTGCTGTGTCCTCTACCTGCCATGCTATACTTCTCTGAGTGCCTCCACTGAGGTCCTAGTAGAATAAATTATTATTTGTTTGGATCTCATGTTGTTGACCTGGAGAAGGGCCCTTAACCTGCACCTAAATCAAGGGCTTCATCCAAAAGAATTGGAATTCCTTGTATCCCCTGGCTTTATGGCAATTGAATGATTTTTACAGTACGGAATCCGCCAGAGCATAATAACAAAGAACACAGAGTACAGTATATCACTGTGCTCAGCAGAAGTCGAGTGGTATGGTGTAAAAGAGCAAAGGTCCTGGGGAGGTGAAGGATCTGAATGGATCTGAGGAGAGAGGTAGTTTGATGATTAACACATTGTGCTGAATTTTAGAGAGCAGCAGGTAACAATGCCTTGAGAAAGACAGGGCGATTCTTGCCATGCAGCAGCTTGAAGACCTGGGTAATAAATTTGTGCAGTATTCTATCCTTTGCATTGAACTACTTTTGCCAGAGAAAAACGGTAGGATGCTTTAAGACAGGTTGAACAGAGCACATGTGGCGAGTATTTTGTACACAGAAATGAGCTTCTTATATTAGTCTCACTTGCTTCCAGACAAATCCATGGTGAGGTCATTGATCAAGTGTAATAGAAGGTGTGATGATTTGTTGTCCCTGCACTAACCACATTTAACAACTGAGGTTCGAAAATGTTTATATGGAACACAGGTGAAGTGATGAAATGTAAAAGTAGTAACAACCTTGCAGATAAATAATGTTGTGTGTGTTTGTGTCTGTGTGTTTGCACAGCTGGAGCAATTTATCATGTGTGCCCTCTAGCACAATTTCACAGAACAACTGGCAAGTAGTGTACAGATAGAATACACCTATTACTCTTCTCAGACAGGATCAAGGGTATATTACCCTAAGCAAAACAACACCTTGATTAGTAGCTCTTTAGCCTATTAAACTTGTCGCGAGTGTTTAACAAAGTTATCAAGACCATCCACCCACATTTTGATGCTCAGTTCTGCCGAAGTTCTATATCTGGCCTTCCTTGGCTTCAGTTTGAGAAGAAAGAATCCTGCAAGTATGAGAATTTCAAGCCACTTGTGTTCCATTCTCACCCTGAACTTCTCTGGTGAACTTGCAGCCTATACAGTTGCGGATTTCCTCTTGCAGCACTATTGCTCATTTTGGAAAAAAATAAGAGCAGGGTAACAAAGTTTTTTTACATGTCTAACTCCAGCACTGCCTAATGCAGGGATTGCGGAGCACCAATGCTTTTATTTCTCCACCCTAAAATGTCTGTCCCATTCTGCCAGGGTCTTTTTAATCTCTGCTTTTCCTCCGTGATACTTTTTCCTGTCTAGCTCGTCTTCCTTCTTTCTTCATTATCTGCCTTTCGCTATATGTTTCGGGTCAGAGTCTAATGCTGAAAAACAAGTACCGTACCCCAAAAATTACTGTCATTGCCCACCAGCCGCGCATATTAAGACTGTGCAGCGCCTTCTGCATGGTACATATTGAATTTTGTGACTCTGTGATAACATGCTTAGGTTCCTCCTGCCCTGCAACTCATTTTGCTCAGACCCAAATCCACTTTCATGACGACCAAAAAGAAGCCCAGACTGTCTTAGTCTTTTTTCTCTCTGCAAATCCAGCACCTGCTCATTGGTCAACTCTTTGTGTAAATTTCTTCACAGCAAGACCATATTCCCTCTGTGTTAGCTCAGGCCTGATTTACTCAGCTTTACACGAGTAACTTTAAACCGTCGGGAGTGTCCGCATTCACAATCAGGCTTGCACTACTTTACTTAAGTTGCACAGCAGGAAACACATATACCTTTCATCTTCTTACAGAGTCTGAATTCAGATACATCTGGCATTCATTCAACATTCCTCACTGAAGTGGATTCATTATGCCACTAATGTGAAACATTTGGATGAGCGATAACAACATATTTATGTCCTAAGCTGAGGGAACGGTCTTTCTTTCATTTCTGTGGAAAACAAGAACAGTAGTATTACTCGGATATAATGTTCATCAGCACACACACATAAAGCAGGCACATTCTTGGATACTTTGGGGCAGATTTTAGAGTCCCTAGTGCCACTGGAGCGTCCCTTTTTGTGACCCTCTGGTGGCGCTAACTACTGCTCCATATTTATAAGGATGTGTAATGTCCCATTTTGTGGAGTACGACTCCTTATGGGCCTATGGGCCCCTCCGACACAGTTTTCTGCATCAGAGGGGCATGCAATCAGTGTTGCAGTGGGCGTTCCACCTCATCACCCATTGCTTTTGATGCTGCCCCGGATGTTCGAGAAATAGTAAATCTGTGGCAGCACCATAAACTAACGCCACCCCAGGGGTAGGGTTAGCATGGCAAAACAAGGTGGAATGCTTTTATTCCTCCTCATTTTTGCTTTTTCTGTGTGCTGCATTTTGCAGCACATATAGAAGCAAAATGCCACTGATGATTGTTTATGCGCAGGAAGGTGTCACTTTCTACGCATAAACAATCTATCCCCTCAACGCAGACACCATTGCACTATGGCGCAAGTATTCCTGTGTTGGCGCAGGCACCTTAATTCAACGCCAGTGCAGGGAGAAATGCAGGGATGCGCCGTATTCCTGTAAATATGGGGCATCCCTGCATTTCAAAAGTGGCGCAGCGCGGCACTATTATTTTTGGAGCACTGTGCCACTTTGGCATAAATCATGGCCTTAGTTGCCACAATGGTGTGCCCCAGATATGATTTTTTGGGGGCTTCCATATGACTTCTTAGCATAATGATTATGTCACTGGAAACGAAATAATATAGGCTGTTATGACATAAAGCTAAAAAAGGTTTAACAATAACATTTGAAACTCTGTGGTGTATTAATTTATGCCATAAATTTAAGTATAAAGCAGTAGCGCAGCGTCTCCCACCAATCTCACTTGCAGTTTCTTAAACACAGAACAGCAGCCTAACCATCCTCCCCTCATCTAGACACCATCTTTATGTGCATAATTGATGGTGGTGCCCGTCTGCATCTGTAGTAAAGGTAAATGGCTGACAAGGAGTCATTGGAAAATAATGTTTTTAAATATAAACAATGAGTTATTTGTCCAATTAGTGACAAATAGTATCAAATTAAGTTATTCACGTATGTATAAAGATTTCCACATCAATTAATCTAAAGAAACAGGCGTATACAATTAAATTAACACAAATGCACGTTCTGTACATATAATCAAGGGGTAAACAACAAGGAATATCCTAAAATACATCAACCATGCCTCATCAAAATCAAATAAAGTATCAGTCAATGCAGATACATATGTCAGTGTATGTAGAGTCAACTCATATTATTTAATGTCCGTCTTTACCGAAGAACAGTTTGTGGGCGAAAATCTTGTGATTGTTTAATAGTGGCGTCGATGTCTCAGTCTCAAATGTTCTAAGTCCGCAAGACCATCCTCAGGACTAAAATAATTTAAGTGGAAATACAACAATGACTTAAATGATACGCTGGGAAAATAATTTTTTAATTGAATCTTTACGTGACGTGCGAGTTGTCGCTGTCAAGTATGTTTGGGAAGTAACGCCTCAGAGTGAATGTTTAAGGGCCTCTGCCGCTGCCAGAGCCTAGTGCATCTGTGGGCATAGAGGCCAACATAGTACAAGTGCATGGTGGGCTTGGTGATGCGACAGTGACATATCCTGTTGTTTTATTGACATAAGCGACAAAGAGTTTTAAGAAGCATATGCACTGGCTCTGAAGAAAAACGTTATTTGATCACTTTCTGGTTTTAAAAAATTGTAGGAATAGAAGGCAAAATCACTATAGGAATCCCAAAAAAGCAGTAGTCTACTGCCTGCATTGGTAGGGCTGGCAAGTTTGAGATAGCTCCAGTGTTACAAGCATTATTCACAAGCATGTAATCCCTCAGTGTCGTTCTGAAAAGGGAAACAAAAAGTAGTAGGCAGTAAAGATCAGGAAAGCTAAAAGGGCGAGATGTACCTTAATGCACTTTGAAGTGTAAAAGGTAGTGCAAGTGCAGTATCCCCTTCCACGATCTGGTTCTTCTATCTTCTGTTTTTTTTCTTTTTTCTTAAGGCCTGTTGCCACTGTGCTTTTTCCTATATATTTCCCCTAGATTTCCCAAATATGTGAACTGCTCAATTTTCATCTCAATCTGTGCATTTTACCTTGCCCGGGAGCCTCTAGTATGAAGCATACACATGTGAGAGATTACCTGTTTTTTCAGATTCACAGAGGCCACAGATACAAAACAGCTCAAACTAACAGTCAGTTTACTTTTTGTGCTGCCAACCTAAGTGTGCAACCAAAAAAAACATCAAGTTACACCTACCAGGAACTCCCAAACAGCATCCTGGCTGGTGTAAAGTGGTTTACTCCCAGGGTGTAGTTCTGGGAGGTGTTTGGGGTTTGACAGCCTACCCAACCTTTCCCAAATAAATGCATTCTTGGCTTGATAGTTGGGTTTGGAGGCCCTGAGTCTAGTCTTTTACCTCTGTGTTGGTTTTTCTCATTGGGATCCAAAATGAAAGACAAAACAATGACCTTTGATGTAAACAGGGGAGAGAGAGACCCATCTGGTAGCTGAATTTCAAAATGTGAAACCAGATAACTTGGATTCTATGCCACCTTCCCTGTTGTCCAAAGTGTGTGATCCTTGGCAAATATTTTATTTCACAGAACCTCCAGTTTCTTTATTATCACAAATGAGAGCACTTTTAAATACTTGAGTACAGGTTGTGCACTGTAATGTTACTCCATCTATCTGACCGACTTACAAAAAAAGCAAATGACCAGCTTCAAGAGCTACTGCATAAAGGTATATTTTTGTATGTTTGGGTGGATTGAATAGCTGCTAGAAGCCATAAAAACCACATGGAGCTATGATAGTTAGGAACATAATGAGGACTGGAATTTCAGTCGAGTAATTTGAGCTTAAAAAGCCATAATTGGCATATTGCCTGTTTAGATGCATGTGTTGCATGTTTTGTGTCTCTCAGGTAAAATGCTTGAAAATGGAGCTTCAATTAAAGTTTGCTTTCACGACTAGATCAGCATTCCACTGTTGCACTAGAGTCCACTATTTTTTTGTTTCGTAAATGTAGCATATTGATGTAATGCACACTAGGACCCTTGTGGTTCTGGGTAGATGCTGAACAGAAACCACATGATATACGGTGTCAGGGTATAGTTCTGGGAAGTATGACGTAATGTGCAGTATGTGGATGAATGTCAAAGAATAAAGACTTGCTTAACAGCAGCTCCAATGTGTGGTGGAATGTATTTGCATGCCCAAGGGAAGGAAAAACACTACAGCTGGGGACCAGAATGGGATTATGAGCCTGTGGAAAATAAGACTGCTCTGGAAAATAAGACTGCTCCCCCTTAGAATTTGCAACTGTACAGCAAACTGCTCGTGCATGCCGCATGTGCCCAGAATCAATGTTAGGCAGGTAGCGGCCAGCACACAAGGAGTCAAAGCCCTGCTCCAGCCCATACATGGCTGCAGAAACAATTGAAGGCCTGCAGAGGAGCATATTAAGAATGCCCACCAACACCGCTGGTAGGGTTGTCGGCAGAAACGCTGTGCTGTGCAACGTACATAGAGCAACTCTTCAGGTGAAGCAAGAAAACAACAATAGCACCAACAAGGTATGAGAAAGAGAGACCATAGTTACATTCAGGGGTGGTTGAAGCACACTGCAACACAGGCCTCTGGCCACAGCTGATGCTTGCAGAAGTCGTCGGAGTCACCCTTGACAGCAAAATGAGTTGAATGCAATGACGGCAGACAGGAGCATGAAATACAATGCCACCTTGTTCTTAAAGCCACAACCACCGTTTGACACATCCAAGAAACAGAACATTGGTGCTAGGTGGACTGAGTGGATTGAAACATCCTCTAGAATATAACAAAGTCATCAAATATTTTAAAAACCGTGCAGGTTATTGAGTGGATGAAGCACAAAAAGATTTCACAGAGTGATCCAACATTGTACGGAAAGGTGAAAGAAGCGCTGGAAGCCAATTCAATCCAATGGCGAATGTTGATTATCAAAGGTATAGCTTCAACAAAGTGCGACAACAGACTAGTGAAACAATGGGTGAGTTTGTTGAAAGGCTTAAAGCACTTATTGAACATTGCATTGCAAGTTTTGTAACTTTACTGATGAAGACGTCATGTACCTCAGAATAATCGATGGCTGCATTTCAGATTCTTTTAGAAGGCGCATGGTGAGAGAGACACTCAGGGGGTCATTCTGACCCCGGCGGTCTAAGACCGCCGGGGCTAGGGTCGGCGGGAGCACCGCCGACAGGCCGGCGGTGCCCCGCAGGGCATTCTGACCGCGGCGGTTCGGCCGCGGTCAGAAGAGGCAAACCGGCGGTCTCCCGCCGGTTTACCGCTGCCCTTAGAATCCCCCATGGCGGCGCAGCTTGCTGCGCCGCCATGGGGGATTCTGACACCCCCTACCGCCATCCTGTTCCTGGCGGTTCGCCCGCCAGGAACAGGATGGCGGTAGGGGGTGCCGCGGGGCCCCTGGGGGCCCCTGCCGTGCCCATGCCAATGGCATGGGCACGGCAGGGGCCCCCGTAAGAGGGCCCCGCAAAGTATTTCAGTGTCTGCTAAGCAGACACTGAAATACGCGACGGGTGCAACTGCACCCGTCGCACCCCTGCAACTCCGCCGGCTCAATTCTGAGCCGGCGTCCTCGTTGCAGGGGCATTTCCTCTGGGCCGGCGGGCGCTCTTTTGGAGAGCGCCCGCCGGCCCAGAGGAAATGTCTAAATGGCCGCCGCGGTCTTTTGACCGCGGTGCGGTCATTCAGCGGCAGTACCTTGGCGGACGGCCTCCGCCGTCCGCCAGGGTCATAATCAGGCCCTCAGTCTAAAGAAAATGCTAATGGCTGTGAGAGCAGAGGAATGAGCAGAACGACAAGCTGTTGACATGGAAGTAGGGAGAGTGCACAATGAATCAGGGTTGACCATGAAAAGCAAGCACAAGGACATAAAACAGATGCATTTAAGTCAATGTTGTTGAAGAAAAAACTGTTCAGCCCTACGATAAATCTGTAAGGGTTGTGGGAAAGAGAGCCACTTCATAACTGTGTGTCAGGCTAAGGAAAAATCAAGTGCATCCCAATGGAAAAAAAGCTGGATGTGAGAACGTACCAGAAGCACTCTCACCACACCCACAAAACCAAAAAGCAACATCAGCTACGAAAAGTAGAAACCAAGCAAAATCATCATCGTCAAGTTCATCATGCAAAGGTTTTTCAACATATATATATATATATATATATATATATATATATATATATATATATATATATAGTACCAGTGAAGAAGATGGGTGCAGGCTAATGATGTCCAACAAAAGACGGCATGCACATTTGGGTTTGCTGCCTGTGAGGAAGACAAAAGTTCAGAAACAACTCACCAAACACATCTCCGAACTTCATTTGAACACTGTCCCAGAACTACCTTGAAAGTAAACGGTCACCCCATATCCTTCATCATTGACAGTGGGATGTTGATTAATATCCTTAAAGTGAAAAACTTTAACAATCTCTCACCTGTGCCATGCCTTACTCCTTCAGGCACAAAGATATACCCCTGAGCAGCTTTTAAACAGCTACAAAGGTACACAGTGGTAATGCAACCCAAAACGACTTCAGTACAAGCCACCATTCATATCCTACAAGAAACCTCTTCTAGTGCATGTTTGCTCAGGTTTGCCACAGTGGCTGTTATAGGGTTAATATCTCTCAGCTACAACCTCTGTGCTTAGCCTGAGATTACAAGCCAATTCCTGTTGTTGTTTAATGGTTTGAGAAAACTCAAGAAAATGTAAGTACAGCTTCCCATCAAAGAAGATTTTCGTCCCGTTGCCTAGCAGCACCACAGAGTTGCTTTTCATCTGCAAAAGCTGTAGAGAAAGAGTTGGCAAATCTTTTGAAGCAGGATATCATTGAATGTTCCACAGGTGTCACACCACGAGTTTCACCCATACTAGTTATACAAAAAAAGGACAGAGGTAAAGCAGTGCGTATTGTGTTGATATGTGCCAGACAGACAAACAGAGCAATTGAGAGGGAGAGACACTGTGGTCCTCATATAGCCGGCATGATCATGCAACTGAAAGGAGCTAAAGTCTTTTCATGTCTTGACTTAAACAAAAGGTACCACCAACTCAAGTAAGAAGAGAACTGCAGATATATTGCCACTTTTTCCACTCATGTTGGTTTGTACAGATAGAAGAGACGGAGAGCATATTTACGAGCCTCTTGCACTGCTGTTACGTCACTTTTTGTGATGCAACGGTGGTGCAAGTGTTTAAATCATGCTTATAAGTCCACGCAGAGTCACTTTGTGTGGCTTTGAATCGATTCATAAATATGGTGTAAGGCAAGGCAGCACAAATCACCCATGGATTTTGACACATCCCCAGATTTACGAGACCTTTCAAACCTGGGGATGTGCCAAAACCATTTGCTCCCCAAGAGAGGCACAACGAGAGAAATATCCTTATTTATCCTCGTTTTTCCCTCTTTCCAAGTGTGCTGTTTGCTGCAGCACACATAAAAAGAGAACAAAAATCCCCTCTGGATTTTTTTTGTGCAGGAAAGTGCCCCATGTTGCGAAGGTGCCTGCTTTTGGGAAAAATACTGGAATGCACCAATGCCATAGATACAGCACATTCCTGCCCTTTCTCTTTTATGCAGGGCAGAGCAGCAAAGTGATTTGCTGAGCTTCCCTGTGCCAAAATCCCATAAATATCAGCCAGAGTTTTGGAGGATCTATGGCTGCTGATGTATTTCAGAGTGTTTTCTGCAGAGCAATCCAACCTGATAAACATACTTTCAATTACAGTGATGACATACAGGTCTTTAAGAGAGCCCAGAAAGAACACGACAAAGCCCTCACTCAAGTATTCCATTTACTTGCTGATGAAGGTCTCACTTTTAATTTAGAAAAATGTTAATTTCACAAAATCAAACTTATGTTTTGTGGGCACATATTCTCTGATGGGGGCATGACTCCAAATCCAGACAAGGTGCAAGCACTGTCATCCACTTTCCCCTCTCCTCCCCCAAAGATGTTACCATGCTGTGATCCTTTCTAGGCATGGCCAGTTACTGCTCAAGATACATTTGCAATTTTGCCACAGTGAGTACCCCATTGGGAGACTTGACAAAGCGGAATGTTGCTTTTCATTGGTGTCCTGAATGCAGTCAGCGTTTCAGAGAAATAAAACATGCAACTGAGAAAGCAACTGAAATGGCTTACTTCAACCCCAAACTGTATCCTGAGGTCACAGTAGATGCAAGTCTGATGGGGCTGGGAGCAATCCTTGCTCATCACAACAGCCATTTAACTGTTCAGAGACCTGTTGTGGCCTATGCCAGTCAAAGCCTGTCTGAAACAGAACATGCCTACTGTGCTGTCAGTTAGAGAAGGAGAGCCTGGCCGTGGTGTGGGCCTGTGAACATTTTCAATTATTCCTCTATGGGAAATGATTTACTGTCATCACGGACAACCTGACATTGATCACCATTATTGGAAACCTAAGCTAAGATGCCTCCTTGCATTGAAAGGTGGGGGTTGAGGCTGCAAGAGTATGCCTATGAAGTTGTACACAAACCATGAAAGGATCAGATCCCAGGAGATTACTTCTCATGAAAGCCACTACATCATCCTAGCTCGACATCCAGGGTGGCCGGAGAATATCTCAATTTAATTGTAAAATCCAACACACCAGCAGCTCTGTCTGTGGATCAAATCATTTCTGGCACCAGCACTGACCACAACATGACTATTGTCAAAGAATTCTTTGAGACACAATCATGGAGACGTCGCTCATGACGATGATACTGAATTCCAAAAGTTCAAAAACGTACAGGATGAGTTAGCTGTCACACAAGAAGGCATAATACTGAGATGCTCGAGAATCATCATACCTGAAAGCCTAAGGCAACGGGTCATTGAGTTGGCTCGTGAAAGACATTGTGGCATTGCAACCTACAAAAGGGCTTTGAGAGACAGAGGGTGGTTCCCTTGAATAGATGAGTGAGTAGAACAGGAATCAAAAGCATGCCACATCTGCAATTTCCTGTCCCCCAAGTTGATTCAGTACCCAGGGACAATGTCTGACCTTCCTGCCCAAGCCTCGGAGAGAGTCGTAGTTGACTTCTTCGGACCATTAGGAGGTGGACAGCATCTCATGGTACTCATAGACAAATATTCCTGTTTTTGTTTGGTGTAAACTATGTCCTCAACAACTCATGATAAAGTATTAGAAAGGCATGGTGACATTTTGCAACTACGGGTATCTCTGAGATCCTCAAATCCGATAATGGCCCACCTGTCAACAGAAAAAATTCAAAGAGTTTCTTGTATGGCTCAGTGTCAAACACCAGAACAGTACACCCCTCTGGCCCCAAGCTAATGGTGTAGTCGAAAGATTTATGGGCACCCTCAAGAGGGTAATTCAAAGAGCCTTCAAGGAAGAAATCCATTTGAGGCAAGTAAGATGCCAGGCCCTCTGGGCCTATCAATCAAGTCCTCACTCCACAGTGGGTGAGAGACCAGCTACCTTGTTTGGGAAAGCCATCAGAACAAAACTACCTCAATGGACATCAAAGCGGCCAGTGAGTGCTGGCAAACTTTGTGACACACTAAAGCTACTCATAAGAGCAAAATGAAGATGTATGCTGATCAGCACCACCAAGCTCAGGAAACAGGAGACTGGGCACTGGTAAAGCAGAGACAGAAACGAAAGGCAGACCCCCCTTTCGACACAGATCCTTTACAGGTAGTGGTGTGCAAGGGACACATGGTGACTACACATTGTCCCAGGAAGATCATCACTCGGGACACACCACACTTTAAACACCTACCTCAAAACTCTCCAGCTCCTGGAACTTCATTGGAGGCGACCACACCCTCAGGTCCGGCTCCTGAACCTGGACCTGTGCCGCCATTGCCAGATGTAGATGGACCTCGATTGTCTCGGATCACCCAAGCCGGCAGACAACTGCGAGCTCCTTGCAGTCTGATTGAGGAGATGTGATTTCAAATGATAATTGCCACCTTTTATTTAACAAAGGGGTAGATGTAGCATATTGGTGCTATGCTCACTAGACCCCTCTTGGTTCTGGGCAGACTCTGCACAAGAACTGTATGATAATGCTGGTAGGTGCCAGGGTGTGGTTCTTGGAAGTATGACATAATGTGCAGTTTATGGATGGATTTTGCAGAGTAAAGACATGCTTAACAGCAGCTCAAGTGTGTGGCATAATCTATTTGCATGCTTCAGGGCTGGAGAAGATGGGACAATAGACATCCTAGGTAAAAGCCCAGGTAAAACTCTGACAGAAAAATGCACTTTTTGGATAAAATGTAAAAAATAAAAAAATTGGTAAGGAGGTGCTGACATGTACCATAGTTCATTTGGTCACAAAAGAACAAGTCTTCTGATTTGTGTTGAATAAAAACAGTACAGCTTAGATGTGGTGATTTCTGAATGTGTTTTCTATTTTTTTATTTCTTTCCAATAAGGGATGTTTTGCCGTTCACCTTGAAGCTTCCCCAAGCAGTTACACGAGCTAGGACCGAGAGTGAACTTGAAGATATTGCCAGTTTAGGAATACGTAAGTGTGACCTAGTATCTGTGCTGCTGCAGAAATGTATTCTCTGAGAGATACAAATATGTAATCTGCACTGCCTCATAGTTACCTTCATTGTGTTATGAAACAATTAGAATTAAATGCCTAATGTACAAAACTTTAAAGAGAAAATATGAGTTTCCCCTTAATATTGAAGTTGGATTTTTCATAATCTTCCTCTATGAAGTAGGATCCCATTTAGTTGTCTGTTTTCTCTTTCTATGTTATGCTCGATCTGAAGTAAAGGGAGGTGGTGAATTTTGGTTTAGAATACAGCAGGTAAATCAAAAAATCTGTGCATCAGTTGCTACTGACTGTTATTTTGTTTCAAGCACCCTGGGACCTGTTTTGGGGTATCACCATTCATCAGCCAGGCTAGCTTGAATCCTGTGGTGCAGTAAGCACAGGACCCAAGTCTGGGCATACCCTTGTCACTTAGCGCAACAAAAGCAAAAAGAACAGATGATGAACGGAATGCTGAACGGAATGCTGAACAATGCAGACATTCAACCCCAGCCACAGAGATCAGGTTTTAATCCATTGTTGTTTTGCACACTACACCACCCCAGTTTGGACTCAGCCACATACAAATCAGTCTTGACACTGCTCCCTATGGAACAGTCCAATCCAAACTGCCAAACCAGGTCCTCCCTGGACCAGAAACAAGCATCATTGGACCAGGTTTGGGGTATCACTCCTCATCAGCCAGGCCAGCTTGAATCCAGTGGTGTAGTGAGCACGGGACCCATGTCTGGACATACCCTTCCCACGTAGGGCTAAAAAAACAAAAAGAACAGATGATGGAAGGAATACTGAACAATCAAACATTCAGCCCCAAAACCGGTCCCAGGATGCTTTTTTCTATTCCGGAGAGGACCGACCTGTTCCCATGGGGAGCAGGTCAAAAATGATTTGCATATGGTTGGTCCAACTGGTATGGACCAACCATGTGGTAAATCATGGATTTAACCCAGAACTGTGACTGGGGTGAATGTTTGGTTTGTTCCAAATTTCGTCCCTCATCCGTTCTTTTTACATTTGTTGTCCCAAGTGGGAAGGGTATGCCCAGAAATGGGACCTTTGCTTGCTATGCCACCAGATTTAAGGCGGCCTAGCTGAAAACGGGTGATACCGGTCCAAGGATTTTTGTTTCTCATCTAGAGAGGACTTGGCCTGGTAGTTTGGGCAGGACTGTTCCCATGGTGAGCATGGTTAAGGCTGATTTGCATATGGCTAGGTCCAAACTGTAATGACATGGCGAGCAAAAAAACTGTTGGATTAAACCCCGATCTGTGACTGGGGGTGAATTTTTGATTTGGTCTGTGTTAGAAATGGGGTCCTTGGTTGACAGTCAGGTTACCCCCTGTTCAATCAAAGACCCTCACTCTAGTCAGGGTAAAAGAGAATCACCCTCAGGTAACCCCTGCTTACCCCCTTGGTAGCTTGGCAGAGCAGTAGGCTTAACCTCAGAGTGCTAGGCGTAAAGTATTTGTACCAACACACACAGTAACTCAATGAAAACACTACAAAATGACACAACACAGGTTTAGAAAAATAGGAAATATTTATCTAAACAAAACAAGACCAAAACGACAAAAATCCACCATACACAAGTCAAGTTATTAATTAAAAATCAAAAAGAGTCTTTAAGTAGTTTTAAAAACACACTAGCGCTGCTAGAGTGAAAATGTACCTGGTGTGCGTCAAAAATAACCCCGCACGGGCGGGCGTGCGTCGAAAATAACTCCGCACGGCGGTACTCGAGTCAAAAATCCAGCCGCACGATGAGTTGACGATCCAGCCGCGCAGGTTGCGATCTCCCAGCCTCCGTCAGCGATGCTGCGCGTCGTTTCTCCTGCTCCGTGCGTCGATTCTTCGGTCGAGTTTCCTGCGAGTGTCGTTTCTCAGCCGCGGAGCTGGCGGCGCGTCGTTTTTCAGCCGCCGATCGGATTCGCGTCGATCTTTTCCCCGCACGGTGCTCTGTGCGTGGATTTTCTTGTCTTTAGGCTGCCAGCTTCTCCTTTCAGGGTCCCAGGACTGGATGGGCACCACAGGGCAGAGTAGGAGTCTCTCCAGAGGCTCCAGGTGCTGGCAGAGAGAAGTCTCTGCTGTCCCTGAGACTTCAAACAACAGGAGGCAAGCTCTAGATGAAGCCCTTGGAGATTTCTTCTCAAGATGGAAGGCACACAAAGTCCAGTCTTTGCCCTCTTACTCTGGCAGAAGCAGCACTGCAGGAAAGCTCCACAAAGCACAGTCACAGGCAGGGCAGCACTTCCTCCTCAGCTAACAGCTCTTCTCCAGGCAGAGGTTCCTCTTGATTCCAGAAGTGTTTCTAAAGTCTGTTGATTTGGGTGCCCTTCTTATACCCATTTTAGTATTTGAAGTCACCTTTCTTCAAAGGGGACTCACACCTACTTGTGAAATCCTGCCTTGCCCAGGCAAGGCCTCAGACACACACCAGGGGATTGGAGCCGGCATTGTTAGAGGCAGGCACAGTCCTTTCAG
Organism: Pleurodeles waltl; assembly: GCF_031143425.1. Classification (NCBI taxonomy): domain Eukaryota; kingdom Metazoa; phylum Chordata; class Amphibia; order Caudata; family Salamandridae; genus Pleurodeles; species Pleurodeles waltl. Next base: position 764,305,291 of record NC_090444.1, on the reverse strand, counting down.
ATGAGAGTGACCACTCCACCCCTCCCTCCTAGCAGAGATGGCTAATCAGGAAATGCAGGTTACACCCCAGCTCCCTTTGTGTCACTGTCTGGTGTGAGGTGAAAAACAACCCAACTGTCAACTGACCCAGACAGGGAATCCACAAACAAGGCAGAGTCACAGAATGGTTTAAGCAAGAAAATGCTCACTTTCTAAAAGTGGCATTTTCAAACGCACAATCTTAAAATCAACTTTACTAAAAGATGTATTTTTAAATTGTGAGCTCAGGGACCCCAAACTCCACATGTCCATCTACTCTCTAGGGGAATCTACGCTTTAATCATATTTAAAGGTAGCCCCCATATTATCCTATGAGAGAGACAGTCCTTGCAACAGTGAAAAACGAATTTAGCAGTATTTCACTGTCAGGACATATAAACCACATTACTATATGTCCTACCTTATCCATACACTGCACCCTGCCCTTGGGGCTACCTAGGGCCTACCTTAGGGGTGCCTTACATGTAAGAAAAGGGAAGGTTTAGGCCTGGCAAGTGGGTACACTTGCCAAGTCGAATTTACAGTGTAAAAATACACACACAGACACTGCAGTGGCAGGTCTGAGACATGATTACAGAGCTACTTATGTGGGTGGCACAACCAGTGCTGCAGGCCCACTAGTAGCATTTGATTTACAGGCCCTGGGCACCTCTAGTGCACTTTACTAGGGACTTAACAGTAAAACAAATATGCCAATCATGGAGAACCAATTACATACATATTTTAAACAGGAGCACTTGCACTTTAGCACTGGTTAGCAGTGGTAAAGTGCCCAGAGTAACAAACACAATAAAATCAGAGTCCAGCACACATCAACAACCTGGGGAACAGAGGCAAAACGTTAAGGGAGACCACGCCAAGGATGAAAAGTCTAACACGTGTCCCCCCCAGCTAAAAGTGGGGAGCAACTACCCAACCTCATGGGAGTTCTCATCACTAAGGCGGAAGAACCTGGACAGACCATCAGCATTGGCGTGCTCTGTACCAGGACGATGTTCCACCGTAAAGTCCATCCCCTGTAAGGAAATGGACCACCTCAACAGTTTTGGATTCTCACCCCTCATCTGCATTAACCATCTGAGGGGCCTGTGGTCGGTCTGAACTCGGAAGTGAGTCCCAAACAAGTAGGGTCTTAGCTTCTTCAGTGCCCAGACCACAGCAAACGCTTCGCGTTCTATGGCACTCCACCTACGTTCCCTGGGTAGTAACCTCCTGCTAATGAAGGCTACGGGTTGATCTAGGCCCTCTTCATTAAGCTGTGAGAGTACTGCTCCAATACCATGCTCTGAGGCGTCTGTTTGCACAACAAACTCCTTGGAGTAGTCAGGTGCCTGCAGCACAGGTGCTGTGCACATGGCAGCCTTCAGGGCATCAAAAGCGTTCTGGCAAGCCTCTGTCCAGATCACTTTCTTGGGTTGCTTCTTGGAAGTCAACTCAGTTAAGGGGGTAACAATAGTACCATATCCCTTAACAAACCTCCGGTAATATCCTGTGAGACCTAAAAAGGCTCTCACTTCAGTCTGGGTCTTGGGAGGCTCCCAAGCCAGAATCGTATCAATCTTAGGCTGTAGGGGTGCCACCTGGCCACTCCCCACCTGGTGTCCTAAGTACACCACAGAACCCTGCCCTATTTGGCACTTGCTCGCCTTAATAGTGAGGCCTGCCTTCTGCAGGGCCTCTAACACTCTCCAGAGGTGTTGCAGGTGTTCCTCCCATGTGGAACTAAACACAGCAATGTCATCCAGGTAGGCGGCACTGAACTCATCCAGTCCTGCCAACACCTGGTTGACCAACCTCTGAAAGGTGGCAGGGGCGTTCTTCATCCCAAAGGGCATCACATTGAAGTGGAAGTGCCCATCTGGGGTAGAGAATGCTGACCTCTCCTTTGCCCCCTCAGTTAAGGCAATCTGCCAGTACCCAGATGTTAAATCAAACGTACTGAGGTACTTGGCAGCTCCTAACCGATCAATGAGCTCATCAGCTCGGGGGATGGGGTGTGCGTCAGTCTTGCTGACCGCATTGAGACCCCGGTAGTCCACACAGAACCTAAGTTCTGGAGTGGCACCAGGAGCAGCAGCCTTTGGGACCAAGACCACTGGGCTGGCCCAAGGACTGCTGGAGCGCTCAATAACCCCTAGGGTTAACATTTTGGAGACTTCCTCCTTAATGCAAGCCCTGACCCTGTCAGTCACCCTGTAAACCTTATGTTTAACAGGTGTACTGTCCCCAGTGTCCACATCATGTGTGCACAGGTGTGTGACTCCTGGGATCAGGGAAAACAGCGAGGCGAACTGTCCCAGCACGTGGCGACAGTCCCTCTGCTGTTCCTCAGTCAGGGAGGGGGAGAGGATCACTCCCTCCACAGACCCATCTTTCTCTCCTGCAGACAGGAGGTCAGGAAGAGGCTCACTCTCTTCCTCCACCCCGTCATCTGTCGCTAGGAGCATGGATAGCTCAGTTCGCTCAAAGTGTGGTTTGAGGCGGTTGACATGTAGGACCCTCAAAGGGTTCCTGGGGGATTGCAAGTCTACCAGATAGGTGACCTCGCTCTTTCTTTCCACCACCTCAAAAGGCCCAGTCCACTTATCTTGGAGAGCCCTAGGCTCCACTGGTGCCATGACCCACACTTTTTGTCCAGGCTGAAACTCAACCAGAGTGGCATTCTGGTCGTACCACCGTTTCATATCCTCCTGGCTTGCTTCCAGGTTCTCCTGAGCGAGACTCCTGAAGCGGGCAGTCTGGTTTCTTAGTGCCAGCATGTAGCTAAATACATCCTGGGGTGGTTTACTAGGAGCTTTCTCCAAAGCCTCCTTCACCAGACTGAGCGGTCCCCTCACAGGGTGGCCATAGATGAGCTCAAAGGGGCTAAAGCCAAGTCCCTTTTGAGGCACCTCCATGTAAGCGAACAGAAGGCATGGCAAGAGGACGTCCCACTTACGCCTCAAGGGCTCTGACAGGCCCTGAATCATGCCTTTCAAGGTGCGGTTGAATCTCTCAACCAGACCATTACTTTGGGGGTGGTAAGGGGTGGTGAACTTGTAGGTTACCCCACACACCTTCCACAGAGACTTCATATAAGTGGATATGAAGTTTGTACCTCTATCAGATACCACCTCCTTGGGGAACCCCATGCGGGTAAAAACCCCCATTAAGGCACGTCCCACCACGGGGGCAGTGACCGTCCTTAGAGGAATGGCTTCTGGGTACCGCGTGGCATGGTCCACCAAGACCAGGATGAACCTGTTGCCCATGGCTGTCTTGGGATCCAGAGGCCCCACAATGTCAATTCCTACCCTTTCAAAGGGAGTACTGACTACAGGTAAAGGTTGGAGGGGAGCTTTGCATTTCCCCCCACTCTTGCCACTTCCCTGACAAGTCTGACAAGACCTACAATAAGCAGCTGACTGCTTGTGCATCAAGGGCCAGTAAAAGTGGGAGACAAGCCTCTTATAGGTCTTGTCCTGCCCTAGATGTCCTGCCAAAGGCACATCATGAGCCAAACCCAGTAGGAAGGCCCTGAAGCACTGGGGTACCACCAGCATACGAGCTGACACAGGCTCAGGAACCTTAGGCTCACTATACAGGAGGCCATCCTCCCAGTAAATCAGGTGAGTACCTGGCGCCTCGCCAGCCGCCTGGGCTGCAGCCTGCTGCCGCAGCCCCTCAAGAGTAGGGCACTCCTTCTGCGCTGTGCAGAATGCTTCCCTGGTGGGTCCCCCTTCCTGCTGCCACTGTGACAGCTCAGGGACCTCCCCCAGTTCAGCCACCTGTTCCCCTGTAGGCTCCGGGGCATCACCCTCAGGCTCTGCCTCCTCCCGGGCCGTGGGAACTTCTGGGGCCGGTTTCCCGCGCCCCCTGCCCTTCCTCTTCTTGGCGGTCCCCTGGGCCACTGTTTCAGGCTCCAGGGGCTCTTGACTACCCTGATTGGCTGCCATAGACCGGGTGGATACGCATACCCACCCAGGCAGACCCAACATCTCCAAGTGAGACCTGTGTTCCACCTCCTTCCAAGGGGAATCCTCCAGGTCGTTACCTAGCAAACAATCAACAGGCATGGTTGGACTCACAGCTACTTTCCAGGAACCTGAGACCCCCCCCCATTCAAAGGGAACCTGCGCCACTCTGCAGAGGCGCTCAGAGTTGTCTACCACAACTACTTGGTGAAGTACCCGGGGATCAATCTGCTCTTCAGACACCAGGTGACTCCTCACTGTAGTCACACTGGCTCCTGTGTCTCTCAGAGCCTCTACCCTCTGTCCATTGATGGTCACCCATTGCCTGTACTTCTTAGTGTTATCAGGCACTAGGTTTCTCTGGACCATCTCACTGTCCCCTAGTGAGACAAGGGTCATTTCTGCTGGTTCCCACCCACCTGAAACCAACTCCTCCCCAAGCGCTACACTGGCCAAACCCTGGGACGGTGCACCAGTGGGTGCCGGTGTACTTCTGGGGCATTTGGGGTCCCCCCTCACATGACCCACCTGGTCACATGCATAGCACTTACGTGGGGGACCACCTGCCACTGGCTTCCCTTTGGACAACCATGGCTTCTTTTCACTGGGGGGTTGGGAATCCTTACCCTGGGAATCAGTTTGGGGCCCTTTAGAGAACTCCCCCTGTTTGCCCTTACCCCCCCCTTTCTTCTGAGAGGGACCCTGCCCACCCTTGGCGTGGTCTCCCCCATACCTCTTTTGGACCCTGGTGCTCTCCCAGCGGTCCGCTTCCTGTGCAAGCTTCCTGGGGTCAGTCAGCTTGCTGTCAATGAGGTGCTGGCGCAGCTCTGGAAAACATAAACTGTACAAGTGCTCCCAAGCAATTAAATTGTAAAGCCCCTCATACGTGTTTACCTTACTGCCCTTCACCCAACCATCCAGTGACCTGCAAAAAGAATCAACACATTCCAACCATGTTTGGGATTCCTTTCTCTTGTAGGATCTAAACTTCTCCTTGTACTGCTCAGGGGTGAGACCATACCTGGTAAGTAAGGCCTCCTTCATGACAGGGTAGGTGAGATCCTGAGCATCCCCTAAGGCTGTCAGTGTGTCCCTCCCCTCTGCCTCAAAATGCTTCCACAGGGCTGCCCCCCAATGAGCTTCAGGGACCAGGTTCATGTGGAGAGCTGACTCATAACCCTTGAACCACAAGCAGATATCATCATCCCTCTTATAATCCCTCACAAGGTCTTTTGGGATGTGTACCCTTCTCTCAGGCTGCACTGTAGGATTGCTGCCACCATCTCTACTGGACTGACTCCTCTGATCTATCTCTTTTAAACTGAGCTCATGAGCCATGGCTAACTTCCTTTCCTCAATGGCCAGCTTTCTCTGTTCCACCTCTAGACTGAGCTTTTTCAACTCCAATTGGTACTCCCTCTCTGCCTGTCTGTCCTGTAACTCTTCAGGTGTCAGACCCTTGGAGGATACACTGCTACTTGCCCTAGAGACTCCTTCCCTGGGAATAACAGGCCCCCCCAATATACCATTCTGTACTGATTGCTCTCTCTCCTCATCCTCATCCTCCTCATCCTCAGTGTGCCCTCCAGTGCTTCTGGTTGTCACCCAGGCCCTCAGCGCCTTTTTCAGCTCATCCTTCTTGGAAGAGCTCTTAATGGGACAACCAAAATTTTTACAAAACTGCTTTAGCTGAGCCTTGTTATAACTATCCAATTGCTTCAGGTCAAAAACAGCTTCAACTGGTGCATCTCCAAGTAGAGACATGATAAAAGGTTAAAAGAGTGCAAAGTTCCAAATGCAGAAAAGCAAGTTCTCAAATGAAGTTCCAGAAAAGTCAATCACCGGATCAGCGAAAAAAGAAACTGAATGCAGAGCAAAAACAGTCCAAATAGAAAAAAACAAAAATCACAAGACTAGTAGTATGTGGTCACGTAGTGGTCTGAGATCAAAACAGTAGTGTACACTTAATTACTGTATGTCAAGCACAAATACAAGTCCAAATCCCGACCGCTGCTCACCAATGTTAGAAATGGGGTCCTTGGTTGACAGTCAGGTTACCCCCTGTTCAAGCAAAGACCCTCACTCTAGTCAGGGTAAAAGAGAATCACCCTCAGCTAACCCCTGCTTACCCCCTTGATAGCTTGGCAGAGCAGTAGGCTTAACCTCAGAGTGCTAGGCGTAAAGTATTTGTATCAACACACACAGTAACTCAATGAAAACACTACAAAATGACACAACACAGGTTTAGAAAAATAGGAAATATTTATCTAAACAAAACAAGACCAAAACGACAAAAATCCACCATACACAAGTCAAGTTATTAATTAAAAATCAAAAAGAGTCTTTAAGTAGTTTTAAAAACACACTAGCGCTGCTAGAGTGAAAATGTACCTAGTGTGCGTCAAAAATAACCCCGCACGGGCGGGCGTGCGTCGAAAATAACTCCGCACGGCGGTACTCGAGTCAAAAATCCAGCCGCACGATGAGTTGACGATCCAGCCGCGCAGGTTGCGATCTCCCAGCCTCCGTCAGCGATGCTGCACGTCGTTTCTCCTGCTCCGTGCGTCGATTCTTCGGTCGCGTTTCCTGCGAGTGTCGTTTCTCAGCCGCGGAGCTGGCGGCGTGTCGTTTTTCAGCCGCCGATCGGATTTGCGTCGATCTTTTCCCTGAACGGCGCTCTGTGCGTGGATTTTCTTGTCTTTAGGCTGCCAGCTTCTCCTTTCAGGGTCCCAGGACTGGATGGGCACCACAGGGCAGAGTAGGAGTCTCTCCAGAGGCTCCAGGTGCTGGCAGAGAGAAGTCTTTGCTGTCCCTGAGACTTCAAACAACAGGAGGCAAGCTCTAGATCAAGCCCTTGGAGATTTCTTCTCAAGATGGAAGGCACACAAAGTCCAGTCTTTGCCCTCTTACTCTGGCAGAAGCAGCACTGCAGGAAAGCTCCACAAAGCACAGTCACAGGCAGGGCAGCACTTCCTCCTCAGCTAACAGCTCTTCTCCAGGCAGAGGTTCCTCTTGATTCCAGAAGTGTTTCTAAAGTCTGTAGATTTGGGTGCCCTTCTTATACCCATTTTAGTCTTTGAAGTCACCTTTCTTCAAAGGGGACTCACACCTACTTGTGAAATCCTGCCTTGCCCAGGCAAGGCCTCAGACACACACCAGGGGGTTGGAGCCGGCATTGTTAGAGGCAGGCACAGTCCTTTCAGATGAGAGTGACCACTCCACCCCTCCCTCCTAGCAGAGATGGCTAATCAGGAAATGCAGGTTACACCCCAGCTCCCTTTGTGTCACTGTCTGGTGTGAGGTGAAAAACAACCCAACTGTCAACTGACCCAGACAGGGAATCCACAAACAAGGCAGAGTCACAGAATGGTTTAAGCAAGAAAATGCTCACTTTCTAAAAGTGGCATTTTCAAACGCACAATCTTAAAATCAACTTTACTAAAAGATGTATTTTTAAATTGTGAGCTCAGGGACCCCAAACTCCACATGTCCATCTACTCTCTAGGGGAATCTACGCTTTAATCATATTTAAAGGTAGCCCCCATATTATCCTATGAGAGAGACAGTCCTTGCAACAGTGAAAAACAAATTTAGCAGTATTTCACTGTCAGGACATATAAACCACATTACTATATGTCCTACCTTATCCATACACTGCACCCTGCCCTTGGGGCTACCTAGGGCCTACCTTAGGGGTGCCTTACATGTAAGAAAAGGGAAGGTTTAGGCCTGGCAAGTGGGTACACTTGCCAAGTCGAATTTACAGTGTAAAAATACACACACAGACACTGCAGTGGCAGGTCTGAGACATGATTACAGAGCTACTTATGTGGGTGGCACAACCAGTGCTGCAGGCCCACTAGTAGCATTTGATTTACAGGCCCTGGGCACCTCTAGTGCACTTTACTAGGGACTTAACAGTAAAACAAATATGCCAATCATGGAGAACCAATTACGTACATATTTTAAACAGGAGCACTTGCACTTTAGCACTGGTTAGCAGTGGTAAAGTGCCCAGAGTAACAAACACAATAAAATCAGAGTCCAGCACACATCAACAACCTGGGGAACAGAGGCAAAACGTTAAGGGAGACCACGCCAAGGATGAAAAGTCTAACACGTGTCCCCCCCAGCTAAAAGTGGGGAGCAACTACCCAACCTCATGGGAGTTCTCATCACTAAGGCGGAAGAACCTGGACAGACCATCAGCATTGGCGTGCTCTGTACCAGGACGATGTTCCACCGTAAAGTCCATCCCCTGTAAGGAAATGGACCACCTCAACAGTTTTGGATTCTCACCCCTCATCTGCATTAACCATCTGAGGGGCCTGTGGTCGGTCTGAACTCGGAAGTGAGTCCCAAACAAGTAGGGTCTTAGCTTCTTCAGTGCCCAGACCACAGCAAACGCTTCGCGTTCTATGGCACTCCACCTACGTTCCCTGGGTAGTAACCTCCTGCTAATGAAGGCTACGGGTTGATCTAGGCCCTCTTCATTAAGCTGTGAGAGTACTGCTCCAATACCATGCTCTGAGGCGTCTGTTTGCACAACAAACTCCTTGGAGTAGTCAGGTGCCTGCAGCACAGGTGCTGTGCACATGGCAGCCTTCAGGGCATCAAAAGCGTTCTGGCAAGCCTCTGTCCAGATCACTTTCTTGGGTTGCTTCTTGGAAGTCAACTCAGTTAAGGGGGTAACAATAGTACCATATCCCTTAACAAACCTCCGGTAATATCCTGTGAGACCTAAAAAGGCTCTCACTTCAGTCTGGGTCTTGGGAGGCTCCCAAGCCAGAATCGTATCAATCTTAGGCTGTAGGGGTGCCACCTGGCCACTCCCCACCTGGTGTCCTAAGTACACCACAGAACCCTGCCCTATTTGGCACTTGCTCGCCTTAATAGTGAGGCCTGCCTTCTGCAGGGCCTCTAACACTCTCCAGAGGTGTTGCAGGTGTTCCTCCCATGTGGAACTAAACACAGCAATGTCATCCAGGTAGGCGGCACTGAACTCATCCAGTCCTGCCAACACCTGGTTGACCAACCTCTGAAAGGTGGCAGGGGCGTTCTTCATCCCAAAGGGCATCACATTGAAGTGGAAGTGCCCATCTGGGGTAGAGAATGCTGACCTCTCCTTTGCCCCCTCAGTTAAGGCAATCTGCCAGTACCCAGATGTTAAATCAAACGTACTGAGGTACTTGGCAGCTCCTAACCGATCAATGAGCTCATCAGCTCGGGGGATGGGGTGTGCGTCAGTCTTGCTGACCGCATTGAGACCCCGGTAGTCCACACAGAACCTAAGTTCTGGAGTGGCACCAGGAGCAGCAGCCTTTGGGACCAAGACCACTGGGCTGGCCCAAGGACTGCTGGAGCGCTCAATAACCCCTAGGGTTAACATTTTGGAGACTTCCTCCTTAATGCAAGCCCTGACCCTGTCAGTCACCCTGTAAACCTTATGTTTAACAGGTGTACTGTCCCCAGTGTCCACATCATGTGTGCACAGGTGTGTGACTCCTGGGATCAGGGAAAACAGCGAGGCGAACTGTCCCAGCACGTGGCGACAGTCCCTCTGCTGTTCCTCAGTCAGGGAGGGGGAGAGGATCACTCCCTCCACAGACCCATCTTTCTCTCCTGCAGACAGGAGGTCAGGAAGAGGCTCACTCTCTTCCTCCACCCCGTCATCTGTCGCTAGGAGCATGGATAGCTCAGTTCGCTCAAAGTGTGGTTTGAGGCGGTTGACATGTAGGACCCTCAAAGGGTTCCTGGGGGATTGCAAGTCTACCAGATAGGTGACCTCGCTCTTTCTTTCCACCACCTCAAAAGGCCCAGTCCACTTATCTTGGAGAGCCCTAGGCTCCACTGGTGCCATGACCCACACTTTTTGTCCAGGCTGAAACTCAACCAGAGTGGCATTCTGGTCGTACCACCGTTTCATATCCTCCTGGCTTGCTTCCAGGTTCTCCTGAGCGAGACTCCTGAAGCGGGCAGTCTGGTTTCTTAGTGCCAGCATGTAGCTAAATACATCCTGGGGTGGTTTACTAGGAGCTTTCTCCAAAGCCTCCTTCACCAGACTGAGCGGTCCCCTCACAGGGTGGCCATAGATGAGCTCAAAGGGGCTAAAGCCAAGTCCCTTTTGAGGCACCTCCCTGTAAGCGAACAGAAGGCATGGCAAGAGGACGTCCCACTTACGCCTCAAGGGCTCTGACAGGCCCTGAATCATGCCTTTCAAGGTGCGGTTGAATCTCTCAACCAGACCATTACTTTGGGGGTGGTAAGGGGTGGTGAACTTGTAGGTTACCCCACACACCTTCCACAGAGACTTCATATAAGTGGATATGAAGGTTGTACCTCTATCAGATACCACCTCCTTGGGGAACCCCATGCGGGTAAAAACCCCCATTAAGGCACGTCCCACCACGGGGGCAGTGACCGTCCTTAGAGGAATGGCTTCTGGGTACCGCGTGGCATGGTCCACCAAGACCAGGATGAACCTGTTGCCCATGGCTGTCTTGGGATCCAGAGGCCCCACAATGTCAATTCCTACCCTTTCAAAGGGAGTACTGACTACAGGTAAAGGTTGGAGGGGAGCTTTGCATTTCCCCCCACTCTTGCCACTTCCCTGACAAGTCTGACAAGACCTACAATAAGCAGCTGACTGCTTGTGCATCAAGGGCCAGTAAAAGTGGGAGACAAGCCTCTTATAGGTCTTGTCCTGCCCTAGATGTCCTGCCAAAGGCACATCATGAGCCAAACCCAGTAGGAAGGCCCTGAAGCACTGGGGTACCACCAGCATACGAGCTGACCCAGGCTCAGGAACCTTAGGCTCACTATACAGGAGGCCATCCTCCCAGTAAATCAGGTGAGTACCTGGCGCCTCGCCAGCCGCCTGGGCTGCAGCCTGCTGCCGCAGCCCCTCAAGAGTAGGGCACTCCTTCTGCGCTGTGCAGAATGCTTCCCTGGTGGGTCCCCCTTCCTGCTGCCACTGTGACAGCTCAGGGACCTCCCCCAGTTCAGCCACCTGTTCCCCTGTAGGCTCCGGGGCATCACCCTCAGGCTCTGCCTCCTCCCGGGCCGTGGGAACTTCTGGGGCCGGTTTCCCGCGCCCCCTGCCCTTCCTCTTCTTGGCGGTCCCCTGGGCCACTGTTTCAGGCTCCAGGGGCTCTTGACTACCCTGATTGGCTGCCATAGACCGGGTGGATACGCATACCCACCCAGGCAGACCCAACATCTCCAAGTGAGACCTGTGTTCCACCTCCTTCCAAGGGGAATCCTCCAGGTCGTTACCTAGCAAACAATCAACAGGCATGGTTGGACTCACAGCTACTTTCCAGGAACCTGAGACCCCCCCCCATTCAAAGGGAACCTGCGCCACTCTGCAGAGGCGCTCAGAGTTGTCTACCGCAACTACTTGGTGAAGTACCCGGGGATCAATCTGCTCTTCAGACACCAGGTGACTCCTCACTGTAGTCACACTGGCTCCTGTGTCTCTCAGAGCCTCTACCCTCTGTCCATTGATGGTCACCCATTGCCTGTACTTCTTAGTGTTATCAGGCACTAGGTTTCTCTGGACCATCTCACTGTCCCCTAGTGAGACAAGGGTCATTTCTGCTGGTTCCCACCCACCTGAAACCAACTCCTCCCCAAGCGCTACACTGGCCAAACCCTGGGACGGTGCACCAGTGGGTGCCGGTGTACTTCTGGGGCATTTGGGGTCCCCCCTCACATGACCCACCTGGTCACATGCATAGCACTTACGTGGGGGACCACCTGCCACTGGCTTCCCTTTGGACAACCATGGCTTCTTTTCACTGGGGGGTTGGGAATCCTTACCCTGGGAATCAGTTTGGGGCCCTTTAGAGAACTCCCCCTGTTTGCCCTTACCCCCCCCTTTCTTCTGAGAGGGACCCTGCCCACCCTTGGCGTGGTCTCCCCCATACCTCTTTTGGACCCTGGTGCTCTCCCAGCGGTCCGCTTCCTGTGCAAGCTTCCTGGGGTCAGTCAGCTTGCTGTCAATGAGGTGCTGGCGCAGCTCTGGAAAACATAAACTGTACAAGTGTTCCCAAGCAATTAAATTGTAAAGCCCCTCATACGTGTTTACCTTACTGCCCTTCACCCAACCATCCAGTGACCTGCAAAAAGAATCAACACATTCCAACCATGTTTGGGATTCCTTTCTCTTGTAGGATCTAAACTTCTCCTTGTACTGCTCAGGGGTGAGACCATACCTGGTAAGTATGGCCTCCTTCATGACAGGGTAGGTGAGATCCTGAGCATCCCCTAAGGCTGTCAGTGTGTCCCTCCCCTCTGCCTCAAAATGCTTCCACAGGGCTGCCCCCCAATGAGCTTCAGGGACCAGGTTCATGTGGAGAGCTGACTCATAACCCTTGAACCACAAGCAGATATCATCATCCCTCTTATAATCCCTCACAAGGTCTTTTGGGATGTGTACCCTTCTCTCAGGCTGCACTGTAGGATTGCTGCCACCATCTCTACTGGACTGACTCCTCTGATCTATCTCTTTTAAACTGAGCTCATGAGCCATGGCTAACTTCCTTTCCTCAATTGCCAGCTTTCTCTGTTCCACCTCTAGACTGAGCTTTTTCAACTCCAATTGGTACTCCCTCTCTGCCTGTCTGTCCTGTAACTCTTCAGGTGTCAGACCCTTGGAGGATACACTGCTACTTGCCCTAGAGACTCCTTCCCTGGGAATAACAGGCCCCCCCAATATACCATTCTGTACTGATTGCTCTCTCTCCTCATCCTCATCCTCCTCATCCTCAGTGTGCCCTCCAGTGCTTCTGGTTGTCACCCAGGCCCTCAGCGCCTTTTTCAGCTCATCCTTCTTGGAAGAGCTCTTAATGGGACAACCAAAATTTTTACAAAACTGCTTTAGCTGAGCCTTGTTATAACTATCCAATTGCTTCAGGTCAAAAACAGCTTCAACTGGTGCATCTCCAAGTAGAGACATGATAAAAGGTTAAAAGAGTGCAAAGTTCCAAATGCAGAAAAGCAAGTTCTCAAATGAAGTTCCAGAAAAGTCAATCACCGGATCAGCGAAAAAAGAAACTGAATGCAGAGCAAAAACAGTCCAAATAGAAAAAAACAAAAATCACAAGACTAGTAGTATGTGGTCACGTAGTGGTCTGAGATCAAAACAGTAGTGTACACTTAATTACTGTATGTCAAGCACAAATACAAGTCCAAATCCCGACCGCTGCTCACCAATGTTAGAAATGGGGTCCTTGGTTGACAGTCAGGTTACCCCCTGTTCAAGCAAAGACCCTCACTCTAGTCAGGGTAAAAGAGAATCACCCTCAGCTAACCCCTGCTTACCCCCTTGATAGCTTGGCAGAGCAGTAGGCTTAACCTCAGAGTGCTAGGCGTAAAGTATTTGTACCAACACACACAGTAACTCAATGAAAACACTACAAAATGACACAACACAGGTTTAGAAAAATAGGAAATATTTATCTAAACAAAACAAGACCAAAACGACAAAAATCCACCATACACAAGTCAAGTTATTAATTAAAAATCAAAAAGAGTCTTTAAGTAGTTTTAAAAACACACTAGCGCTGCTAGAGTGAAAATGTACCTAGTGTGCGTCAAAAATAACCCCGCACGGGCGGGCGTGCGTCGAAAATAACTCCGCACGGCGGTACTCGAGTCAAAAATCCAGCCGCACGATGAGTTGACGATCCAGCCGCGCAGGTTGCGATCTCCCAGCCTCCGTCAGCGATGCTGCACGTCGTTTCTCCTGCTCCGTGCGTCGATTCTTCGGTCGCGTTTCCTGCGAGTGTCGTTTCTCAGCCGCGGAGCTGGCGGCGTGTCGTTTTTCAGCCGCCGATCGGATTCGCGTCGATCTTTTCCCTGAACGGCGCTCTGTGCGTGGATTTTCTTGTCTTTAGGCTGCCAGCTTCTCCTTTCAGGGTCCCAGGACTGGATGGGCACCACAGGGCAGAGTAGGAGTCTCTCCAGAGGCTCCAGGTGCTGGCAGAGAGAAGTCTTTGCTGTCCCTGAGACTTCAAACAACAGGAGGCAAGCTCTAGATCAAGCCCTTGGAGATTTCTTCTCAAGATGGAAGGCACACAAAGTCCAGTCTTTGCCCTCTTACTCTGGCAGAAGCAGCACTGCAGGAAAGCTCCACAAAGCACAGTCACAGGCAGGGCAGCACTTCCTCCTCAGCTAACAGCTCTTCTCCAGGCAGAGGTTCCTCTTGATTCCAGAAGTGTTTCTAAAGTCTGTAGATTTGGGTGCCCTTCTTATACCCATTTTAGTCTTTGAAGTCACCTTTCTTCAAAGGGGACTCACACCTACTTGTGAAATCCTGCCTTGCCCAGGCAAGGCCTCAGACACACACCAGGGGGTTGGAGCCGGCATTGTTAGAGGCAGGCACAGTCCTTTCAGATGAGAGTGACCACTCCACCCCTCCCTCCTAGCAGAGATGGCTAATCAGGAAATGCAGGTTACACCCCAGCTCCCTTTGTGTCACTGTCTGGTGTGAGGTGAAAAACAACCCAACTGTCAACTGACCCAGACAGGGAATCCACAAACAAGGCAGAGTCACAGAATGGTTTAAGCAAGAAAATGCTCACTTTCTAAAAGTGGCATTTTCAAACGCACAATCTTAAAATCAACTTTACTAAAAGATGTATTTTTAAATTGTGAGCTCAGGGACCCCAAACTCCACATGTCCATCTACTCTCTAGGGGAATCTACGCTTTAATCATATTTAAAGGTAGCCCCCATATTATCCTATGAGAGAGACAGTCCTTGCAACAGTGAAAAACGAATTTAGCAGTATTTCACTGTCAGGACATATAAACCACATTACTATATGTCCTACCTTATCCATACACTGCACCCTGCCCTTGGGGCTACCTAGGGCCTACCTTAGGGGTGCCTTACATGTAAGAAAAGGGAAGGTTTAGGCCTGGCAAGTGGGTACACTTGCCAAGTCGAATTTACAGTGTAAAAATACACACACAGACACTGCAGTGGCAGGTCTGAGACATGATTACAGAGCTACTTATGTGGGTGGCACAACCAGTGCTGCAGGCCCACTAGTAGCATTTGATTTACAGGCCCTGGGCACCTCTAGTGCACTTTACTAGGGACTTAACAGTAAAACAAATATGCCAATCATGGAGAACCAATTACGTACATATTTTAAACAGGAGCACTTGCACTTTAGCACTGGTTAGCAGTGGTAAAGTGCCCAGAGTAACAAACACAATAAAATCAGAGTCCAGCACACATCAACAACCTGGGGAACAGAGGCAAAACGTTAAGGGAGACCACGCCAAGGATGAAAAGTCTAACACGTGTCCCCCCCAGCTAAAAGTGGGGAGCAACTACCCAACCTCATGGGAGTTCTCATCACTAAGGCGGAAGAACCTGGACAGACCATCAGCATTGGCGTGCTCTGTACCAGGACGATGTTCCACCGTAAAGTCCATCCCCTGTAAGGAAATGGACCACCTCAACAGTTTTGGATTCTCACCCCTCATCTGCATTAACCATCTGAGGGGCCTGTGGTCGGTCTGAACTCGGAAGTGAGTCCCAAACAAGTAGGGTCTTAGCTTCTTCAGTGCCCAGACCACAGCAAACGCTTCGCGTTCTATGGCACTCCACCTACGTTCCCTGGGTAGTAACCTCCTGCTAATGAAGGCTACGGGTTGATCTAGGCCCTCTTCATTAAGCTGTGAGAGTACTGCTCCAATACCATGCTCTGAGGCGTCTGTTTGCACAACAAACTCCTTGAAGTAGTCAGGTGCCTGCAGCACAGGTGCTGTGCACATGGCAGCCTTCAGGGCATCAAAAGCGTTCTGGCAAGCCTCTGTCCAGATCACTTTCTTGGGTTGCTTCTTGGAAGTCAACTCAGTTAAGGGGGTAACAATAGTACCATATCCCTTAACAAACCTCCGGTAATATCCTGTGAGACCTAAAAAGGCTCTCACTTCAGTCTGGGTCTTGGGAGGCTCCCAAGCCAGAATCGTATCAATCTTAGGCTGTAGGGGTGCCACCTGGCCACACCCCACCTGGTGTCCTAAGTACACCACAGAACCCTGCCCTATTTGGCACTTGCTCGCCTTAATAGTGAGGCCTGCCTTCTGCAGGGCCTCTAACACTCTCCAGAGGTGTTGCAGGTGTTCCTCCCATGTGGAACTAAACACAGCAATGTCATCCAGGTAGGCGGCACTGAACTCATCCAGTCCTGCCAACACCTGGTTGACCAACCTCTGAAAGGTGGCAGGGGCGTTCTTCATCCCAAAGGGCATCACATTGAAGTGGAAGTGCCCATCTGGGGTAGAGAATGCTGACCTCTCCTTTGCCCCCTCAGTTAAGGCAATCTGCCAGTACCCAGATGTTAAATCAAACGTACTGAGGTACTTGGCAGCTCCTAACCGATCAATGAGCTCATCAGCTCGGGGGATGGGGTGTGCGTCAGTCTTGCTGACCGCATTGAGACCCCGGTAGTCCACACAGAACCTAAGTTCTGGAGTGGCACCAGGAGCAGCAGCCTTTGGGACCAAGACCACTGGGCTGGCCCAAGGACTGCTGGAGCGCTCAATAACCCCTAGGGTTAACATTTTGGAGACTTCCTCCTTAATGCAAGCCCTGACCCTGTCAGTCACCCTGTAAACCTTATGTTTAACAGGTGTACTGTCCCCAGTGTCCACATCATGTGTGCACAGGTGAGTGACTCCTGGGATCAGGGAAAACAGCGAGGCGAACTGTCCCAGCACGTGGCGACAGTCCCTCTGCTGTTCCTCAGTCAGGGAGGGGGAGAGGATCACTCCCTCCACAGACCCATCTTTCTCTCCTGCAGACAGGAGGTCAGGAAGAGGCTCACTCTCTTCCTCCACCCCGTCATCTGTCGCTAGGAGCATGGATAGCTCAGTTCGCTCAAAGTGTGGTTTGAGGCGGTTGACATGTAGGACCCTCAAAGGGTTCCTGGGGGATTGCAAGTCTACCAGATAGGTGACCTCGCTCTTTCTTTCCACCACCTCAAAAGGCCCAGTCCACTTATCTTGGAGAGCCCTAGGCTCCACTGGTGCCATGACCCACACTTTTTGTCCAGGCTGAAACTCAACCAGAGTGGCATTCTGGTCGTACCACCGTTTCATATCCTCCTGGCTTGCTTCCAGGTTCTCCTGAGCGAGACTCCTGAAGCGGGCAGTCTGGTTTCTTAGTGCCAGCATGTAGCTAAATACATCCTGGGGTGGTTTACTAGGAGCTTTCTCCAAAGCCTCCTTCACCAGCCTGAGCGGTCTCCTCACAGGGTGGCCATAGATGAGCTCAAAGGGGCTAAAGCCAAGTCCCTTTTGAGGCACCTCCCTGTAAGCGAACAGAAGGCATGGCAAGAGGACGTCCCACTTACGCCTCAAGGGCTCTGACAGGCCCTGAATCATGCCTTTCAAGGTGCGGTTGAATCTCTCAACCAGACCATTACTTTGGGGGTGGTAAGGGGTGGTGAACTTGTAGGTTACCCCACACACCTTCCACAGAGACTTCATATAAGTGGATATGAAGTTTGTACCTCTATCAGATACCACCTCCTTGGGGAACCCCAT
The DNA here is from genome assembly GCF_031143425.1 of Pleurodeles waltl. Taxonomy (NCBI): domain Eukaryota; kingdom Metazoa; phylum Chordata; class Amphibia; order Caudata; family Salamandridae; genus Pleurodeles; species Pleurodeles waltl. The sequence continues at coordinate 764,287,731 of NC_090444.1, read as the reverse complement.
GCGGGTAAAAACCCCCATTAAGGCACGTCCCACCACGGGGGCAGTGACCGTCCTTAGAGGAATGGCTTCTGGGTACCGCGTGGCATGGTCCACCAAGACCAGGATGAACCTGTTGCCCATGGCTGTCTTGGGATCCAGAGGCCCCACAATGTCAATTCCTACCCTTTCAAAGGGAGTACTGACTACAGGTAAAGGTTGGAGGGGAGCTTTGCATTTCCCCCCACTCTTGCCACTTGCCTGACAAGTCTGACAAGACCTACAATAAGCAGCTGACTGCTTGTGCATCAAGGGCCAGTAAAAGTGGGAGACAAGCCTCTTATAGGTCTTGTCCTGCCCTAGATGTCCTGCCAAAGGCACATCATGAGCCAAACCCAGTAGGAAGGCCCTGAAGCACTGGGGTACCACCAGCATACGAGCTGACCCAGGCTCAGGAACCTTAGGCTCACTATACAGGAGGCCATCCTCCCAGTAAATCAGGTGAGTACCTGGCGCCTCGCCAGCCGCCTGGGCTGCAGCCTGCTGCCGCAGCCCCTCAAGAGTAGGGCACTCCTTCTGCGCTGTGCAGAATGCTTCCCTGGTGGGTCCCCCTTCCTGCTGCCACTGTGACAGCTCAGGGACCTCCCCCAGTTCAGCCACCTGTTCCCCTGTAGGCTCCGGGGCATCACCCTCAGGCTCTGCCTCCTCCCGGACCGTGGGAACTTCTGGAGCCGGTTTCCCGCGCCCCCTGCCCTTCCTCTTCTTGGCGGTCCCCTGGGCCACTGTTTCAGGCTCCAGGGGCTCTTGACTACCCTGATTGGCTGCCATAGACCGGGTGGATACGCATACCCACCCAGGCAGACCCAACATCTCCAAGTGAGACCTGTGTTCCACCTCCTTCCAAGGGGAATCCTCCAGGTCGTTACCTAGCAAACAATCAACAGGCATGGTTGGACTCACAGCTACTTTCCAGGAACCTGAGACCCCCCCCCCCATTCAAAGGGAACCTGCGCCACTCTGCAGAGGCGCTCAGAGTTGTCTACCGCAACTACTTGGTGAAGTACCCGGGGATCAATCTGCTCTTCAGACACCAGGTGACTCCTCACTGTAGTCACACTGGCTCCTGTGTCTCTCAGAGCCTCTACCCTCTGTCCATTGATGGTCACCCATTGCCTGTACTTCTTAGTGTTATCAGGCACTAGGTTTCTCTGGACCATCTCACTGTCCCCTAGTGAGACAAGGGTCATTTCTGCTGGTTCCCACCCACCTGAAACCAACTCCTCCCCAAGCGCTACACTGGCCAAACCCTGGGACGGTGCACCAGTGGGTGCCGGTGTACTTCTGGGGCATTTGGGGTCCCTCCTCACATGACCCACCTGGTCACATGCATAGCACTTACGTGGGGGACCACCTGCCACTGGCTTCCCTTTGGACAACCATGGCTTCTTTTCACTGGGGGGTTGGGAATCCTTACCCTGGGAATCAGTTTGGGGCCCTTTAGAGAACTCCCCCTGTTTGCCCTTACCCCCCCCTTCTTCTGAGAGGGACCCTGCCCACCCTTGGCGTGGTCTCCCCCATACCTCTTTTGGACCCTGGTGCTCTCCCAGCGGTCCGCTTCCTGTGCAAGCTTCCTGGGGTCAGTCAGCTTGCTGTCAATGAGGTGCTGGCGCAGCTCTGGAAAACATAAACTGTACAAGTGCTCCCAAGCAATTAAATTGTAAAGCCCCTCATACGTGTTTACCTTACTGCCCTTCACCCAACCATCCAGTGACCTGCAAAAAGAATCAACACATTCCAACCATGTTTGGGATTCCTTTCTCTTGTAGGATCTAAACTTCTCCTTGTACTGCTCAGGGGTGAGACCATACCTGGTAAGTAAGGCCTCCTTCATGACAGGGTAGGTGAGATCCTGAGCATCCCCTAAGGCTGTCAGTGTGTCCCTCCCCTCTGCCTCAACCTAACAGTCTGCAATCCACCCATCATCTGTTCTTTTTGCATTTGTTGCCCTAAGTGGGAAGGGTATACCAAGACATGGGTCCCGTGCTCGCTATGCTACCAGTTTCAAGTTAGCATGGCTAATGAGGGTTTACACCCCAAAACTGGTCCCAGGATGCTTGTTTCTGGTTCAGGGAGAACTTGGCCTGGGGTTGCACTTCGGGCTGTTGTCTGTTCTTTTTGACAACATACAAAAAACTGAAATTCACAAGTTCAACTGTATTTCCTATCCCCAAGTCAACTACTTATAATCCTGAACTTGGTATCACAGATAACAGTGTGGAAGCTACTTTTGGGGATTGTGCTCAGGACTAGCACTTTACATATACTGGGCATAGGAAAGCATGACTAGAGTAGAATGCGAGGAAAGCAGTGTTGAACATTGACCCTGAAGCCCGGCCTGCAGTCACTAGGCATGATTTAATAATTTGAGGGATATACATTTCTTTGCCTAGCCAAAGGCCAGGGCCTGCACAGAGCATACTGATCATGGTTGAAGGGCATGACAAGTTGTTGTTAGACGTGAAGGGTCTGGGTAAAAGGCCTAAATGCAAGCTATGACCAAAGGACGGGTGCCAAACTAAGAGCACACTTGGTATGAGCAGCGGTCCAGCTGTTTGAACTTTAGGAGCTAGAATGTTGAGAACAGAGATAGTCCGAGCCATGCACCTGAAGTATTCTGGCCACTGCTGAAGTAGGCACTAAGCTTGATAGGTAGAATTTTTATAGCTTTTGTATTGATAAAAAAAGTATTTTCTGTTTTGATTAGGGAGCCATAGAACCATAATTTCCCTTTCATAAAGCTTTATTCATTATTTTGTAATGATACACTATGAGCATCAGTACATTTCACAAACCATCCGTAATTTGGGCTTCACGTACGTTGCTCTTGATGATCCCTAGTAAGGAAGCCCTTTGTCCGTATTTTTTGGGATTGTAGCAAGCTGTGCTGCTCCCCTGCAGAAACCTTTGAGTTCTGCAGAACTCCCTATTGGAGAAGCTCAGACTCCTTTGCTGTGCACAAGAGTAGCCTTTCCCGACCTCGTGCTGATGATCAACCTGCTCATTGTAATTTCTGTCTGTGGCTGCTGGTCACATACAGAATGACAATGGGCCAGTCTCAGCATGTGTTGTGCCTCCACCTGCCCTGGTTTATGGTGGGTCATTCTGCTATTATTCAGGGGCTCTAGCATTGCACCAGGGGGGCAGTACCTTGGGTGTGGGATTTACATTTTGAAATAAAATTCATAGACTTCCGAGTCTATGTGCCACAGCGTCTAAGCAGTACAGGGAAATAATGTAGCTCATGGAAGCACAAGGTGTAACATGCAGATGAAACACATTTTTATGTAGATAGACTGCTGTTGTCACATAGTTTATTTTGTTACTAGCAGTTGCTTACCTCCAATCCTTCGTTATTCTAGGGTTGCTAAACAGGGTTCTTTGGGGACAATAATGAATACTTATTAGTAAAAACAAACCCCAACCACTGTTTATATTTTAAATCCTGAGTCTGTATTTCTCCAGACCAGGCACGCTTAACATATAATGCCTACCAGTATGGATGACCTGTGACTCCTATACCTTGCAGCTATCATTTTCTTGAGTAAGACTTCCTACACATTGACTTACACACTGCGTCATTGTCTCTGTATAATATGTGTGTGTTCTAATGCACAACCACACCCTACCCTATGTACCTGCAATAAGCAGTGTTATAAAGTAAATTACATACACATGAGAGGGTTTGCGTAGAGATGAGGGACTCCATTGGAGGGTGGTGTTAAGGGAATCTGTGGAGAAGTTGGTCTTTTGGGGGTAGAGGTGTGGCATCACCAAAGATTGTCATGCCGGCCGCCACAACAGTAAAACTGGCCCTGTCAGGTACGAAGCTAGAGTTAGGTGAGCCGAGAGGGGTAGAATTGAGAAAACTACCCCTTTTGTGGGCTGTCAAATTCTGCTTGGTGTAATTATCTTTGCTAGTTTTTTAATCTTCCAATACATCTAGCTATGTGTGAATTTTGCTCGACACTCCAGTATGCAATAAACGAAAAACATAAACCTATTTTAGCTTGCACTTCTGACAGCTGTCTATTTTATAATTGTGCGACGTTCTCAGATATGTCTGTAAAATGGCCTTTTGTCCTGAATTTTTATCTTTGACTCTTTGTCCTGAATTTTTACTGCTACTGTCCAGAATTTGCCTTCTTGCCTGGTGGTCACCCTAGTCACACCATGCAACCAAACTCGCAGAAACACGAGTGACCCCTTTGGACAGTAAATGCTTCCCCTTTGCTATGTTATTTTAATCCGTGACTCTAACTTAAGCTGTACGGGGTCGGTATGATACCTACATGTGTGTTTTTTATGTCCACTGAACTAGCTCCACTTTTTGAGATCTGCTGTTCTGTGTTTGGAAATGGAGATCTTGCAATGCAAAAATTGTATGCAGGAGTTGATCCTTTTTTCCTGCGATGAAGTATCTATAAATATATCATAGGACCTCTCCCATTTAAAAATTGTGGGAGGAACACCATTTTGTGTCAGACACCCAGTAAAATCATTCAGAACCAAGCGGAATTTAACTATTTCATTCAGATTTTAATATATTTGTCATACTTCGTCCTTGAATCCCCAGAGGTAACAAAGCCACAAATAAATTGTGAGTTAACTACCTCTTGCTGATAAAAGCACTACGAGGCTGACCAAGGACATAATAATGTGTATTATTTCATTCTTTTCTGTTTAGGTATGTCAAAAAGTGAGTATTGTGTGTGGGCTCGCAAGGAGCTCATTAGCTCCTATTTAGACAATGTTGGAATGTTATCCTTATAAGTACTACAAACTAATTTACCTATGAGTTGGGATACATTATATTTGTTTTGTACACCACGTAAATGGCCCATATCTTATGACTTTATTAACTGCACTGTTGTTCCTCATAACTGACTAAGGGCATCAGTTGACCTCCACTGTAAGCCGTCTGTTGTATGTTATCAGCAGTCCGCGCACCTCACAGAAAGTCCTTGGTGTCAGTGGCAAGGACATTTTCCTCACGGTGATTCTAGTGTTTCTAATAATCTGTACTAATGGAGAGAAGGCGAGGTGCCTCTGGGGTCCCGAGATGAAAGCATGAGATGAAGAACAGTCTGTTCTCAGTTTCCTCTCAGATGAAAACTCAAAACAAGAGATATTTCCCAATTCGTCCTTTTCAGTCTCGTAAAGTTCACTCAGTGTCGCTTTTGGATTTATGCTGAGCCTTTAAAACCAGGAGTTGTGTAAGGCCCGCTCACCGCACATCCACATCTGCACGCCCAGCGCCGCCATCTAGAGGAAAAACATTAGCAGATGATGAACTTGGCGGCACATGTAATGGGCGGGTCGAGGAGACGGGTTCAAACCTGCTAACTTCAAGAGATTCTGAGACAGGACTCGGGGACCTGCGCTCTCCCTACTGCATTTCACCCTCTAATGAACACAACTATAAAGGAATAAGGTTTAGCTGACACTGGTAGAAATAAAAGCAAGCTCTGCCCAACTTTTTAAAGTTTACTTTTAGAAAAGAACATTCTAATTATTAGGTTATTTAATTTTTTTACTGGATCTTCCGGTAGAATATAGGAAGTCTATTGTACGGGGGAAACCACAACTGGTGAGAAAAGGCCCGTTGTTTTTGTCTATTTTTTTTCCGGCGGGAGGGAAGGAGTGTGTGTCAGAGTTCTGTGCCTGGTACTTAACAATTTCTTGTTCTTTTTGGCTTGTTTTTCAGGTTTTTGGCAGTCTCCCGTTCATAACAAACCACCTCCTCCTCCGAAGCCTCTCCCCTCAGACTTTGTAAGCAGGGGCTCGCGTCATGTGCCGCATATAAATGGAGTACATTCTATCAGGACCAGGACGCCCTCGGAGCTGGAGTGCAGCCAGACCAACGGAGCTCTGTGTTTCATTAATCCTCTCTTCATAGAAGTGCACAACCAAGACACCGGGGGAAGCGCGAAGAGGCAGGGCAAGCGGGCTTCAGAGGTGAATGGCACCAGCAGGCCTCGCTCTCCTCCTCCGAGACCCCCTCCGCCTTCTCTCGGCGGTGCGCTCGCGAGCCCGCAGCTGTGCAGAGCCGTGAAGGAGGAGACAGCAGGCATGCCAGAAATAGAGAGCCTCCAGCTGCACGGGACCAGCGATCCCCCGGCGAAAAAGCCGGTTCCAGTTCCCCCACCACGTCGAAAGAAGCAGCCCGTGTTCATAGAGTGGGAAGTGACTGCTAGGACCACATCAGAGCCTCTGGCTTGCCCTAACGCCGCCCTTCGGCTACAGACCGCGAGAGTTCCTGCTCAAGCCTCCCCAGTTATGGCCAGTAGTCCACAAACGGTCATCACCCAGCCAGAAGCGCAAATCAACATACAGAGGCTAAGTGACTTGAGCATATCTACGTCTTCGTCTGACTCTCTGGATCTGGACCGGACCATCCCGTTCTACGACTACGATGGGGACAGCTTCGAGAGCGACCAGGAGAGCATGGCGCCTCCCCTGAAGCCCAGGAAGAAGCGGACTAGCTCGTTCGGATTTCCAAAAATCGTGAAGACGCAGCTACGCAAAATGAGTGGTGTCTTCAGCTCTTTGATGACCCCAGAGAACAAGATGGTGAAGAGGATTGCGGAGCTTTCGCGGGACAAACGGACATACTTTGGATCACTGGTGCAGGACTACATCAGCTTTTTGCAGGAAAACAAGGAGTGTCACGTCTCAGTCACAGATATGCTTCAGACTGTGCGGCAATTCATGACCCAAGTGAAAAACTACTTGGCGCAGAGTTCCGAACTTGACCCTCCCATCGAATCCTTTATCCCAGAAGACCAGATAGGTAAGCAAGACCTATTCATTTTTCTCCTGAGATGTTTGAGTTTCTTCTGTGATAATTTCGCATAGTGGCTCATGTTGTATGCATATATGTGAAAAATCGTATAAGTTTACCTAGCCGAAAAGGCAGCAGAGCACTGTGCAAGGTGAAAGGCAAGAACACAGCGAGTGAGAGCCGAGATGGCTGGTTAATCGATTGTTACTGCATTTTGATGCAGCTGTCTTTAAAGAGGTGAGCCATCAACTCTTTCCTAAATTGGAGAAGCCTTGAGGTGTTTTTTATAGTTAGTGGGTGTTGATTGAGACTCTGGGTGCACGGATTGACAAGGCCTGCTGTCCTGTTTTTGCTTTTTTACAATAATTATTCTTCAGGCTGGTGGTGGCCTGCCGACGTCCCAAGACCCACCGAGATGGTGCGCTTTTCCGCAGGTTTAGTAGCAGAGCTGGTTCTGATGATTTTGTAAATGAAAGCCATAGCCTTGTGCTTACTTTCTTCACAAACCACATTGCGGATTGTACGTTGCTTGCGTTTATGTTTTGCTATCTTTGAAAAGAAAAACGAAGAGAGGATGCTCCACTTGGCTGATGTAAACGAGGGATAACAAAAAAAGAGAAACAATCAAAAATGCTTGTGAATAATTTGATTTCACACTTAGAAAAGTTTGAAGTTGATAGCGCCTTTAAGAGGGACAGAAATTATATTGTGCAAATTGGCTTTCATTTTGAGCTGCCTTTTATTTTAAGTTGAGGCTAGTAATAGGACTTACCGGTCCCATCTGAATTACGAGATCTCTCTTAAAGCTGTGCGACTCTGACCATTTTAACTTGAAGACACATCTTACTAAAAGGAGTGGGAATCTCTGGGTGAAGTACTGAGGATAGGAGAGAAATTAGGAATAACTGGGGAAATTGATAGCAGAAGTATAGTTTCCGCAGGTATTTCCCAATTTCTTAGGAGCCCCTCAGGGTTGCACCCATGATTTATCAAAGCCCCTATTATTATTAACCGTGGGGTACAGTGTTACCCCATACAACTTTTGGACACTCAGACCTTTGTGTGGGACATTCGCCAATGATTATTGGGACAGAGAACAGCAGGCGCACTCATTCCTCCCTCACCTTTTTGCTACATCTTTCCTCAGTTAAAAGTTTTGACGTAGTACCTTTGAGTCTAAGATTAGGCACTTTATTTAAAACAAATATCCAAGGGACACTATAATTCCTTGTGTATATACATTCAAGTGCTGAATATCTAGTAACAGAACATCTGCGCTGAAATCTCAGCCATGAATTGCTCCTAACATGAGTTTTTGGCATTGTCTTCAGTTGTGTTGTGCAGGACCTGTGGAAGTGTTCTTGTTTCCTTTGTTTGCCGTTGGAGCGCTAGCATGCTACTGATGTATTGTGGGTAGGGCCATCGGCGGAATGCTTGTGAATGCTGTACCGTCCTCGTGCCAGTACAGTACATTCAAGAACACAAAGAACTTGAGCTCATTGTACAGTTTCAGTATTTTTCAGTCTTTGTTCTACAAGAGACAGTTAGAAGGAACATATGTATAGGAAAATTGGGTCCCACGGGAGTTTCCCTCTCTCACACATTATCTTGTGACGGAAGCAGTTTCATTTGTGAGACTGGGTTGTCCTTTTGCAGGGCTTTGTGTCCACATCTTTTGCTCCGGCCATTTGATACTAAGGACCAGTTGTTGAGGATTAGTTTCCGCTTCGTGTGTGCCCTAACAGCACCAGTAGAGATCAAGGAACCATTCTCCCTCAGGTCTCAGAGGGAGCATGTTTTTCTTGTCTTCTGAGGTTGCCTTGCTAGGCAGTGCTTAGTTTGTGCCGGTGTTTGCAGGTGGCGGGTGCCATCACTAATTTTTGTGAACTGGGATTTTTTTTCATCATCTAACGTTGACACAGGGCAAGAAGGGGAAAGGCAAGAATGTAGTGATAAAGGAAGAAAGCAAATATGTATTAAAGACTGCAACGGTGAGAGAAACAAACGAGAATTGCGGGTGTGCAAGGATGAGGCTGAGGGGGAAATCAAAGGCTTTAGTTCCTTTAGGAACATTTTGGGCACTTGCACTTATTTTAGCACAAATTAAAGACCGGCAGCCTTACCAGCATGCATAGTAAACTAAATTTATTCGCCATTGCCTAATTTACCCCACTCCCACGACCCGCACTCACAAACATCTAGACACAGGATAAAACCTATTCATACATGAGCTCTCTATTTTTCAGTCATCCCCTAACACGGAATTGCCGAAGACAAATTGTTAAAACAGACAAAAATAGAAGATAGTTTACATTAAGGAGGATTTGTTTTGTTGCAGCACAGTTGGCCTGTCTCAAAACACCCGCATTTGAATAGCTATTTGTGACCATGTGACGACTTAAAACTCCGTTAATCCTTTTGACGAAAAAAAAGGGGGATAGTGTGTTGTTTGAAGCTAAAGTAAACGCAGAAGTGTAGCCGCGCATGCTCAGATGAGAATCGCCCGGTGTGGATTTTGGCTGCCTGCCTGCCGCGGCCGATTGGTAATGCTTCAAATATGCGCACGTCCACTGTCCAGTAAGTGAAGGTTACTATGGGGACAACCACACTGCGGCAAACATTCTAAAAGTGAAAATGCTGTCGGAATTCTGATAGGCCCGAGGCTCTGAGCACATTGTTGAAAGCATTTCAGTGCCATTGCTCACAGATTACCCTTATCTACAAGAAGATATTCACTTATAGAAAACAGGGTTGCTATACCTTTCTGGTAGGCCAACCTACTAATACTTCAATGTAGCACCGGCTTCAGAGCACTTACAATCACAGCAGTTCAGAAAAAGAGAGGGAGGAAAGTTTCCAATTAAAGGAAACCACCAACTTGTCCTTAGTGATAGACCCTAGTATAAAATGTGGCTTTCACTGTTTGAAGAAAGTGCTTTGTCTTTTAGAAAGTGCTTTGTGAATGCTCCTACAACACAACACAATGCCGTTCCTTTGTTTCCACCATGTAGTAACATATTCTAATTCAGCCTGCGATCACTACTATGGGAAACTCAGGAGATAGAATGTGGGAATTTTCAGTTTTTTTTTGGAGCACTTGAGAACTTATGTCTTAAGTATTACTTTCTCAAGCTATCATGGCACCCCTTTGCACAAGCATTTAGGAGTGCATCAAACGGTTTTATAACCAAATCTTTTTTTAATGCAGTCGCTACTAAGAACAGCATGGACATAATTTAGAGGTCGCCAGGGATCGCAGCTGGGACTCCAGGCTTGCCCCTTGCGACCCCTGGCACTGCCTTTGCAACCCCTGGCCACAGAGGATGCAAACTCAGTACCAGCATTTGAGGCTTCACTCGGTTTTCTTTAATTTTTGTGTATCTAAATACGGCACGCAGATTTTTCATCAGAAAACTGACGACAGGACCATTACCACCAACATCTAAATCAGACCCTTGGTTTGTTATGCCATTGTTCCATGACTACTGATGACTACTGGTGGTTTGAGTGCCTAAATCATAGTTTGTTTTCTAGAAACACCCAATTAATATTAAGATGTATAGTCTAAAGACAATTAGATGCACACAGCATTGTGCAGAAGGATCGAGAAAGCTTGTGGCTTTAACCCAGTTGTATCAAATTAATCAGATGTACTTGTTAATTTCTAGTACACTGCCAGTTTTCCACTCGGTCGTGGATGATTTTCTCAGAAGGGTGTACTTTCTGTGTGGACTTGTGTCCCCCCCGGTGCCCTACAAAACCCCCCTGGTCTGCCCTCCGAAGACGCGGGTACTTACCTGCTGGCAGACTGGAACCGGGGCACCCCCTTCTCCATTGAAGCCTATGCGTTTTGGGCACCACTTTGACCTCTGCACCTGACCGGCCCTGAGCTGCTGGTGTGGTAACTTTGTCAGATTTCCAAACCATTGTTTTAAAGTATCTACCATGTTTTGAATTCCAATCCCATCCTTATGGTGCTTGAATAGAATCATAACCAGGGAAAGAAATTTGGGTGCCAGTTTGTTTTTATGAAAATCCATATTCAAGCCAGTGCGTCATTGAGACTTGGCACTATATCTCTTTCTGAGTGGGAGAACAATGTGGGGCTTAACTCTAATCTTTTGAGTATCCATGTCTTAAGAGAGTGTTTTAAGAAGGTTGTACGTCTCCACTCCCACTTCTCATTGGCTTTGATCCTTTTCTTGCTCTGTTTCCTGCTAGTAAGCCATGCATTTGTCCTTCCTTTAATTTCCCTTTTCCTAGCACAGCACAGCCCAAGCATTGTAAAAGTGCCTATCAAGCATATGTAATGCATTGAATAAGGCCCCCCTCGTATGTGCCAAGAGACCACTGGTGCCATGATCAGTTTCTTTTTCCAGGACCATAATCACATAATGCTAGTCTGATATATTCTATGCCAAATGGTTCCTCATTCCGCAGGAGGTGCCAGTACACTGAACCCGAATGGTTTACTGGGCATTACAGTGTAGTCTCATTGAGACATATAAGCGTCAGTGAATCCATAATTATTATCAGTGCTTGAGAAACCCTCCCTAATGATCTGTTCCAAGCCCTGTGTTTGTCAAAATTCATTTCAAGGAGTCAATTCACATCATCATCGAAGATAACAACATGCTGCAGTTAATTTCGTAAGACACTAGTTATAGAAAAGTCTGCATTCTCAATATACAGAGTGTCAGAGCACATTAAAGGCACCATTCAACTGTAAATGGTAGCAGCTATGGTACATATCTCTTCACATCAGTTGCTCTAAGTGTATACAAAAGTACATCCAGACTGATCTGTAGAACCTCCCCTAACTGAAGTTAAGATCAAAGACTAATCCAGTTGTTCATCACTTGTTCATCTCTACCTCTGACGTTGGACCAGACCTTAAGTCTTTTGACCTTTTGGTCTTTTTTTTTACTTCCCTTTCCAAGACCTAATGTTATTGTTATCCATAGGCTTCGGGTCACATTGTAATTCCAGCAGGATGGGCCCAAGATGCAGAGCTCACTACTGAGACCAACTGACAAGTTCCTCAAGGGGCACTTTGCAGTCTTTAAAGGCAGCACTTATTCAAGGTCAGTCTGTTGTTACCCTGTTCCCTTGAGTCAAAAGCAGGTCAGCCAAGCGAGGAATGAAATATCTCAAATCTAGCCATGTATGTACGTGATTAGCCATTGCTTTCCTAGTTCATCATTCACTTTGTGCTTGAAAAATAAATGTTTTACTTTTCAGGCAGCTGAAGAATAATCTATCTGTTGAGGATGGTTGAGTTTGTAGATGATATTTTTACCTGTTTGAACTTTGTGTTGTCCAGGGCCTGTTATAACTAAAGTGTAAGCTGACTATTTCACCACTAGCAAGAGGAGAAATATTTGGTAGTCTAGGGAGGGCAGGGGATCCCTCACAGATTTTAGTAAGGCATCATTACCACAGGGCGAAAGCCTCGGGCGGCAAAACCCCTTGCCCCGCAATCACCACTGTGTTGGTCGATGGAACACAGATTTCAAATGAAGGAAAATATATTGTAAAAAGTACCGGGAGAGGTCGCGCATGAGCTCTATCTGAAATTGAGTGAAGTGCTATTGGTAGTGTCCACCACTACCTGTACATCTGCAGACCTGCAATCACTTGCAAGGTGCCGGTCGACAGAAATTTACTGCATTATGTGTGAGAACAATCAGTTTTACTGTGATCAGTAGCATTCTTTTTTATGTTTGTGTCAGCTCCCTTGATGCTGATCTCTTTGGACACTCAAAAAGTTAACTGAAGTTCTGCTCTGTGGTTGTGGCTTGGCTGTTTTTCTCCTGGTGCCTGGGTGTGCTGCTGTACAGCAACACTAGGTTGCAATTGTGCCTCATGAATATAGAGTCTGCTCATGGCAGAGTACCTGAGAACTGGGCCTGGCTCGCATTTGGTTCCCTTTGGCTCATCTGTCGAAAGTCTGTCAGGAGAGATCATTTCAACTTTCAGTACACTAGGTCAGTGGTTCCCAACCTGTGGTCCGGGGACCCCTGGGGGCCGCGAAGCCTCCTCAGGAAGTCTGCGACTGCTTAGAAAATTAAATAATATTAACCGATTAGGTCCCAAGCTTTCAGTAATGACTCAGTGGGGGGTCCCTGGAATCCAATAAAGATTCAGTGCGGGTCCCCGGGCTCCAGTAATGATAAAGTGGGGGTCCACAGAAGTCAAACGGTTGGGAACCACTGCACTAGGTAGTTTCAGTTGAGTAGCTCGCTGTGCCAACCAGTTGCCCACAACACTTTTATGTACCATATTAGCTGCCCGGGAAGAGCCCCAGAAGACCAGGCGGCCATTACTGCTGACCTAAGCCTGGCTGTGACAATAAAGAAGCAAATATTGTCATCCCCACAACCCGACTCTTCCCAAGAGAAGCAAATCGAGCCTTAAGTGTCTGACAGTGCACTTCTCTCTCCTTCACCTCTTTAATCTTCAGCTTGAAAGGGAAGCGTCATTTGGGAAAAAAACAGCTGTTTCTAATTTTACAGTCGCCTGCAGAAAAGTTCACTGCTGTAGGCGTTTCCTCGAAGTTCATCTTTCAACAATAGAACAAAATCCAAACTATTTCTGCTTACAGCACGATTTAACAATCTAATTCTTTCCCTCCAAGATGTGCTCCTAGTGTATTAATTCATATGGCCTGTTATTAAGTCTTTCTTATTTTTTTTTTATTACAATGAAGCCACAGCAAAAACTAGAGCCCGCTCTGGGGATAAGGGTCTCAGACTGGCAGGTATTAATTTTAGTAGGAAAGGTAATCGGTGGGGGCACGTACACACACATACACACTCACACCCATGTATTCCTGCGCGTTCATACACACCCTTTCACAACACTCACTCACAAATACGCATACACGGAACAGACATCGAACAACATAAAACTTACTTTCACTGCAGCTCTCCAGGTAGAAAGCCTCAGAGGTCCCAGAAGTGTTGGGACTGTTGTCTTCTCTCATTGGCTGACCTGACAGCAGCCAATGAGGGAAGACAGCAGTCCCTAACTTGTCACAGTGTGGGATGGGGTCAGTGAGAACCCTGACCTCACCCCCACACTGTGAGGGTGTGTCACTGATTGATAGTCATGTCTGGGTACTTCAAGGCTTGGAAACTGAAGCACACTGGTCCAAGGCAGTCAGTGACGCTCCCCCTCATCAAGAGTTGGAGGGCCTCAAATCACTTTTGCCTGGCTTAGGAGGTCACACCCACGGGGCTGTGGAATCCTCAGCCTGGCAAAGTTCAACTCTGACAGCCAGGCACCTGCAGATTTTTGGGCATGTCTAGCTCCTGTCTTCTTGACTTGAACAAGAAGAGTGTCTGTGACACTGACCTTTTATCAGCTTGACAGATACTCTTTGTTAGGGAAAAAGGTGGGGCATGGCCCCACAGCCCATTCAAGCAGGCCACTGCTCGCATCTCAGACGTTAGGCATGATGTTTGACTGGATGATGTCACTTTTTGAGAGAGACATTTGTCACTGAATAAGGTGACAACTAGCAGAGGCAACAGTTTCTTGATACTGAGGATTATTTTGCAGCTGCTTGGATAGGAAATATAGAACTTCACATGACACAACTGTCCACAGGTCTATTTTAAACCCATTATGGCCCTAATTACTGTCATTGAAATGCTATATTAAAACCAAATTATTTCAATCTCTATTCTTCTTCTTCTTCATAACAGCAATAATACTATTAATGTTATTATTACAATTATTAATTACAATAACAGCCAACAATAATAACAATAACATTATTATTTGTAATTATTTTGGTTGGTGTTAATAACAATATAATAATAATAATAATACTATTCACTCTGCATCCATGTTTTTTCATCAAACGTTCTTAAGTTGTAACTTAATAAATCAGAATTTCAGAGGATAAAGTAGAGAGATGAACAAGTGTTAATGGGTAGGTGTTTGTGTACCAAGACCAGAACACCAGAAAGTTTATGTGACATACCCACAAAAATAAACATACCAAGATGTTATGCTAATCATACTAAGTAGGTCTCATTCAGAATTCTGAAGGTGATGTTGCAAGTAATGCTGATAAGTATGCATTTTGTGTCTCAGCTGTGCCTGCAAAACAGGAATGTCTCATAAGAAAATGTACCACAACAGGCTGCAATAGCATTAAAAGTATACCCTTGGGTTACATGGAATAATGTTTGGGTTAATCCCAAAAAATGTCATAGTAGAGTGGATGAAAAGAAGGTTAGTCCTGATGAGACAAGCCTTCAGACACTGGGTGCAAGGCTTGTGAGCCTGATTCACAAAGCTATTTATTTGATTAGCTTTGCCTTGCTCTAAACTTTGGTATGAATTACACATGCAGATTTTATCTCAGTCAGGCCCAGACTAATTTAGGATAACTGTTAAATTGTAATGTATGCTACCTACAGCCCTCTTTAATTTGTGATTATTTGCTATGGAGCTACACCAGCAACTTTTGTTGATTTTTTTCGGTCCTGTCCTATTCCAGGGGTCGCAATTCAGACTCAAAGACAAGATGTGCAAAACTGCTTATTAAAGATTTGGCAGTGCGTTGTGTGTAAAAAACGAAGGTTTAAAACATTTTCCATCCTTTTTTCCCGTTCTCCCTTCTTCATAAAGGCAACAAAAAAATTCCTGTGGTAGGAATGGGTACAGGATTATTTTCGCCTTATATGTTTTTAGGTCGAGTACGCAAGCGCTTTTCGACCTGTTGTAAGTATTCTGTGGGCTTTTAACCACGCCCATCTCACACCCATCACTTTCACTTGTTCGTGGCCTTGCCTTTCAAATATTCCTTGATGTTGTTGGTAAGTGTTTTGCATTGGTGTTTAGCCTTGCAGACTGACCCTATTACATGGATTATTGCACAATTGCTAATATAGTTCAGCGTGGGCAAACTATTTATTTTTCCTTTTGTCTCTCCACTTGGTGCTCCATAGCGGCCACGGCACTCATAGCGCTCACAGCCCAGAACAGTGTGAACTCCATCAGCAATATTGAAGCGCTGGTCACATTGTTCACACTGTTACCTAACCAGAGTAATTTATTTTGGCTCTCCCCTTCACGCTCCATAGATTTCACAAAAACAATTGTAATTGATAAATGCTTTAGGTAAAAGACAAACAAAATCCTCAAAGCGGCTCTCTCGACACAGCGGGAGAGCCAATACTACAATATTCACTGCACTAGAGAAACTCGCACCATAATGCTTTGCAGGCCATTACTAGAACAATGGGACCACCAACAAAACGTTTACGACAACGTGCTCTTTCTGTCTACATCATCTCTGGGTCCCCACACTACGTTAGTGGGGACCCCAAAATAATAACCCCTTCCAACATTCAGTGTCTGTTTAAGTTCTCTCATGGCTGGAACTTTTGTGTTACAGCTGGGAGTAGTTGGTGTTTTGCGGGTCTTGTTTGTAATCTCAAAGCTGTAGGCTTGTTAGCTCAGACAATGTCCTCTAGCACTATGCTCTCTAGGGAAAAATATATGGTTATACTGTATTACTTTCTGCCATTTTCTTTTCATGTGGTTATGACCTTCAGGGTCTAACTACATTGTTACATGACCATGTTTCTTACAAATGCTATTTTCATTGTGGTGCACTCTATGGGTTGTTCTAAGCATTACAATCAACATATCAGCATATTACAATATTTGCGACACAGAAACTCACCCCGTAACACTTTGCAGGGCACTATTTTTACAAATGTTTTTGCTCAGAACTCAGCCAGTGGTGGTCCTAGCACAATGGGACCACATTCAAAGCATTCCCATCGCCGTGCTCTTTCTGTCAACATCATCTCTGGGCCCCCACACTAGGTTAGCAGGGGCTCCAAAATAATAAACTCTCACACCATTCAGTGGTGTTTTAAGCGCTGTCATCATTGTAAGTTTTGTTTTACAGCTGTGAGTAGCTTGTGTTTTAAAGGCCTTGTTTGTAATTTCATTGCAGTAGACCTGCTAGTCTTAAAAATGTGTAATGCGTTATACCCTCTAGGAGCTAAATATATGGTTACAGTGCATTACTTTATGACATTTTCTTTTCATGTGTTTATGCCCTTTAGGGGCTCACTAGATGGTTACATGACCATGTTTCTTACAAATGCTATTTTCATTGTGCTGCCCTCCAGGGGCTATTCTGAGCATTACAGTCTAATGCCAACATTTTATTTCTGATGAAGGGTTTTTTATAGGAAACTTTTTCTTAGTTTACAATAGAAAATTGCACAATAGCCAGTGAGGATTATTAAACACAACAAGGTTAACAACGACAAGGGTATCATGCAAATTGGGTATTCGAAGCACATCAGGGCTGATAAAGATTTTTATTGGGTTTACATGATAATTGTGTATGTTTTATTAATCTCACCTTATAGTAATTATGATCATGATTCAGGCCACCCTAACATCCTTATTACACTCTGGCAGTTTGAACACTCTTGATTTGTTTGGGTGACCTTTCTAGTTTATTTCTCTCTTTACTTCTCTGTGGCTGTCTTGTGTCTTTTTTGGGGGGGAATTGTGTGAGCCAGCCAACAACTTTGATGGTTGGGTGGTGAATGTGGTATTCTTTTGGAATTAGCATGGCAGATTTAAATTAGGATGCTAAATGGCACTATTTTAATTTTTGACTGCAGATAGAGGGAGAAGGTAAATGGAAGTGCTTTAGTTCTATGCCCGGCCCCTGGAATTATGTAGCAGGAAACGACAAAATTATGAAGCAGGGTTGACCAATATATGTGGCAAGAAAAGTCCAGTTATGAATTTACAAAGCCAGTAGCTCTAACTCAAGCAAACGTGACACCTGTTGAATTGCAAATGCTTGTTGTTTGGTAGATGCTGCCTACTGAATTATCTCTAAATCTAAAGTACATTTAGGGTGTGGGTTAATTTGCAGCCCCTGTTTCGTGACAGGGAGAAAGCTATATAGAATTAAGTGCATTATTGTAACAAAACCTTTTTTAGATGACCAGCTGCAGCACCATTCCCTATTGGGCTTGTGTTTTACATAAGACCACCTCAATTTTGCTCAGCACGGGAATGAGGCACAGTTCTGGGAAAGTGGCCAAGTAAGGTTTAATCGCATCAAATTCATAGCCCTTTAGCTTGTGACTTCTAATCCCAATGTAGTGCTTAGAGATTCCTAACGCATTAGAGATTTGAAGGTTTCAAGAACAATGGAAACAACTGAGGCACTAATATTTTCTAAAAGCGAATACCTTCAAGTTGTCATTTACACACACATAATATCTTCAAACTTTACGCAAGCAATGCATTAAATTTGCTGTCATTTGATGTTTGAATTCTCTTGCAAGTATTGGGCAGTTCCCCCACCACATGGAAATCCGCTGTGTATAGCAGGAGACCTGTGTCAATTTAGTAACAACCTCACACATCTTCCCCTTTGACAATTGCGTATCTGATTTATTTATAACGAGTAGTGATTTTTGCACTTGAGGAAGTAGCAAGACTGGAGATTGATGCCCGTCATTAACAAACAAATCTGATATTATTAGGTTATCACAGAGGCTGTTAGTCTTTGCCCTTTTTGAAACTAAGTATTAGTAAATAATTTGTCAGTGGAGCAGACACACCTGATCCTGAATTGTCCAGATATTCTCTCCTCCTGCTACCACCCAATAGAAGTCCAGATATGCTAACAAAATCATAGCAAAAGAATTCATAAGGACTTCATGACCCACAGTTGGTAATATTATCTTCTCTGGAGTATGTTTTCCCATCAAATTCCATGAATTTAAAGTGCCATTTTGAGATTGCCCAATCCTGTGAATATTTCAAGTACATCTTGTAATTCTTGCTTTATGACCAAAAATGGCATTCCATTGCTCATTCTTATACAGCATTATTTAAAGGATGTGAGAAGTATCTGTCATATATATATAGAAAATAGGTATCAATTCGGGGCTGTAATAACTTGTTTCAGACCGGAAATCACACATGAAATATCATCCTTATTTCTCAACGGAAGAGGGAGTGCTTAATGGATATTCCACCTGTTGCCCATTCCCACTGGTCTTAGACGGGAACTCGTCAGTGGACATTCTGAGGGCCAGTTATGTGGACGTCATCAGCTCTGTGAATACCGTCATCCATTAGTGCCCAATCCCTGAAAAACAATTGATAAGACAATGCATATGGTTCATTTGACAATGCTAAACATTGATTTAATGTTGGAGAAGAAACCATAAACAGAATCCTTAAATCCTGATTCACAATTGAAGGAGTAAAATACCTTAATAGGCAAATTATGTGACTTCGTGATGGGACCCATAACGTCTACAGTAAACTGACAAGCTGCTTTCGGTTATAATACACTGATAGCCTCTGGGAATACATATTCATTTATAGGCGCCAGTGAGTGAAACTACAAATATTGATCTCCACGAACCTTCTGATTCCTTTGAACACTCGTTGAAATCAGATTATAGCAATGACCTCTATCAAGTTTTTCAAAACCAACACCAGTTCTGAATGGTGCAGGAAACGATGTACTGAAATAAAAGATTAACAAAACACACCAATCACCTGAGCCTGAGGGGACTTGAAAGCAGTGACCTCAAATGTCAAAGACGCCTAACCTCATGTGGATTCCCCCCACATTAGATGGTTTGCACTAGAATGCTTTCGGAAATCAAGGTGGTATTCCAAAATGGTCCAAAAATGTTTAGAAGTCAAACAATTCATTATACAATTCGTCACAGTAGCTCAGTCTTGCATAACCAGGAAGTCTAGGTTTCAAAGGTATAATTTTGTACCCTTTTCAGTAGGAGGCCCCAAGTGTTTCATATATTGTAAAATTGCTTAATTAACTGAACTACATAACATTCAAGACTTTGGTAGTTTGATATCTGATTAGCAGTTTCATCTAATCATTGTCTCGAATTCTAAACTGCATTTTGGTGCTATACAATTGCGTTGTCATCTTGTTTTCTTCTATAAAGTGATAGTCGCATGCAATGTACAAGACATTAGGCACCGTTTTCTCAGCCAGTTATATTTTACTAATGTATTAATGTGGTATTAGACCTTTGAAGGGTAGTATAGTCAATGTTCAAATGTACATTTATTATTGAATGTGCTGCAGTAACATGTTTTGGGCCATATTTATTTACACTAGTTTGACAGAGATGAAAGTATTAGTTGTCTTATTACTTTTCGTGTTCCTATGGTACAATGGACGCTGGAGATTCTCATTATTTTTCAGAATATAGTTCCCTTTTTTCCTTAAATGATCTGTTTTGCATTCCGAATATAGTGTTTTGCACAGAAACAAATTAGGTATGTGGTTAGTCATGCAAACTAATTCTCCTGTGCTGCCCCTTTAGAACTCTGCCTACATCATGCCAAATGCTCAATTCTGAATTGTCAGGTGAAACCACTTCCTAAATTGTTACACGTCATGAGTGTGAAACCATTGCATGCCAAACCTTTTCTCAAGTCTTCAAGCCTTGTCTTGTAATTCTTATTTAGGTCAAATTGGGAATCCATTTTTGTTTTGCTATGAGGAGGTGTCATCAGAAAGGGCTTTGGTTCGTTGTTGACTGCGTGTGATTGACATCCCACGTTCTGTGACATTCTCCATTTGCTAATAACACATCTTTCACAATCTGAATGCTCGTGGACACTCAGCTGTACGGCTGACCGTGGTTTTACATTCCAGTGACACCTGTCCGTTTCTTTGGGAGAAAACAATTTTGAAATTAGTGAATTCAAGTTTACATTTTTATTTCTGAGCAATATTATATACAGTCCACCAACCAAATCATAAAATAAAATGCTGTCTTCATGAAAGAGATCCAAAAAATCAGTCGCGAGTTTGAGTAAAATTATCTATTTTTAGAGTTGATCAATGTGGACAACCACGGAAATGGAAACCACACCTTGCTTATTTTGGGTCAATTATTGGGCCTAGAGATCAGCACGAGAACAGCTTCCAGAAGACAAAGTTGAAAAAAGAGCTTAATTTTAAGCTCTCCTCTAGTTCACCCACCTTATAAGCTTGACAATGACTCAATTCGCCTTCTCACGTTCGCCCATCTCAGGTATATATTGAAGCATTATATTTGAAATGTTGTATACTTTAGATGAACACGGTTGAACAAAAACTTTGCACCTACCTTCAAAGAGGAAACATCAGAGCCTGCTGGTCCATCTTGTTTTCATGCCAGCATACAGGAAGTCCCACATTGGCAGTATATCCTTCTCTGTACTGACGGGCAAACACTGGAAATCCCTCCCTGCAAGGATAAGGACACTCAACAACGGCCTTGAGCGCTCTGAAATTGTAAACACAGCTGTTCTTATACACTTTCATTCTAATCACACAATCCACCACCAATCCCCGATTCGCTAGAAAATCTGTGCCTGTATCTTTTCTCTATCTTTGTTCCTCCCACTTACTATCAGTAACTATATGTTGGTTTTTCCGAGGCCACCGGCAATATTTTACATTGTTGCTGACTTCAAAATGCAAAGTTTTGCCAACTTTGAATAATAAAGATTTATGTTTGTATTGCCCGTTTTTATTGTAGGTTATTGACTTTTGTGGTTCGTTAGTTCAGTAGAGTTAGGAACTCATGTTACAAGTCTAATCAAATTGCACTATATTCTGGAAATACAGTTTTGCATATTTGATGGTTTCATTTTCTAATAGTGATATATGTATCGGGGTAACTCGAAATCGAGACTACTGTTCTGAACTTTCTAGGTTTGTGAAAGGAACTGGTGGAGCAATAAGTTAGAGGAAATATGATTATTCCTTTCATTTGTGCTGAACAGTGTAGCCTAGCGAAATTAAACCTACCTTATTGACTGCAGACCTTTTAAGATCATGTTCTCTTCCAAAGGGACATCATAGGCTACTGTTTTTCTTACACTCAGTGGCAAACGAGAACTCCAGACATCCATCAGGCTTTCCACGTTGTCAGTTTTACCACTCAATGCTTAACACTCAGCTAACGTTTCTAGCAGATCGTTCATTCTGCCTCTGTCTCCTTTACTTATATTATAACAGAGTATTTCAAAGCTATTCAAGGGTGCCATTTGGCAGGAAAGGGAGTGAGGTAAAGAAAGTCATACATGCTTACATCAACATTAATGGCAATCACATTCCACTGAGATATAGTTTGAGGTCGATTTCATGAGTCTTATGCCGAGATACTTGAGTTAAATTATAGTGTCTTGGACGTTCAGTAGAAGTCACTCACTTCGACTGGGGAAACACATCCATCAGCTTTGTGGGAGGTTAATTAGGTGGTGAAAGGAATATTTTTGTGCTACCTCTTATCACTCTATACAGGATCTACAAATCATTCTTTTATCCATAGTCTTGAGCATGTCACAAGATGCTTGTATGCTTTGGAAAATACAGAGAACGGGTGCCAAAAGGGGGGTGGTCTCTCTTGTCTGGCAGTAGTCACGCTAGGCCCTAGGCAGTAGATGCAGTGCCTACTTTGTACTGGTGGTTGCTGGTGTTGAGCATCAGCACTCAGTTTTGGGGACCGGGGCTTAGGCAGCTGAGGTAAGGGAGAATGAAGGGAAAGATAGGAAAAGAGTGACTAAGAAAAAGGGATGAAAACCTGCAAGAGTGAGATAAAGAGACAGGTAATGTGGGGCGTGAGAAGAGAGAGACTTGAGGTAGAACCAAGGATAGAAAGACTTGGTATTCGAGAACCCTGGCATTTCAGCAAAGCCAGCATTGGGCTTTTATGAAAACCTTGAGCCCCAGTACTTACGATTTTTACATAGTGAGCGGTGGGTAGATGCCGCCAATTACAAAAAACTGAGCTAAGTAGTGTCTTGGATGCCACTTTGGTCGCCCAGACAAGCCAGAACACATTTGCATGGAGCTGTTTTTGAAAAAAATGTGCAATTTTAGGAAACGGCCTATGTCGCCTTCGAATTTCTCTATGGTGCAAAGCATTTTATTGCAGACCAATATATTTCCATGCATGTCTTTGATAGTTTATATGATAGGATTACATGGTACGTATTAGTCGTCAGTGCCATATGGCCCTCTTCCTAAACTAACACCACCAGGCTGGTTGAATTTCAAAAGCTAAGCTGCTTCTTGCTGTGAAAGCATTCCACCTTCTTTAGTAACATGCACATTTACGCTGATTGGTACCCAGTTCAATCAAACAGTAAGTCTTCAAGAAATGTGTTTTACATTTTGGATGTTGTGTGTGGAAATCCCGGCCAATTTAACATTTCAATTTTGGAGTAGTTTTTAACAGATGTGTGCGTCGGCACCTCTGTTTGCAAAATATTCAGAACGTCAGAGTTTATGAGCAGAATCACATAAAGTGAGCTTGGCAATCGCTACTTTAAGATAGAGGGTCAGACAACATTTTTGACTGACACTATTGTTGGTAATTAAGAGCTGTGCGTGTTTCAGATGCCTTCTACCAACATTTTATGAAAGCATGATTCTGGAGGTGGGACTATATGACAAGATTGTTTGTACACATTTAACATGTAGAATTGTGCTGTGGTGGTGATAGGTTATTTCTTTGTGCTGCATTAGTACCGTGTTATTTTGTTGTGTTATATTGCAGTGGAGGTGGTGAGTTTAGTTTTGACTATTTTGTTGTGATATGCCAGGTTATGTTTTAATTGCCTTATAGCTGCCATTTTCTCAGCAAATAATTCCATTTGCAGATATATTAATGTAGATTGATTGTACAGCAAGAATAACCACACTTTAATTGCGACAGCTTGAGGAGAAGCTCTATGAATGAGACATGGTACTGTAAATGACGAACCAAGTGAAAGTTGAATGTGAGAGGTCACCCTGATATATGTAGCTGACATGACTACTGTGTCATCGGCAGATATTGTTGTGTTTATAGTTTGCCTTACTTCCTACTGATGCTAAGGGTAACTAATGGTGTATCATTCAATTTCCTCCAAGATGCAGTACTGGAGAAAGCTATGCACAAGTGCATTTTGAAGCCGCTGAAGAGCCACATCGATGCTATGCTGAAGGAATTCCACACATCAGACGGCTCTTGGAGGCAGCTGAAAGAAAACCTGCAGCTGGTGCGGCAGAGGAATCCTCAGGAACTGGGTGTCTTTGCTCCAGTCCCAGATTTTGTTGATGTGGAGAAGATTAAAGTGAAGCTGATGACCATGCAGAAGATGTACTCACCAGAGAAGAAAGTGATGCTGCTACTGAGGGTCTGCAAGCTTATTTACACGTGCATGGAAAACAAATCAGGTGAGACTTGGTGGGAGTCCTTAAATCAGATACTTTAAAGGTTTTAAAAATAAATACCTCATTTGGATAAAATGTCCATAAGCAGGTATAAGTCTCCTGTTTGGGAGATACTATCTACCTGCAATTGTCCAATCTGAAGCAACTGAAGTGAAGAGATGGGGTCATCTACTGAAAGTATGTGACCACCAGAAAAAGTATTTGTGACATTATTTGATGCAAATTATACCTTCCCTCTAGTGGACTGATGGATGGGTGTGCATTCACCCTGCATAAATGAAACTCTGGAGGGACTGCATTTGATAGAAGCAGTGTAGACCCTGGGAGAACCTCTGCAGGATGGGACAAAACATCGTCCTGTCAATGGTGTTTAATTTGATGCCAACTTTACCATCGTTAGCACATTCAGAGTTTAGTCTGCTTATCCATTTCATTTACTCTTTCAGTGAGCACCATCTCCATGCAGGGCCAAACGAATGGCAAGAATTTGAACAGAACTGCAGTGCAGAGCATTCTACTTGTTAAATAATGCAGTGACTTTATATTATAGAATATGACCTTAGGCTGGACTGGTCTCCTATGTTGTATACACAAGCCATTGTGGGATGTGATGTGCGAGGAACGTTTGTAGCCCAGGTAATCACCACAATGACACTTAATTCTAAGAAATTAAGTAAATAGGTGGGTATTGCGATTTACGTCCAGCTATTCAAGCCATCCCTACTGTAATCCACATATTTACTGATAGTGAGCAGTCAACTCTGATTGGTTCAATTTAGCAGAACACTCAACTTGTGAGACTGATCAGTATAGCATGAGGATGCATTGATAAACTGATAACATGCATGAGTTCCCTGGGCATTCCAACATCATAATGATAACCTGGGAGATGCTTCTCACAGTGAAGTTCATAAAACTGCAGTCACATTTTAATCAGCTTATTTCAACTTAGGAGTGCAAAAACACAACAACTGTTCTAAGTCCACAGAAACCCAAGCCCAGAATCAGGAGCCAATGATATTTATACTCAAGTAAAACACAGCATTATGAGAATCCAGTATGGTGAACCAGTGCTGTAGATTGTCTGGAATAATAACGAAGGGGCAAGTGGCCAGTGGAGGCCAATTGAATTTCTGTGCATACCAACAAAATAATAATTTGAGTATTTGCAACCCATTTCAGAAGACTTTCCTGTTTTCTTTACACACAAAGGTGGTCATTAAGAGTTTGGCGGGTGGCAGAGGCCGCCCACCAAACTCTTCCTGCCCTCTGACCACCCGTGCGGCCTGAACCCCGCCGGCCCTAATAATACTTCACCGCAGGGCCAGCGGGCAGAAACAGTGTTTCCGCCTGCCGGCCCGGCGGTGAGACAGGGCCTTAACATTGACGCCGGCTCCTAATGGAGCTGGCGCCAATGTGGTGGTGCAGCTGGTGCAGCAGCACCCATCGCGCATTCCACTGCCCATAGTTCGGGCAGTGGAATGCGCAATGGGACTGTGCATGGGGGCCCCTTGACTGCCCTTGCAAAGTGTATGGGCAGTACAGGGGCCCCTTGAGTCTGCCACTCTGCCAGCCTTCATGGAAAGGCTGGAGGATGGGGACTCCTAATCCCCATGGCGGTGCTGTAAGCAGGGCTGCCCTGGAGGATGTAAAACCACCGGGACTGCCAGGCTGCCAGCTTGCAGCAACCTTGCGAAGTCAGTGGTCTGACCGTGGTGGCTCCGCCACGGTCATAATATGACGGTCCACTGCCAGCCTGTTGGCGGTAGGACCGCCACCACGAGTCTGGCGGTCATGCGACGGCCAGACTCGTAATAACCACCAAAATGTACTTGTTAGGTTAATAATTGGGTGTAAATTGGCTGCAAAACATCTTTTCAAACACTCAAGATGTGTAACGGAAAAGATTTTAACTGGAAAAAATAAAAAAGGCATATTTCCAATTCACTTACTATTGTGATTAAACTATCCTGCGATTCTCACAGGTAATCATGCACAGACCATGATGCACTTGCTAAACAAAAACTACAATTTGGTTTTATTTTGAATTGTAATACTTGTCATTTTTGAGAACCCAGAAAGAGCTATGAAAACAACAAGCACAAGTCGTCAATGCATACATTTCCATCTTTCAAACATATTTTTCAGAGTTAGATTCTTAGTGATCAGCGCCACTGTGCACTTGCCTCCGTGCCCATCGGTCCTCGCTCTGCCCCACTTTGACTTAGAAGCCCGTGTCCATGAAATGTTTTTGATCATCTAAAGTCGTTGCCAACGATGGAGGGCAGGAAAGATCTGTGAATGTTCACTGCTGTTCTCCTAAGTACATGCCGAGGCTTGAAGTAGGGTGGTGATTGTGGGCTTGCAGAACACTCATTCTTTCTGGAAGGCAGACCCGCCCAGCTGTGTGTACAGTCTGAACAGCACATTGGAATCATATCCGATGGGTGGGTCCTCTGGGCCTCATTGTGCAGTAGAATCACTTCTTGGCTCTGACCAAGAATTCACTTGTACCAATTAGAAAAAAAAGATTGAGATATGAGCTCATTTCCAAATGCTTTTTGGCAGTACAATAACGGTCAACAGTAGAAATGCACTTCCGTACTGTGTTTCATCATATGACACTCTAATACTTTTAACTTACTTACATTTAATATTTTTAGGTCATTTAAACTCTATGTGAAAAGAGAATGTCATAAGGAATATGGTGCTACGTGTATGAATAATTCTCCTATTTAAATCTAGGGAGGATGTATGGCGCTGATGACTTTCTGCCGATGTTAACGTACGTCATAGCTCAATGTGACATGCTGGAGCTGGAGACAGAAATTGAATACATGATGGAACTTCTGGATCCTATTCTTCTGCATGGAGAGGGTAAACGACTTTTCAGTTACACTGACACTTTTACACTTCTCCCTTTATATTATGTTATCTTGCGCTTTTATAGTGTGCAACTGGCACTCGTGGTATCGGAGCGGTCAATCTGTCCAGGGTGATTACAGGTGACTTGTATGTGTGATTGCTGAATATGTTGTTGTAGCATGATTTATGTGGCAAGAGTTTGGTTTGGTGCATGCAGTCCTGATAAGTGGTCTGGTAAAGTTGTGGTGAACATGGAGCTGCATGTACGCTTGCTTATATTTAAAGAGTGTGTAGGACCCAAATTAAGCTCCCTGCAGCTTTATTTTGCATGAGAGGTCTTACCTGGAAGATGTATTCTCCGAGATGGGGTGTGTTGAAACATAGCCTTTTTTTCAGATGTGGACGTATGCTGGATTGGTGCCCTGGTTTGTGCCTTTTTTTTGTATTTTTGTTTGTCTTAGAAAAGGGAACTCATGCTACAGTGTATGTTTGCAAGTACATTCCTAAGTGTCTCTTGTGAGTGCAGGTAGAGAGATAGTGGCTTTAATTAAAAACCTGATAGCAATGTCATGCATAGATGCATTGAGAGGAAAAAAACTATTTCATAATTGGTATCTCAAAGACTTTACTGTGGACGTTGACACATTCTGAAGGTGCGTATCACCATGTAAGTGCGTAGAGGAGCTGGATATATCCACCTTAGAATCTTCTATTGTGGTCTTAGTGAGATGACATATTTTATACAAGGAAGCATATTCACGGCAATGTTATTAACATGTGAGGTAAAGAAGACCACACAGGGCTTAAATATAAATTGTAATGGGTAGTAGAGAGATATCCCCTTCCATTTTATAAACGCAGGAGTCTCCCACACCATACCATGCAATATGACATCTTCTGCATAAGTTGCTGATGTGCACATGGGATGTTCTCTTGATTCTACTCTCCACAAAATCTAAATTGAGCGTTACTATCCGTATGCTCGGCTACGTTTAAAGTTAGTAAACTATTCCACAGCGATCAGCCCCCAAATGGGGTTAATGGTGTTTGATTGCTTAATATCTGTGGTGACTATCTTGTTTCACAAGATCATGTTTAAAGGGTGCTGCTATTTACCATGGCATACTTCTGAACAGGGATCCATGAAAACAAAATGGGGGGGTTCTGAGATATTTTCTATACCTTCCACTTCTGACTCTGTTTGGGGGCGGGGAGTATCTGTATTAAGATGATTTGTGTAGTTTTAACTAGTCTAGAGGTTTGTGTGATTCAGGACTGCAATCAGTGTCATTCCAGAGTGTGTGCTTATGGTCGTGCTG
Source organism: Pleurodeles waltl (assembly GCF_031143425.1). Classification (NCBI taxonomy): domain Eukaryota; kingdom Metazoa; phylum Chordata; class Amphibia; order Caudata; family Salamandridae; genus Pleurodeles; species Pleurodeles waltl. The sequence goes on along the minus strand of NC_090444.1, from coordinate 764,259,464 downwards.
CTCATCCAGCATGCACTGAATGAGGCCGAAGGGTGACCATTGAAAATCCTAAAACCCTATCTGTTGATTGAGACTACCTTCCTGGGTGCCTAGCACAGGGAAGAATGCTGGGGCCCTCATTGCACCTCCCTGAAAGCCACAAGGACACACATTTAGATCATCCTCAGTACATTAATGGGATGTGCCGTGTAGGGAGGGTAACTCGTCCAAGTACATAGTTCTTAAAGGGGACACGTTCCTGCAGCTGTGAGAATTTCTAAATACACACAGACTATTTTGAAAGGGACCATTAGGAACTCTCTGAAATATTACATTTCATGGTATACACAAAAAAGTGGTGCAATGTGGCCAAAGTTCATGCTTTCCCCAACATTAGGCATTCGTACAGCCTCAGTAATATGGTTCATATTGGGAACTGTGCTTTATAGTGGGTATCAACTTAAAAGTTTGTGTGAATGCATAAAACCTAGCAGCTACTGCTGACAGAGTACAGTGTACAAAGTGAAAGTCTACTCCTTCATGTTAAGCTATATTAGCCGATGGTCAAATATAGAAGTCAGCTACTTTGCTGAAGCTCCGTTACCAATCTGACTAATCAGTGAAGTTTTCGACATAAACATGGCAGCTTTAAAAATCAAACCTACACAAGTTTAGGCAGAGTTCTTTAGTGTAAGGCTGTTTTTCCCTAGAGACACATTTGAATAGCTCTCATTGGGGCCTGGAAGTGTTCAGTTTGGCAGGCAAGAATGTTGTGGAACACGACCGTGACTGTTTCACCAGAAGACACTTTAAATAACAAAGTCTTTTACTCCCCCTGTTTGGACGTAGGAGTAGGACAAGTCTATGTCGTGCAGCCTTTAATCCCAACGTAGAAATACATTGGAACACTTTACTGTGTGCATCTTCCTGAAGAAGGTGGTATGTGGTGACGTGGGCTAGAGGTTAGGTCTTTTTTCAATAATTGTGAAGCTTTCAAGAAATAGCATGGTATTTTGCTAATGAAAAGCTTCCTCTTAAGAGACACAGAGGCATTGTGTCCAATTGCGTGTGTGGTATGTTTGTGGTCACTCAGGCAGGCCTTCTCCCTTCCTGCTCTGGCCTGTTTTCCAGCCTCCAGGAACGTAGGTCTCTGGAGAACTTGCTTCTGGCTTTTTTACAGGTGGACATCCTTGATGCTTGACGTCTTACTGACTTCATTATTGGATTGCATAGCAGAAACGTGTGCAGAGGCAGCAATAATTGTATACGTTTCGCCAAAGAAAAAGTGGGTGGTGCTGGAATTGTTTCTTTTCTCTTCTCATGCAGTGGTAGACCTACTATTGTTTTAAGGGAATGTGAGAGTACAGTGTGTAGTCAATAGAAATTGCTCAGATTTTCCACGTTGCATTGGTTTATGGTTATGGGGTGCTGCTCTTTTTCTAATTCTGCAGGTAGATTTTTGAAAAAGTATGTCCTGGCCTTGGACTCACGAATTTTGGTTGTTTGCAACCTGAAATTACGATATCACCCACTTAAAGCTCTTCCTATTTCGACTTGTATCTCGGCCCATCCACCACCATGTCCTTCGTGGGTTATTAGAGCTGCCTGACGTGGGCACACTCAGCTGGAGTGCTTCCAGCTGAGGCCAAGGCAGGGCCTACGGGGCTGCTCAGTGGGCCGGGTTACAGACAGCACGGAACAGAGCTTAGGAGTATCACCTCCAGACTCTACCCCGGGTTCTACAGCACCATGGCTCTGTCAGCCCACAGTGAAAGACCATCAGCTACGGGTCAGCTGTGTCGCCCTACTCCTCACTGCCAAGCAAACTGCTCAGTGCAGGATGCCAATTCAAGGACCACTCCAAGATGAACACTACCATTACTGCATTTGTTAGAGCTAAACATACTGAAGTGGATGCACAAACTTTAAAACACAGTGGTTTCCAGGTCGGAGGGGGGATTTTGTTGAGATCGTGGAGTTAATGGGTACTGGTTCTGGAAAATAAGTGTCAGTGATGCCCACTAGCAAACGCTAGCATACATTAGGCAGGTTCATTGTTTCTATTAGTCTTGCTCCCTTTGCAACTCACGCCTGTATTCTACCATTCACCAAGAAAAAACGATTTCTTAATATAAACCATTAATAAGGACATTCATTGTTTTTAAAAATGTACATTCCATGAATATATATGTCTACGCATAGCTGTGTAGAACTAGGTTCTATGTATTGTGTATTCTTGGTAAAAGAAATGCTTGTTGAGGAATTCAAAAGTGTCTATATTCAGAGTGGTTACCACCACGGTGCTATAAATTGAATATTTAGTGATTTCCTGTTCTTGGATGTTTAAAAAAATTATTGTTCTCGATCTTTCTCAGGAGGATATTACTTGACAAGTGCATATGGAGCACTTTCTTTGATTAAGAATTTCCAGGAAGAGCAAGCAGCAAGGATGCTGAGTTCAGAAGCACGCGACACTCTCAAGCAGTGGCACAAGAGAAGGACGACCAACAGAACCGTACCGTCAGTGGATGACTTCCAGGTATGAAACCTCCGAGCTGAATGTCAAGTTTCAATTAAACTCTTTGAGCAGTTACTCCCTAAAGTATGGACTTTTGTGACATGTTCAATAATCTCATTGCACAGCTTATAAGGCATCAATACTAGGGGTGTATGAAATTCACGTAATTTTTTTTGTTTTAGATTACACAAAAATCTGGAAACATTAGGGAAAATTATGCATAATTACACAAAGTGTAAAACTATCCTTTGATTAGCGCGAACGGTGACCTCACCTTCATTTTGGATGTGAGGATGTATTTTTCCCAAAGTTATAGCACAAAAAACAAAAGCGCCACAGATAACAGCAATGTATGTTTTGGTTACTCCAGCTGTTTCCCAGGAGTTCAAGCTAAGTTTTTGCTGCAAGTGTTGATTAATTACTTGACATGGTGTAATTACGTAATTTCAGGAACATCACATATCAAGTGTAAAGTAAAATTACTGAAATTACCCAAGATTATGCCAGCATAAGGGAAATTTTGCGTGGGCCTAACCTGAATAGTTATTCAGAAATGCATAAAGTTTTACATTTAACCTCACTTGTTGCTGCCAATAGTAAAATATATAAACTGCCCCGGAGCATTAAGGGCCTGATTATGACCCTAGCGGATGGGATACTCCGTCACAAACGTAACGGATATCCATTATATCCTATGGAACTTGTAAAATGGTGGGATATCTGTTACGTTTGTGATGGAGTATCACATCCGCCAAGGTCGTAAGAAGGCCCTTACAGTCTTCATAATCTAAGCTAGCATTAACGAGACACATCCACAATAATCTTTTTCAGGAACAAGACCTATTTACACTTGGGAGCAGTCCTAATTCCTGCATCCCTTGGTTTCATGTACTCAAGTGTTTAAATTACACTAAAGTTTTGCTTAAATTGGTAATATCCGAGAGGGTTTGAAAAAAGTAGGCGTCCCTTGGGTGCATGTATGGAAGAATGTCAATGAAAATTGAATAAAAATCATTTACCTCAGCTTCAAAACAGCGACTTTCTGTTCATTTACAAAATTCTAGACCAGCCTTTTGCACGAAGAGTAGGAAGAGTGCTTGGTATCTTACGTTTGTTTTTCGGTAAAAACAGAGTAACGAAAAAATATGAATTGTCAGTCATAATATCCCTTTATATACGTAGCGTTCCAGGTGCAAATATTAGCACGTGTAGGTGTAGGAGAATGAACAGAAGTCACCATTGTACTAAAATGTCATACGTATAGACACATACATTACAAACTGGACACTTTATGTATGACTTTCAAGGGGGATTAAGGGAATTGTCAGATGTATGTATGAATTGCTCAATCTGCACTTCTAGTTTGTACCTTTGTGAAATAACCTGTTTACGAAAACTTTTTGGTCTGAAACATAAAACAGCCATTCTCAGTAAAGTGAGACAGAATGGATGAAAGGAGATTCAAATGAATTACATAAAATTTTAGGGGGTTATTCTAACTTTGGAGGAGGTGTTAATCCGTCCCAAAAGTGACAGAAAAGTGACGGATTTACCACCAGCCGTATTACGAGTCCATTATATCCTATGGAACTCGTAATACGGCTGGTGGTATATCCGTCACTTTACCGTCACTTTTGGGACGGATTAACACTCCTCCAAAGTTAGAATAACCCCCTTAGTCTTTTGATGTTTTCGGACTGTAACATTGTAGAACCTAGATCCTGCTTGTTCACAATACCAACATTCGACAACATTGTAAAAAAAAAAATGACTTTTACTAAACCCAGGTGAAATTTGCATTGTGGCCATAAAGCCTTGTACCTTGTGTAACGTTTGAACGCGAGGCATCTCCAATTTTAATTCAAAATACTGTCAAGTAGATTTGCAAAATGCATGTAGTTTCATGTAGTTTTTACGAAAGTAGTAATCTTTCACAAAAATCACATGTTTGCTAAATCCCAATTTTTATATTGTAGTTCAGACATTCGTCTCTTTTCGAATGAACTATCCTACGCTCGTTTGCCAGTTGTGCTGGCACATCCATTAACTTTCTATCATCCAGCATAATGCCCTTAGGTGGTGAACGGCAAATACTTCACTGAAGACACGCTCCACTGCCCCGGTAATAGGGTGCACTGACCCTAATTATGGAACCAATCATCACATACTGTCAGCAAGCTGCAATACAATTAATTTGTGCATCCGACATATTATGAAATGTGACCAAAGGTCAAATTCTTTTTCTGGGGTATCTCCTAAAAAGAGTTATGCTAGTGCCCAGGACAAAAGCAAGTATGAATAAAGCAATAACAGGGTACATTTGTGGCCTCCTTTCCAGAATGTACAAAACTAGTCACTTTGTTTGTTTTTTCCCCCAAATGTTGACGTTTTTGTGCCTTGTGCAGACAAGATAGTAAGTGGGGCTGTTGAAAAATTGGTTCCATCGGTGCAGGTGAGAGGGAATGTTTGCTTTATAAAAAATGTGCTTAGTGTGTTTGTATTTAATGTGGGTGTGTTTACGGCTGGTTACTTTAACTATAGATGCTGTGGTGTAGTGCTTCAGCTCTTTCTCACAACGCAAAAAAGCAATACAAAGGTTATTCCTGGAACTAATGAGACACCATGTTTTTGGGCTGGGCTATTTATGGGCTAACAAAATATTAGAAAACATTTTGACGATGAACACATCTGCTGTAGACATCTGTCCATTGCAAACGTGCTTGTTTATTTATTTTGGGAGTTAAGGACGCTATATTTCAATCTACACAAGTTGTCTTGTACACATGTGCCAAGATCCCATTTTAGTGAAGTCACGATACAGAATATCACATTGGTGGTTGTTGCTCTCTCCTGAATGCCCATTCATCGAGCCTGTTAAGTCACCATTACTTTATTTGTGTCTTAGCCCACCAAACACAGATCATAACCAAATCATGGCTCTGTTAACAAAAAAAGTTTGCCAAGGTCCACAAAGTAAAATAAAATAATTACTTATATCATCGTGCATGTGGTGATGCCTGATAAACCTGAATATCAGTTTAAAGCACTCATATCACATCAACATTTGGCCAACCACTAAATGTTTTTTTGTATTTCTTAAGCACATGCTTCCTAAATGCAGTAGTTTACTTGACACAAAACAACAAGCATATTCTGCAACACTCATTTGTATGTTAGAACCTGGCAACTAGATGTACCCAGACAAGGAGTTTTTTTATCGAGAGTACCCATGCAGACAAGTGTCTTGACTCAGTTTGAATCTGCCTAATGCTTCATCATGAAAAAAACATGGACTATTCTGTTGGCCATGTAGCATGTTTCATTCCTAGTGTTTAAAGTCAGAATCATCATAGCGTATCAGTTTACTCTCTGCTCCTAGAAACAACTGATAAGGAAAGTAGGCCATTGAGAGTCATTGGATTGAATCCTTCAGAAAACGTCCCTTCTGATTTTTTCTGAGAGGGATAGGGAAATACACAGGCCTGCACAAGATAGCTGCTTACCCAGCCTTATTTCCATTCTGCTCTTTGCTTGCTAGTTAATCTCTGTGTTGGATGTGAGGTTTGGGTGATCTGAGTTGTTTAATAACAATATGCATGATCTTTTGTATTTTGAAAAACAAAACAAAGCAATACATCCAGTTAAGCTTCCCAGAGTAGATCAGTTTTGGCTGCATGTATTGTTGCTTTGAGATGAAACAGCATTGTGAATTGTGTCTCAGTGTTCCATAACATTGAAATCTATGGCTAAATTAATTTATTTCTATCTCCCACAGAACTATCTGCGAGTTGCTCTTCAAGAAGTTGAAAGCGGATGCACAGGCAAGACATTGCTTGTGAGGCCATACACCACCACAGAGGAGGTGTGCCAGATCTGTGCTGAGCGCTTCAAAGTGCAAGACTCTGAGAACTTCGGCCTCTTTCTTTATATTGATGAAACTTGGCAACAGCTCACAGAAGATACCTACCCTCAGAAAATCAAGGCAGAGTTGCACAGTCGTCCACAGCCCCAAGTCTTTCACTTTGTCTACAAACGTGTCAACAGCAATTTTGCTGGGATTTTTAACTATGAGGACACTGATGATGAATATGGCCATTTAGCTTCTTAAACAACTTGGATTGCCAATGTTTACGTGTTTACAATTGTTATCCTTGATGAATGTCCACATTAGCCATTGACATGAAGGGGGACTTGGAGCATGAGTGCCCAGTTCTTTATGGTGTCAAGTGATGTTGGGAAGAAAACAGAACAGCACTTAATCTGGACTTGGACACCCTGCTGGTGAATGTGGGAGAAGATGGAAGACACCCAATGAAGTAATGTGTCACTTCACAAAGGGGCATTAATTGCCAAAGGAGCTTGCTCCCAGCAAGACCATACTGCTGTTATAAACTGTTAGCCTTTCAAGCCGTACTATAAAAGTTTTCAGAGGATTCTTTTTAAACGGGTTTCTCTTCTCTAATTGTGGGCTAAGTGCTAAAAAAGAAACACCTTTTTTCTACCTGTCTTTTTCCTACCTAACAGGCAATGATCTTTAGTACAGTTGTCCAGCGTGAAATGTCCTGATATGCCCTACCTCTTAGACTGTGTAGAGATACTTTACAGAGTGCCCTTTAACATTAAGAGCAGAATTAACTTTTGGACTTTCCCATCACTCCATTTTATATTGGTGAGGAAATCACAACTTGATTAAGTATATTGTTAAAAATGAAATGTGTTTTTTAAAAATAAATAAAAATGTCTCTTTTTTATGTATGCTTTAGCTACAAATGGTGTTAATGCCACCTTATATAGTCCATTTCCTGCTGCTGGAACAGGCAGGCTCAGATGTGTTTTCTAGTTTTTACTCACTCTGCGGAAACTGAAAAATCCCTTCCAGGCATTACTTTTTGTACATCTCAGTTCCTTATTAACCTACACATTTCTACGCTTTTCTATACCTATACCTTTCTACATTTGTACACCTTATCACAGGGCTAGAAACTGTGCCTTAAGCATTTCAACAAACGGTAAGGCTAGGATGTATAATGGGCAAAAATCCTACGCTTCCATGGCCCTCCACCAATTAGATTTTCTGCATGCCTCTAGTATGGTTTCTTTCTTTTGTTCCTTCTAGTAAAAGTAAATCTACAGTTCGGTGGCATGTGTAGCTGCAGATACACATGCTGTGCATAGTCAGATTCTACTTCTAGAAGGTCCTGTGTAGCTACTCCATATGCTTATGACATTTATGATTGCCAAGTATTATGGGATTTATTAGTTAGACCTTTGGTGCTGAGACTCACTGAGAAATGCCCATTGACTGTGGTATTGCTTTTAATCCACTTTTAGCAAGCTGTGTTCTTGTCTGCTTTTAATGATTATCCCCCACTGTATGAGAACTTCGAATACTTGCTCTCAGAACACATTTAAAATACCTGGGTCCTCCCACATTTTTATCCGGTGTGGCATATATTCTGACAAAGGTTTTTCATCCTGTGTACTTTTCACATACCTACAGTCTTGTCATGATATGTTTGTTCAAGACAAAGCTATCACATTTTTAAAACTGAGGGCGGGTTTCAAAAGTACTCTTTCTTAAAAAGTAGACGAAGGTCATCAGATGCCCAGGGTCTTAACATGCCACACCTAGATATGTTTCTGGGATTAATTCTTTCACAACTGTTGATAGTGATTCTGCTCAGTAACTTCTTCAAGGTTTCAGTCTTCTGGTTCCAGAAGACCAAACGCCGATTTGACTTCTGCTAATTCTTCCATATTATTAGATCTGTACTAGTAAATTTAAAGTACAATAACCAAGAGATGTTTCTCTGACATTGGCCCTACTACTTTTTCTGTAGCTTAAGAAGTACATTCTCAAAAGCCTACCATATTCTTTAAGATTAAAAACACACATTGAGCAAGAAGGAGAAGGCAATAAATGAGGACCATCAACAGTGGATATGCTCCTATTCCCTAAGGTAGAAGACTCCATAGCAGTTTGTGGTTTTCTGCCTGTGGGATTGTTTAGTAGATGTCATATCAAATTCTTGGTTATCCTAATTAATCTAGGACAGGCATCTTCAAACCAGAACTGCAATTTAAATGATCTAGTCAGAAAAATAGCTGACTGGAGAATCTGAAAGCGAACACTGTAAGATGACACCAGATCACAGTAGTGTTGGATGAGGAAGCTGCTGTCTTGTCGTGGGACACTGTGGATCCACCTTTATCTACTCTGGAAACTCTCCTTGAATCTGTTTGCTTGAACATACTATGTAGAAACCAGATTGCTGTCAAACTCTCATTTTACTGCTAGGGTTCAACTGGTTTAACCTCTAGATGAACCACTACACCAACCTTCTGAGAAAAAGACTTGTTTGACCATGCAGTGCCTGTGACTTTTTTACCTGTTCCGGTGTCCACCCGGTGCCCTCTTTGCTACCTTCTTGGCTTGCTAATCTCTTTCCTTTACTTTAGAATCGAGAGAAATGTAGGGCAATGAATGGTAGGCATTCTTCTCTTACCAGCATCCTCCTGCCATCTATGATTTAGCCAAATTATCACAGATTGTTGGCTTCCCATCTTCAGAAAGGTGGCGTTAGGCATAGACTATAGAATGTCTAAACCAAAAATCTTGTCCAGCTAGTCACACACTTCTTGACACTATGAATAAGCTTCTACCATAATAGAAGCATGCTTAAAACAATTTTTAGGGAGTATCATAAATGCTTTATTACTTGATGAGCAGGTTTGTAAGGACACCAGCCATTTAAGAAGCTGCTTTCCCATTGGCTTGTGTCTTGGAATGGCAGGCACTTCTTTCTGACGCCATTCTACGAAGAATTAAGTTTATGGAGATTTTGCAGAACCAATTTTCTGTTACATTTTGAATGGGTTTTGCTGACATACTTAGTTTGAACATAAGAACCAGATATGAGCAATAACAATGACTATTCAAAAAAGCCTTTTTTAGATGTGACCATCTCCTTATAGAGGGAACGAATTTTAATGCTTCATTTTGTAGAAAAGAATGAACAGAGATATTGGTACAGTTGTTATCGCTGAGCCCTCTGGTGTTATACATTGGTACTGTAATGAGAGTTTACCTATTGTTTTTATTAAGTGCCTGTACATTTTATGTTACATTTTATTCAGGGGTTGCCTTTCATTTGGAGAAAGCGCACCAAACACAAATTCTGTTGCACTTGTGGCAAAGACATAGACAACACAGGCAATTTTTCAGATTCTAACTCACTTATTTATTTAAAGGCCTCCTTGGTGGTTCAGGCCTTAGAATCAAATCCTCACTGCAGAATTATGGATTTCTCTCATTCTGCAGAGTCTGGCGAAGGTCGTAATGTAATGGTATTGATGATTATCAAAGGGGTGTCAAGCCACACAGTGTATTGGGGCTCTGCCTGTATTCGGTCTTAAGGAGGGGCTTGGGAGCGTGAAATTATTGGTAGTGAGAAATACTTTCCCTATTGGATCAGAGTAAACGATGCCACACTGTAACCCACAAAACACATACTTTCATTTGCTCTGGTTTCAGTACTAGTGGCTTAATGGCATGCTATGTAATCTCATGCACGTCTCCTTTTCAGGGGGATGTGCTGGCAGCAAAAGAGTTAATAATATTGCATTTGCCTTTAAATTCTTGTAATATTGATCCTAAAAAAAAGGATTCTATTTATTGGAGTCTTCCTTGCAGGCCTTCAGTTACTGTCCACACTGTAACTGTAGGCTGCTTGATACTTGGGTGCATGTTGCTATATCATGGTCAACAATATTGATCTTCAAAAATATTGCAACTCAGTAACGTTTACCACTGCATCACAAGATAAGTGTAGAATTACTGTTCTTCACTTCACCTATACCAAGCTTGGAATGTGAGTATAAGTGGAATTAAGAACAGCAATTGTATACTTAACTTGCAATGCAGTGATGAGTTTATTGTAGTGTATGTGATTTAATTGTCTTGCGGTATATTGCATGCAATATAGTGACCACCACCCTCCCATTAGCTTGCAGCCGTATCATGGGAAGGTTTGCATGTGCAAATATCGTTTGTGCATATTCTAGTGGAACGTTCTGCTCTGCAAATGCAGGTCTGATGGTTATTTTAGGCATGTGTTCTGTTTTCATATATGCCATACTTTAGGACTGTGCATGTGCACTTAATCCATTACTATAGGTGCACAATGAAAATGAAATGGGGCTCTTACTATTACATTTTGCACACATGCCTAATTTAAATAAAAGAAGAGACGCCCAGATACCTTTTCATCAACTAAAAAAGGTGCAGCACCTGCTGCTCAGAAAATGGTTTGCACATAAACACTGCTTGCACACTATCGCCCAATTAATGAATTGTGTCAAATGTAATGTAACTGTACTGTATCTTATCTGAATTCCATTTTATAGCACTTCTTCACCACCGATAAGGTTTGAAGAGCTGTGAGCTTGTCCCGTAGTACTGTGGTGGCAACTCCCAAATCCTACTATAGCTTTTATCAGCAAGCAATTTTGTGTGAGGCATCTTCAAGTTAGGCCCTACATCAGTTCATCTCAGCTTTTGGTGTTATTTCTGGCTGGCATGCTGTGCGTTTAGCCAGTCTGCGCGTGACAAGACTATCCAGTGCCTCTTTCGACTAACAGTTCACGTGGATAGTTACATACTTTCTTCATGTTAAACGAAAAACAATGTATCTCTGTTTTTGTCATGCATTGAAAAGCTTCATGTTTATTTTTTTTATTATTTTTCATGGAAATGTTTATAGCAGTTGCAGGTAAACTGTCCAGGGTGGTTTAAAATATTTTTTTAAATATAAAGTATTCTATAATTATGCATGTGATTTTAACTAATATACGGGACATAAATCTCTTGCTGGTTTTAGAGGAATACATTAAAACTTTTTTAATCAAAATAACTGTATTTCTTGTGTTCGTCTCAATCCACTGAAGCAGGCCTTAGTGCCTATGGGAAGGAAAGCGAAAAGCAAAACACCCATAAACAGGGCAGAGTTAAAAGAGGGGAGAAAAATGAAAGTGCAAGCCAAGAGAAAAAATGAGTGTGGCATTCCCTATAGAAATAAGATGTGGTCTCGGTCGGACGAGTGTCTGGCCCGAGGGTGCAGAAACGGGTGCTACACATAAGCGGAAAACTCGTGCAGAAAGATACAGGCGTCCAGTTATGATGTCAAAGTCGATTTTTCTGCTCCGTCCTCAGTGCCCTGACCAATAGCGGGACAACAGGCTGTCTCCTGGGGTTATTATTGCACTGGGACAATTGTAGTTTTAGTTTAAAAATCGGTGGATACTTTTGCGTCTGTAATGGAAGATTTAACATCAATCCAATCCAAAGAAAACTCAGTCAGGTCTTGACGGGATCGATAAGGATTTTAGGGTCAATAAAAATGAAGAAAGGACCGTCACAAAGGGGGTTCGAGTAAACTCGTTGGTCAGACCCCATGCTTCTCAGTGCCCTGGGTGTCTCCCATAAAATGTATTTAAATGATAATTAAGGAGCCCTGTCTGGTTAGGTAGTAATCCGGCAGCTAATGGCAGCCACATCACTAGTTGTCACTAGATTTGAAAGCTACCTGGTAAAGGGTTCCTGATAAAGTTTTAAATCCGGTCCCCGCAGAAGCTTTTAATAATCTTGATTTTAAAGATCCTGTAAGTAGAAGCACTAGCAGAGGATGTCAAACGAGGGGACCCGAATTAGGAGGAGAGATGACGGTGAGATGAAGGCGTGAAAAGCCTAATATGGGATCTAAGCACCTCATGGTCTGCTGGTTCAGGCTCTAACAAGAAAACTGGTGTTGAAGACAGCAATTGAACCATTGTATGTTAAGAATTTGAGGCTAATTGTATGCATGTTTTTGATCTGGCAATATGTAATGTCCTGCTGTATGTGATAGGAACTAAAACATTTGTAGAAAAACACTAAACTTTACCCACTGGCTCACGAGCACAGTGAGTCATTTTAGTGGAATTTGTGAACTCAGTTGCTATTGATGTGATATGGTTCAGAGGCGGTATCTCTCCGTGGACAATGCCCTCAGAGGAGAAAAGATATGAACAACTGAAAAGTGTATTTTGAAAAAAGCTTTTGTAAAGGATGTGCAGGTGTTTCTGCAAGGCAGAGCGAAGGGGATTTGGCTTTCAAGGATGTTTTTAATGTTTGTCATTTTTCTGGAATTGAACCCTCTGCACACTGTTGTATTTTATTTTGTAAATGATAAACAATGAGTTTTGCACACAATACATTGTAATACTGAACTATAGCATGGTGTCACGTTTTCTTTCAATCAACGCCTTTGCCTGCATTACATAAAGTATCCAGAACATGCAAGCGCTTCATCTTCAGTGGTAGTAAGCGCTATTGAATAGAGTTCAATTCAACATGCACTGTTAAACATTTCTTAGTCAAGTGCACGTATGTAGAAAAACACTTGACGCATGGAGAGGCACTGTTTAGGGAATAAAAATGAGTAAAATAAAATGACAGTTTTATGCAGTACAAAGTAAAAATATGTCTCCTCTAATGTACATAAATTGCAACCAACCTCGACCTGTCCTTTCCAACAGACAGCATGAATTTCGTTACCAATGTTACCCTAGGCTGCCAAGTCTTTAAATAGTTCTGCCAACAACCCTTATATTAGAGCAATAAGAGCAAGGCAATTATTCATATAGTATTGTAGCATTTGGAGTGTGAGTCCTGGCTGTGATGACATATAGGTAGGTTTAGCAACCTCCTTGTAAATTGGAAGGTGGCAGGGTGAAGTAAGGGGTAGTCAGGTAGCAATGGAATGTATCAATGGCCTGCAATTTCAATTGCATTTGTAAACTATTCATAGACTATCCATGTGTCAAAGCTGGTGGTAGCCATTCACTAAGCTGTAGCTGTTCTTGACTGTCCTTGAGGGACAGTTTCCACTTTGTGAATGCAAAGAGTGGGTAGCATGGGAACAGACAGTAGTTCAGGGAATTTCTAGCTCCATCTGAAGCTACTGCATCCAAAAGCAACATTTTGCTAAACGTAGCATATCTGCGTGTTTGTGCAACTTGAGTAGGAAGGTGGAGACACCCGCTAGTCTTTAGAGAAAAACCATATTCTCCCAAAACCACTACTGATTCCGCAAGTAGCAGAAATGTTTAAATTGCTGGCAGCGCCCCACTGCATCACCTAAGAAATGCAGGGATGCGCCGTATTTACAAAAATACGGCGCATCCCTGTGTTTACCCTAGCGGTGGCCCTAAATTTAGCTGCCTAGCACCAAAGCAGGCACCCTTGCGCCATAGTGCAAGGCTGTCTGCATTACAGGGTATGATTGTTTATGTGCAGGAAGGTGCCCAATCACTAATTGCGATTTGCTAGTTCTGCATTCTGCAGCACACATAGAAGTAGCAAATCGTAATTATTTAACAATTGTTTATGTGCAGGAAGGGACACCTTCCAGCACATGAACCATCATTCATGGTGTTTTGCTCTTTCGTTGTGTGCAAACATAGAAAAAGCAGAAACAAGGAGAAATAAAAGTATTCCTCCTTATTGCGCCATCCTAACGCCTCTCCTGCGGTGGTGTTAGTTATTGGTGCTACCTCAGGTTTACGATTCCTCTAAATGCAATGGGAACATCCACAGCAACACCCATTGCATGCCCCTTCCACGCAAAGAGCTGCGTGTGAGGGGGCTGTATTTACAACGTGGTGTTAAGGCACAAAAAATGGCTTAACGCCGCCTTGTAAATATGGTGCAAGGCATTACGCCACCGGAGCGTCGCTAAAGTGATGCTCCAGTGGCACAAGAGCCTTGTAAATAAGGCGTGATGTACACCAAAAGAGATCATGTACATTTGTTTCCATGAGGTGTCAGATTGCCCAGTTGTCGCTATAGCATGGACAACATCCATTACGATAAGTGCCCGTAATGGACCTCCTTAGGTTACACAAAGCAATATGAATTATGTTGTGTTGACAAAAGTAGAGGCAGGAGCAGCCGCTGCATGGAGTGTGACAGGTTCCACAAATTGAACTCTTTTGGAACGCTATTACTATGGAGCACTATTAGTATTCCATTAAAGACGATGGATGGCTACAATTGAATATTCCTCCATCTGCAGTTGTCTGGAAGATTAGCAACAGAAGGGCGGGCAACTTAGAAACCACTGGGCCACAGGAAGAAGGGATGAAAGAGCTATTGCCGATAGTTGGATCACAGGCTTGAACTGTGAGGTCTGCAGCTAGGCATAGCAAATATTCCAATCCTGCAACAACAATGCTGTGGGAGAAATGGATTGTTGAGAGGGAAGACAGTCCTGAAAAGTCAACTGCCTGTGGCTGTGTGTCATACAAGGGAAGGGGAAGGATGAGAAACTTGAGGAGGTGGAGGAGGAGCAAGGAAGAGAGAAGGGGAAGGAGAGGTGGAGCAAATGAGGAGTCAGTAAAGAGAGCAGGTCACAGTGTGAAGAGGAAGGAATGGTAAGATGAAATGAACAACAGAGAAAGAAGTGGAGAAGATGGGAAAGGCGAGATAGGAGAAGGGAGAGAATCAAAAGGGGGGTAAATGAGGGTAAAGGGTATGTTAATTATAGGGAGAATAGCAAGCACAAATGTAAATAGAGGCATAGGGGGTGATGTGAGGATAGAGTTTGATGGTAGGTTTGGGAAGAGGGATAAGGGCTAGAGGGAAGAAGACATGCACATAGGCACATTCAGAAGAAGGATTTAACATAGAGGAAGAAAGGAGGGATGAAGAAGCAGCATTGAAAAGGTGAAGTGCTCATCAGGCCCCCATCCCTGATCATTCACATCTTCCCTTCCCACCCCATACTCTTTGTTGCCTCCGCAGCCAGCACTATCTTTAATCTTTATTGTTTAGTTAATAAAAACCATAACAATCATCTCATAATACATCATATATAAAGAAAAAAATCTCTAAAATTCTATAAAATTCTGTAAATTCCTTGGCCATGAAACCATGTGAGGATCTAAAATCAGTTTCTTAACTCTAAGGTGCAAAAAGTGCGTGATTAAGCATCCATCCCGGATAGCAGGTTTACGTCTTTGGTGTGTGCAGTCAAGAATTTGAAAAATTTGCATATTGATTGTGCATCATTAGGATCAAACATTGACATCACCGCTGACCGACAGGAACGAGTCCCATTTCTCATAAAAAGCGGTTTTAATAGTTGTCTGGGGGCTTCCTTTAAGGCTGGACAAATACAAATCAGGTGAACCATATCTTCTTTCGGGCCTTTACATAGCCTGCAGGAAGTCTCTCCTCTATTCTTCCATGATGGTTGATCCGCTCTAGCAGGAGATGCTCCCAAATGCAGAGTCAAAAAGCGATGCTTGATGTGAAGTGCGAAGGTTGCGGCCAGGTATTGTGATGGGGCCATGGTGGTATAAGTATGCATTACCAGCCAGGCGTGTGAGCGTTGCGTAAGTTTAGCTTTATCATCTAGAAAAGATTGGATACTTATTTCCTTTTTTATCGCTCGACACAAAAGGGAATGCGAGATGTTGGAATCCCATAGGTACTTTGTTTTCGTCTCTTGCAAGGAATTGTTCAGGTACCTGTTGTATACTGAATTAGGATTGCCGTTTACTGAATTCAATAGTGCCACTACTAGCGGATTGACTATGTTTTTACTTATTTTGTACCAGATCTTTATTGTGTGGGCCTTCCTGTCGAGCTGCTGTTGTATTAGACCAAATTCCAGCCTTATCTGTGCAGGGGAAGCAGAGAGAAGAAGATTAAAGACTTGCTTATAGATTTGTATTTGTTGCCTTTCCAGAAGGCTAGCATCTTTCCCGTATTGGGCTGCGCTTCCATATGTAATTGCTGGAAAGGAATTTAGCCGACATAACCGACATTAGTGGTTTATATGATGGCCCCTTTAATCTTTTAGCAAGAGTGCAGAAAGCGAACGCCAAGGCTTTGCACTTCTGTAGAATATACTGGTTTTGCGGCACAAAATTGATCTTATTGTCTATAGTAAATCCAAGATATTTGTAGCTGCAAATCGTATCAAGAGTGATACCGTTCAATTCTATTTTATTTGCAGGATTCAAAGAGCAGCCTATTGACATTGTTTTTGTCTTTGAAGTGTTAACCTCTAGGTTGTTTGTCTTTGCAAATTCGCCCAAGGCAGTAACCAGCCGTTGCAACCCTATTTTTGTGTGGCTTAACAGAACAATGTCATCAGCATACGATAGATGTGTTATAGCCAGACTTCCCATCCTTGGAGAATGCGAGTTGGTTGCATCTAGTTTTGCAGAGAGATCTGCCATGAAGAGGTTAAAGAGGTGCGGGCCAACACGCAGCCTTGCTTTAATCCTATATTTGTTGGTATTCTCCTAGATACTTTTGAGCCATCTGCTACCTTGATTCGTACCCAAGTTTTGTCATACAGCAATTCTATGCACCTCAAAATTCGTTCTTGCAAACTCCAACACCGTAGTTTGTTCCAGAGAATTGCTCTGTCCACACAATCAAAAGCACTTTTGAAATCCACAAAACATTTGTGTAAATTTTTCTTTAAGCAGTTTGCTCGGTTGGCTATATCTCCTAGCGCAAGAATGTTAATCACTGTGCCGTAGCCCTTCCGGAAACCAGTTTGATTAATAGGGACCAGGTTGTTTAGATTAGACCAGGTGAACAGGTCTGCTAGGATTAAAGAGGCAAAGTATTTGGCCTCACTGTCAATTAGAGCTATCAGCCTATAGCTAGCTGGGTTTGCCCTACTGCCTCCTTTGTATATAGGATTAATGATGGATCCTTTCCAACTATCAGGAATGGTACTGTTACGTTCGACTTCAGCATATAATATTGACAGAGTGGCTGACCAGTAATCGAGATCCGCCTTAAATATGGCTTGGGGGAGACCGTTAGGGCCGGGAGCCCCGTCCCTACGGCTCCTTCTGATCACCTGGGCTACTTTGTTGGCACTGAATCTCATATCACCCTGACGAGCGTCTGTAGGTTTTAGTGAAGCCTTCAGTTGCTGATTTTCTACAGGGGGGGTTGGCTTGAAAAAGATGTCTAACAGGTAATCCACCCATTTATCTTCTGAAATTGAAGTACAGTTTATTATTCTTGCCTTTCGGTCTATTTCATTCACTGACATCCAGAATTCTCTAGTATAAGCCTTTCTTAAGTTGAAAAGTAATTTGGGCCAGAAATCATCCTCCTTTTGGGTTCGTATTTGCCATACCTGTTTCTTATAATTTTTCCGTAGGGTTTTTATTTGGGCACATAAAGATTCTGTAGGAGGTCTGTCTTTTGTGGATCTGATTTTGCGTCTCAGATCCTTTCTTAATTCTAAGATATTTGGTGGCATAGTTAGTGGCCTCCGGTTATGATTTGGAGCTTGACGCCCGGCCGAGCCAAGTGGTGGTACTAACTATAGAAAGCTGTCCCACACCTCCCCAGCTGAGAGATCTTGGCGTGCTGTTGATTGAAACAGGGTTTTTATATTTTTGCACAGCTGTGGTAGAGAGGACTCCGTCCAAAACATGCGGTTTAGATTGACAGAGGTTACTGTTCCTAATTCATTTATAGCTGGAAGAAAACACAGAACGTTCCAAGCCAATTCTATATGCTGAAGCGAATGGTCACTGTGGAGAGTAGGTATGATTTTGAATTTTTTAACATGTTCCAGCAGGGGAAGAGAGACCGCAGTATAGTCAATTGTAGTTGCAGATTTTGCACTATGATGAGTAAAGCTGGACGGGACATCACCTTCCACCCTGCCGTTTAGCACCCTCATACTCAGATGTTCTAAGGCCTCTACCAATTGCTTGCCCCTTATATCCAGACTCGTCTGTATTGATGTTAACTGTGGTAGCACTGACCAAATTGCGTTTTTTGCTGCCAATTGCTCATCTGGTTCTGGAGTATATATCAGGTTGCTGTTAAAGTCGCCTGTTACTAAGATGTCCCATGTTGAATTAGCGCACAGTATGTCTTCTACCTTTTGCAGTAACTTCTCGAAGAGAAGTACTTTACGATGTTTCCGCGGATGGGCGTAGACATTAAAGATAATTAGTGGAGTGTGACGATTGAAACTAAAATTGATTTTTATTGCCTGTAAGTCCGTCGATGAGAAGGCCAGCTGTTCTGTTGTGACCTGAAGTGCCGTAGGGATATATGTGGCTAGACCACCGCTTGCCATGCCTGATTTGTTTGATTTTTCAGCTCTGATGTGGTGTAGAGAATAGCCTCCTAGTTCTATCGGGTCTACCAGCCATGTTTCTTGCAGCACTATTATTGAGTAATTGCATCTGGACATTACTGTAAATCCTTCGGTGATAATTGCTTTTGCTCCCGCGATGTTCCAGGACATAATAGTAACGGTCGGCCTTTGATCTGTATCTAGTGCATTGCGTATGGTGGGTCAATTACTTCTCCTTGAATTTAGGGTACGTGCCATCCATCTCCATTCATCTTGTACTCCATCCCCTACAATTAGGGGATCAATAGAGATATTTAAATCTTTTCCCCCCCATTCAGATTGACGCTGTTCCACTTTCCCGACGTCCGGGCCCCATCCACGCTTGCGGGCCTGTGACTCTGTTTTTTTAATTAGTTCACTTTTTAGATTTAACAATAGGGGAAAAGGATAACGTAGGCTGGTTGGTTGTGATAGCCGTATACCCCAGTTTTCAAACTGTTGCTTAGATGCCATGATTAATGCAGCGATTTTGCTTGCTCTCCACATAGTCAGATTTTGTTCCTGGTCATTCTGAGAACTGTTGGAGAGGAATTTCAGTGATATTAAATCTGGGGACATAGGGGGTCATTCCGACCCTGGCGGTCAAAGACCGCCAGGGCCGCGAATGACGGAAGCACCGCCAACAGGCTGGCGGTGCTTCCCTGCCCATTCTGACCGCGGCGGTAAAGCCGCGGTCAGAAAACCCGGTCCGGTGGTTTCCCGCCGGATTTCCCCCGGCTGGGCGAATCCGCCAGGGCAGCGCTGCAAGCAGCGCTGCCCAGGGGATTCTGACCCCCTTCCCGCCAGCCTGTTTCTGGCGGTTTACACCGCCAGGAAGAGGCTGGCAGGAACGGGTGTCCTGGGGCCCCTGGGGGCCCCTGCACTGCCCATGCCACTGGCATGGGCAGTGCAGGGGCCCTCTAACAGGGCCCCAGCCTACTTTTCACTGTCTGCATAGCAGACAGTGAAAAGCGCGACGGGTGCAACTGCACCCGTCGCACACCTGCAACACCGCCGGCTCCATTTGGAGCCGGCTTCAATGTTGCAGGCCCCCTTCCCGCTGGGCCGGCGGGCGCTAACATTGTTAGCGCCCGCTGGCCCAGCGGGAAGGTCGGAATGCCGCCAGCAGTCTTTTGACCACGGAGCAGTCAAATGGTGGTTCCCGCCAGGCGGGCGGCGACCGCCGCCCGCCGGGGGTCAGAATGACCCCCATAATTTTCTTAGTTGAAGGAAGCTCTGCCAGAAGCCTCCGAATGTTGCCCCTGTTCAGGCTATCTTGTTGGCCGCGTGACTTATAATCTGGGGTTAGAAGGACCTGCCTTGATTCCCTATCATTTTCGATAACATGACTAGATTGTGATTGATGGGAATGCTCTATAATTCTGTGTGGCATAGGCCTGTTCTGTTGACCATCCTCCAACTTGTTTCTGTTTGCAGCCCTTTTGAGCGTGGATGATTGTTTGCTTAAAAGGACTTTGTTTTCAAGGTCTGTTGTGGCTATTTCAGTATTTTGAATTGTTACTTTTGTCTTTATTCGTCCATCATGACGAGTAGTTGAGACCTCCCTAGAAGGATATTTCAGATTTAGGGTCGGTGACAAGTGTGTTTCTCTGATGAGAGGATTGAGTCCGGACTGCAAGCCGTCTGCTAAAGGAGCAAATTTATTGTTCTTTGTGCCTGTGGGGATTACTATAACCTGCCCCGCATTGACCTGGGCGGATGATCTTCGCCTGGAAGATGTTTTGAGACTCGGCAAGATGCCCTGTTATTGTAGATAGTGAGGAAGTGGCTTGTGCGACAGCTGCATAGGAGGGTGGCACTGGTGGAATCGTCACTGGTAATTGGGCATCTAAATGGATCTCAGATTTTTCCTTGTTGATGCGATTTCCTGCCCTTAGGTCTCCCTGACGAGGAGCCGCCAACCTCATGACCGATGCGTGCCGATTCAATTGGTCTTGGGATGTTGGGTTTGGCATGTTATATTTGACCGACACTGGCGAGTCAGCAGGTAGATGTTCTCCAGTGAATTGTTGCTCTGGACTGGTGACTACCCCCTCCCTTATGGCTTTGGAGCTATTTAAAATTTGCATACTTCTTGCGATTTCTGAAACCCGATTTTGCGGTTGCCGAAGCATTGAAAATATGGGATACAGATTGTCATTAATAGCTTTGGCACGTGTTTGTTTCCTTGCCTTTCTTGCTCGCTTTTTTTGTCTCTTTGTTAGGAGTTTCAGTGCTGGAGCTGGCTGCTCAATTATACTCTCCAAATTGGTAGATGCTGTTTGTTCCGACTGTGAAGATCCATCTGATCCGTCTGTGACCATTGGGTTAATGCACTGAATGATTGCATCTTTTTTTGCTCGGCTGCTTACCCCAAAGGCTGGTGTCTTTTGAGATGTATCGTGGTTTCTGGGGATGGCCTCATTGGATTTCCTTGTTTTAACTTCCTGCAGAATCTCTACTAAGACTTGTGGTAACGTACACAGTTTATCTATTATTGGGTCACAATTACAAGGAGTTTGCTGGTGGTTGCAATTTTGTTTGATTGGGCGGATGGCCAGCGAGTCCAATTTGTGATTGATGTCAGCTATGTATGTGGCCATTACCTTCATTAGATCCATTTGCAAGTTTAATTTATCTGATTGCATGTTAAGAACCGCCGTTGAAGTATGTAGAGCATTCACCAATGAGGTGTGTAGTCGCGTTAGATCTCCCATCTCACAAGTAAGGTGGCCTGCATGAGCAGGGTTTTTTAAAAGAGTTTTTTCCCCCCCGTTATTGGACTCTGAGGGGGTATTATTGGAAGGCAAAGCAGTCGAGTTGCTTTTTGCCATTAATTTCTCAAGTGATTGTATTTTGGACATCTCGCTAGAAATTTCAATAATTGAGTTAAAAGTTCTTTCTTGTTGGTGCGTTTAGTGCTTCCTACCATCAGAGGATAGCTCGACTGCTGATCCTTAGGATTCACTAGATCAAAAGTTTTTAAGTCCAGCGCTTCTCCCAGGTCTTTGTTATTTGTTATAGAGAGCGACTGTAACCAGGAATCTTCCAACCCTGTAGTTACTTCGGAACCAATGTCCAGTTTCTCATTGTTCCTCTGGCTGTTGAAATTTGACCACTGGATTGGGGTCGATTGTTGGTGGGTTTTCTCATACCCAGTGTCATTATGTACCTCTGTCGCATTACCCATAGAGATTGGAAGCTCGGAGTTACTTGGGTTGCCCGTTAAAACCTGTTGATGAGCACCTGGAGCAGTTTCCCACTCCTGAGCATGTACCTGAGCCATAGTCACGATTCTACCCGCTTGCGAATTTTTTTGCACTATTGGGCTACTTAAATAACTGAAGTTGATTTGTTGCCCTTGGACCAGGGGATCACTAAGCTCTTCAGGAGCTTGGTCCTTTGATGTTTCCTGACAGGGGAGGCCACCCCTAATTGTTGAGTCGGGTTTATTGACAGCTCGAGCCCCAGCTGCCCTGTGACCAGAGGTTGTGGAATCAGTGGGGTTGGAAGGCCCACTTCGGTATCGGGATTTGAGAAGAAAGCCGCTGCTGGGTCTTTAAAAAAGTCAGCCTTGTTAGTGAGTCCTGTTTGATTGAAGTAGAGCTGAAAAGGAGTGAGGGGCGCTACCAGCTGATCCAGTCTGCTACTTTGCGGACTTTGCGCTGAGCATTTCGCTGAACACTTTCCCTTCCCTTGCGCCCTCCTTTGGGATTTTAAAGGTTTGACTTTGCCCTCTGCTAGAATCCTGAGGTGCCCCGATCTCACGGTGGCTGTCTCTTAACCCGGATTGGTGAAAGAGAAGCGCAATTGGCTTTTTCCTGATGTTTAGGATTGCAGGATTACAGTGGCTTACAGTGGCTGGTGAGCGGGGCACCCGGGGGATTCACAAGCCGCACCCAACCTAGCGGGCCGCCTCCGTGTAACCCCGATGCACTCTCTCTGCAGCAGTTTACTAAAACTGCTGCGCTCACTGCGACCTGTGGATCATGGAGGGCCCTGGTAGGCCCTGAGCACTACACCTTCTGCTGAGGTAATAGTAGATAAAGTTGTACACGCGACGACGTACAGCAATGGACTGGGTGTCAGAGGGCTGAATGTTCGTAGGTTTCGTAAATGAGGAGGTAGGTGAGGAGCGAGGTGCAGTTGCGAGGTGCGTGGGTAAGCGGGGCACACAGGGCCCACAAGCTGCACCCAGACCTAGCTGGGCCGCTTCCGTGTGGCCGTGGTGCACTCACTCTGCTGCTGTGACTAACACAGCTGCGCTCACCCTGCCTGGGGGAATTCACAGGAGGGCTTGCTAGAATACATTCTAGATTTGGCGGGGAGAGGAATACAACACAACACAAGCCCCTTCTCTCTCCTTTTACCCCATTTTACCTCGTGCAAAGCCAGGGACCAGCTCCTCGTTCGTGATCGTGTTCGTGTCCTTCGACCCCTACTCGCCTATCCTGTCTTCTGTTTCTCCTGAGTTTCTCCTGATCCTCGTGAGGCCACACTGTTCCTTGTGCCTTCCCTCTACTTTTCCACTTTTTCCACCCTCTGTAGGTATCCGGGGTCACAGCACTTGCATGCAATTTCTACTACTTCACTGCTTCACCGACACATCAGTGAGGTCAGCACTTTTGCTCCTGGGCCAAGCAGCCCTGCTGGCCCTGATGAAGCATAGGCGTGGGGTGGCGAGGGGGCTTTGGAACCTCTGGAACCGGGCCTGCACCTTGCCGGGCCTGGCAGCAGCATGGCGGAAAGTTCCACTGGGGAGACTTCGAATGACCGATGTCTGAGTGCAACGGGCACCCCCCCACCGGAACACGCCCCCCGTAGCACAGCCGCTCCTCCCAGACAAGCTTGAAACCACTCAAGACTACACCCGGCAGCAGTGATGTCCGTACTCGCCTCTCGCCGCTTGCCTCGACTCGCCGTGAACCGGAAGGGGAACAAGCTGGTTATCTGGTTGAATAGTTGCACACCGCACACCGTAATCTTATGTTATACTAATGACGTAGTTCTACTCGAAAGGGCTTTCAAATCTTTGGATAATGTCCACAGGTAACTGGTTGCCAAACACTCCTGTACCGATCGCCCCACTAGACAGCCCTAGCTTCCTCAGGTCCCGCAGATTCCATAACCCTAAGAGCAATTATCTTAAGCACCTTTTACTTTTAATTACTCTGCGCTACAGCAGATAGGCCCCTAGAACTCAGACCATGAGTGCATTGCAGAGTCGGTTAGGTACCTGATGGGCATCCTTCTCCCTTTCCACATTTGTGCATCGGTGCACAGGTAAGAGCTGGAAGAGTCATCCTTAAGTGTTGCTGCACTACAAATCAGGGCTCCAATACGGAATTGTTCAAGGCTCTCCCAGTTTTTTAAATAACTGAATCCCGATGAAAGCCCATGACTCCAGACACACTACGGTGGAAAACCTGAAGGGCACCTTCTTGCACAAGAGCAATCCTGAGAGGCTTTTTCCTCTTTCGATGTGTGCTGCACAATGCAGCATACATCAAAAGAGGAAAAAAAGGAAGAGAAATAAAGACATCTCTCCTCGTTACACCACCCCTGGGGGCATATTGTTTGGTGCATTCCCAGGTTTACCTGTTCTTGTTATCTGGGAATGCATCAAAGTTGATGGATGTTGAGTGACAACACCCAAACAACTCCATTGGAAATGCCTCCCTTACTTGAGATTTACAAAGCCACGCAGGGCTAGGTATGGTGGCCTTGCGTGGCTTCACAAATCTCATTTTTCCTTTGCATCGCTCTTGCACCACGTTGCGTGCTGCAAAAGCAACACAAATGGGCTCATAAATATCCCCCTAAATTTTTAAAATACTTTCAGACTTCGTGATTGGACCCAGCAAAGGTAAAACCTGGAGTGACTAAGAGGGTTATATAGGCCTTTGAGGTGCAGCAAAGGACCTCTCTCTGCCCTCCTCTGTAGTAGAGCTCCGACCCAACCTAGATTTCCACCATATTGGTGAATCTTTTGTGATGTAAGTGCTCATTTTCCTCGCTCCCAAGTTTGACATGCCATTCATCACAGACCCAAGCAGGAAAAAGCAGGTGCGCTCTACATAGGAAGACCCTCCAAAAGCACCAATGCTTTAGCTATTGTAGATGAGTAGCTGCCAGTGGTTGACCACAGCGGATCCTGTTGATGATCACCAGTGATTTATCAGTGGTTCTTGCACCTAGAGATAGGATAGGGGAATACTAAATTGATTGTAAAATGAGAGGGGCCTATGCAATGAAATTGTCAGGTTCTTAAAGATGATGCATTTTGTTACAGGTATGCAAGGTAAGGCTGCCAGTGAAGGGTGTTGGTCCTGAATATTGGGCTGTATACCTGAAATGGTAACCAAAATATTGAGGACATATATATCATATTTGAGTTTGTATAGATTTTCCATATCTACCTCCACTTCGATGCAACCTGACTTTATATTTTTCTTTAAGGTATAATAAACCAAAACAGGACTGCTTACAAAAGCCCTGGCGAGATTAGATCTCAGCCTGGACCATACATCTACAAGAGTTCAAATGGACCATACATCTACAAGAGTTCAAATGTAATATAGCAAAGATTTTGCACAGAACTAATAGATAGGAAAAAACCAGGAGGCTGACACTATATTGAATTGGTTAGGTAAAGACCAAAATAGATGCACATTTTTTAAATTGAGTTCACCAGGAGTTTTGGGTCACCTGGATCAACAGATCACAATTCCCCTCAGAGGTTCTTCCTCTGCAATGAGTACCCCAGTCTTGTCAGTATTAATCTTTAGTGAATTGATTTCCATCTGTTAGGTAATCTCAGGCATACAGTGAAGTAGTTTTCTTATAGACGAATCACCATCAAGGTGGATGATAATTTTAGTATCATCCATGTAGGTAGAGAGAGAGAAACAAAATGATAAAATCAGTCTGGTAAGACGAGGCACACATACATTAAAAAGGTGAGTCTTAGAGGGGTGTTCTAAGTGCCAAAACCACCTCACCTTGTCTGCATCTGGCTAGCTCCAATGCTATCAAAATTAAAATGTATTTACACCTTTTAAAGAAGAAACGGAGGACACCAAGCCCAATATCGTACCTAATTAGTATGCGATTAAACCTAAAATGAAAATGCTCCACTCCAGCAGTACTGTCTCTAAAACATCTAAGCCCATTCCAAACAAAAATCAAAACATTGTCCAAGGTTGTGGCTCAACTAAGAATCAAAGAATCGCACTGGTTGTGACTCAACCACGAATCAAAGAATCACACTAATTACCCTAGCGAACACCTACGCTGTTCACATGTACATATGTATCATCACTCATCCTCAATTTCAATATAATAAATTCTTGCAATTGTACTGACCGGAGTACTAACAAAATGTAGTATTAAGGGTGAAATTTATAGTGCCCTAGCTCCACCTTGTGCCACATTCACGCCATTGTTTTTTACGTTAATGTGGCCCAAGGAGGCCTAAATCCCCTTGCCTTATTTACAGGCTGGTGCAATACATGCATTGTGCCACTCTGTAACCCTTTGTGCTACATAATGCCTGCACCAGGCCCAATGTATGCAAAGGGGGCGTTCCCCCGTTAGGGGAGCCGGAAAAATGGCGTAAGGAAATCTATGAGATACAATATGGTAGGGCATTTAGGTTTAGGGACCACAGCATAGGTAGTGCACCCATAGGTGTGCTTCTAAGGTGCTCAGTGTCATTTTGAGGGTAGGCCTGTCTTTCTGGCTGCTTTTAAACTAAAGTTATATGCAAATTCGACTTTGGAATTAAAAGTATTTTCGAAGTCTTAAACTACCTAATTTTTACATATATCACCACTAAGGTGTGCCCTATGTGCCCCTACGATAGGGTGCCATGTAACTATAAGCAGGGACCTTATAGAATTGTTTTATAAGCCCTGGTGAGGTAAAAGAGTCAAGTTTGTTTTTCCCTCACTGTAGTGAATGGCATCCATTGGCTAAAATGGGGAGACTTTATTGTAATTAATAAATTCCCTCTAAGTGTCAGATACATCAAGATTGGTATCAAATTAATTGTTATAATAAATCCCACAACTTACAATTGTTGGATTTAATATAACTAGTTCAGTTAAAGAGTTTTGAACTCTACCTGAAAAGTTGCCAACTTCAGCTCTGTAGTGCCCTTCTCTGATTGGAAAGCCTCTGGCAGCCTGGCCATGCTGCTTTGATGAGATGTGAAGTGGCCTGGGCTGAACACAAAGAAAGTGCCTGGGGTAGGAGAACTACCTCAGCGATGGGGAGGCAGGAAGTGGGGAGGGCTGCCAAACTGTTCTTCAAAGGCAGGAAAGGACATTTGGAACAACCCAGCACCTCCCTCACATCCTGCAACCCCAGGCAATTAGGTGCCCTCTTTATTAGATTGGGAGAGGGCAGGCGAGGGGTCTGTTCAGGATTTTTAGCCACACTAGTGGGTGGGTTCAGCCAGATGTAACCTTCAAAAATCAGTTTCAGCCATGATGGATTTTTGAAGAATGCTGCTCCCTGGGATTGATTTTTGCCACACTTCCCAGGAAGTGGTCATCACTGGGGGAAGGACCCTGAATCTGATTGGAGAACCAGAACCCCCCTGTTTTTCATCCAGAGCTGCACCCACACCTCAGATCCCTACAAGGAACAACATCAGAAGAAGAAGGACTGCCCTGCTGGACTACTGACCTCCACCTGGTCACTGGACTCAGCAAGATTGTGCCAGCTGCACACTGGAGCTTCCCAACAAGAAGGACTTAGCCTGGCTTCAACTGGTTCAAGGCACTGTTTGCTCCAGGTAAAAAATTGCTAACCAGAATCTCCTGCACCAATTCATGAAGAAACTGACCAGCTGATCACTGTCCAGTGGCCAATTTGGGGTTTGCGCCAGGTACATTCTGGGAATTGTAGTCTGCACCCTCAAGGAGCAACTCAGAGCTTCTGGAGCCTTGGGGTGGGCTGTGGGCTCCTAAAGGAAATTAGAAGACCTTCTGGAAGAAGATCCAGAAGTTTGGAGAACTTTTTGAAAAAAAGCTCCCTAAAGAGACTGACCTGCAGCGGCAACTCTAGCCGGCTTGCCTCAACCGCGATCCTGCCTGACTTGCAGGTTCATCATGGTGAAGAAAATCTCAGAAAAAGTGACTACGTTTAAACGTAGAAAGTTGACCGGGACCTCCTGTACAGGGTATCCGAAGAGGGCTCCAGGGATGTTGGATCAAGGTTTGCCCCGGTCGAAGGATTTTCATCTCACAAAGTCGTCTAAGTCCAAATGTCGAAATCTTCACCGAGGGCACCTGCGACGCGTATCCGAGCTCCAGAAGGTCAGATCGGACTTGCGACTTCATCCCACTGAAGAAAATCTTCAAGAAAATGACTAAGTCCAAAGGTAAACTTTTGACCGAGGCCTCCCACTTGCTGTAGCCGATCAGGGCTCCATGGCAGTCAACCTTAAACTTTGACTTTGCCACGGTTGAGGTGCGGCCAGATAACCAGATTGGCGCTATTTGTTTCTATGCGCTAAAAAACGCTAATTCTTTAAACATTAATATCTCCGGTTCCCTTGATCCAATGTTATTTGTTTTGGTGTAATTTTCAACCTAAACATATTTATTATTTTTATAAATTGGCTTTGGATTTTTAAACTGTTTCCTCTGTTTTATTTAATTACTGTCTTGTGATACTTGAATGCTTTACACTTTGGGGGTCATTCCGTTACCGCCAGGGCCGGGGACCGCAGATGCACCGCCAACAGTCTGGCGGTGCATCCATGGGCATTCTGACCGCGGCGGTACAGCCGCGGTCAGAAACGGGAAACCGGCGGTGTCCCGCCGGTTTCCCGCCGCCCTAGGGAATCCTCCATGGCGGCGCTGCAGACAGCGCCGCCATGGGGATTCCGACCCCCTTACCGCCAGCCTGGCTCTGGCGGTTTTGACCACCAGAACCTGGCTGGCGGTAACGGGTGTCGTGGGGCCCCCTAACAGGGCCCCACCAAGATTTTCAGTGTCTGCCAAGCAGACACTGAAAATCGCGACGGGTGCAACTGCACCCGTCGCACCCCTTCCACTCCGCCGGCTCCATTTGGAGCCGGCATCCTCATGGAAGGGGGTTTCTCGCTGGGCTGGCTGGCGGGCGGCCTTTTGGCGGTCGCCCGCCAGCCCAGCGGGAAACTCAGAATTACTGCGGCGGTCTTTTGACCACGCAGCGGTATTCTGACAGCGGGACTTTGGCGGGCGGCCTCCGCCGCCCGCCAAAGTCAGAATGACCCCCTTTGTCTCCTAAGTTAAGCCTTGTCGCTTGTTACCAAGGGTTGAGCTGGGGTTAATTTATTGAGACCTCACTGAACCTAGTGGGGGTTAGTGCCCTATTGCTAAGTGTAGGTACTTACTTGTCCTTACCAATAATCCATTTACCAACACTTACCGAAATTGATGCAGTACTCTGCAGAGAGTTCATACAATGAAAACCTGATTCAGGTAGTATGCTTCATCATCTGGCTTTTCTTACTTACTGGGTGGGCACTGAAATAGCCAGCATGCCTTCCAAAAGGGGTTCTTTGGTGTAGATCTTTTATTCTCCTGCTTGGCATTTACCTCAGCTTTAGAAAATGCCCTTGTTTGGGAAGTGCAGTGAAGGGGGTGGTAGATTGTGAGGAAAGGTGAGTAAAATTGACTATCAATCACCCTGTCAGGTATATAACTTTATTCATAGTGATGATCTGTGCTAAGGTTAAAAACTAAGGGCCAGATTTAAGAAGCCCTTAGCGACACCTTGCGCCACATTAGCTAATTTTTTTTTACACTAATGTGACCTTAGGTTGGCAAAAACGCAACACCATATTTACAAAGTGGCACACTGCACGCACTGTGTCACTTTGAAAACCCTTGCACCACAATATGCCTGCGCCAGGCATAATATATGCGAGGGGGTTTTCCAACGTTAAGAGGCCCATAAAAATGCTTCAGTGGAATCTAGGAGATTCCACTGCACACATTCTAGCATCATTTCTAATACCTGCCTAAGGCTCTCATTGTTTTCAATAGGCCTCCTGTCACTTTGCAAGATTAGCGTCAATATTTTTGGCGCTAATCCTGCAAAGTGCTAAACTAGTGTCAAAATGTATGATGCTAGTTCCCTAGCGTGCACCATGGTGCGCCGTATCATAAATATGGCGCACACATGGTGGCATTAGGGGGGGCACAAGAAAAGTGGTTCATCATAACATGATGTGCCACTTTTCATAAATTTGCCCCTAAGTTGCTTCATAAGAAGGGTTTTATTGGTGAACCTTAAGTTCCTATCTGGTGCCCTAGTGGCCCTTACAGGGTCTATTGCAATTCGTCAGGACCACCTTCTTAACGCTAATCTACAACTTCATTCTTTATATGATAATCTATATTTTGCTTTGTGCCTTCAAATTGTGCTTAAGAACGACAGTAATATACAATCTAAAACAAAACTGACAATGGAGTCCTGGGTGCCCCTGTGGAAAAAAAATTATAGACAAAACAACACATATTAAATGTAGCAATATTAAAATCAGTTTTGGAATACAAATCCGTCACAGTAACGGAAACGAATAAACGTTCAGAAATCACGAATCAATAGCATGCAGTCGTGGTCACAGAACTCAAAAGTAAATTAGTCATGCTCCTGAAGTGTATACGTACCTACTATGTCTTAAATTAGGGCCACACAGGGCAATCCTAGAGCTGCATTGAGTTGAATAAAAAAAATGGACGCAAGGATTAATTTTGTGCTACGAAATAGCACAGCGAAATACCAAATGCACTGCGGTGCATACCCTTCAAAACCCATATATACTCTAGAGTGATTACTGCAGAGTATGTAAAGGAGTTTATGGCGTATGAATAGTGTGCAGTGGTTTCTAAACATGACCAGAGGAGCAGTCCCTCTATGTGTATAGAACTCTTCAGATTAAAGTTCAATCTGCAGTGGTTTTAAAACATAGAGGGACTGCTCCCTATTGTCGCCCTGTTTAGAAATCATAGCGGTGCATAATCCCCGGCACCCGAATTTATCAGTAATTCTGTGTTACGAGAGTAACCCAGAATTACCAAATTCTTCCGATTCTGCCACGGATTTTTTTAAAATCCACCCAGGCTTAGTACCCTATCGATTTTGAGGAGAAAGTGTGCTGGACTGCATTACAAAACTCATCTCCTCCCCCCCCCTTTGTTTGTGAAACAATGCAGATCTGGGCCTGTGATTCATTCCATGCTTAAAAACTGCCAAGAGTACAAGTATTGCAGACCCCACTGGTATCAGCCAGGAATTAGCTAGATATTTCAAATCTCACTATGTGGCAACGGCCCCCCCACTGCAGGGCCTAGAAACCCTATTGAGGAGCACCTAGCTAATCAGACCTTCTTCCACGCGGACCTCAGCTGACTAGACAAGCCCCTTAAATACGAGAGCCCAAAGTGGGTCTGTCACAGGGGTAGATCCCTGGGTCCAATGGGTTCCCCTTGGAGATGTTTTAAGAGGTGAACACCTGACTCCACACCCCCTAAGTATATACGTTAAGGTTTTTCCCCCTCTTGCCCTTGAAGGCGAAAAGAGTAGTGATCCATGCCCTAATCACCTCGCGTTTGGACAACAGGAATGCCCTATATTCAGAAGCAGCAGAAGCCCAGGTGAAGCTCTTACAGGTGGCCCAAAATGCAGCAGTCAGGTTCCTTTCACATCTGCTGAGATGTCCTTCAACCACAACTGCACTCAAAGCCTTACTCGTTAAGAAACGGATTTTGTTCAAAGCCTTAGCTTTGGTTCACAGGGCAGTGCTCTTCTCTAGACCTGGTTATTTGGCTGAGAGATTCTTCCAGCATATTCCCTACAGAGCGCTGAATTCTGATCCCGCTTCATTCCTGGTTATCCAGTGTTTTAAGCATGTTCCATGGGACAGTAAAGGCTTTTCCTTCCAGGCTCCTAAGGCTTGGAATGAGCTCCTCCGAATATTGCGCTTGATCTCTTCTGAGCTCACTTTATGGAAAAAATATCAAAACCTGTTTTTCTCTGGTAGACAGTAAGTTCTCTGTTTGGGGGGTTATGTACCCGGGCTTTCCCAGTCAGTGCCAGGACACTCTTTGGAGTAGCTCTGCGCTCTACACAATATTTTTCATTAATTCATTATTCCATTCATGCACACAGGACACGGCTTGCCTTAGGTGACTGATCAAATTCCCCGCCAGGTTCCTAGACTTCCGAGACACACAAGCCTTGGATACCATCGACTTTGATAAGTCCCTGAACTCGATGTACTGCGCCTTTATGTTTTGTCTCCTGAAATTGATGAATTTCGAGGCTATTTTTCACCATTACATAGCACTACTGTAGACGGAGCCCTGGGCAGGTGTCAGGGTGAGTAGTGCGATGTCTGAACCTTCTTAATTAAGCCCGTGGCGGAATGGATCCGCTGAGATGCACAGCTCCGACCTCCTTGTATACATCAGCGATCCCCACAATCATTGCCTGGACCAATGAACATATGACACATCCACGGCGAGGCCTTTGATTTATCCGTAAACCAGGGGAAGTCTATCTGTTTCCCAGTATCCGGAGATCATACTGCCTTTCAAAAATGTAAGCCCCTAAATTGGGCCCTTGAGCATTAATACCTAGGCATGCAGGCGGCCCTAGATAAACAGTGACCGTGGGATTTGAGAATCGCGTCTCTACTAATTCAAATAAAACACAATACTGAAATATGGAACTCGCTGCCTATCAACGTGGCGGGTAGGGTGACGTTGTTTAAAATGATTTCTCTTCCTCAGCTGCTCTACACCCTTCAAAACTTGCCTCGCGTGCTGCTACAGTTCTTTTTTCAAACATTACGCATGTTGATGCTACGATTTCTATTGGCAGGTAAACAACAGCGCATCTCATAAAGAAAATGTGTCTTACCCCCTTATGAGGGGGGCATTGGCGTAGCGGACATTCAATTAAACTAGTGGGTAAGTCAGCGCTTCCCCATAAATGACTGGCTTTTCTCTGACGGTGATGACTCCGCGGTAGCAGTGGAGTTAGAGTGCACTGAACAGTTTGACGTACTTCGCCTACTATATCGGTCCTTATGAGTGAAATAATCACAACACTCCTTGAAGGGGTAAAAGGCCGCTTTAATAGAACAGGTCTGGTAAAATACAACCTTGGCATGAAGCCTCACAAAACTACCCAAACCTCACTAATACAAATTCATCACCTAAAACCCCTCCCCCTCCCTCTAAAATGACCCCACCTCACTACCCCTTGTCCCATCCCCACCTTGAACCGACCAACCCATTAACCAATCTGTCCTGCATTGACGTTCTCCATTTACCCTTGTCTGTGAAAACCCCCTGCCCTGTCCTCTTTTCTGATCTACCCCTTCCCCCCTGAAAGGCACATAACCCCGAAACCAGACCTGACTACCAGCGGCGGAAACAAAATAGCTAGCCCAAACCCCTTTACCCCCTGAACAAATTGCCATACACATGTAATTAATCAACCACAATTAAAGACCTGCCCTGTTAAAACCAACATTCCACCTTACAACTAGATGAAAACAAAAAACGCTATGTAAGACAACCAATTCGCCCCCCCTAATATGAATTATTAATCAAACTAAATATATTCGGGTGGGCGGGAGGGCACGAAGACAAAAACGCCCACTGGGAGTGACAAACGGCCAAAGAGGCCGCCCACACCCAGCCCTCGTCCTTTATCCCCTGCCCTAAAACACCGCCCCTTCCTGAAGACCTGCCCAATCACACAAGCGTGCCGTGGAGCATTCCACTCCGGTCCGATAAACCCGAGGGGAGACAGGGCAAGCCCTTTGCTCCCCCCAAGTCCCCATCGGTCCTTATGAGTGAAATAATCACAACACTCCTTGAAGGGGTAAAAGGCCGCTTTAATAGAACAGGTCTGGTAAAATACAACCTTGGCATGAAGCCTCACAAAACTACCCAAACCTCACTAATACAAATTCATCACCTAAAACCCCTCCCCCTCCCTCTAAAATGACCCCACCTCACTACCTCTTGTCCCATCCCCACCTTGACCCGACCAACCCATTAACCAATCTGTCCTGCATTGACGTTCTCCATTTACCCTTGTCTGTGAAAACCCCCTGCCCTGTCCTCTTTTCTGATCTACCCCTTCCCCCCGAAAGGCCACCCAGGAAAACCCGAGCAGGCGTTTTCCTGCCCCACCAAAAACCTATCTACCTATCCCATAGATTTTCTCCCAGTAAATCTGCAATACACTGTCTAAGCCCCAACAAATAATGCTCGTTTCCCAAAAACGACAAATGCACACCATCCTGTCGAAATAACTCTACATCAGCAACCTTAATGTTCTCATATGAAAGAACTGAAATGCCCTGAGCCTTACAAAAATTTTTCATCTCCCTATTGATCTTCCTGCGCTGCTTCTCAATCCCTCTAATTGAATGAGCACCCCTCCACACTCTTCTCGGCACCAAACTCGTCCAAACGATATGCGTCCCTGACCAACGTTCCTTAATCCTGACTAAATCTGACTTCATAACCTTCAATAAACCAATGCCAGACAAGGCAACTATGTCATTTTCCCCCAAATGTAAAATCAATAAATCAGGACAAACCCCTTGCTCCATTCGTTTCGCCAACACATAAAGTAACTCTCCCCATCTCATTCCACTCTTTCCTACCCAACTAATCTTAATCTTTGCCCCATCCAGCCCAAGATGTCTCCCAAAATGCCGCAATGAAGCTTGTTTCTCAGCCCAGAGAACAAAAGAGTGTCCTACAATCCAAACGGAGCACACCTTGTCGGGACCCCCAACGCAACCTACAAGAAAAATATATGTTAATTGAACCGCAATATTGTGATATAAAACAAAACCTTACAGAGCTAAGAGAAAAAGCAAAAAGCAAAAAAGAAAGGTTAAAGAGAGTGGGTGAGGAAGGGGAAAGAAGCAATGAGGAAAAATTAAAGATCAAGAAAAGAAAAATAACAGATCAGAAAAAACGCCTCAAAAGAAAACTACTGTTTAAAGGAACGCACATACCTCTGAAAACATCTGGATTTCCATCTTCCCAATTGTTTAATTAATTGATCTGATTTACCTAGTCTCCTCGCCTCGGTTGCAGCCCCAATACGAAAAGAATGAGTGCCATAGCTACTAGGATTCAAACCCAAACTTGTAACCGACATTCTCAACACCGATAAAAACTGAGCTGCCGACAGATGAGACCCATCTTCGTGAATGAATACAAATTTTGATGATTGAGATAATATTGAAATAAAAGCAAACCAACAAAGAACTGGGCAATCAATCGAATGTTTAGCTTCTAAATTCACTTCCTGGCCCCTCCCCAACTGATCCCCTTTAGAAAAAGGCAACCATATCCCAACAGCCCCATCACTTACTCTCACATGTTCATACAGAAGACCATCCCTCCCTCTTACCCCCAACAATTCAGAAATGCGAAAAGCACCATGAAAAAGCCAAGACATGCAAAGAGAAAATAAACGAGCCTCCCAAACGGAAGAACAAATGCCATCCAAACTGCCCAACAAAGACCTCAACATAGTAGACGAAATAGGCCGCCGCCGATCACACCTGACCCCCCCCGACCTGGCCCATCCAGCTAAAATCCTCCTACATAACTCGCCTTACATTGGATCATAACCCCAAAAATACTTACCATAAAAAGAAACCCCCGACAACTTACCCGATATCGTAACTGCCGCCAGACCGGCCTCAATCTGCTGCATAACAAAGTGTACCGCATTGTCCTGTCTCCTAGAAATCACATCACAGCCACCCAACCGACATATTGCACCGGAATTCAAAAATTCCAACCAAGCCTGAAAATATGTCCTCCTCGTCGACGGAGCTACAGACTGCTGAACGAGCTCCAACATTTTTAACCTCCTAGATCCCACAATTCCCCCGGTATGGCCGTCTTCTGGACATCCGCTCCAGGCGCCAAACCACGGAATCTCTGCCACTGGAAACGAGACAAGGCATCAGCGATGTCATTATTGATACCAGGAACATGACGAGCCTTAAACAGTATATTGAATTTTAAACAACAAAGCAAGAAAACCCCCAACAGCTTAAGTACCTTCTCATCTTTTGCTTTTTGAGAGTTGACCAAATGCACCACAGTTTGATTGTCCACATTAAATATGACATTACGATTGGCCAAGAACCGCCCCCAAACTGACAATGCAACCACTAAAGGAAAAAATTCTAAAAATGCAATGCTAAACTTAGCACGCTTCCAACTCTCAGGCCAAGCCTCCGCTGCCCAATGTCCGTCCCAAAATACACCAAAACCATGAGCTCCGGACGCATCTGAGAATATCTGAATATACCAAAACCAATCCTCCTCCTCCACAAGCATCGTCACTCCATTAAAATCCTTCAAAAACACAATCCACATCCGTAAATCTTCCTTAACACATGCTTGAAGACGAATGTGATGATGCGGCAAAAATGCACCGCGCATAGCAAAACCAAGTCTGCGGCAAAAACGCCCTGCCAACCCTCACCACTTTACATGCAAAATTCAAATGACCCAATAAAGATTGCGCCTGGCGCAATACCAACTTGGGTTTCCTCACTGCTTCCTCCAACATAGCAATCAACTGTTGTACTTTGTTACTGGGCAGCCTAACTTCCATCCGCACAGAATCCAATTCGATGCCCAAAAAATTTATGCAAGTATCTGGGCCTTCCGTTTTCTCTCTAGCCAGTGGGACCCCAAAAATTGACATCAAGCTCTGATATTCGTGCAAAGCCCTACTGCAGTCACCTGAATTAGCTCTGCCAACAAAGAAAAAACCATCCAACTAGTGAGTCACTGATCTGCCACCACCCTGAAACTTAAAACACCATTCCAAAAATGAACTAAACATCTCAAATAGTGAACACGAAACCGAACACCCCATTGGCAACATCCTATCAACATATATAGCACCTTCAAACTGCATTCCCAGTAGAGAAAAATCATCCGGGTGAACAGGCAACAATCTAAAAGCGGACTCCACATCTGACTTTGCCATTTCAGCACCTTTCCCGCACTTTCGTACCAGCGCAATAGCTTCGTCAACCGACGCGTAATGAACCAATGAGTCTTCCGCTGCAATAAAGTCATTTATTGAAGCTCCCGCAGGCCAAGACAAATGGTGGATAAGCCTGAACTCACCAGCCTGCTTCTTAGGGACCACTCCCAAGGGAGAGATAGTCAAATTAGACAAAGGCCACTGCGAAAAAGGGCCAACAATCCTGCCCAAACTCAATTATTTTTGCAGCTTAGATCTAACTATTTCAGGGTGTTCCCTCGCTGACTTCAAATTATTAGCCCATCTTCTCAACCTCGGGCCTTGATAACATAACCTGAAACCACCAGAAAAACCACTAAAAAGGACCTTAGCCTCCTCAAAATGTGGATTAAACTGTAACCAATAAGCAATTGCTTCAAATCTAATGGGCGTAGGGCCCTTTACCTGCAAGCGGTTGAATATATCCCCTGCCTCGGTCCCCACTTCTTCCTGCTGTACCATGTCCGGCCCACTGCAACCCCCCAAAACATTGATAAACCGGGTGTCTCCCACCACAATTGGAGCAATCGTGTCTAAATCTACACTGCTGTCTGTTGCATTGCCCGCTGTTGAAGGACCAACATGCCCCATTAGATTGAAATTGACCTCTGGGACCGAAACCCACCCCGACATGGGTGGGCCGCCCCTGAAAGGGCTTATATTGAACAGGCAACCTGCTTGCCGTATGAGTTGTAGGCGCATTCCTTGCAGTACGCAACCACTGCATCCATAGTTCATTATCAATTTCACCCCACATTTTTGTAGAATCCATTGCCTTACGTGCCCTAAATTCCTCATCGTACCTAAACCACCCAAATCCTCCAAAATCCATCTGAGCTCGCCTCACAACGTCCATATATTTTAGCAGAGCCACGCAAGAGTCTTGATACTTTTCGCAATAAACGCTTGCATAAATCAAAAAGGCAGATGTCCAGTTTTCAATTGTGGTAGGTACTCTAGGCCTTCTAGCCAACTCCCATTCCTCTTCTTTTGACCCTTCTTTAGCCTGAACCTCTCTGTGAAGTAGTTTAAAAACATCAATAAACTCCCCTTTCCAAATTTTTCTTTCAAACTTAGAGTGAGATGCGCCCCCAAAGGCATCGACACTCCCATGTAAGGCAACTTTTTACCTTTAACATTACCCCCGCTGTCTCACCCCCCGCTACTGGGCTTGTAGTCTTATTATTGCCATCACCTGATTCAACTTTTTTCTCAGACCCATCCACATTGGCTCCACTTACCTCCAAATTACCATTCCCTTCCGTGATCGAACTCACCTGAATACATGCATCCGTCTTAGACCTGTGCTCCTTTGAACCATCCAGTGCCCCAAAAACCCTTGCCCCACCACTACCTCCCCCACTTTTCCGAAATTCTCTAGCCCTCACCGAACCCACCAATCCAAGCTCACCTCTCGGAAAGCCGCCAACTGTTATGTCCTGTACGTGCGCCTTAGAGGGGCCGCCCTGAGCCTCTCCAGACACCTCACCCGATCGACACACCCGGTGACGTGATGAGACTGTTTCCTCAAATTCTTCGTCGTAATCAAGTAATTCTTCTTCCATGGAAGCCAAACCACCACCAGCGCCCCGGCTAGTGGATGGCTCTGATTCGTTGTCGCCAAACGTCTCCCCCGAAGTCGGGTAAACCGCTCCAGGTTTAACCCTCCCTTCTAACCGGTGTAATGAAGGCGCCCTGACCTTCACCGGCAAGCTCTGCTCTCCAACGATCCGCCCAGACCGCTGGTGAATCGCCTGCAACCCATGTTCGCCCGAAACATGGGACGTGTCACACCCAGAGGGGCCCACACCCACTACCATTTTACTCAAGTCCAAGCTAACATATGCTCTGTCTATGGCACCAGAGCTACACCTCTCCCCACACACCGTACCTTTAAAAACATTCCCATCCTGATCCACTAGCTCAATCTGCTCACCCATTGGAGATCGGCCTGATTACTTATCCCCCATGATTGCACTCTATGCAACATAGGACTAACTACTCTAGGAATTAACTGTATACAACTGCCACCCTTCCTTCCACTTAAATCTGAATTATCTCTCTTATCCTTAGGTAACAAACTAACCTGGCTCACCTGAACCTCCTCCTCGTCGTCAGAAATAACCACAACCTCCTCATCAAAACTTAAAACACTTGCGTCACATCTCGGGTTCGAACCCGACCTTTTTTCTACCGAAAAAGCCGACTGCTGCTGAAATTCAATGGGCGCCGCCATCTTGGACGTGCCTGCTAACGTTCCTTCCTCTAAATCCTGCCTCTCGCGCTCGGCGCTTGTTTTATAAGGAGCACAAGCTTGATTTCTCAATCCGATTCGCGCATGCGATAATCGAATCTGAGCCCCCATGCGGCCTCGCTTCGCCACCGCCGCATTGACTAAGCTTCTGCATCCCCCCGCGACACGCGACCGCAACGAGGATCCCTGCCTCCTAGGCAGACTACAGATACCACGCCTCTTCGACACGGCTAACGGGGGCCCTGGTAACACCACATCAGAAGTGTCATCACTAACAGGTAACCGCGCCAATTTCCTACCGGTGGCACTCTTGACTCGAAATTTCCTCCCTGCACTGACCGGTGATGTACAGGCTGCCACCGCCGCAGATACCCCTTCAGCAGAAAGCCTTTTAGGCCGTCTTAAACCCACCCAAGCCTCCTCGAGCACCCATTCCCTCAACAAATCCTCCCGACCTTCGTCTTGTAAAACCTTTAGTGCTTTTACCACTTTGCTGGGTTCCATGGCAACCCAACAAATATATATACTATCACTAATATAAGGCTAAACTCCGCCTACTAACAAAAATAACGCCCCAAATCCCCTACAAACTCCTGACAGAAACCCAACTCACGAAGACAAAAACGCCCACTGGGAGTGACAAACGGCCAAAGAGGCCACCCACACCCAGCCCTCGTCCTTTATCCCCTGCCCTAAAACACCGCCCCTTCCTGAAGACCTGCCCAATCACACAAGCGTGCCGTGGAGCATTCCACTCCGGTCCGATAAACCCGAGGGGAGACAGGGCAAGCCCTTTGCTCCCCCCAAGTCCCCATGGCGCACGCAAATGATCCAATCTCCCCCCGACCACTGTAGCGACTCAGGCCGTGCTGGCACCAAGACCTCCGATGGGATAAGGGGCCATATGTACGAACACTTTTTCCCATAGACACAAAATGGGTAAAAACGTTTGCTACATCTGGCCCAAGGTACTAACAGCAGAAACACCATCAGGAGTTCTCCTGGTTGGCACACACGGTCTAGCCAGATGGCTTTAAATTTGGGACCTCATCAGCATATCTAGTTTAGGAGATATGTGGGAATGGGGTCCCTTCTTATTCGTGGTGGAGACTGATAACATGCACCATAAACAATTTTACAGGTAGTTACAATTGCGACATGCATTGGAAGCACGTCGAGGCCTCCTTCTTAAACCCCTCGCCCAGAAACCACTTAAGACACTGATCACAATATCTGCCGCTGGGAGCAAAGGAATTTCAAAAGTCTATCACTCGTTGGTAATAATCCTCGTTCTATGGTGGCACTGTGGGACAGGTGGGAGGAGGATGTTGGTCAATTATATGAGGCTGACTGCATGGAGGGGAGAATGGCTCCAAGGAAACTGGCGATCTCTGCCAGACTTCGCTTCATTCAACTGAAGTACCCACACAGGGTCTACTACAGCCCTCTACAGCCCTTCCAGGTTCAGTAAAATGAAGCAAGGCTCAGACCCTTGTTGCTTTAGATGCAAAACTGAACTGGGGACCTGTTACCACACTGTAAGGCCATTTCCTATTATACAGAGATACTGGTTCCGAATACGTTCTTTCCTCTCAGAGGTGGTGGGTACAGCAATTGCATTCAAACTCAAAATGACACTTTGGGGGCTAATAAATGAATGGGGAGGACCAGGAGCCACCAGAACCCTGGTGGTGCTTGGACTCTTAGTAGCAGAACATGATGTGGCTTGTTATTGGTGCTCCACCAGGGCTTTGCCTCTGCAGGAATAGTTCCACAGGATAAACTGGTGTGCCAGAGTAGAAAATATGTTTACAAATCCAGGGTCTGTCTCCAAAACACATGAACATATGGGGTATGTGGTTAAACTGTTCCACCAAGGCAGAAGTCTATGCAATGACTGTTTTTAATGTACCATTCCATTAACTTTTCCTGTATTACTTTGTACGGTGTAGTGATTCCAG
The DNA here is from genome assembly GCF_031143425.1 of Pleurodeles waltl. Classification (NCBI taxonomy): domain Eukaryota; kingdom Metazoa; phylum Chordata; class Amphibia; order Caudata; family Salamandridae; genus Pleurodeles; species Pleurodeles waltl. Next base: position 764,218,451 of record NC_090444.1, on the reverse strand, counting down.
TTCCTGGTATGTTTATGGCTTTCAAAATAATAAAATATGTGGTAAAAAATGTGGCAACTTCAGAACCTCTCATCAGAACGCTACTGAACTTGTGGAAGATTCATAAGAAAGACTGTCCTGTTGCCTGAAGTAGGAAGACTGGACCTGCTTGCGTTGATCCCAAGCACCCAAGAGGTGACTCCAAAGGTCATTAGGCTCACTTCTTATTTGAGCTACAGGGACACAACACACATCCAGAAGCCTCCCTGTAACAACTGTCAACCTGACCAACAACAACTGGACCTGTCTAGACCTGCCGGAGCCCCTGCTGACCAATGATGGAGTGAGTCCTGATCCCTAAAAGGTGCCCTTCAGGTCCTGCACCCTTGGCTGTCATCGGCGAGTGAATAATATGAACTCCAGGTGCAAACATTAAGAACATTTGGACTCCTGGTGACCTCTAAGTGGACTCTTCATACTAAACAATAACCAGCTGCGATGCCCACCAAATCTTCAAGGACGATTGTTCTTAGTGACAACCTGATGGACAGCGTCAGCAGAGACAACATTAGTCAACCGCCAATGCGAAGCTCCAGCAACAACCAGCTCTTTGCTCTACAATAGCAACCGACAGTGACGTCTGACCTGCTCCTAGCCCTGACAACGGACTCCCTGTGGACCCCACCGATGCAAACCTCCACCTGCGGCTCCTCTCATGGATTTGGACTCACTAAGGAAAACTCTTCAGCTGATCGAACCTGGTCCCTATATCTGACCCACCCTATATCACAGTTAGCCTGAATTTGTGACTTTACACCAGCCAAGCATAACGAGATACCCACGTGTGACACTGTGCTTTTTGGTGCTATTTTCACCTTAAACTTGAGAAATTCACAACTCTGGTTCTACTTATTGGATGCTTGCCATTTTGGTATCATTTAATTTAATAAAATGTACTCTATTTCTCTAAATTGGTTTGATTTTTACTTGTGTTGAATTTTAACTTTATCACTGTTTGAGTCCTGTATAGATACTTTACACATCGCCTCAAAGTCTATCTACTTTTGTGTGAAGCTACCAGAAGGTTAAGCACAGAAGAAGCAGGATTGTGTTCATTACTTTAGTGGAGCTCTCACCCTTCTAAACTAATAACCCAATTTCTTCCATTAGTGTTCAGTGGTGTTCACCAGCGTTTATGCAGTACCACTCAGTGACTTGTGTAAAACCATAAATCCCTAGCAATAATCTGACATCAGCATTGTTTTTTTAATTCACCTTGCTTGGCTACTTTTACCTTTCTTGCAAAACCAATTCCTGTTCTCATAAATGTGCACCTGTGATGCTTGTTTGCAAGAATGAAGAGTCCTCAGCAACATTGAAGACTACACCTTGGTTGATCTGAAATGGTTGAGCAGGGAGAAGAAGAATGGAGGGGACAAAAAACTCTAAAAAAAAGGAGCTCCGGAGCCTGGAGGAGGCCTCCAGCTGCAGGCTACCACATAGGAGCAGAGTGAGGATGGGAATGACATGGGAGAGGAGGATACAATGGAGAAGTAGAGAGAACCTCCTAGCCATAGTAACCAAGGAGATGGACAAGCTCACAGGAGTTAGGTCCCCTTCTGGATCGAGAGCAGGAAGCAGTGTGTCCTTTCACATCCTGTTCCATGAGGAGTTGGAAGACAGGACAGCTGAAAAAGAGTTCAGGCTACAGCTGGCTAAGCTGAAATTGTCTGCAAGGGAACAGAAAGCAGCTGCAAAAGTGAAGTAGGCTGAGGCTCAAAGGGCCCTAGAGGGGAGAAAGGTAGCTCTGGCAGAAAAGAGTATTCTACTTGCTCATAAAATGAGTCAAAAGAAGCAGTCTATCAACACCAAACAGTGCTCAGAATCCATCAGCTATAGCAGCAGTGACACCCCAGTATCCAACTGAGATAAGACGGTCCACATATCCAAATACCAGGTGCTTAGCTTTGGGGTGGGGGATGATATAGACTAGTGGTGTGAAGTCTGCAAAGTAGCTCTTGATATGCATAGGGCCCCTGAAGAGGATTGGACTGGGGAGATAGTCTCTAGAGGCTCCTGCCCACTGGAGGAAATATTCCTTGTAAGCTCTAGAAACGGTAAAAAAAATGAAATACCCACTCATGAAGTGAACCCTTGTCATGAAATGTGGCTTCATGCCTGTGAAGCACAGGTTGAAGTTCAGGGATTGCCAGAAGCTGTTAAAGCAGTCCTGGGTGGATTATTCAGATTACTCCACGAATACACTAGATGGTTGGGTGAAGGTCAGTAATGTAAGTAATTAAGATGAGCTGTACAATCTTTTTCTTAGAAAGCACATGCTGTATAATTGTTTGCAGAGCTGCACCAGCACTTCATTGATTCCAAACTCATTGTACAAGTGAGCTTGCCAAGGAAGCAGACTTCTGACTAAGCAAGTGTCCACAAGAAGGTACCTGTGGGAGACCCCAAGAAAGGTGGACATGGTGCCCCCCAGCAGAAAGAGGGGCAACACATTGTCAAATCTAAAGAGTTCTCTCAAGGCCCCTGAAAGAGTTCTCAGGAAAGGGTTTACAGTGTCAACCTAAAATAAATAAAGGTGGGTTTCATGGGAAGGCCTCAGACCACTTTTCACCCAAGTACATTCGGTGCTACCACTATGGGCACTTGAGGGATCCATCTACAAGCGCAGGAAGAAGCCCAGTTTAGTGGCTAGAACCCAGGGAGGGCAGTGTAGTGCTCGGGGAGGAGGTTGCCCCAGTTAATGTTTGGGGAGGGCAAACGTTACACTAGTGTTCTAGGGTGTTAGAAATGGGGTTTTTAGTTGGCAGTCAGGTTACCCTCTGTCCAAGCAAGAACCCTCACTCTAGTCAGGGTAAGTCACACACAATCCAAATTATCCTGTGCCCGCCCTCTGGTAGCTTGGCACGAGCAGTCAGGCTTAACTTAGAAGGCAATGTGTAAAGTATTTGTGCAATAAATCATACAATAACACCATATAGCACCACAAAAATACACCACACAGTGTTTAGAAAAATATAGAATATTTATCTGGATATTTGTAGATCAACACAATAAAAGATGCAATAAGAATTTGTAGAAGTATCACTGGAAAGTGATATAAAGGGGGTTATTACAACTTTGGAGGAGGTGTTAATCCGTCCCAAAAGTGAGGGTAAAGTGACGGATATACCACCAGCCGTATTACGAGTCCATTATATCCTATGGAACTCGTAATACGGCTGGTGGTATATCCGTCACATTTGGGACGGATTAACACCTCCTCCAAAGATGTAATAACCCCCAAAGTGTCTTAAGTCTTTAAAAAGCAAACAAAGGGGTCATTCCAACTCTGGCGGGCGGCGGCAGCCGCCCGCCATGCGGGAACCGGCATTTGGCCGCCACGCGGCCAAAATACCGCTGCCTCCATTCCAACATTCCCACTGGCCCAGCGGGAATGAGGCCTGCAACACAGGAGCCGGCTCCGAATGGAGCCGGCGGTTTTGCGGCCGTGCGACGGGTGCAGTTGCACCTGTCGCGCTTTTCACTGTCTGCTAGGCAGACAGTGAAAAGCTGGCCGGGGACCTGTTAGGGGACCCCTGCACTGCCCATGCCAGTGGCATGGGCAGTGCACGGGCCCCCAGGGGCCCGAGGACACCCCTTACCGCCAGCCTCTTCCTGGCAGTGACAACCGCCAGAAACAGGCTGGCGGTACGGGGGTCAGAATCCCCAGGGCAGCGCTGCTTGCAGCGCTGCCCTGGCGGATTCACCCAGCCGGGGCAAAAACGGCAGAAAACCGCCGGCCCCGGCGGGGCGACCGCGGCTTTACCGCCACGGTCAGAATGGCTTGGGAAGCACCGCCAGCCTGTTGGCGGTGCTTCCGTCATTCGCGACCCTGGCGGTCCAAGACCGCCAGGGTCAGAATGACTCCCAAAGTCTCTTTCAAGCACAAAGTACCTGGTTTGGAGTGGAAAATCTCTGCAGAGGGCCGCAGAGGAGGAGATGCGTGGAAAAATGGTGTGTGCGTCGTTTCGCCCCTTCACACACGGACTTGCGTCCTTATTTTTCACGCGGGGAGACGTGCGTCGTTCTGCGGGAAGAAAATGGTGTGTGCGTCGGTTTCGCCCCTTCACACATGGACTTGCGTCGTTATTTTTCACTCAGGGAAGACGTGCGTCGTTTTCCGGCACGCGGGCTGTCTCTTTCTATGGTTCGCGGGATTACCAGATGTCTCAGGGTCTGTGCGTGGATTCCTCGGCTTGTTATTTGGCTGCGCGTCGCTCCGGGAGGCTGTGCGTGGAATTTTCTTTCTCACGGCAGGCGTCGCGTTGATTTCCCCTCTGGAAGCCGGGCAGCATTGTCCATGCAAGGCCGTGCGTCGAAGTTCCGGGCGCCCTGTAGGCTTCGCGTCGGGGAGCGTCGGCATGCAGCGATTTTCTCACCGTGGAGCAAGCTGAGCGTCGAATTTTTCGGTGCACAAGAAGTCCAAATGAAAAAGAGAAGTCTTTTTGGTCCTGAGACTTCAGGGACCAGGAGGCAAGCTCTATCCAAGCCCTTTGAGAGCACTTTGGCAGCCAGACAAGAGTTCAGCAAGGCAGCAGGCCAACAGCAAGGCAGCAGTCCTTTGTAGAAAGCAGACAGGTGAGTCCTTTGAGCAGCCAGGCAGTTCTTCTTGGCAGGATGCAGGTTCTGGTTCAGGTTTCTTCTCCAGCAAATGTTTGAGGTGGTAGGGCAGAGGCCCTGTTTTATACCCAAGTGGTTTAGAAGTGCACCAGGTCCCCTTTCAGGTCAATCCTGTCTGCCAGGGTCCCAGCAGGGGGTGTGGCAGTCCTTTGTATCAGAGCAGGCCCTCCACCCTCCCAGCCCAGGAAGACCCATTCAAAATGCAGATGTATGCAAGTGAGGCTGAGTACCCTGTGTTTGGGGTGTGTCTGAGTGAATGCACAAGGAGCTGTCAACTAAACCTAGCCAGGCGTGGATTGTAAGGCACAGAAAGATTTAAGTGCAGAGAAATGCTCACTTTCTAAAAGTGGCATTTCTAAAATAGTAATATTAAATCCAACTTCACCAGCCAGCAGGATTTTGTATTACCATTCTGGCCATACTAAATATGACCTTCCTACTCCCTTCAGATCAGCAGCTGCCACTTCAACAATGTATGAGGGCAGCCCCAATGTTAGCCTATGAAGGGAGCAGGCCTCACAGTAGTGTAAAAACGAATTTAGGAGTTTTACACTACCAGGACATGTAAACTACGCAGGTACATGTCCTGCCTTTTACCCACACAGCACCCTGCTCTAGGGGTTACCTAGGGCACCTATTAGAGGTGACTTATGTGTAGAAAAAGGGGAGCTGTAGACTTGGCAAGTACTTTTAAATGCCAAGTTGAAGTGGCAGTGAAACTGCACACACAGGCCTTGCCCTGGCAGGCACGGGACAAGGTAAAGGGGCTACTTGAGTGGGTGGCACAACCAGTGCTGCAGGCCCACTAGTAGCATTTAATCTACAGGCCCTAGGCACGTACAGTGCACATTACTAGGGACTTATAAGTACATTAAATAGTCCAATTGGGTATGATCCAGAGTTATCATGTTTGAAGGGAGAGAGCATATTCACTTTAGCACTGGTTAGCAGTGGTAAAGTGCGCAGAGTCTAAAAGCCAGCAAAACAGGGTCCAAAAAGTGGAGGGAGGCAGGTAAAAAGTTAGGGGTGACCACCCTAAGGCATGTCAGGTCTAATATAGGGTGACAGAGATGGAGCCTAAGGCTCATGTGCCTAACAATACCAAAAGGTGTAGGCAGTGGGTCACCATCAATAGGCAAAGAGTAGAGGCTATGAGAGACACAGGAGCCAGTATGTCTACTGTCAAGAGGCATCTGGTGTCCTCAGAGCAGGTAGTCCCCTATGTAGTCCACCAGATTGTGACAGCAGACAACCAGTGAAACAATTTCCAGTGCCTCTGGTTCCCTTTGAGTGGGATGGTGTCAGATTCCTCAAAGGCAGCTGTGAATCGATCCATGCATGTGGACTGTCTGCTAGGAAATGAGCTGGACCACAATGTCTGGAAAGAGGTGGAGCTCCGGTCCCACATGGAGATTTTAGGGTTGCTATAGTGGGTGTGCCTAACCATGCAGTCCATGGCAGCCCAAAAGGAGAATTCAAAGGACTGGGAGGCTGGAACAATGGCACAGGTACCTGCAAAAAAGAAGAATGTCAGAGGTCTGGGTATGGAGAACCCACCTCAGATGTTACCACAGTCCAGGAGGAAGCTGATCCTGACAGTGATGCCCTGGAATCTACAGAGGAGGACATTGCTGCCCTGAGAGACCTACCTGAACTAGCCAGCTGGCAAGCCGAAGGAGGTCCCTCCCAGGCAGAATTCTGCCAAGCACAGAAGGAGCATCCCAATGTTGAGGTCCTATGACCGCAGATAGAGTCCCAGGGAAATGAAGACCCCTCCGATGATTACCTCTTCTACTGTGAGAATGATTCGTATAGTGATCCTAAGATCCATGAGCCTAGAGCAACCCATGTGTTGGTGGTCCCACAGTGCTACCAGTCCTCCCTATTGGGACTGGATCATGATCTAACTCAGTAGGACATATGGGGCAGGCCAAAACCTTTGCAAGATTGGTCACTTACTTCTATTGGCCTGGGATGAGAATTACATCAGATGCATTCTGCAGGTCCTGCCCCATTTGCCAGGCCAGTCGGGAATCAGGTGTAAAGCAGAAGGCTCTCCTATTCCCTCTTCCAGTTGTGGCACCCCCTTTGAAAGGGTGTGCATCAACATTGTGGGAATTCTGGACTGAAATACAGCCCTGGGCAACAGGCTGATAGTAGTCTTGGTGGACCATGCCACCTAACCAGAGGTCATAAATCTGAGGACATTGACTGCAGTGGCAGGGCAGTGATTGGGATATTTACCCTTGGGAAGGTTCTAAGGAGGTGGTGTTTGACTGGGGCACAAACATCATGTCAGCATACACGAAGTCAGTATGGGATGAGTATGGGATAATTAACACGTTTCCACACCTTGACATTTCCAGACCAACGGGCTTGTTGAAGTGCTGGTTGAAGTGTTGGCAGCCAATCACAGCTGTGCATTTCCCTACATGAGCTCGTCATTATTCACAAAGTCATTGGGGAGGATCTGCATCCCTAGATATACACATTTATTTTCCCTTTAATATCTCCAAAACTACTGGATGGATTTACACCAAAAAAGCAAAAGTATAATCTGAGTACCGAAAGCTAGCTTTCTGCTAACTTTGGTGTAATTCCATCCAGTGGTTCAGGCTTTAGTCGTGTCCAAAGGTTCCATGGGAATTAACGTGGGAAATAAAATGTTTTTTTACCTCTACCCCATTTTTCTTGGCCCCGCTTGACAAATCAACCCAGAACTTTCCGTGCGCAACAAAAATCACTGGCACTCTTTTTTTGGAAAACTTGGTGAAGATTTGTCAAACAGTGCCAAAGATATAGGCAAGTCCCCAAAACTTTTTCTATGAAAACATGGTTCTAATTATAACTAGTTAGTGGTGACCGCCACTAGGTGATATATGTGCATATACACACAAATACACCTTTACAAGGTTACGTAAATATTCATATATGTGTATATGTGTATATATGCTAGGTTTGTAAATCTTGTAAAACTGTGTGCATATGCACACACACACACATACACACACTTACAAGGCTATATTTACATAACCTTAGCAATGGCAGGGCCTCCATCCTGCACCTCACTGCCCCCTACACCCACTCTGTCTCTCTCTGCTCAGAGCAGGCAATGACCTCCTCCTGTGCTGCCTTTCAGACACAATTAAATCATTTTAGACTTCAGAGGCACCTGAAGGGAGAGTATACCTTTAAATTCTGCTTCTCAGGATAACCTGATCTCTGTCCCAAAACCCGGGACATGTATTTGAAATTGATAAAGCGTTATGCGGTTCCTACTTTGGTAATAGGACTGCATGTTTAAGACAGCAGCACAGCCGAGGGTGAGAGACTCAGTGAAACCTACACTGTTAGTAGTTGTCCGCCTAACTCCTGGCTAGCTCACAGTGCGTCATCCGAACCTCCAAACCTGTCCGGTTAAAGGTGATTAAGGCAACCTGAACATGGAACTCCAGCTCCCCAGGGAACTTGTGGAAACAGATCTTACTCCTTTTGCTCAGTTACTCATGCATGCTAAGGCAGGACATAAGATGTGAGTTAAGTTTTCAATACATTTATTAAAGCAATATCAATATGGTGTAAAAAGCATGTGCTGCAATAATCAGACAGATGAGGCAAAGCATTACGATCAGGTTGAAGAAGATGATCAACACCACCACGTTGTGTGTGGTTCTTGATGTTCTAGAGTTTCTAGAGATTCTTGAGAATCCTACCTAACCCTGTGTCTACGTCTGAAAGCATAGCAGTTGTAACCCTTTGCCTGGCCCAATCTAAGGGATTTGTCTCAGCCTCATACTTGGATAGAATAATTGGCCTATAGTGTAGATGGCAATCCTCTCTGGAAGCTGGAAGTTATATTGGCCTATAGTGTAGATGGCAATCCTCTCTGGAAGCTGGAAGTTAAGCATAAGCAAAACTGCCTGTTGTGCAGTATGTGTTTCAGGATGATTCAGTCAGTGTGCAGTTTATTTAATAACCCATACCACATTTGGACCACAATTCTGATGTAATGCTTTGTCTCCGAGATAGAATCTGACTCCTGGACTGGCAACTCAAATTAGCACATCATGTACTGCGTGTAACAGCCTTGGACAAAGAGTACAGATTATATGTAGTGTAAAGGCTGATTAAATGAGCAGAGTTGTCTTCACTTTCCTAGATTAAGCAGCTGATAAAATTGTGCAAAAACCATCAATAAAAAGCAGCTTCGCTAATCATGAATAAAAACATGTATAAAATGTAAAGAAGATACTAACTATAAAGCCAAACTAAAACAGGGGTTCCAACTGAGGTCCGAAAGGGGACCTCACAACAGCATCAGGACACCAAAATAGTCCTCTGAAAACCAAGACTCTCCAGGGAAATCTAGGATGTATTGTTACCCTAGGCAAGCTACATGTTGACACTCCAGATTCAGAAGAAGTGCTTTTGGAAAAAGGCTCTGAGTCCCTGGAGGCTGGTCAGAAAGTCATGAAACTCTGGCAAGACAAAAAGGCCCTTCTTGTAGAGGTTGCAACCTGGTCAAAAAGTGTGGTTAAGGGAGCCTGTGGAACTGCTGGTCTTGCAGGACTGGTGGACAGGGTCCTGTAAGGTCAAGGAGTGCAAGGATGAGGTCCCCTATTTGTCAACCTCCAGACACTCAGGAACCCTTTAAGGGTCCTGCGTGCCAGCTGCTCAAACCCCTTGTTGAGAGATCCTGAGTAGCCATGCTCTTGGTGGCAGCTGAAGGTGAGGAGAAGGAGAGTAAACCTCTTCCCATCTCCTCTCCTCTAAGGAGCTGGATGTTTGGTCGAGGATGTGAACATCTACCGCTCTTTGACTCTACACCAAGAGAAGGAATGCTGCCAGGTGCTGAAGCAGTTTTCCTTCTTATTCTCACTTACCCCAGAGCTCTCCACTTAGTGTACCCCTGATATTGACACAGTATTGGAAAATGATTGCTCATGCATTGATCACTTCCTGATTGGACTATGCAAATGCCCTGCTCTGGGGTCTCCCTGCATACCAATTGAGAAGATTGCAATTAGTTAAAAAAGACACAGCTCAGCTTCTATTAAAAGTGTCAAAAAAGGAGTTATACCCAACACCATCTGAACGAGTCCATTGGCTCCCCATCAAGGAGAGAGTCCCGTTTAAAGGGCATCTACTGACTCACACAGCCTTTCATCAAAAAGTGCCATGTTATTTAAAGAACAGGATCAGACAGTATATACAGGCTCGATCCTTACAATCCTCAGACGCTTTGTTGGCAGTGGTCCCCAGAACTAAAAAGAAAAAATGGGATGGTTCCTCCTTTTCTTTCCTCACAGCCACTGCCTGGAACTCACTCCCTTTGCAACTGCGGGGGATGAAGAATGAAAAGACCTTCAAACACCTTCCTAAGATCTGGCTATTCGATAAAGTCTTCAAATAATTATGTGACAGCTCTGATAATCAGCAAACCTAGTAGTGCTGGGACACTCTCCAATTAGCAGTGCACTCTACAAATTGATTGAAGACAGGCCACAGTCCATAACAGTGGTTCTGGTATCCAAGGCTTCCCCACTAGGCACCACCCCAAACCTCCAAATCTGTGTGGATTATCAGGGGCTCAACTCTGTCACCAAGACAAGTGCTCACCCCACACCTGAGCTAATGATCTCATTAACCGATTGGGAGCTGACAAGACCTGAGTACATTTCATTTGACATCAGGGTATTGCCAGAGGTTCTTTAAAGAATGCTCCTGACAAACTACAGAGGTTGGTCAACCGGGTCCTTCTCGGTAGCAGCACATCAATGACTCCTATTTGGATGACATTTTAGTCTTCAGCTCCAACTGGGGTGACCAACTACACCACCTCTGGGTGTTTCAGGCCCTGCTGTGGGTAGGCTTGACTACCAAGGCCATTAAGTGCCAGATAGGGCAGGGGTCAGTTATGTATTTGAGTGTTCATGTCAGTGGGGGCAAAGTGCAGCTCCTCCAGCCGAAGATGCAAACAATCTTGCTTGGAAACCTCCCTAAGACCCAGTCGGTGGTGAGAGTATTCATAATCTAGAAATGTAGCACAAGACAGCTGCTTGTGTTACATTATGTAGCATTTCAACTAGGAAGGTGTTCAATGGGTGGACCAAGGCATTCCCATGCATCTACGCATGGGTTTTGAAGCAATCCCAGATTTTCAAAGACTTGTAAACCTGGGAATGCGTCAACATGCAATGCCTCCCCAAGTGAGGCATAACTAGGAAAACAGTCTTTATTTTCCTTGTTATTTCCTCTTTCCAAATATGCTGCATTCGGAAGTACACATAGAAAGAGGATTATTCCTCTAAGGACTGTTTTTGTGCAGGAAGCTTGCCATCCTGCACAAAAAGTATCCTACCTGTAAAGCGGGCACCCTTGCACTATGGTGCAAGGGTGCCTGCATTGGCACTAGGCCACACACAGTGCACCAGAGCAAGGAGAGAACATAAAAGGTAAAAATCTTTGTAAATGTTGAGCATTTCTGCTCTCCCCTTTCACACAACGCAGTGCAGCAACTTTGCTTGTGTTCTTCATTGCTTATAGTACAGTACAGTATAGTATTGTAAGTATAATAAATGTACCCTCTGATGCCTAACGGTGGTGGGGAATTATATAGACAAGTGGTTTGAGTCTCAGCAGTCATGGGTTGATTTTGTGCATTACTTGGGTAAGTCACTGCATGTTTGGGCGAAGAGCACATGTTCAGCCGTTGTTTTCCAGAGTTCCGCCATCACCTCATTGCTTCTCACTGTCCGCAGAGGGGTTGGAATGGAAGCTGAACTCTGGATCTGTACAAGAGTGTCAAAGAAGGTAACTTGGGAGACCTCAAGATGGGTGGAGCAGGCCACACATGCAGAAGGATAGAGGTAACAGGGAAATCTAAAAGTAATTCTTTAAATCCTCTGTTTCATGGAAAGGAGCCCCAATCTAATCCTGACTGCAACAACGGAGGGTTTAGTAGGAAGAGGCCCCAGTGGCCTTAACAGCACAAGTGCTATGAGTGCTGCAAATCATGGAACAAGACAGGGGGTGCCCTCTATTTTCTCAGAAAACAGCCCCCTTTTACTGTACCTACCGGTAGTGGGTACTTGAGTACTGGTCAGGTCAGGAGACTGACAAGAAATTAAACTCCCAGATAACTCCTTAAAACGTGATGGCACAACTAGTCTTCTTTTTATTTTCTTAGGGTTTTGTTATTAAAGGTTCTCTTAACAGTTTATTGGAACTTAAATCATGTCCTTTAAATCTTTTCCTCTTCGTCTCTTTTCTTTTTCTCCTCTCTCTTCTAGTTGTCTTCTCCTTTGTGCTTTCATTTTTAATTGTCCTGATTTCTTTCCTCTTCCCAGGTTAAGCTTGAGTCCTGATGTCGCCGTTCCCCAAAGGATACAAGAGAGTGAAAACAATGGACAGAAGGACAAGAGGTAAGAGATTTATGTGCCAAATACTTTTCTTTATACCCTGATGGGAGGGGGAAAGAAAAGAAAAAGTGAGGGATGGTGCCTAATAGTGAACACTCGGTGAACCCCTTTAATATTTGGTGCTGTAAAGAGTGTACTAGTGGTAAGGTGCAGACACAAAAAGGAAAAAAGAAAAGAAAAAAAAACGTCTGTGACCTGCTTTTGGGTGTTTAGGTCAGACTGCTTATGGTAGTTCTCTAACGTTTAGGAGGACTTACAATTGGTTTATTTTCTTCCCACCCTTCTCTCTCATTCTTCTTTCCCACCTCCCACTTCCCACTTCCTTCTTTGGGAGTATGTGGCTTGACCAAGTATGCAGGCATGTGCCTGCATTAGCCACGTCCAATCTGGAACGTGGCAGGTTGTTTGGGTTTCTTTGGGAATTTCTTATCCTGCTTCTTGGTCTTAGGTACCGCCCCCTCATCTTGGGCTGTCGTATTCCTCTCTGGTGGCATCTTTTAAAACTCCTCCGACATCCTTTCCTGCACTCATGGCATCTTCTGGGCTTCTCCTGACGTTTTCTCCACTCACGGAGTATTCTGGATTTCTCCCGATGTTTTCTCCACTTGCAATGTCTCCTCCCTCCTCCTCGGCGTTCTTCTCTGCCCTCTTCTCTCTGCCGCCCCACGCCTCTGCTTCCAGGTGGATGTACATGCGTAGGCACATAGCACTCTCGAGAATGCCTCCGGGGCACTCTTCTGTCAGCCCACCCACCGTAGTGTAGGTGGGAACAGTGGCGGCCCAGTTACACTGCCCCAGGTATTTCCAGTGTAGTGCTGGGGGAGGAGATTGCCACAGTTCGTTTGGCAGGAAGTACAAGAGTTACCCTAGTTTTCATGGGTGACAGATAGATGGTGCTTAAAGCTCACATGCTCGATAACACTAAGTATGGGCAGTGGTGCTCCATCAATGGGCAGAAGTTAGAGGCTCTGATAGAAACATAAGCTAGAATTAGTTCCGTTAGGGTGTCATCTAGTGTCCTCACAGCAGGTTATCCTTGAAGTAGTATACCAGGTTGTGAAAGATGACAGCCAAGAAATCTACTACTCTGTGGCTTTTGGTCCACTAGAGTGTGAGGGATCTCAAATTCTCTAAGAGTAGTTGTGAGTCCAGCAATGGCTATTGATTGTCTGCTGGGGAATGACCTAGAGCCAACTATCTGGAAGGAATTGGAGCTCAGGTCCCATCTGGAAATACTGGGACTGCCTGAGTGGATGCTTATGACCACACTGTCCATGACAGCCCGTCATGGGACTCAGAAGGCCCTGGAGACCTGAAACAGTGGCTGAGGTGCCTGCCAGGAAAAGGAGGGGAAATGGGTGTGGGTGATGCACCAGAACCTGCAGGGGAGAAATGCCTGAGCTAGCCAGATGGCAAGCAGCAAGGGGACCGTCCAAGTCAATGATCTGCAATGCACAGAAGGAGTGGCTCACTCTTGAGGACCTACAGTTACAGTACAAGGCACAGACAAATGGCGACATCTCTGGTGATTACCACACTTATAGGGAGAATGATCTCCTGTATAGTGAGTCTAAGGTCACTGAGCCAGGGTCAACCCATATGTTGGTTTTCCCATAGTGCTAGTGGGTCTTCCAACTGAAGCTGGCTCATGACATCCCACTGGCAGGACATCTGGGGTAGACAAAAAAACCTTTGCAGACTGGTCACCCATTTCTATTTTCCTCAGATGTGGATCCATTTAAATGCATCCTGTAGATTCTTTGTCTTCCAGACCACTAGTAAGTCAAGCGTAAATTTCAAGCCTCCCTTTTTTCCTTTCCCTATGGTGGGAACACTCTTTGAAATGGTGGGAAATGATATTGTTGGGTCTGCAGACCCTAAGACTGCCTTAGGGAAAACGTTTAACCTAGTCTTAGTGGGCCATGTCACAAGGTAGCCCGAGGTCATAACCCATTGCAGGATTGGTGGACCAGGGACTATGAGGGCAAGGAGAGGAAAGGGTCAGTGACTTAAACCCTTAAGGTTCCTACATGTGAACCGTCTCAAGCTCTACTATGAGAGGTCTGAAGTGACTATACTCTTGGTGACCGATGGTGGTGAGGAGGAAGAGAGTAAACTCCCCCAGGCCTACTGGCTTCCATGGATCAGAATGAGTCAGTGAAGGGAGTTGTCCTCTCCCTCACACTGGCAGCAAAGCAGCAGATAGATCATCATCAGTTACTGGGATAGTTCTCCTTTCTCTGTTTCATCACTGCTGGGCTCTCTGACTGGGGTACCCATAATATTAACAGAGGGGGCAGCATGCCTGTCAAAAATGAAAACTTCAGTCTTTCTGAAAAGGTAAAAGCCAGCATCAAATATGCTGTGTCTAAGATGCTGAATTTCAGGGTGACTGAGCCCTCTTGCAGTCCTTGGTCCAGTTCAGTGGTGCCTTGACCCAAGACTGCTCCACAAGCACCACTTATGAATTGAGATTCTGTGTGGATTATAGGGGTCTCAAGTCAATTACTAATAGTGATGCTCATCCCATTTCCAGAACTAAAGAACTCATTGGTTGGTTTGGGGGCTGCCAAGTTCCTCAGTATCTTCTATTTGACATCAATGTATTGGCAGCTTGCCCTAACTGAGGTGGGACCTGTAGAGTTCAGCAATCCCCGAGGGCCACTTTCAGTTTAAAGTGATGCCCTTTAGGTATGAGAATGCCCCAGCCACCTTCCAAATTGGTGGAGGCCATGTTCAACCTCTCCAGCCCAAGATACAGACTATCATGCCTTTGAAACTTCCCAAGACTCTGCCTGAGATGAGAATCTTCTTAGGTCTCACTGGATATTACAGGAGGGTTGTGATATGGCATCATTGTCGCCCTCTTGACAGAACTGACTTCCAAGAAGAAGCCCAAATAGGTGATCTAGACAGAGGTGTGCCAGAAGCCTTTTCACACCTTGCAGGAAGTCATATGTTCAGCATCAGTGTTCAAGGCACCTGTCTTCTCCAAAGAGTTAATTGTGCAGACAAATGCATCAGAGCACTGCGTTAGGGCTGTTTTCTCACACCTCACTAATGAGTACTTGGACCAACCTGTAGCCTCCATTGATGTGTGGTTACTTCTCAGGGACCAAAGGTGGAGTGCAACAGAAAGGAAAGCCTTTACAGTGATTTGGTCACTGAAGAAGTTGAGGTCAGATGTGTTTGGGACTCATTTCCTGCTTCAGACTAACCACAACCCCGCATTTGGTTAATACAGCTGATGGGTGGTATCCCAAACTGTTGAGGTGGTCTTTCTCCCTACAGGGAATGAACTTTACCACAAAATGGGACCGACCATGCCATTGCTGATGGGTTTTCCAGGTTTTTAACACCTTAATGATCAAACTTCTTTAAGTATGGACAGTTCTCCCTGCTTTCTGCCTCAGGAGATGCATGTTACACCTGACATCCTTAGTGTGTTATTCTGACAGACTTTCTGCTTTCACCCCACATTTTTGCTGAACTCATTTTTGTTGGCATTATGACTGTGCATTTTCCCCATTAACCAGTGACAAAGTGCTTGTGGTCTTTCCCTTAAACATGGTAAACTTGGCATGTCCCAATTGGCACATTAAATGTGTTTATAAGTCCTTAGCAAATGGTACTACCTGTACCCAGGTCCTATAAATTAAATGCTACAAATAGGCAGCAGAAATCTGTGCCTCTCAATAAAGTAGCACTGTAAAACATGTCTCAGGCCTACCACTGCAGCCAGTAATTTTAAACTACCATTTTGACCTGGAAAAATAAACCTTTTGCCAGGCCTAAATATTCTTTTGGTATTAAAAAAGTAGGACATGTGTGTGAAAGTCTCATATCCTGAGAGTGAAAATCTCAAAGTCATTTTTCACTACTGCAAGGCTATCTCTCTCATATCCTAGGACGGAGTTACCTTTTTAATCTTATAGTGATAACAGTTTGGGAACAAATAATGTTGGACTTGGCCCTCTCTGCAGAGTCAGCCTGAAACGTTTTGCCTTCTCCCCTCCTGTTATCTGAAATTTTCTTTTTTGGCATTTGGACTTTACCACGGCTAACCAGGGTTAAAGTGCTTGCCATCCCTAAAAGATGGTAAAAAATTGGACTATGTCTGATCGACATACATAATTAAGTCCTTATTAAATGCTTAGTAATGCTACTATGTGTACATAGGTGCTGTAAATTAAATGCTACTAGCGGGCCTGTAGCACCTATTGTATCACCCGCTAAATTAGTACTTTAAAAAATGTTGCAGGCCTGCTATTGCAGCCTGTAGTGCGGTTTTAAAAATGCCATTTCAACCTGTTCACATAAACCTTTTGCCAGACCTAGACCTTCCTTTTTAGCACATATGTCTCTCCTAAGGTAGGCACTAAAGGCCCACAGTGCAGGGTGCTTTGCACTTAAAAAGTAGAACATGTATTTTGCATGCACCAGTAGTGTAAAACTCCTGAAGTCTTTTTCACTACTGTAGGGCCAATCTTTCCCATTGACTAACATGGGGTTACCTTATTGCATTTAGGAAGTGATAGTTCATGGTTGGGAGCAGGTAGAAATTTCATATTTGGACTCAAATGAAGTGTTATATAAAAGTCTCTTTAACTGTAAAGTTGGATTTTAAGTCACAATTTTGAAAATGCCACTCTTAGAAAGTTTGCATTTTCTTGCCCCAACTATTTGGTGCCAGCTGTCGGTGTCCTGGGGTACATGACTGTGAATGACTGTGCTCTTGGGGTTTATTTACTCCTGCCAGACAGTGAGACAAAGGGACCAGCTGTGGGCAGGATGGGCCATCCTGTTTGGGTTGTTGGGTCAGAGCTGCTTCCTGCTCCACTTAGATTTCAAAGGGCTTGCCTCAGGCCCACACAAAAGAATCTGACACTATTCTTTTGTCACCTCAGACTTCTTGAAGCCATGACAGGGGAAGGGAAGCACTGTCTAGAACCAGACGTGGTTGTGGTATAAGGGATCACCCCCACTTCAAAGGCTGGCACAAGGTATAAATATTTGACCCTCAGAACAACTCTTCAGTACATTCCTGGACATGTGGACAATACAGAAGAGGACTATTTCGCTGCTACCAGAGGACTGCCCTGCTGCTTGAGAACTAACTTGTCCTCTGAGAAGGAAGACTGACCATGCTCCCTTCATCCAAGGCTAACTTGAGTGACTCTAAGGGTCAATTAGCTCTTAGCTACAGGGACATTACAATCTCTAGAGGCCTCCCTGCAACTAGCCAGCTGACCTTCTGCACCAGACCTGCCCCGACCTGCAACTAGACCTGCCTGAGCCCTGCCTGCCTCTGCTTGAGTGAGGTCCTGATCCCTAAGGGTTGCCGCCCAAAGTCCTGGACATTTGGCTGGCACCAGTTGAGCTCCCCCTGCGAAGAAAGGTGAAATACTGAACTCCTGGGTTCTTTGTGACTGCAAACAGGCCCATTCACACTGAGATTCTGTGGTCTGTGATGACCACCAGCGTGAAGTTCCTTTGAGTCTGACTCTTCATGCTTCATAGACCAACAGCAGTGCCCTCCAGCGGTAACCACCAATGCAAAGCTCCAGCAATGACTGTCTGAGACACCCACCTGGCTCTTTGCACTACAATGGTGAAAGCCCACACCAACCAGTTTGCTCTTCCTGCTACAGTGAAGTCCATCTACAACAATCTACCTGCTCCTCGCGCTATCCTCCACTGCAAACACAACTCTTTGTGCCAGACTTTGAGAGATAACTTTTTCAGTGGCAGGAACCTGGGGCCAGATGTAGCAAAGGGTTTTTCCCATTCTGTGTCAATGGGAAAATGTGTTCGTACATATGGCCCCTGGTACCTGTATGTGGCCCCTGCTATATTGCAGCAGTCTGAACATATGACCTTCCCCTGGTCTGGTGAGAGTAGATGACTGTGAGTGGCCGTTTGTGCTTTTAGGGGGTATATTTACCATATCTCCAGTTCTACTGATTGGATATGTATTATATGTATCATATGGTATAATCTTATTTATTAAATGTTTCTCTATGTTTCTAAATTGGTTTGGGATTATTCTTGTGTTGTGTTTTACTGTATTACTGTTTGTGTGCTGTAAAAATACTTTACACATTGCCTCTAATTTAAGCCTGGCTGCTTTTGTGTCAAGTTATTAAATAGTTAAGCACAGGTTAATTTAGTGACTTTTATGGTTCACATTGACAAGGATTGTGGGTGTTGCTTGAGGAGGGTTTTCACCCTGTTATTTTAAAATACTTTTTAAAAGTAAAGTTTTATTTTAAGTTCATATTCTGAAAATCACACCTTTAGAAAGTTGGCATTTTTCTGCCTAATCCATATGTGCCTTTCTGCCCGTGAACAGGGTCACATGACTGTGAATGGGTCTCCTGTGGTCTTTTGTGTATTCCTTCCAGGCATGGGGACAAAGGAGCCCCAGGTGTGAGGCAGGGTGTTGCTCTCCTGAGCAGGATGTACTGAGGGTTGTGTTAAGCCCTTCTCTGACTTAAAAGAGTAACCTCAGGGATTGCCTTCTCCTTCATGACTTCTAAGGGCTGCCGGCACTGTCACTGACAAATGCAGCTCACACCTAGGCATGCCTGCCCTTTGTTACCATAGACAGTTTGGGACCAAACCTAGGAAATGAGGAAGTTAGACAAAGGTAGGATCCCCCATCCACAAGCTAGCACTAGAGATGAAAGTAGCACCTTCAGAACCTCTCATCAGAACACTTTTTGGAACTGTGGAAGATTGAGAAGGACTGCCCTTCTGCCTGATGAAGGAAGACTGGACCTGCTTTCCTTGTCCCGAGTCTCCCCAGAAGTGACTCCACAGTTCAGGTGGCTGAGCTAAAGGGACACAGCAGGCTTCCAGAGTCCTTCCTGCAGCAGTCTAGCTGATCAACACCAACTGGACCTACCTGAACCTGCCTGGACCTACCTGAGCCCTGCTGCTGGCCTCTGCTGAAGTGATTTGTGATCCTCAAGAGTTGCCCCCTAGGTCCTGGACATTTGGCTGGTATCAAAGAGTGCTCATCCTGAACTCCAGGAGAAAATCCAGAAGTTTTGGGCTCCTCTCGACTTCGAAGCAGACTCTGCATGCCAAACGCTGACGTTCTAAGATGTCCACCAATGCAAATCTCCAAAAAGGACTGTGTTAGCATCAGCCTGACAGTCTGTGGCAGAAAGGACATCCCACATTGACCACCAACGTGAAGCTCCAGCAACATATGGCTCAATGCATTACAACATTGTCCACGATGCCTAACCTGGTCATTGTGCCAACAACAGACTCCTCACAGCCGCCCCCAGCATGACTCTCCACCTGCAGCTCCTCGTGTGGACTCGAGACGATAAACTCTTCAACAGGATGATCTTGGTCCCTCTTTTACTTGCGTTAAGATTTCCCTTCATCACTGTTTGAGTACTGCATAAATACTTTAATTATTGTCTATAAATTAAGCCTGACTTCTTCTGTGCCAAGCTACCTGAGGGCTAAGAAGAGTGACTTTTGTGTTTCACCCAGACAAGGATTGTGTTTGGTGTTAGGGATGGGGTCTCATCCTTCTCAACTAATAACCCAATTTCTTACTAATATAGCAAAAATGTTGACACCAAAATGTCTTGGAGTTACGTGTAGGTATTGATTGGTTCTTCCTACTGCTACATCAATGTATAATGAAGAGATTTATTTTGTCAATCTAAACATGTTTCTATGTATAGTTACCTTTATATAATTACTTTCTTGACATTTTCATTGTCAATATTTTTGCAACAATATGTTTTAAAACTCAATATTCTGGTACTATTCTACTTTAAATAATCACTAAATAAATCCTAGGAAGTCATGTACAGGAAGATTAGTGATACCGACACTTCTCCAATCAATATATTCACCTGTTTGAATATTTCAGAGACTGAAGTCCATATTTATACTTTTTGACGCACACCAGCACCGGCGCTGGTGTGCGTCAAAAAATGTAATCCTGGCTAAAGCCATTCCAACGTGCCAGGCGGGCGCCTAATTTATGGATTGACGTTAGCCAGCGCTGCGGGCTGGTCAGAGAAAAAAAAATGACTCTAACCAGGCAGCGCCGGCGTAGGGAAAAATGGGGGTTGTACGTCAAAAATCATGGCTTTAACTGGACTTGCACCATTTGTTGATGCACAACCCCCACTGAAATGACTCCTGTCTTAGCAAAGACACAAGTCATGTCCCCTTGCCCAATGGCCATGCCCAGGGGACTTCTGTCCCCTGGGCATGGCCATTGGGCACAGTGGCATGTAGAGGGGGCTCAAGTTTGACCCCCTATGCCACTTTAAAAAATAAAAGAAATATACTTACCTCTACTTACCTGGGATGGGTCCCCCCATCCATGGGTGTCCTCCAGGGGTGGGCGAGGGTGGCAGGGGGTGTCCCTGGGGGAATGGAAGGGCACCTGTGGACTGCTTCCATGGTCAGAGACCATGGAAGTGAGGCCACAGGCCCCTTAACGCGTGCCCTCATCCAGACGTTAAAAAACGGCACACATCAGGCTGTGTGCCATTTTTTAAGGCCCGCCCCCTCCTGTACATCAAAATGACGCAGGAGCATAAAGAAGGTGCACAGGCCTTAAAGTCATTTTTTGGACGGGAACACCTACCTTGCATGTCATTAATGCAAGGTGGTTTCCCGCATCCAGAGAATGACGTACACAGAGGAATTTTGACGTTCGCAGGGTCGGGCATCATAGTATAAATATGGTGTTAGGTTTGTGCCGAATTTGCGTCAAAAGTTTTGACGAAAATTTGGCACAAACAGAGTATAAATATGACCCTAAATATGCCCCTGAGTATCATTGTGAAACACAGCTCCCTGTCTGAGCAGAAAGATCCTGGGATTTGAGAGAATCTCCAATGATCTACTGGTTTTCAAACAATGATCAGTATCGCAGAACAAGCAGTATGCCTCAACCTTCCTTGTACCTTGCCAAATATGTATCTTTTAGGAGGACGCTGCTATATAGTTCTTTCATAGATCTGAAATCAAATGCTTGAACTGACATATCTGGGAGTGCCATCAATTCTATGGAAGAAATCAGGTCACTTTAGACATAACTTTTTGCCAGAGTGGTGTGAACCAAAGGGGAACAACCATAAACGTATAATGCAGAGGGAAGTCAGACAAAGCTTTGTACTGCAATGGCATATTTTTTCTAAACATAAAATAATTACCCAAAGTATCTACCTTTTTACTGGATGAATATCCAACTGGTCGAGATATGAAAGTCAATAAGTTCCTGTTTACTCACAATGCAGCCATCATCTCTTCGACTCACATTGAGGGCCTTATTTATACTTTTTGGTGCACAACTTCACTAACGCAGTTTTGCACCAAAAAGTTTTGTACCGGCATGCACCATTTTTTAGCACCAGCTGGGCACCATATTTATTGAATGGTGCAAGCTGGTGCAAAGGGTAGGCTAACGTAAAAAAAATGACGTTAGGCAGGTTAGAGTCAAAATAAATGACTCTAACCAGATTAGCGTCATTTTTTGATGCTAAGGGGCATATTTATACTCTGTTTGCACTGAATTAGCGTAATTTGTTTTTACTCTAATTCGGTGCAAAACTAACTCCATATTTATACTTTGGTGCTAGACCCGTCTAGCGCCAAATTCTTGGAGTTAAAGTCATTTTTTGGAAGTGGAAACCTACCTTGCCTTAATGAGATGCAAGGCAGGTGTTCCCATGCAAAAAATGACTCTATGGCTTTAGCGCCATATTTATACTCCCATGCAAAAATGGTGCGAGGGAGGAGGGGTCAAGCTTTGCCCCATTTTTTAAAGCCTGGGTCAAGGCAGGCGTTAGGGGGCCTGTGGTCCTATTTCCATGGTGGAACACCATGGAATAAGCCCACAGGTGCCCTCCCCAGGCCCCAGGGGCACCCCCACCCACACCAGAGGGACTGCGGAGGATGGGGGACCCCATCCCAGGTATGTACAGGTAACATTGCATTTTATTTTTGAAAGTGCCATAGGGGGCCCTGAAATGGGCCCTCATACATGGCACCGGGTGCAATGGCCATGCCCAGGGGACCCTTGTCCTCTGTGCTGCCATTGGGGTGGTGGGCATGGTAGGTTTAGCACCATAAAATGACGCTAATCTGGTCGAGTCATTTTATTTTACTCTAACCTGCCTAAAGTCATTTTTTGGTCCTAAACCCTCTTCTTCTATACTGCCAGCCCCACCCGACTAAAGTCTTTTTTTTTTACTCTAGCCTAGCCTTTGCACCGGCTTGCACCATTCCATAAATATGGTGCCCGGGTGGTGCACAGAAATGGTGCAAGCCTGTGCTAAACTTTTTGATGCAAAACTGAGTTAGTGCAGTTCTGCAGCAAAAAGTATAAATAAGGGCCAATATTTTGTAAGTTTGTGCCACTTTTGCGTCAAAAAATTACAGTAATGCGGCACAAAAAATATATAAATCAGGGCCTTGGTGCTAGACGGGTCTAGCACCAAAGTATAAATATGGAGTTAGTTTTGCACCGAATTAGAGTAAAAAAAATGACACTAATTCGGTGCAAACAGAGTATAAACATGCCGCAAAGTATAAATATGCCCCTAAATATGGCGGTAAGGCCATAGAGTCATTTTTGCACGGGAACGCCTACCTTGCATCTCATTAAGGCAAGGTAGGTCTCCACTTCCAAAAATAGACTTTAACTCCATAAATGTGGCGCTAGACGGGTCTAGCACCAAAGTGTAAATATGGAGTTAGTTCTGCACCGAATTAGAGTAAAAAAAAATTGACACTAATTTGGTGCAAACAGAGTATAAATATGCCCCAGAATTGCTTAACTTTTTAAAAACATTTTCAGTTTTCTTTTCTTTAATAAACCAAAGACATAAAGTATGGCCTCGACTCCAATAAGTCCTCTAAACAGAACATTTATATAGAGTAAGTCCTCTTTTTCAGAGCAATGCAATATGAACAAAGTTAGCCATATTTGATTTGATTTTAGCCATTAATTACAAATAATTTTTTTAATAACTTGTCAAACTACAACTGATTATGCCCCATTTCCTACCTACATTTATTAAGACCATGATCTCAGTGCTCTCTGTTAGACATTGGGTCTCTAGGTGGTAGAGGTATACACCCTAGTCCAAGTAGGGACCACAATCCTTGTCAGGGTAGGTCACAACACAATCCAAATTATCCTTTTTCTCACCCTCTGGTAGCTTGGCACAGAGCAGGCAGGCTTAACTTGGAAAACAAAGGGTAAAGTATTTGTGCAATAAATCATACAGTAACACAGTGAAAACACCACAAAATACACTACACAGGTTTAGAAAAATAAATAGTATTTATCTGAATAAAATAAGATCAATGGATGTTACCATGTTTAGGGAAGAGAGCACATGCACTTTAGCACTGATCAGCAGTGGTAAAGTGTGCAGAGTCCTCAAACCAACAAAAACAGGGTCAGAAAATTGGAGGGAGGCAGGCAAAAAATTGGGGGATGACCACCCTAACGCTGTCAGGTCTAACACCATCAGCATGGGCATGGTCAGTACCTGGGCGATGCTCCATCATAAAGTCCACTCCCTGTAGGAAGATGGCCCACCTCAAGAGTTTAGGATTTTTACCCCACATCTGCATGAGCCATCTAAGAGTCCTGTGGTCTTTCTGAACCCGGAAGTGAGTTCCAAACAGGTATGGTCTCAGCTTCTTCAGGGCCCAGACCACAGCAAATGCTTATCTTTCAATGGCACTCCATGTCTGTTCTCGTGGAAGTAACCTCCTGCTAATGAAGACTACAGATTGATCTAGCCCCTCCTCACTCAGCTTTGCTAAGACTGCCCCATGTCATGCTCTGAAGCATCCAACTGCACTATGAATTCCTTGGAGTAATCAGGGGCCCTGAGGACAGGGGCTGTGCACATGGCTTCCTTGAGAGAATCAAAGGCTTTCTAGCAAGCCTCTGCCCAGTTCACCAATCGGGGCTGCTTCTTAGAATTCAGCTCAGTTAAGGGGGCAACCATGGTGCCATATTCCTTATCAAATCCCCTGTAGTAACCAGGGAGGCCTAGAAAGGCTCTCACTTCCGTTTGGGTTCTAGGTGGTTGCCAAGCCATGATTGTTTCAATCTTGACCTGGAGGGGCTGCACTTTGCCACCACCTACCAGGTGTCCTAAATACACCACGGAACCCTGCCCAATCTGGCACTTATTGGCCTTAATCATCAGCCCTGCCTGTTGCAGGGCCTGGAGCACCTCGTGGAGGTGAAGCAGGTGTTTCTCCCAGCTGGCACTGTAGATGGCAATGTGGTCTAAGTAGGCGGCACAGAATTCCTCTTTACTAGCCAGGACCCTCTTAACCAACCAGTGGAAGGTAGAAGGGAATTCTTCAAGCCAAAGGGCATCACCCAGAACTGATGATTTCCCTCAGGGGTTGAGAATGTTGACCTGTTTTTGCCCCCTCAGGCAATCTGCCAGGACCCTGATGTCAAATCAAAGGTACTGAGGACTTTGGTAGCATCTAGCCTGTCAATTAGCTCATCAGCTCTGGGGATGGGGTGTGTGTGTCAGTCTTTGTGATATTGGGAGTCTTTGGGAATTGAGACCGCAGTAGTTCACACAGAACTAAAGTTCTGATTTGACGCCCAGTGGGGCAGCCTTTTTTTACCAATACTACTGGGCTGGACCAGGGACTGTTAGAGGTTTTAATCACCTGTAAAGCTAGCATCTTGGCCACTTCCTCCTTGATGCGGACCTTCAACCTGTCTGACAACCTGTAAATGTTGTTCTTTACAGGGGGACTGTCTCCTGTGTCAACATCATGGATGCACAAATGTGGGAGTCCAGGAATGAGGGAAAACAGGGAGGAAAACTGTTACCTCGCTGGCTTAGGGTCAGGGAGTCAGAGAGGATGACACTCTGCAGTGACCCATCACTTTCCTGTGCAGTGAGGAGGTCAGAGAGTGGTTCACTGTCCTCCTCCACACCCTCATCTGTCACAGGGAACATGCTTATTTCAGACCTCTCAAAGTGAGGCTTGAGCCTGTTCACATTGAGCACCCTTAGGGGTCTCCTAGGGGTCTGGAGGTCCACTAAATAAGTGGCCTGCCCTTTGCACTCCTTTACTTCACATGGGCCAGACTAGCCATCCTGGAGAGCTCTGGGCTCTACTGGAGTTCATGGCCCATATTTTGTCACCAAGTTAAAACTCCACCAGAGTGGCCTTCTGGTCATACCAGTGTTTCATTACCTCTTGAGTGGCCTCAAGGGGGCTTTTGGCCTTTTTCCAGAAGTGTTGCATCTGGTTGCAGAGGACCAACATGTAGCTGACCACATCCTGGAGGGCTTTCCTGGGAGCTTTCTCCCAACCCTCTTTATGTTATATTATGTTAATTGACTTGTATAGCGCCATCTACCTGAAAGGCTTTGCAGCGCTTGACGGACAACAACATAAGCCGAGGGTCGGCACAATAATGCCTAAAAGAGCCAGGTTTTTGTGGCCTTTCAGAAATCAAGTTCATGTCTAAGTAGCCGAATGCTAAGAGGGAGAGAATTCCACAGTTTTGCCCCTAAATATCCAATTGCGGTGCCGCCCCATCTAGCTTTTTTGATTTTAGGCAAAGTGACCAAGGCTAATGTGGCAGATCTAAGGACTCTGTTTGGCTTATAGAAGGTGGCAAGATTTTTTAATAGGTGGGGACCCCTATCATGAAGTGATCTATGGATGAAGCATAAAGTTTGACATTTTATACGTTGCTCCACAGGGAGCCAGTGGAGGGAGGCCAAGTCCGGTTTAGCTGAGGTATGCCTTGGAATATCTAATAAGAGGCGTGCTGCAGCATTCTAGACTACCTGTCATTTCTTAATCACAAATTTGGGGGAACCAAGGAACAAACTATTGCCATAGTCAAGTTTAGACATAATAATTGCTTGAACAGTAAGTCTTTTTACGAGAGGAAGAAGTATTCCAAAAACCTTTCTTAGCAGACTTAGTGATCCAAAGAAAGAGGCGGAAACTTTCTTGGCGTGATGTTCTAGAGTGAAAAGGGGATCTAACCAGATTCCCAGACTTTTAAGGTACTTCTTGAGAGGAGGCAAGTCCCCCAATAGGAAAGGAAGTAAAGGAATGTCGACTGGATCGGAGTAGTGGCCTAAAATCATTATTTCTTATTTGTTCCCATTCAGTTGGAGCATACTGTTTGTCATCCAACATGCAACTGCACATAGACATGGAGACAAGGGATGATCCTATTGTCCCTCCATTAGTGGAAAAAGACACCACTAACTGGGTGTCATCTGTATAGGAAACAGATGAGAGACCAAAGGATTCTACCAGCACCGTCAAGGGGGCCAAGTAAATATTAAATAGCGTAGGGCTATGAGAAGATCCCTGTGGCACCCCACAGCTCCAGTTGAACCTATCGGACAAATATGGTCAGTCCAGCACCTGAAAGGACCTATCCTCAAGGAATGAGGTAAGCCAGCTGAGAGCTAAACCATTAATTCCTACATCCCTCATCCTATGGGTGAGGGTGAGTTGGTCCACAGTATCAAGTGCTGCACTCAGGACCAGGAGTATCACGGCTGTCATCTGGCCCTGATCCATCGGCATTTTTGCATCTTCCATAACAGCTATCAGAGCTGACTCTGTACTATGAAGGGGCCTGAAACCCATCTGAGTAGGGTGAAGGATATTGTTACTTTCAAGAAACGTGGATAATGAGGAGTTGATATACTTATCCAATAATTTTGCCATTATAGGAAGTAGTGATATGGGCCTATAGTTGTTAAGATCAATGGCGTCCAGGTTGGATTTTTTCAACAAAGGCTTAACTATAGCGTGTTTCCACTGTTCAGGGACAATAACCTTGACAAATGAGGAGTTCAGTAATTCTGTTAGAACCGGAACAATGGCCGAAGCCCCAAGAGATAGTACGAACGGGGAGCAGGATCAAGGGGAGAGCCTGACTTCAGTGTCGCCAGGAGAGAGATAGTCTAGTCTTGAGAGAGAGGGGGGAAAAGCAATATCGTAGCTTTACCATTCAAGAGTTGTTTTGCCTGTACCACCTGCTTGGCCTTCTCCTTCGAGAGATTCAAGTAAATGGTACTAATTTTTTGTTGAAAGAACCTAGCTAAATTGTTGCAGTTTTCTTCTGAGGCTTCAACTAGATTACCCTCTGAAGGGGGCTGAAGAATTATTTTAAGGTCCTGGAAGACCTCTTTAGGGGCACCGAGGCCTGTTTAATTCTACTAGAGTAGTAAGCCCCTTGTTCGGATCTTAATTCTGTATGATAGAGTCTGATTGATTTCCTATATTCCTCTCTGGTCATTGGGTCTAGAAATTTCCTCCACTTTCTTTCTAGAGACCTGCACTTTCTTTTAAGTGATAGCAGGTCAGGGGTAAACCACTGCCCGCCAGTTTTCCGACAGGCGACAGTAGTTGTCCTGTATGGGAGAAAGGTATCTAGACAGTCGGTAGTCCAATCATTAAAAGGATCGGTGTTTATCTCATTTTCCTTAAAAGAAACAGGCCTTCCCGCTGTCCAGAAGCCTAATCCATTCCTCTGGATTAAGGTTATGCCAAGGCCTGCAGGACTGAACTGTGGGTTGGGGGAGGATTCTTGCGGTAGCAATAGCTAATTTTAGTGGAATTAAGTAATGGTCAGACCATGCCAGAGGGCGGGAAGGGCTAGAGGAAAGAACAGCTAAATTACTGAAAACAAGATCATGGTATGCCCCTTTTCATGTGTCGGGCCTTTAATCAACTGTCTTGAACCCAGAGCATCCATATCCACCAGAAGACGTCTGGCAGGAATCTGATCAACATTGTCCACCTGAATATTAAAGTCGCCTAGGATAGTCAAATTTGGTCTATTACATATTAAATTGATAAGTCGGTCAGGAAGAGAATTTAGGAAGTTATCTGGGGATCCAGGAGGCCGGTAAAGCAATACTCCTGTGAAAGTAAAGTGAGGATTAACGGTCACTGAAAAGGACATACTTTCGCAATCCGTTAGCTGAATAGGGCGTAAAGTAAGCTTAAGATCTTCTTTATAAATAATGGCCACTCCGACCCCCCTTGAGATAGTTCTATCCATTCTCACTATTTGATAGCCTGGAGGCAATGCCAGGGATATATCAGGCCCATAATGCTTAGAAGCCCCCTTACATGGTAGTCATAGAGAAACTCAAAGGGACTAAACTCTACCCCCATCTGGGGCACCTCTCTGTAAGCAAAGAGAAGGCATGGCAAGAGGACGTTCCACTTATGCCTCATGGCCTCAGGTAGGCCTGCAATCAGGCCCATCAAGCTCTTGTTGAATCTTTCAACTAGACCATTGGATTGAGGGTGATAGGGTGTGGTGAACTTGTAGGTTACACCACACGCATCCCACATGGAGTTCATGTATGCAGACATGAAGTTAGTGCCTCTGTCAGACACTATCTCTTAGGGGAATCTCACAAGGTAAAGATCCCCATTAGGGTCCTGGTTACCACAGGTGCAGTCACAGTCCTCAGAGGGATTTCCTCTGGGTAGAGAGTGCCATGGTCGACCACAACCAGGATAAACCTGTTACCTAGGGCTGTCTTGGGGTCCAATGGACCAATGATGTGGATGCCCACCCTTTCAAAGTGGGTGCCAATGACGGGAAGTGGGATCAGGGGAGCCTTTAGCTTTTACGCTGACTTCCCGCTGGCCTGGCAGGTGGGACGTGACCGGCAGAATGTATTTGAGGCTGTCTTAATTTAGGGCCAATAGAAGGGGGTGACAAGCCTGGGGAAGGACTTGTCTTGCCCTAACTGTCCTGCCAGGGGTATGTCCAAGCCCAGTACGAAGGCCCAGTAACACTGGGGGATCAGCAGCACAAATGCTGGCCCAGTACCCAGAGCCTTAGGCTCACTATATAGAAGATCATTCTCCCAGTAAATCAGGTGATCCCCAGAGGCTTCACCTGCTGCATCAGCTGAAGCCTGTTGCCTCAAGCCCTCAGGAGTGGAACACTCTTTCTGCACTTTGCTGAATTCCTCCCTGGTGGGCCCACCCTCTACTTGCCAGCCAGCAAGCTCAGGTGGATCACCTAGAGCAGTAATGTCCTTTCTGGTTGGCTCAGTGGCCTCCTTCTCAGGCACCCTGTCAGCCTCCACCGTGGGAACTTCTGGGACCGGTTTCCCATGCCCTGTGCCCCTACCCTTGGCAGCTGTCTGGCTCCCTTGTCTCCCCTCCCGGGGAGCCATGGACTGTGTGGTCATACAGACCCACTCAGGCAATCCCATAATTTCCAAGAGAGTCCTGAGCTCTACCTCTCTCTAGGTAGTGGGTTCTAGGTCATTGCCTAACAGACAATCTACAGGCATGGCAGGGCTCACAGCTACTTTCATAGTACCAGAGACCCCCCACCCCACTCAAAGGGAACCAGAGACACCGGTAGATGGCTCTTGCAATTGTCAGCAATTATGACTTGGTGAAATGTGTTCAGAAGGACTTGCTCTGCTGACACC
Organism: Pleurodeles waltl; assembly: GCF_031143425.1. Taxonomy (NCBI): domain Eukaryota; kingdom Metazoa; phylum Chordata; class Amphibia; order Caudata; family Salamandridae; genus Pleurodeles; species Pleurodeles waltl. The sequence continues at coordinate 764,188,882 of NC_090444.1, read as the reverse complement.
AGCTGACACTTGACAGCAGTCATGCTGGCTCCTATGTCACATAGAGCCTCCACTCATTGGTATTGGAAGGCATGTGGGCTTTTGGCACCATGGCCCTCATTACAACCCTGGCAGTCAGTAATAAAGTGGCGTTAATACTGCCATCAGGCCAGCGGCCAGGCCAACGCCAAATTATGACCACAGTGGAAACAGCTCAGACAGACAGCCACTTTAACACACTGCCCACCAGGGCGGAAACAACAGGCACCAAGGTGGTAGCCACCTACAGCCAGAAGAAAGACAATGTTCTGCCAACTGTATTAAGACATGCAAATCCACCACCTTTTCCGGGCAGTAGCAACACTGCACAGAAGGGAAACGAATCACCGGTGGAGACTCAGGGAAGAACCACGCCACCATGGAGCCCGAGTTGAATGTCTTTCCCATGCTCTTCTACGTGCTGCCCCACTATGAACACCAACAACAGCGAAGACGACCATGGTGAGTACAGCCGCCTAGCACACAGGGGGGGGGAGGGGAAGGAAAAAGAGAGTGACACACACATGCAACACACAGCACCCCCACTTCCAACACCATACACACAAGCAGATGCAGTAACATGACATATTGACCCCGTATCCCTCAGGAATAATGCAAGGACAACACCAATAGATTAAAGTGAGTTTAATAAGATAAATATTGTAGGAATACATACATCCAAATAAAAAGTATATACATATTTACAAATCAAGGGACACTGCTAAGTCCTCAATGTTCGTGGGCCACATCACAAAGTCATCGGCCCCACCTCACTTCTGCAACAACACGGAGAGAACAATGCAGGTTCATCAGGTCAAAAATAGGCAGGCACCTCAGGGGACGGGGAATGGGGGGACACCTCAGCCGGAAGATGGTACAGCGCCACTGGTCCTGGAGGGAACATCATGCCCATTGCTCTGTTCTGGGGAGTGCAAGGCCACAGTCTCTAAAGTGGGTGACTTGCCCACTGGCTCTGGAGAGGGGCAACATGCCCATTGCTCTGTCCTGGGGAGTGCAAGGCCACAGTCTCTCGAGTGGGTGACTTGCCCACTAGCTTTGGAGGAAGCAACATGCCCATTGCTCTGTCCTGGGGGGTGCAAGGCCACAGTCGCTCAAGTGGGTGACTTGCCCACTGGTCCTGGAGGGTGCAACATGCCCATTCCTCTGTCCTGGGGAGTGTAAGGCCACAGTCTCTCAAGTGGGTGACTTGCCCACTGGCTCTGGAGGGGGCAACATGCCCATTGCTCTGTCCTGGGGAGTGCAAGGCCACAGTCTCTCGAGTGGATGACTTCTCCACTTGTTCTGGAGGGGGCATCGTGCCCACTGAGCTTCATCCTGGGGAGGATGGGGTGAGTGGATGACTTCTCTACTGGTTCTGGAGGGGGCATCGTGCCCAGTGATGCAGATCTCGGGGAGTGCAAGGTCACAGTCAGCTGGGTGTCAATCCCACAGGATTAGCAGGGGCCAGGCCGCACAATAGCCCATGGACTCATGACTACACACTGTCCGTCAGCGGAGACGGCTGTTCAGTGCTGGCAGTGGTGCTGCTGCTGGTAGTGGTGGGGGGAGGCTCCAGCCCATCCCCTGCAGCCTCAGACGGCTGCCCACTGGGGCTGCTGCTGGTGGTGGTGTTGCTGGTAGTGGTGGGGGAGGCTTCAGCCCATCCCCTACAGCCTCAGAGGGCTGCCCACTGGGACTGCTGCTGCTGGTGGTGGTGGCGGTGCTGCTGGTAGTGGTGGGGGGAGGCTCCAGACCATCCCCTGCAGCCTCCGACGGCCGCCCACTGGGGCTGCTGCTGCTCGTGGTGGTGTTGCTGGTATTGGTGGGGGGAGGCTCCAGCCCATCCCCTGCAGCCTTGGACGGCGCCCACTGGGGCTGCTGGTTGTGGTGCTGCTGGTAGTGGTGGGGGAAGACTCCAGCCCATCCCCTGCAGCCTCGGAGGGCTGCACCACCATGGGTGGTGGTGGGGGCTCCCACTGAGTTCCAGCACCAGGCCCCTTGTCCTTACTTGCTGCTAGTGCAGGCCCCTTGCCCTTCCTGCCAGCAGCTGGGGATGGCTCATTGCCCCTTTTGGCAGCAGCTGGGGCTGGCTCCTTGCCCTTTCTTCCTGCAGCTGGGGCTGGTTCCTTGCCCTTCCTTCTTGCAGCTGATGCTGGCTCCTTGCCCTTCCATCCTGCAGGTGGAGCGGTCTCCTTGCCCTTCCTTCCTGCAGCCTTGCCCTTCCTTGAAGCAATTGGGGCAGGCACCCTTTCCGTCTGGCTGGCTGGTGGCCGGGATCCTTTCCCACTTGGAGTTGCTAGGGACACTGCTGTCCCCATGGACTGGGTGGCTGAGGTGCTTGCCTGGGTTTTGACAACCCTGGCCTGATGTGAGGGATGGGGGGGAAGGGGTAGGGAAGAGGTCAATGGTGGGGAGGAAAAGTTGCTTAGAGACATGGGGGCGGGAAGAGGGAGAAGGTTTGGGAGTGGTGTGTTCAATGCAGCCAACTACAGGTCTTTCCTATGTAAACATTACTGTACAGTTTAATTGCAATGTTTGTACCTTGTTAAACGAATACATTTTTAAATCATTTGACATACACCATACTTGTATTTTTTCTAAGTGTATTTCTTGCAGTACTCTGAAGAAGAGGGGGTAGGGCAATGGGCTGGGTTGATGATGGAGGAAAGTCCAAGGTAGAGTCCAGTCTATTTGTATCACAGATGGAGTGTCCGAGGGGGCATAGGAAGGGGAGCAATGGCAGTTCAAGGTGGACAGGGTGACAGAGTGGGACACAAGGGTGACAATCAGGAGAGTCTTATTTCCAGGCAGGGTCTTGGAAATAGTCTCTGACTTCTGCCTGGATCACAGGGAACGTTTGCGGGGTAGTTCACCTTCTGCAGGGGGAGGGGTGCTGGTGGCTTCTTGGTCCTTTGGCGGGCCTCCTGTCCATTAGCAGCAGCGGAGGTGGAGGGCTGTTCAGTAGTCAGGGTAGTGTCAGGGGCCTGTTGGTGTGCCACTGCTTCCCTCATACTGTTGGCCATGTCTGCCAGCACCCCTGCAATGGAGACCAGGGTGGTGTTAATGGACTTCAAGTCCTCCCTGATCCCCAGGTACTGTCCCTCCTGCAGCTGCATGTTCCCCTGCATCTTGTCCAGAATCTGGCCCAGCGTATCTTGGGAATTTTGTAAGCTCCCAGGATCGTGGTCAGTGCCTCATGGAGGGTCGGTTCCCTGGGCCTGTCCTCCCCCTGTCGTACAGCAGTCCTCCCAGCTTCCCTGTTGTCCTGTGCCTCTGTCCCCTGAACCGTGTGCCCACTGCCACTGACCACAGGTCCCTGATTGTCCTGGGTTTGTGGGGTGCCCTAACGGTCTCTGTAGTGGTGGACATACTGTTGATTGACGTGTTCTGGGGACAGAGGTATGGGCCAGCTGGGTGGGTGCTGTGGTGGTGTTTTCTGAGGGGGGGAGGCTCTGTGGTGGTGTGAGACTGTGGCTGGGTAACTGACTTTCCAGAGGTCCCTGATGGGCCAGGTTGGTCATCCAGATCCAGGTGAGCAGAGCTGCTGTGGGCCTCTTCGGTGGGGGGACTGGATGTTGCTGGCACCTCTTCTCCGGTGACATTGGCTGGGATACTTGTGGGGATGTAAATGCAGTGTTATTGTTTCTGTGTGTGACATCTTGTGCATGGGTGGGTTGCCCTCTATGGTTGTTATTGCCCTGGCATCTTTGCCTTGTGTGAGTTGTTATTTGGTGGGCTAGCTGATTGTCTCTAGTGTGCATGCTTTAGTGATGAGTGTCCCTGCAGGGCTGTGAGGGGTGTCCATGCATTGGTAGAGCATGCAGGCCTTGGCATTGGGATGAGTGAGATGTGATTGTGGGGTGTTTGGGAAGTGGTGGAGTGATGGGAGTGAGTGTGGGGGTATTTGATGGCATACAGGTGGGGGGTAGCAGTAGCAGTATAGAGTTGACTTACCAGAGTCCAGTCCTCCTGCTACTCTTGCAAGGCCCTCAGGATGCATGATTGCCAAGACTTGCTCCTCCCATGTTGTTAGTTGTGGGGAAGGAGGTGGGGGTCCACCGCCAGTCCTCTGTATTGCGAGTTGGTGTCTTGCTGCAATGGAATGTACCTTCCCCCATAGGTCGTTCCGCCTCATCCTGATATCATCCCTTGTTCTGGGGTGCTGTCCCACGGCGTTGACCCTGTTCATGATTCTCTGCTATAGCTCCACCTTGCTAGCAATTGATATCTGCTGGACTTGTGATCCAAATAGCTGTGGCTCTACTCGGATGATTTCCTCCACCATGACCCGCAGCTCCTCCTCAGAGAATCTGGGGTGTCGTGGTGCCATGAGTGTAGTGTGAGTCGTGTGTGTGAGGGTGTGTAGGGTGATGTGTTGGGGTGTGTGTTGTAAGGTGCGTGGGTGGTGTATAGGTGATGGTGGTGTTTGGGTATGGTCTTGTCAGTAGTCGTGATGTCAGTCTGTTGGCAATAGTTTGTAGTCGTAAAGGGTTGTGGGTAATGTGGGTGTGTGTTTTATAGTAGTGTGGGTGTGTGGTTGTGGTGTGTGTACGGGTGTCAGGTGTGTGTAGTTTGAATTGTCCAATGTGGTGTTGTTTTGTTTGAGTGTGTGTATTGTGAGCTCGCTGTATGTACCGCCAATGGTTTACCGCCATTGAATGTCCGCTGTGGTGATTCGTGGATCATAATGTGATGGACTTTGTTCTGCTAGCGTAACGGTGTGGGTTTTGCTACCACCACCTTATCACTGACCTTTGGTCTGGCGGATCTGTGTGTGTGTCTGAATCATAATATGGTTAGAGGATATCTGCGGCGGCGACGGCTATATGTTGGCGGCAGTCTGCATGGCAGTAAGTGGAATTTACCGCCAATGTCATAATGAGGGCCCATATCTGTATTCCTCAGGGACACTAGGGTTACCTCTGTCTGTTCCCCAAAACTATCTGGGACTACCTCCTCCCTGAGCGCTAAACTAGCCAATCCAGGTGTCTGCCCTCCTGTGGGGGACTTTGTCCTTTTTGGACATTTGTAGTCACCCTTAGAGTGACCATACTTGGAGCACTCCGTACATTAGGGTACAAACCTCCCTGTCTTGTTATCAACAAACCCTTTCTTCTTAGGATCAGACTGGGGCTGGCTACACACTATTCTCTTGGAAATTATTTTGGGGACCATTAGAGAACTCCTTATTTTTCTCCCCCCTCTTCCTCTGTTGGGAACCCTGACCACCTTTGTGGGTTTCCCTCCAGATACCTTTTTTGGACACTCTGGGGCTAACCCAGAGGTCCGCCTCCTCAGCAAGCTTCCTGGGGCCAGTCAGCATACTGTCAACAAAGTGCTGGCTCAACTCTACAAAACAAATACTGAGCAGGATTAAATTGTACAACCCAACAAAATCACTGATTTTGCTGCCACGCACCCAGCCATTCAGTGCCTTTCTGGAGTAATCAATGAAGTCTACCCAGGATTAGTTGGGGAGCTTGTTACTGTCCCTCAATCTATGGCAATACTTCTCAGGGGTCAGTCTAAATTTGGCGATTCAAAATAGCTTTCATGGGAGTGTACTCATTCTGGTCTCCAAACTATAATGTCAAAAGTGTGTCCTTTCCAAGTGTAGGCATGTGTTTCCACAGACACGGCCCCCAGTGCTCTTCAGGAACCCCATGTGCCCTCAGTGCAACATCATAACAAGAATACCACTTATCAATGTCATCTCCCACCATATAACTGTCAACCAAATCCTTGGGTATACAAACCACCTTGTCACCAGCAGGTGCTGCATGTATGCTGCCACCACCACTGCTGGATTCAGACTGCATAGTTCATGAGCCAATAGAAGTTTCTTCTCAGCTAGGCTATTTCAGCCTCAGCTTGTTTTGCTTCCCGCTCAGCTTTCCTCTCCTCTGCCTCCATGTTTAATCTTGCCAACAGCCTCCTCAATTCTCTCTCCTCTCTCCTTTCCGGGATCAAGCCGTGACTTGAGACACTGCTCCTTGCTCTCGCAGGGGGCACAAATCCAGGGGCAAGATGTTGGCAGCTTTTCAGGAGAGCCATTCTCTTGCTCCCCCCAAATCAGTATGCTCTTGAGAGTGGGATTCTGCCCAGGCACTCAGCGCCTTATGGTACTCCACGGATAGGTACCCCTATACCCTTTCAAAAGCCCTTAAGCTGGGTAACTGTGTTCTCCAGTTTAGCCATGTTATACTCCCCGGCTTCACTTGTGGACCCAGCAGTGGTAAAGTGCGCATAGTCTTAAAAGCAGCAAAAACAGGGGCATAAAAATGAAGGGAGGCAGGCAAAAAGTTGGGGGATGACTACCCTAAAGCTGTCAGGTCTAACACTCTCAAAATAAGGGTGAACCCTTAAACATATTGGATCAAAGTCTGGAATTCATGATTCCATAAGACACGCCAACAAGACCTAAATGAATTGCTGGATGAGTCAAGAACCTGTGGTTTAGCCATGTGCTAGTTTTCTGAGTTTTGCTTCAGTGATTTGTTTTAGGAAAGGCTTGGAACAGTGTGGGTTTATATAATAACTATGTTGTACTATATTTCTGCATTGAGTGCATATTTTAAAATGTAAATGTTACTGTGAGATAAAAATCTGAACACATTATTTTATTGAAATTTTCAACTTCATCACGGCTGATGATGATGATCACGAGTTTCTCTTCATAGGCTGCTCTGTTTCCTTCTTTAAAATTCTACTTAGTAATTAAATTATTTTCCATAGTGGGAGTACTAGGAACATAACCACTCCCTTTGCTAAAAATGTAATTCATAGGTGACCCTAATTTCTTGATAAGTATGACCCAGAAAAGATATAACCTCTTAGGTGCCATAGTTATTCCCTCCAGTGCTGAGCCCTTTGGCCCTGATTTATACTTTTTGGGGCAAAACGGCACTAACGCAGTTTTACACCAAAAAGTTAGCTCCGGCTTGCACCATTTATGTGCACCAGCCGGGCACCATATTTATGGAATGGTGCAAGCCGGTGAAAAGTGTAGGCTAGTGACGTTAGTCGGTGGGGATGGCAGTATGGAAGAAGAGGGTTTTGCATCAAAAATGACGTTAGGCAGGCTAGAGTAAAAAAAGCTGACCCTAACCTGCCTAGAGTCATTTTCTGACACAAAACCATCCATACCACATGACTCCTGTTTTAGAAAAGACAGGAGTCATGCCCACCACCCCAATGGCCAGCACAGGGGACCAGGGTCCCCTGGGCTTGGCCATTGCACCCTGTGTAATGTATAGGGGCCCATTTCAGGTCCCCCCCTATGGCACTTAAAAAAATAAAATTAAATACTTACCTCTACTTACCTGGGATGTGGTCCCCCATCCTCGGCTGTACCTCTGGTGTGGGTGGGGGTGTCCCTGGGGCCTAGGGAGGGCACCTGTGGACTTATTCCATGGTGTTCCACCACAGAAATAGGCCCAAAGGTCCCCTAACGCCTGCCCTGACCCAAGCATTAAAAAATAGTGCAAAGCTAGCTTTGCCCCATTTTTTGACCCCTCCTCCCTCCCGTGTACCATTTTGCACAGGAGTATAAATAAGGCCTAAGGCCATAGAGTCATTTTTGGCATGAGAACGCCTACCTTGCATCTAATTAAGGCAAGATAGGTTTCCACGTTCAAAAAATGACTTTAACTCCATAAATTTGGCATTAGACGGGTCTAGCGCCAAAGTATAAATATGGAGTTAGTTTTGCAACGAATTACCATTAAAAAAAATGACACTACTTCGGTGCAAACAGAGTATAAATATGCCCCTTTGTTTTTTTACATTTGCATCAGTTTACACTTAAGCCTTTGTAACTAATTTTTCCACAAAGATATCCAGGCTGCATTTGCATCCATTTACCTATATGTTGGGGATTGAAACGTCACTTGAGTATTTACCTTTGAGGGGCTTAAGAAACTAGTCCAAATATGCCATCTGAGAGCACAAAGGAGCAAGATTTACAATCTCTCATCTGACAGATATTTTTAAGTTGATAAAAGTAGCCTGATTTACAGTTTCTCACCTGATGGATCTTTTTACGTTGATGGAGACTTTGAGGGAAGAATGAATATCAAGCAATTTATATTTCTGTAAAACCCATTTGGCCATCATAGGCATTTTTCAAAACCAAAAGAACATTCAACATCAATATCATCTTTCCTCCACTCCAAGGAACCAGTCAGCATTTTTTCCGGTGGTGAGATTTGCGACACCACCTGAATATCTAATCCCACAGAACTTGGACAGCTACTGTAACCTTGAACATTCACCCTGTTCCTGGTACATGATGAATAGGAGACTTCAGTTGCTCATTAGATCTTCAGGTGTCTTGCCTAGATTTCTCTTCTCAGTCCTTACTATCAGCAAACTAATTCTTAGAATAAGACTCCCTTTCTCTAGCTAACAATGTCTTGAAACACACCTGCAAAGACAGAACACACTATCCAATCAAAATACATTCTAAAATTAAGGCCTTTAATCATTTAAAGTTAGCCAGCTTTTAACTTAACATTTAGGGCCTCATTTACAAATTTTGACACAAGGCAGCAGTGCAAACCTTTTTTTCTGCCCTACCTTGCATCAAAACAAAACAGCAGAAAATGTGCAGTATCTACAAGATACAGCACATTCCTGCCCTTGTCCCATGTCCTGGCACACATATTGCTGCCATCTGCCAACGCAGGCACCCTTGCACCATGGTGCATGGGTGCCTGCTTTGCGGGGATGATTACTTTTGTACAGGAAGGAACACCTTCCAGCACAAAAACAATCCCCAGAGGTGTTTTCCTCCTTCTATGTGTGCTGCAGAATGCAGCGCACATAAAGAGAGGAAAAACGGGGAGAAATAATGTTATTTCTCCCCGTTACATAATCTTTACACAACCCCTGGGATGGCTTAGGAAACTGACTCAATCACAGATTTACAAAACCTTGTAAATCTGGGAATGTGTCAGATTCCATGGGTGTTGCATGGAAACACCCACAGCAACACCCATGGAATGCCCATTTCAATGCCGATTAACGAGTGAAAGGGGACCATATCTACAAGGCCGGGTAAAATCACACAAAGTGGCTTTGCCTGGCCTTGTAGATATGTCCCTGCACCCGGCCATTGCAAAAAAGGTGACCCACCAGCGGCACAGGCTGGTTGTAAATGAAGCCCTTAATGTTCATTTCAAATACATGGTTATACATCTATACGTTAACCTTCAGAATAAATGTAAGCCATGAAGATGAGGAATGCATGCTACTTCAATAAATGCAAATTACAGTGTAAATGTAAATGAACATTACTGTGTACATTTACAAAACTTCAGTCTTTCAGGGTTTATATTTCTTCATTATAATGTTTAAATATGCTTGCACAATAATAAGATCGAGGCACACAGCAAATATAACATCAAATACGCATATTGTATGATGATGTGTAAAGGGTGGATTCTAAATTGCACTATGCCACAACTTTTTGTGTGTTTGTTTCTGAAAAAGTGGAAGAGTGGTGTGCCAAAAAGTGTATTTATTTTTACATAAAAGGGCATCAGCCAAGGGCTTGCTGTGCTGAGATCATCTTTCCAGGTGACGTTTTTTGTTATTAAATTGGTAGTCAAATATTCATATTGTTTCACTTTTCACTTGTAGTTTGTGATGAACACGGATATGAAACGCATGGGTGAACCCGGAAATGTATACATCTCCGAAAACTAGGAAAATTCTGAATTCACCAGAGGTCATTTGTATAGGTACTCCTGATAAAACTAATCATTGAAATTGAAAAATAAAGAATGTAAGTGGGAAACAAAGGAAGTGGACAACATGCTTTTTATCAGTATTTTTTTGCATTACAGACAGATCTACAATAGTTATATATCTTTACATCGGCCAGACTGTTCTAGTTGCAGACATATCGGACGTTTGTAGGTTGTACAAAAACTAACACTACACCGAGTAAGCAACAGCTTACAATTATTTTTAATTTTTTAACCATTTATTACTTCTTAATGAAAAATCCAATGAAGAAAAATTGGGCATGAAGGAAAAGCACCTTTTTGCATGTGCGCAAGAATCTGAGTTTAGAGATAGGGGTTATTGTACTATTTCAATCTCAGATTACCCATAAAGACAGATGATTCTAAGGCTGGTTTTCTGAATTGTGTTTTTGTGGACACTGACATGCAATTGGAAGCCACATGTACAGATAAATATAACAGACACTAGCAAATGCCCCACCATCCTGCATCTCCAAACTTTCCCTGATAAACAAGGTATCTCATGTGTTGATGGGCCAGTTGCAAGGGACAGTAAAAATGACCAATGACGCATTCATGGTAGTTGTTGTCTGCCATATATCACCACAGAACCTAAGATACAGCATACTGACAAGGCCCAAATAGGCCGAAACTGGTCTGGGATTGCTTGCATTCCAGTTCTGAGGGGACCGGACAGTTCTAATTGGACAGAAAAAAGACTGCCCGACTGACGCTGCATGGTGATTAAATAACTATAGGCTAGATTGCAGCCTAGGGTAATATCTGTGGCTGGAATTAATTAAAGCAATCCACCCATCACTTGTTTGTGTTATTCAGTATTTGGTATCGGAGTAAACCAGCACCCAAGGCAAGCTAATGATCCCATATATTTCTGAAAACTAGAGACCTGCTGGAGTCCAGGGTGCGGTTTCTTTTTCTTACTTAATAAGTCTGTCACCCAGAATATGAAAGCCTCTTTAATATTTTAGGGTTGTGGGTTGGTCCATATTTGAGCTTGGGGCTACCAGCACTCAAGGAGAACGAACCAACCTCAAAGGTCAAAGCTAGAAATGTGAGCGGTTTAAGGTAGTTTGGTTTGCACGGATTCCACTAGGGTTTCTTATCAAAAAGGGCCTGCAACCATCAAACTTTGGGTAAAAGCACAGAATTTCACATATTTATATGGGGGAGAGTTCTAGAATGGAAAACGTCCTAACACCTAGCAGTCCCATACTTCATCAAATAAACATAGTATCAGACTTGTGAGGGTTGGCTCATCACCTAGGACAAATAGGCCCACAAAACGTGACAGTGAAACAATTACACAAGTTGCTTAGATTTAGATCCGTGTCTGGGATGGAGGAAGCTGCTGTACTAGGGCACAGAGTTGGCAGCTAGCATTCAGGGAAATCTACTAACCCATAACATTTCCGAAAACTGGAATGTATGATGGAACAACGCATGCACTTTCCACACATGCCTTCACAATGCGGTAAGTACAACGCATAGTCATTACCACGCGTGCACTTACCACTAAATGTTTTTACCACGCATATGCTTTTACCACACATGTCTTTACCTTGTAAAGTTCATAGTAAAGGCACAATTGGTAAAGGCATATGCATGGTAATATATATATATATATATATATATATATATATATATATATATATATATATATATATATGTATATATATATATATATATATATATATATATATATATGTGAATATCTATATATATATATAAATATATATATATATATATACACACACACACACAGACACACACACCTTTCCAATTCCACCCAAAAACCCTACCTACCATAAACCCTAAAAATTACCTTACTAGCCCAAAACCCATACCCCCTAAAACATTAACACCCCTTACCACCCCAAAACACATGCTCACCCTAATCCCTAAAAATGCAATTACCTCCCCAAATACCATAACAACTCCAAAACCTAAAAATTTTCTTACCACACCTAGGCCCTGATTTATACTTTTTTGGTGCAAAACTGCACTAAAGCAGTTTTGCACTAAAAAGTTTAGCACCGACTTGCACCATTTCTGTGCACCAGCCATGCACCTAATTTATGGAATGGTGCAAGTTGGTGCAAAGAGTAGGCTAGCGTCAACAAAAATGACGTTAGTCGGGTGGGGCTGGCGGTATGGAAGAAGGTGGTTTTGCACCAAAAAATTACATTAGGCAGGTTATAGTAAAAAAAATAACTCTAACCAGATTAGCATCATTTTATGGCACTAAACCTACCATGCCACATGAATCCTGCCTTAGAAAAGTCAGGAGTCATGCCCACCACCCCAATGGCCAGCACAGGGGACAAAGGTCCCCTGGGCATGGCAATTGCACTCTGTGCCATGTATGGGGGCCCATTTCAGGCACTTTAAAAAATAAAATAAAATACTTACCTCTACTTACCTGTATTTACCTGGGATGAAGTCCCCCATCCTCCACTGTCCCTTTGGTGTGGGTGGGGTGTCCCTGGGGCCTGGGAGGGCACCTGTGGGCTTATTCCATGGTGTTCCACCATGTAAATAGGCCCACAGGTTCCCTTACGTCTGCCCTGACCCAGGCGTTAACAAGTGGGGCAAAGCAAGCTTTGCACCATTTTTTGACCCCTCCTCCCTCCGTGCACCATTTTTGCATGGGAGTATAAATATGGCATTAAGCCCATAGAGTCATTTTTTGCATTGGAACGCCTATCCTGCATCTCATTAAGGCAAGGTAGATTTCCACATCCCAAAAATTACTTTAACTCCATAAATAAAGTATAAATGCAGTTAGTTTTGCACCGAATTAGAGTTTAAAAAATGACACTAATTCGGTGCAAACAGAGTATAAATATGTCCCCAAATCCCATACCCAACCTGAAACCTAAACACCTCTTACCACGCCAGATCCCATACCCACCCTAAAACCCCAAAATGTCCTTACCATGCCAAATTCAATACCCACCCTAAAACCTAAAAATATCCATACCACCCAAAAGGTCATACCCACCCTCTAATCTAAAAATGCCCCAAGCACCCCAAAACCCATTCCCACCCTAAAACCTAAAAATACATAACCATCCAAAACCCCATATCCACCCTAAAATCTAAAAATGCCCTTACCAACCCAAAACCCATACCCACCATAAAAATTAAAAATGCCCTTACCACCCAAAAATCGATACCCACCCTAAAATCTAAAACTGCCCTTACCACTCCAAAACCCGTATCCACCCTAAAAGCTAAAAAGTTCCCAACCACCCCAAAACCCAAACCCACTCTAAAACCTAAAAATGCCCTTAGCACCCCAAAACCCATACCCACCCTAATCCCTAAAAATGCACTAACCACCCGAAAACCCATACCTACTCTAAAACCTAAAAATACCCTTACCACTCAACAACCCATACCCACCCTAAAACCCAAAAATTCCCTTACCATCCCAAAACCCATACCCACCCTAAAAACTAAAAATGCCCTTATCACCCAAAAGCCATACCCATCCTAAACCTTAAAATGCCCTTACCACCCAAAAACCCATACCCACCCTAAAAACAAAAAATGCCCTTACCACCCAAAAACCATACTCACCCTAAAACCTTAAAATGCCCTTACCACCCAAAACCCCATACCCAACCAAAAACCTAAAAATGCCCTTGCCACCCCAAAACCCACACCCACCCTAAAACCTAAAAATGCCTAACCACCCCAAAACCCATACCCACCCTAAACCCTAAAAATGCACTTACCACCTGAAAACCCATACCTACTCTAAAACCTAAAAATACCCTTACCACTCAACAACCCATACCCACCCTAAAACCTAAAAATTCCCTTACCAGCCGAAAACCCACACCCACCCTAAAACCTAAAAAATGCCTAACCACCCAGAAACCCATATCCACCCTAAAATCTCAAAATGCCCTTACCAACCCAAAACCCAAACCCACCCTAAAACCTAAAAATGCCCTTATCACCCAAAAGCCATACCCACCATAAAACCTAAAAATGCCCTTACCACCCAAAAACCCATACCCACACTGAAACCTAAAAATGCCCTTACCACCCCAAAACCCATACCCACTCTGAAACCTAAAAATGCCCTTACCACCCAAAAACACATACCCACCTTAAAACCTAAAAATGTATTTACTACCAAGAACCAGTACCCACCCTAAAACACCATATATATATATATATATATATATATATATTTATATATATATATGTATATGTATGTATATATATATATATATATATATATATATATATATATATATATATATATATATATATGAGAAACACCAATCAACCCACTTACTCACTTAATACCTGTACTTACCTTTAAAATCTTTACCACGCATATCCCTTTACCATTCATGCGTGGTAAAGGTATATTCCTGGTAAAGGCATGCATGGTAAAGCCATGCGTAGTAAATGCATATGTGTGAAAAAGGCATTGTGGTAAATGCACTGCGTTGCATTTGCCGCATTGTAAGTGTTGTTTCTCCTGAAAACTAGACATCTGGGTGAGTTTAATATGGTGTGGCTTGCATGGATCCTATACTTTTTCTTACTTAGTATGCCCTGTAATTGTCAAATTTTTGGTAAAGACAGAGACCTCTTTTGCATATGAGGGAAAGCTGTGAAATGTGTGTGCAGTGGCAAAGTTCTAACACCCAAACTTTCCATGCATCATTTAATGAAATGTGGGAGGTCGAGATCTTCTAGGGACTTCACTTGAGTGGGGGTTAGCAGCTCCGGGGGGGGGGCGTAAAGCTGTGCGTAATAATTTGCAAATCTTTGTTTAATTGATTTTTGTTCAAATAAATGACTCCCATCTATGTCTTCTATCTCCATTATCACTGATTGCTGTCTCGGCGGGGCCGCCATCCAAGCTAAGAGTGAGCTCGCCTTATCTCCCTCTGTGTGTTGTCTGTCTAGATATTTCTTATGGTCAAATTTGCATAGTATTTCTGTGGCTTCCGCGACTTTCCCCTTAATAGTTGTGGTGTCAGAGGCAACTTCTGGGAGATCGGGGCTCTGGCGCTCTAGTTCTCTAAGGGTTCCTTCAAATTTTTGGATATCTTGTTCCAGTGATCTCCTCACTCCAACATTGTCTGCTATACATTTTCCTCGAATTACGGTCCTAAAAGTCTCCCATTCTATCGCCCTGCTAGATGCTGTTCCTGTATTGAGATTGAAAAAATCCTTAATGGATTCGGATATGGAGCATTTGAATGCTTCATCTTCCAGCATTTCCGCTCTTAGTCGCCAGGTTGGGATGCAGGTTCTTTCCCTCCCCCAGGACAATGAAATCATGAATGGGTTATGATCGGAGAGGGTACAACATAGATATTCTGCGGATCCCACCACTCTTTGTATCTCGGGGGAGGCTAGGATTGTGTCTAGTCTGACATGTAGGTCATGAATTGTAGAATGGAATGAGTAGTCTCTAGTGGTAGAATGGACATGTCTCCATCAGTCGCTAAATCCCCATTGGTATGGCCAATCAGAGAATTGTTTAGTCGTTTTAATGGTTGGTGATCCCTGTAGAGGGGGGTGAGATCTATCAAGAATGGGGTTCGTAATGCAATTAAAGTCCCCCCCTATGAGGGTAGCTTGGGTAAACCTAGAGCCTAATTCCCTTGAGAGCCTAGTTAGGAAGGGACCCTGTTCTTGGTTTGGGGCATACTCTCCTCCTATTGTAATATCTCTACACGCCAGTCTCCCAGTGATCAGGACATAGCGGCCGTCGTTACCTAGTATCTCTTGGGTTTTTTGGAAGGGGACCCCCAGGCGTATCCAGATCAGCACTCCCCTAGCATAGGCTGAGTAGGATGTCGCGAATACTTGGCCACGCCAACGTTTTGCCAGAGCTCTGACCTCTTGTTCCAGTAAGTGTGTTTCCTGTAATATTGCTATATGGGCACCTCTCCTTTTAAGTTGGTTATAAATTTTACATCTTTTGTTCATATTGTTCAGGCCTCTAACATTCCAAGTAAGAATTTTGTATTTCAGGGGGGAATCCATACTAAACGGTCATAGATGTACACTTTCTGCCCTCCCTTCCCATCCTCTCTTAGGTTCCTCCTTCCTCTTGTTTCTATACAGTACAGAGTGGTTAACTTATTTTGCTGGATGTAGTTCCCCTATTACTCAACAGTTTACTTCCCCAACTCTCCCTCCCCACCCCAGGACTGGTATTTAGAACTATCCCCGTCCAAACTTTTAGATCTAAGACTAGTAACTATTGGGTAAGGCAGTGTACCAGGGACACTAAGCCGGTCTCCAGCTTGGACCTACGAGCCATATACATTCTATTTTAGCCCAATATCAATTAAAACATAGTTCTTGTCACATTTAGATTAATAACTCTTAGCGTTTGGTTTACTCTTCGTGAGTGATTCAGTCCGTTGTAGCAAGGAGTCATCTGGTATTGATAGTACTTAATTTGGAGTTCTCGTCTGTTTTATGCAGCTCTCGCAGTCTGATCATTCCTTTGGTAGCATCTGAGTATCCTTTATTTTTGTTTTTTCCCCTGAGTTGTTGGTTTTTTGAGGTTAAAAGTTCAAAAAAGTTCTTCTGATGACTTCGGAGTTACTTTTGGCATGCTAACTGAAGTGCCTTGGGAAGAAATGGGCGTGTGGCCTGAGTTGGAGTCATGATTAGACAGTGATTCCAGTGATCTCGTAATGGTCTTCGGGAGCGGTTTTCGGCGTCTTCGGCTCTGTTTTCAAGATGTCTCACTCTGGCAGCTAGTTTGTTCAGGTCGTCAGTGTTGGATTTTTGATCTGGGATCAGTTGTTCCAGTGCTCTCTCATTTGCACATACTCTATCTGTCAATTTGCTATGGTCATCTCTTAAGAGAGAGAGATCCGTTGTCAGGGAATCTATTTTTTGTTCTAGTGCTTCCCGGGAGTCTTGTATCGCTAATAGTATTGAGTCCAGCGTGGTTTCTGTGGAAGGTGAGTCGGTGTTTGCCATTCCCGCTTGCGGTTGAGATGAGGGTTTTACCAAAGTAGTGTCCTCTCGTTCAGGTCCTTCTCTTTTCTTGGGTTTACCCATTGTGCAGTGTTCGGTGAGCCAACTTGTTTTTATTAGGGTGTCTGTGTATCCGAGTTCTGGATTCACCCTTAGTGCAGCTACAGATCGTTAGTGTGAGGGCTGTAGGTCAGAGATAGCCAGTAGGCGCTCTGTCTTTTGGCCCAGTGAGCACTGAGACCATGGAAGTGAGCCCACAGGTCCCTTAAAGCCTGCCCTCACCCAGGTGTTAAAAAAACGGCGCACATCAGGCTGAGTGCCGTTTTTTAAGGCCCCCCCCCTCCTGTGCATCAAAATGACACAGGAGTGTAAATAAGACACACAGGCCTTAAAGTCATTTTTTGGACTGGAATACCTACCTTGCATGTCATTAACGCAAGGCGGTTTCCCACATCCAAAAAATGACGCACACTGAGATTTTTTGATGTCTGCGGGGTCGGGCGTCCTAGTTTAAATATGGAGCAAGGTTTGCGCCGAAATTGCGTCAAAATATTTGATGCACATTCAGCGCAAACAGTGTATACATATACCCCTTAGTGTCCTGATCCTGGGCTAGGTTGTCAGAAAAAAGCCTCCATTGAATCCCAATAGGAAAAGCCGTGGGTGCCTGAGGAAAGACTCCATGCAAGGACTCATTGAGAGTCTGGACATTTTTTATTTAGCAAGCTGTTAACCAAATTTGATGGAGGTAGAATGCTGCTACACAGTAGTGTCGATTTTGTAAAACCCTTTGTCTTCCATTGCAAAAGAAGTTATTGATCATTTCATCCTAAAAGAACATTGCCAGGTAGAGGTACTCTTTCACAGCCATGGGCTCTTCTCTTGAGAACAGCATATAGACTCTTCCTATTAATGTCTTAAAATATTTGTATTATACTGTTAGCGTGGTTTGTCAGTTAGCAACTACCGACCTACAGGTTTTACTGTGGAAATTCACTTCCCTAAATCCCAATCCCCGCCACGGTTCACCTTCTGACTCTAAACTTGTGGCTGCTGCATCAAGGTTAGGGTGAAGAGAAGTTGCATTCAGCTCTTGCATAAGTATTTTAAGGGCCAGTTTTGACACTGATCAACTAAAGGGTGCACTTTGCGTCAAAGCCTAACACCAAGTGAAGCCGAAGGGCATACTTACAAGCCCCTACCACCACCTTGCGCTACCCTGGCTTCATTTTGTTTTACATTAAGGCGGCGTTAGAGAGGCCATTTACCCGCGCCTTAGTTACAAAGTGGCACAATGCATGCATTGCGCCACTTTGTAACCGCTTGCGCCACGTTATGCCTGCACCAGGCATAATGTATGCAAAGGGGAGTTCCCCTGCAGGGAGTCCCCAAAAAATGGTGCAGTGAAATTTACAAGATTTCACTACGCCATTTTTTCTCCAATTCTTAATGCTTGCCTAAGGTAGGTGAAAAAAAGTGATGCTCCTGTATTGGCCTATGGGCCTCCCTGTGCTTTGCTGCACTATTAACATTTTGGCACTAGTGCAGCAAAGTGCGACAACAGCCCCAAACATTTTGGCACTGTTTTGGTAACGACCACCATGGTGTGCTGTATTGTAAATACAGCACAACCATGGTGTTGCTAGGGGGCTCAGGGGGACGCAAGAAAAGTGGCGCATCTGAGCCGATGCACCACTTTCTTGTAAATATGCCCACAAGTGCCAAAAACATACTCCATTGCATGTAGGATAGATGCAAAGGCCACCTGTAGATATTTATAATTCAGTGTAGATTTTTACTACAGTCAATCCCATGCTTGAGAGTGTAGCTATTCCTTTGTACCTTGATGTAAGACAGTGCATTTCAATAAAGCAGCTAATTTTAGCATTACCAACTCAGGTTGCATCATAAGAAGCCGACTCTTGGTAAATATGGTGCTGCATTGTTTATTACTATTAGCACATCACAAATATTTTTCATACTGCACTCCATGACATGCAACTATGGCCGAAAGTAATTTTGAGACCTAGTTTTCTTATCATTGAGAGGATATACTACATACAAAAATCATTCAGTCCATAGCACCTGCTTAGCCCGCCACTGTTTGCTCTCTACATTATGTGAGGGAGTCCCTCCTCATACCAGAAACATGTCCATTGAGACTTTGGGCCTGATTTAGGGTTTGGCTGATGGGTTATTCAGTCACAAATGTGACGGATATCCAGTCTGACGTATTACGATTCCCAAGGAGTAACCCCATCCGCCAATCAGGCTCTTGTTGTCCCACTAGTGGAGTTACCACAGTGAGATAATGACTTGCTGTCATTGTGGCAAACCCTATTGTGGGTAACAGCGAAGACTAGCAGTACTAGGCACCAGGCATTTTACCGGTAGCTGACAGAGTGAGCCCAGTTTTGTACTTAGGGTGTTTCCTGCCTGTAACACTTTTGTGCTTTATAAACAAACAATGTAAAATAATTTATTTTAAAGAATGATCATTTCAAAACCATTTGATTCTGAAGTTGTTTAGTTCTGATCCCCTGCAGGGTTAACAGAAAAAACACTGATTTTCAGGGGGAAGAAGGTGCGGGGTCTGCTGATGATTGGCTCATAGAGCTCAGTACATCTCTGATTAGAACACTTATATATTCCTAACATAATATATCTTTATGAAGTGGCAATTGCCACACATTTTAGTTTAGTATATTAAATTATACTATTACATTGAGTGGCAATTCTTAGAAGTGATTCCAGTCATGTGTTTAGAAACATTAATGCCCCCAACACAACTGCCCATATGACAATATTGTTAGTGAACAAAGAGGAAAGTCAGTTGTCTTTTGCCCCCTAGATGTGGCCTAGTGTGTTAGATCTAAAATGAGGACAGGGTGCTCAAGGTCAATAATGTCTGAGAACGTGGCCATTACTCTGGGATTCTGTGCAATAATGGAAATTTTTTAAGGAAAAGTGGGAAGGGCAAAAGATGTGGAAAGGGCATGATCCTCATCCGAAAATGGATTATTGGATGCCCTCAGTCTTGTTTCCTGTATTTTGTGAGCTGCTGAAAAGGCACAGAAATCAGAGGGTCAATTGGCCACAAAAACAATTTCTGTTTGGGCCCATAAGGAGACCTGCTTTCTTGGGAATGCTAACTAGGGGCTTTCATTTCAAAGATGCAAAGGACTGATTCCAAACTTGGAGAACTTGAAGGCCCAGATTTAGGAGCCAATTCTCAGGAGTATCTGTTTGGGGATTGTAGCAAATGAGTACCACTCAGAATTTTTTGCTTATGTCCACCCGGTTTTAGAACCTTTTACTGTGTTCAAGTCTCTCTACCTGAGCCTCATGGTAAAGTTATGGTAATTGAACTAAGGGGCATATTTATACTCTGTTTGCACCGTATTAGCGTCATTTGTTTGGACTCTAATTTGGTGCAAAACTAACTCCATACTTATACATTTGCGCTAGACCCGTCTAGCGCCAAAGTTATGGAGTTAAAGTCATTTTTTGGATGTGGAAATCCTGCCTTAATGAGATGCAAGGTAGGCGTTCCCGTGCAAAACATGACTCTATGGCCTTAACGCCATATTTATACTCCCGTGCAAAAATGGCGCACGGGAGGGAGGAGGGGGCAAAAAATGGTGCAGAAGCTAGCTTTGTCCCATTTTTTAACACCTGGGTCCGGGCAGGCGTTAGGGGACCTGTGGGCCTATTTCCATGGTGGAACACCATGGAATAAGCCCACAGGTGAGGCACCCCCAGGCACACCCCTACCCACAGGGACTGCGGAGGATGGGAAACCACATCCCAGGTAAATGCAAGCAAGTACAGGTAGGTATTAAAATGTATTTTTTAAAGTCCCATAGGGGGCCCTGAAATGGGCCCCCATACATGGCACAGGGTGCAATGGCCATGCCCAGGGGACCCTTGTCCCCTTTGCTGGGCATTGGGGTGGCGGGCATGACTCCTCCCTTTTTTAAGGCAGGAGTCATGTGGCATGGTAGGTTTAGCGCCATAAAATGCTGCTAATCTGGTTAGAGTCATTTTCTTTTACTCTAATCTGCCTAGTGGCATTTTTTGATGCAAAATCCCCTTCATCCATACCACCAGCTCCACCCTACTAATGTCTTTTTTATTGACGCTAGTCTAGCCTTTGCACCGGCTTGCACCATTCCATAAATATGGTGCACATGGCTGGTGCACAGAAATGGTGCAAGGCGGTGCTAAACGTTTTGGTGCAAAACTGCGTTAGTGCAGTTTTGCACCAAAAAGTATAAATCAGGGCCTAAGTGTGTTTACTACCAGTCTCTGCCTTTTAAAATAAGGTTGTTGCTGTGCAGCTAGGGTAAGGGACATTGTGCTGGTTACACATGAATATGTGTGCACCCATGTATGTGCATATGTGTGGACTGTACATTTGAGACTACTAATATGTGCAGCCTGGTAACTGCACACCGGTGGCCTGTAGGGACTCTGTAAGGATTGGTGTTGACCTTGGGTAGGCCTTATAATGTGAATAATTCATAGTGTAGGTCTATAGGGCTTACTTGAAAATCTGTAGTGCTTTTATTGAATTACTTCTCTGACTCAGTACATAATCAGATTCCAGTCCTCTGTCCCCCCTACTGAGGCGAGTTAATTACTTGGCTCCCCAGCAAAGGTAACAAAGGACTCATCACACGAAAGGAGCAATTATAATAGATTGATCAAGTTTTTGGGAGAAGAAATGGGCCAGAGGGAAATCTGTGACTGATACTTAGCTTGTCACACCACACCTGGAATGTGACTGCCCAGGCCCACTGGAACAAAGAGGGGGAAAGCAGACCTCTGGAGCCAACAGAGGGGTTGGCTTTTGGGGTTTTGGTGGAAAGGGAGTCAGGCAGTGATGTCAGCCATGGGCGAAGGTGAGACCATGATAGGAGCTCTTTCCAGAGAAAAAATGAAGTTACCATAATGGATTGTCCCACAATACTATGCAAAGGGTTGGGACAGGAATGAAGGGATGATGAGGCATCCTAGGATTCGGCAGGGGTACTTGAAATCTAGTATTTTCCACCCGCACTAATAAAATAAAAAGGGAGAGAGTTGAGATTGCACTCAACCTAAGAAGTGACAACGGTCGAAAGTATGCTCAGCAGGAAAGTGAAGCCACCTGATGCCTTTCAATGGTGGACTAAGGACTTTGTCACCAGCTGACCCCCAGGACTATGAAGAGTCTTACCAAGGTCTGTAGTGCTGGCTCTATTATCCTCCTTGAGGACCAACTGAGGGAAAAATCTAAGCTCCACTGCCCATTCACATGTACCTTGAAAGATAGCCAGGAGGCTATGGGGCCTGGGGAGTGTGGGCAGGAGAGTGGTCTGCCTGCTGGTAACAGAGGGATGTGCAGGATACTCCCATCAGCAGGAGAGAAGATTCATGAGCCTTGCAGAGAGAAAGAGGAAGCCTGTTGAAAATGCTCCTGGTAGAAGCAAAATGAGTCCAGGATGAAGGTCAACAGCTAAACAAGGCCAGAGTTACATTGCTTTGAAGCTTTGCTCCTTTTTGAAGAAAAACAAGTAAATGCTGTATCTATAAGGTTCACCTCCGGAGTGGACTAGGGCCTAGGAGTCTGCACACTTATACACAATGTATTGTCTTGGGGAGGGTATGTGTTCGACTCCCTCCCTGGGCTTGTTTTCTTCCCTCCAGGGGCCTGCCTGGCCCCAGAGGCTGGTTTGAAGAAAAGTTGAAATGAAAGCCCCCTGTGGTGCCCTAAACTGGTTTGGGGCTCTACCAAAGTTTCACCAATGTGTCCCGGTGGCCTGAAATAGGTGCAGCACCTCACAGGAAGCATTTAAAGAAATTAACCTTGTGGTTCCTGGGAATCAAGAGCATGGCAAAGGAGAAGAGTACACTTGATTTAAGAATTCCTCAGGCAGCAGGTTTTGCTCTTGGGTTCTGAATTGCAGGGGCTCCTAGCAGCTGGTTCTATGGCAGCATTTTGTGGCTTGAAGTAAGAAAAGGAAAACTATGCGGGGATGGGCTCAGACCTCTCTGGGGGAGCTATATGGATATGCCTCACCATTTGGGGGGAGCGGACAGCTTGCCCCTCGCTGCTGCTGCAAGGATTCTGAGTCCTGGGGCCCACCATGCTCATTCTGTCTTGCCCATCAACCCGGGGTGCAAGGTGATGCCCCTACACCACTACATTGGAGGAGCTCACCTTTCCCTCCCCCCTGCCTCTCTTCTCACTGTCATCCGCCCCCTCGCTGTCCCTACCCCGGCCTACTGTCCGACCTCCCCCTTCAATGGTCTTCCCGGCCCATCTCTTTGGCCCCTGGACAGCAAGCAGGTTCTTGGCAATGCAGATTAAAGCATTTTTCCCCCGCGCCCTCTGTGTGTAAGATATCTGACCCTGCTTTTGTTTTAATTTTCTTTTTCCTTTTTGACTTACTTACCCGCCCCATTTTTTAGCCCCCACCTTTGACCTGACCCTTGTCTCCCCCTCTCCCTTTCCTTTCAACCCCTTCTGCTGAGGCCATCACCCCCCTTCTTTGCCATCCCATCTCTTCCTGCCCATCTACACCCCTTCCTTTGTGTCTGCACCCACGGCTCGCTGCTAAAGGGATCAATGCCTTTGATAGTCCTGTCTTGGATTGTCCATGGTCTCACCCACTGTATCCAGAGGGAAAAGGTCCTTGCTTATTTGAACTTGAAGAAGGCTGACATTGCACTTTTACAAGAGACACAACTTATGTGCACTGAGGCTGACAAGCTCAGGAGGGATTGTGTGGGAAGGTGCTCCACTGAAGCCTCACCTGGGGAGGCTCCAGTGCTTCGCAAAGGTAGGGTGGCTATCCTTCTGTGGCGGTCGCTCCCCTACTCTGTTCTAAAAATGTGGTAGGACCCTAAGGGTCTTGATTTTATTGTCCATCTTAAGTTTCTGTACTGGATCATCTGTGTGCCTTGGACCCAGTTCTTGACCGCACAAGTGCCTTTGACAAGGCAGACAACCCAGACAGGACCCTTACGTGTGACCTCCAGGCTGACCACGGCCAGCTGGACACCTGGCACCCAATCCTGGCTGGACTATTTTTTACTTTTGCGTGCTGTCCTGCTAGTGGTGGCCAATATCCTACAAGGCTCACTCTCTGACCTTTCTCCGACCTATCTCTTGCTCAACTTTGATATGATGCACCTGATACGGAAGTCCTGGAGGTTCAATACTTCATACTACCACTTGCCGGATCAAGAGAGGCTTCTGCAGTCTAACCTTCCTATGTACCTGGGTGACAATGAAGGGTCAGTGGAGTCCATGTGGAACCTTTGATCTGCTGTGAAAGCTACTCTCCAAGGGCAGCTCATGAGTGATGTGGTGCTTCACAGCAGGCATCGGGCAGAACAGCAGGACTCCCTAGAGGAGTCCACCTGTGATCTGACCCACCACTACATGGATTCTACACGTAGGTGCTTAGAAAAAGCGTGAACACGCTCTCCACAAGCTCCGCTACCACCACTATGGGCAGGGTGAGCAGGCTGGGAGATTGCTTGCAGCCCAACTCCACCAATGAGAGGTGAGGGTGACAGTCTCGGCTATCAGAGATCCCTCAGGTAGTTTAGTCACCCACCCCCAGGAGATCATGGACACCTTCACAACCTTTTATGGTCACCTCTACATCCTGGTGATAGTAGCTGATAAGCCCCCGATCTAGAGTTTTTTGGACATGGTTACCTTGCACCGACTGAACGACGACGGTAGAGCTCTGCTTTCTGGTCCTATTACTAGAGTTGAAATTGCACAAGTTATAGCTGCTGCTCCACATGGCAAGGCACCAAGGGAGGATGGCTTCCCCCTGGAATTTAATAAATGGTCGGCTGATGGTATGACAAGTCCCTTGCGGTGGTAAATTCTGAGGATGGGGAGCTGGGCCACCTGCTGGAGCTGGGCCACCTGGGGCTGCTTTGCAATCACCATGCTTCCCAAACCTGGCAAGGACCCCCTCTCCTGTGATAGCTATCAGCCTATTTTGCTCTTGAATGTAGATGTGAAGATTTTGGTGAGTGTCTTAGTCAGCAGTCTCACAAAGCTCATCCTTACCCCGGTCCACCACACCCCAGTCGGCTGTGTCCTGGGCTGGTCTTTCCGTAACTTTCTACGCACCCTAGCCCATGTCCTTTGGCTGGGAAAGGATCTCCCAGGAGAGGCCTTTGCTCACTCCCTGGACGCTGAGAATGCATTCAACCACACTGAATGGGGACATCTCACAGAGGTGTTCCTTGGGTTTGACCTGGGAGATGATTTCATTTCTGAGGTCCAATCATTACACCTCAGTGCAAGTATACTGTGGGGGATTCCTCTCCACACATTTCCTGTTCCACGGAGAAACGAGCCATGCTTGCCCTCTCTCCCCCACTGCTCTTTCTCCTTGTCCTGGATCTTGGCTGCAGCTGTGTGCCAGTCCCTGGATATTGTCCCTCCTCTGTCCTCCTGTATGCATATGATATCCTGCTAACAATTGTGGATCTTGACCAGTCGCCCCTAGCCCTCTCCACTCTCTCGGACGACTTTGCATTGATAGCCGGATACAAGATCAATTGGGGGAAGAGTGAAGCCATACCTTTTTCCTCCTCCACAAAGGTGGCAGCAATTCAAGGGTAAAAATTTAGTAGGACTCAGACCCGCCTCATGTATCTGGGATACTGGTGAACCAAGGGCTGAAAAATATGATGGAAAACAACCTTGAACCCTGGATGGAGTGCATGAAGGCAGATGATGCCAAATGGATGCACCTCAACCTTTCCTTCTGGGGATGCATGCAGGCTGTCAATATGGTCACCCTTCCCAGGTTCATGTATGTGCTGGGTATTCTACCCTTCCAGATCACAATAACCCTCCTTCACTCCATGAACCAACTCATTTAGAGCTTTAAATGGGGCTCCACACACCCGTGGGTGGACAAGTCCAGGGTGATAGAGTACAGAAGGTATGGTAGCCTAGGCATTCCTTTGGTGAAACAGTATGTCCTGGCCCTCCAGTTTGCTTACCTACAGTGTGGTGTGGTGGACCCTTCCCTGTGGCCATGGATAGAGAGTAGTCTGTCGGCGAGCCTGCCTGGGTTTTCACTGTGAAATGCATATGGCACTCTCAGGGTGTGCACCACCAACCCCATGGTCGGTGCAATGGCTACCACGTGAAATTGGGCCCACCGTCTTCTCTCCCTGGATCCCCAACTCAACACTGAGTTCCCACTGTGTCAGAATGCTGCTAATCAAATTGTGAGCTTGCCACGGATTGGCCTGAGTGGAGGGGAGCTGGCAATGAAAAGCTCTCCTATCTGTCAGTGGACAGGTCTCTCAAAAAGTTCCAGGGCCTCCAGGAGGAAGGTCACCTGCCTCGGCGTCAGTACTGGTGATACCTGCAGCTGTGCCATTGTCTCTGCAGCCACTTGAGGTGCACCCGTAGGTCCTGGAGTCCTCCTTCGTTCATGTATTGTTTTGGGTGTGGGACACTTACTGCGGTGCAATGTTGGGTTTCCTTATCCGTCACAAATACTCTGTCCCCCAATCAGTCTGGCTAAGGGAATCATGGTAGACCCTTCTTCAGGTGGACTATGATGGGGAGGACTGGTATGAGTGCCTTTACGGGGTGCTGGAGGTAAGGATGAAGTTCTGCCTTTTTAAAGTGGTGAATGACTGGTACAGCTCGCCGACAAAACTGCAGCATGCTGGCTTTCCCCATCACTCACTCTGCTGGAATTGCATCCTCTCTGGCTGTGACAGTTTACATTTACTATTTAATTTCCCCAGCTTGCGGGGGTTCTGGGCTACAGTTCAGAAAATGTTGGCCCACACAGCTGTCCTCCCCTCCCCCCTTCCCCGCACTACCATACTTTTGCATGATATATTGGCAACACTGCAATGGTCTTGGCATGAGTGCTGCTTTCTGGCCATGGCTCTGATGTTGGACAAGCTGTGTGTCCTTCGCCACTGGCACTCTCCACACCTCCGCACACACATGGAATGACTATCAAAGATGTTTAAGGTTGCGTCCTACAAGAGGCTTATATACTCCCTCAGTGACAAACTGAACGCCTACCTCCAGGTGTGGGCCCCTTTCTTCATCGACGACGTGAGTAGGAATGGGCCTAAACGCTGGGCCGAGTCTGTTGTTTGCGGCTCTCTGGTGACGACTGGTCATTACATGTTTACAATGCCTGAGACAGATGTCTTCATAGCTGGATACACGCCCTTGTGCGTATCGCCATGGCTCCCAGTACCCTTGTGGCCACAGCATTTGCCCCTAGTGTAGAGACCTTGGGAGACCTTGATTCTTGCCACTCCACGACTCTCCCTTTCTCCCACCCTTCCCTCGTCCTATCCTCCAGCTCCCCCTTCCTCCTCTTGTAGCTCTTCCTGTCGCAACATTCCCTCTTATTTCCTTCTCCCACCCCCTCTCCCTTGCTCCCTCTTCCCTCCCCCCTCCCACCTCCCCCAGGCTTCTTCTCCCTTTTTTCCTTTTCTTTCTTGTGGCTCCCCAGGTGTTTGTCCCTCGGACGAGGAATGCTGTGCCGCGGAATGGATTGTGCATCACCACTTCAGCCCTCCCCTCCTCTCTCATTCAGTGATGTTATTCACTCTCCAACCCCCATTAGCTTATATCTTCTTAAAATGTAACACTTCGGAGAGTCTGCCTTGTACTGTGTCACATTACATTGTATTGTATTGTTTTGTTCCTCAGTTTTGGATCCCCTAAATGAAAAAAAACAAGACAACAAAAAAGAGAAAAGGAAAACTATAACTCATATGTTTTTGTACAATTATTGGTTAATTGACAGTATTGCTGATAAATACTGCAATGTTTATACTAATATAGACTGCTTTTGAATAAGGTTATTACCCCATTCCTCTTAATGAGTGACATTCTGGTCAGTCATAAATAAAATGTCTTTACCAGTATTAAGATGGTGACACCATATATATATATAAATCAAAAAACACTTTTTGCATGGAAAGTAGGTCCTAACTATCTAACTATAGCTACCTACTGGCAACAGCCAGTAGGTATATATATATATATATATATACATATATAATGTTTTACTAGTATTAAGATGGTGACACCATAAATATATATATATATATATAGATATATTTGTATATGTATATATATATATTTGTGTGTTTTTTGATTTGCCTATATCTTTGGTACTGTTTGAAGAATCTTCAATACATTTTCCAAAAAAGTGCCTTATAGAGTCTTCTTGTGCATGGAAAGTTTTGGGATGATCCATCAAGTGGGTGCTTTTCCCATGTTAATTTCCATAGACTCTTTAGACACGCCTGCAGCCCGAACCGCTGGATGGAATTGCACCAAATTTGGTGAAGAGGTAACTTTTGGTCCACAGATTCCCCTTTTTGTTATTTAGTGTAAATCTGTTCTGTAGTTTTCAAGATATTAAAGAAAATTCTTTTTTTTTTTTTGGGTGGAGCCTAAGCACAGATCTCATGGTGACATCTGATTGGCCATCAGCACTTCAACCAGAAAGTACTGGCAGCAATCCTTGGGACCAAGATACATAATAGCACCAAATGAAATGCATTGTATTGAATGGCAGGTTTTGAGGGTTACAAAAGGAGAACATATAAAGGATGATAGCAGATTTTAGTTACAATGTAAATCATGTGTTAATGGTACCATACTGATTTTAGGAATTGTGGTGTGTTCTAAGTTGATTTCACCATGTGAAAAAGCCTTCTGCTGGGATTTCATGAACCATGTTTGAGACTTAACTGTTTTCTCATTATTTTCCCATAGAGGTCATAGAAGGTGCTCCAGAAGCTAAAATGAGAACATATTTCTATATATTTACACTATTTTTCTCAGCCATATGAGAATGAAGTCTGCCATTCTCAGTAAAACATGTACTTTCAACAGCCTGTCGGCTGATTCTCTTGTGTTCTACCGCAGACTCCCAGAGCGTCCTAAAGAACAACTAACAGTCTCACTTAAGACAAAAGTGTTGCACACCTGAAGCCATCTTGATTGAATCAAACTGGTAAAACTTAAAACATTTAGGTCCATATTTATACTCTGTTTGCGCCGGATTTGCATAATTTGTTTTATGCACATCCTGCACACTTACCTCCATATTTATATTTTGATGCTAGACCCGTCTAGCGTAAAAAACTTGGAGCTTGCATCATTTTAAGGATGCGTGAATCCGCCTTGCGTCAATGAGATGCAAGGTAGACATTCCCGTCCAAAAAATGACTCAAACCCCTTAGTGCCATATTTATCCAACAGGGGAAAAATGACGTAAGGGGGTGGGAGGCGGACCTGAAAAATGGCGCTCAGCCTGATTCGTGTAAAATTTTAACACCTGGGTCAGGGCAGGCGTTAAAATGAGGCAAACACACCTCTACTTAAGGAAAACACACACAAGCAACATTACAGACCAACAGGACAACATGGAGGTGCTACTGATGCATCATGCTAGATGACGCAGATCACAGGACCAACAGCAGCAGGCACCACCGCCCCAACTTGGCCCCCAAAGGCAACACAGAAGGCTGGAGAGGGTCTTCAGGACCAGGACAACCCTTCAAGGCCTCAGGGAACAGGACATCATCCGGAGGTATAGACTCAACTGGCAAGCCATTCAGCAGCTGCTGCGCCAAATTGAGGCACATATAACAGCCAGCCTGCAGACACCACAAAATATACCACCAGTGACCTAGCTGTCCTGCACATGTTGGCAAGTGGCTCCTTCCAAACAGCAGGTGCCCTGGTCGCTGGGGTATCACAGCCCTCATTCTCTGCCTTCCTTCCCAAGGTCCTAGATGCCATCATCTCCCTCACACCCCACCACATCAGCTTCCCCAACACACAGCAGAAGCAGCAGGAGATCAAACAGGGGTTTTATCAAATACATTGCTTCCCACATGTGCTTGGTGTGATTGACGGCACCCATGTCCGGATTGTACCACCTGTAGCAACAGAGCATCCCACTCCATAAATGTGCAGGCCATAGTTGACCACCAGGGATTGATTACCAACATCTTGGCCAAGTTTACATGATTCCTTCATCTTTCACCGCAGCACCATCAATCAACACTTCCAGGACGGACCATATGGCAATGGCCTTGTCGGTAAGTCCATAAACATAGTAATACACACACAGCACAGCAACCCTGTAGGACACACAATACATACATTGACACATGGGCAGGAAGACACTGAGGTGTGACACATGTAGTTGTGTTGTACACCCTGACAC
This sequence comes from Pleurodeles waltl, assembly GCF_031143425.1. Classification (NCBI taxonomy): domain Eukaryota; kingdom Metazoa; phylum Chordata; class Amphibia; order Caudata; family Salamandridae; genus Pleurodeles; species Pleurodeles waltl. The sequence goes on along the minus strand of NC_090444.1, from coordinate 764,158,860 downwards.
AATGGGATACACACCTATGGACAAATGACAGCTGCCAATAACATCAGCTGCCACTCTAGAGCTACAAGGGACCAATGTCAAAGCACACATTGACTATGACAAGGCAACTTGGAAGATGAACCATTTACTATTACATTAGGCCACATAGTCGATCCTACACCCTCCCAAGCAATGTGTACTGTGGTACCGGTGTACAATGTGTGTTGCTGCTGGTCAAACACCATGAGACACATAGCATGATGATGCAGACTCACATGTAGGTGACACGGAAATACTGAGGCAGTCCCAACATCATACATCACTTCTGGGGTGCGGTTGCCAGGTAGCAATAAGGAAGTGGACTGTGCTATGAACACATATTGATGTGCCACTAATGCAAAGTGCACACTGCTGCACACACTATCAGTATTGACAATGCACAGTTGTCCCATGTGTGACTTGTTTCTAGACAAACCTTTTTAATTTCCTCTGCCAGTGGCTCATGTGCAACATTGGACAGTACAAAACGATAGACTAGGGAATCTGTCTTGTGTCTTGTCTCCCATTTTTATGTGTTGCTATTGACTGGTTGAAGTCCTATTCTGAGTATTTGTCTTCTTATGAGACAGTTTGTTTATGCGTTGTTTATGGGATTAATTACTAAATTATATTTTTTTACATATTTCCTTTATCTTGACTGATCATTGGTAGTTGTGTTGATTGTGTAGTTGACTGAGTGGTGGATAGTTTGTGTCCCCCCCTGGGTTTTTTATTTTGTTATTACTTTTACAGAGCCCTGTCCCCTTGGGGTGATAGGTTGAGTGGGGCCCTCTCACCCTCTTTGTCTTCAATCTCAGTGATAAGCCATGCGTGTTTGTCCATTACTGACCCGTTCCATATTTGTCCACACTAAGGTTGCTCTGTATTCACTTTTCTGTATTATCTGCCTTACCATAGCTGCCCTATCCCGTTGCTTGCCTTTAGCTGATCTTCTGCTTTGGTACACTTCATCCTTGCAAGATACTCTGTGAACTCAAGGGTTGCCCCAATAGACTAGTGACTAGACGCACACAAAACCGTAACACCACGGAGCCCAATACTGACACAGGGAATACATGCCCACACACTTGAACAGTATTTTCAGATGTGCACTTGGAACGCACATCTGAAAATATGTGAACACATGGAGCCAGGGCAGCAGGTCCACCACTGCAACATGACTAACATAGGTCATTTTCATTAGTCAAAGTGATGTGTACATAACAATTTTATGAGTGGAATTAAGTCACAGTGTCGCAAACATTGTACCTACCAAACATGTACAAATGGCTGACAAATGGGTAGTTCACACACAAGACACCATGAAGTTGTAGCCAACAATCAATGACATATGAAGGGTGACATATCCGACATAGCCCTCATAAACCATCCCCAATCATCCCTGTGTTTTGTTTGTCATGGGAAAAGTAATGTTCCCAAAGTCAAACAACTACACACATCAAATGACTCAACACATATTACAAACACATTTCATGACTTTTGTACATCACGAATTGCCATCTGGTGTAGATACCCAGTTGTAACACATTCAGACATGAGCATAACGTCAAATGCATTGCATGTTGTTCCATCAGAAGCACACATATTGTTGTTACAGTTCACTCACACACAAAACACACAGCCATGACTTATACTTTTGTAGCGCCGCAATGCCTTCATTTATTGATGCAAAAGCAGCACAAACACAATTGTATTTTGTAAGTTTGTGCCGCTTTTGCATCAGAAAATGAGGGAAATGTTGGGCAAAAATAGTATAAATGTGGGCCACAGTTGCATGCTGTACCACATGTGGCCAACCACCATACCACCCACTGCAGGCCATACCATCCTATCTCCATCTTGATACAGGGTGCATGCATGGTAAATAATAGAAATTCATGCAAACACAGTTTGAGTCAAACATTGTGATGCAAATGCATCGAAAAACAATGCAAATGCTAACTAAACATACATGGGCCCTTAGTGTTAATTCCACCAGCGCACCCCACACATATGGATATCCATTAAAATAGAAGTTTCCCAGTAATGCGTGGTATTTTGCTGCACATGATTGTTAGGCATCATAATATATTCACGCAAACATCGTATACGTAAAAAAAATACATGCAAGAATCAAAACGGACAGCAAAGGGGACAGGAAGTGATGTAATAGGAAATCCTGTTTACAGACATGGTACTGTGGGTGTACTTTCACTTTACAGTCTGTGCTTTTTCTTGACTGTGTAGTAGTGTCTTGGTGTTGCTCGTGTTTGGATTGCATTTATTGTATCTTGTGGTGTCTCTCTTGTGTCTTTTTGTGTATTCTATTTGTATATTGTACCTGTTTAAGTGTTTTTGTGTAGTTTAGTGTTTTTTTAATTGTATTTGTACTGTCGGGTGTCTGTTTGGGAGTTAGATTGGTTGGGTTAGTTCGGGTTTGTATTTTGGGTTGTAAGTTTCCTTTTTTCAGATTTATTTTCCTTCCTTTTTCCATTTTTCTGTTTAAATTGTTGTGCACTAACATGTCGGGAAGGGGGAGGCTGACCTGCATGGGTGAGGAGGAGCTTGGGGCCTTTGTGTGACTGGTGTGCCACTTTCTGCCGATGATGCTGGAATTGGGTGGTCATGTGATTCAGGGGTATCACAAAGAGGCAAGGTGGCTGCATTGGGGCAAGGTGCTCTACCACCTCAAACCTGCTTCAACACATCAAGGAATGAGCACCAGCTGAAGCATCGCTGGGCTGGCCTGGTGGCCCGAGAACAGGACCTGCTGGACCACCTGGGTGTGGTGATCGGTGGCCCTGTTGGTGAAACCTGAAATATGTTACTCAGGGCCACGTGTACCAGGATCAGGTTTTGTGAGTCACACATTGCGAGACTTAACAACTAGCAATTTGCAAGTAGGATGATCTGAGGTACAACACTCTCAATGACAATGGGGTTGCAAATGACCCACCTCATGAATTTTGATGAGGTAGTTCTCATTTTGCAAAGCCCTTTGGAATGGCGGCACTCACAGGGATGCTGGCCTCAGCAGACCACCATGTCTGTGACTGTTTTCAAATAGGGATGTAAAATTTCATTTAATTGCTGTCTTATTCCACCAGGGGTAAACAGAAAGTATTTCAAAAAACAATATTATGACTGAAATAATTTTTTGGGAGCAGTCAGTGGTCCATGGAACAACTTCCTGCTCAGAAACAATTTTTGGGCATGCATTCACAAAGGACAGTACCAGATGATCAGGGAGGACTTGCAGGCCATTAAGAACACCCTGATCTCCATTGCAGGGGTGCTAGCAGACATGGCCAACATTATGAGGGAGGCAGTCTCACACCAGCGGGCCCCTGCCACTAGCCAGACATCTGAACAGCCTTCCACCTCCGCTGCCGCTAGTGACCAGGAGGCCCCAACACAGGACTCGCAGCCACCAGCACCACTCCCCCTGCAGAAGGTGAACCACCCCACAAACATTCCCTGTGATCCAGACAGAAGCCAGAGAAACTTGCCAAGACCCCCGCCAGAAAATGAGACTCTCCTGATCGTCACTCTTGTCTCCCACACTGTCACCCTGTCCACCATGAACTGCCATTGCTCCCCTTCCTATGTCCTCTTGGACAATGCACCTGTGCTGCAAACAGACTGGAACGAGACCCTGCACTTTCCTCCATCATCATACCATCCCATTGCACTTTCCCCTCTATATTAGCACTTCACTAAACACCCTTTGAAAAAAAAAACATTTGGAATATGTCATGTATATCAAATATGTATTCATTGAAACAGGTACAAACATTGCAAATCAACTGTACAGAGAATGAGCATAGATTAATGACCTGTAGCTGGCTGTACTGATCACACCAGGAGTATATGTCAGGTCACCAACATCTGTAAAATGGATTGCCAGAGGGACCAATAAGTGGGCCTAGAAGTGGAAAATGTCAGCAAGCCATTGCCACACATATTACAACCAAAGTCATTGAAATGTAAAGTAACACTGTCCTACCTGTGTGTCATTGGAAGTATTGTCAGATCACATATGTTCTGTTGCCCTCATCCTCATCCTCTGCCTCCTCATTCTCACTGTCCACAGGGTCTACTGCTGGCACATGGGCATCTCCAGCCTCCTCCTCCTGCAGGAATGGGACATGACGTCTGAGGGCCAGGTTAACCAACATGCAGCATGCCACCACTACCTGGCAGACCTTCTTTGGTGAGTAGCACAGGGATCCACCTGTTAGATGGAGGCACCGGAACCTGGCCTTCAGGAGGCCAAAGGTCCTTTCAATTATCCTTCTGGTTCGCCCATGTGCCTCATTATAACGTTCTTCTTCCCTTGTCCTGGCATTCCTCACAGGGGTCAGTAGCCATGATAGGCTTGGGTAACCAGAGTCACCTGCAAATATTGAGGAACAACATTTAGCCACACACTATCCTATATGGCCCACACCATACCCATACACCAACATCTACTGGGTGGGAATCAGGGCTCACCTATTAGCCACACCCTGTGCCTCTGTAGTTGAGACATCACATTTGGGATGCTGCTATTCCTTAGGACAAAGGCATCATGCACCGACCCAGGATACTTAGCATTGACATGGGAGATGTACTGGTCCGCCAAGCACACCATCTGAACATTCATGGAGTGGAAACTCTTACTATTCCTGAACACCTGTTCATTCTGCTGTGGGGGGATGAATGCAATATATGTACCATCAATTGCTCCAATTATGTTGGGGATATGTCCCATTTCATAAAACTCGGCCTTCACTGTGGCCAAATCCTCTACCTGGGGGAAAACAATATAGCTTCACATGTGTTTTATCAGGGAAGACAACACTCTTTTCAGCACTATTGAGAACATTGGCTGTGACATTCCTGCTGTCAAGCCCACTGTCACTTGGAAAGAACCAGGTGCCGGGAAATGGAGTACTGATACCACTTGCACAAGAACGGGGAACCCGGTGGGATAACGGATAGCAGATAACAGGTCAGGTTCCAACTAGGCACACAGCTCTGTGATTGTGGCCCTGTGAAGTCTATAGGTGAGGATAATGTGCCTGTTCTCCAGTGTTGCCAAGTCCACCAGGGGTCTGTACATGGGGGTATGTATGTCTCCATCTCCTATTCATCTGCAGCGGTAGGAATCTAAGGGACAAAAGAGTGAGGAGACGGTCACAAACTGAACAATGGAGCTACAAGTAGTTTGCATCCTGTTACATGTAATGGGTCATTGTGATTTGTCCAGTATGTGCTAATATCTCCTGTGACTCAGCATTATTACAGGGACTGTCCCCCCTTCTGAAATGACGTCAGCCTGTTCTGTGTGGAGGGACAGGTGGAAGTGAGGTAATTCCGCTGATGTTGTGCACCATTGTGGGAGGTGGTCGGGTACCGCCGTGCAACTCCTCATTGGTTAACATTGGGCCCTATGGGGGTACAGTGGCCAATGGTGATCTATGTCGGCGGTGACAGTATGCACCGCTGCGGACGTGCCCACCATTTTCTGTCTGATTCCTCACTTGTTACTTGACCTTCCATAGGAGAGGACCTTCACTGCATGTGCTACTATGACCTATGTCTTAAACATACCATGGCCCGTGTGACCGGGGAAAGGGCCCCAGCCTTCACTTTGGAGGACTGGGAGAGACTGGTGGATGGGGTCCTACCCCAGTACGGAGTGCTGTATGGGCCTGCAGACCAACAGGTGAGTACACTGTGAGCACGATGCATGTGGCATGAATGCATGGTGTGTGTGAAGGCCTTGTGTAAGGAGGATGGGTGGATGTCCTTTTGATGGCATACAGGTTGTGTGCTAGGCCATGTGTGTGGCAATATTGATGGAAACGGGTATGGTTGGCCATATGTGTAACAGGCAGGACTGTTTGTCTAATGGTAATTTCCCATGTGTATTGCCTCTGCAGGTCAGCACCCATCAAAAGAAGGGTATATGGCGTGCCATCACCAAGGAGGTGCGGACCCTGGTGGTCTATGGCAGGCTGAGCACCCACTGCCGCAAACGGTGGGAGGACCTGAGACACTGGGCACAGAGGAAAGCAGGGGCCCACCTGGGGATGGGCTCCCAACGAGGAAGGGGTGCCCGCCGAACCCCGACCCCCCTGATTGCCTGCATTCTGGCAGTGGCCTATCCAGAGCTGGATGGGCGCTTGAGGGCATTACAGCAGCCACAAGGGGGGTGAGTACAGTGCCCATCATTACAACTTACGCATGGTAGGGTGGTATCCAGATGGGGCCTGACACTGTAGTGTAGGTCCTCTAGTGGCTAGGGTGGCTAGGGTCCTGAAGGGATACTCCTGCTACCTAGCTTGTAGGCATCCACTACTGGTCAGGGCTGGGTGGGTCCCAGGTGAGCTTCATTTGGTGGTGTGTGCCCCTCTTATGCCTTGGTGGCAAGCTATTTCTCTGGTACTGCAATGCATAGTGCGTAGGCCTGTTCCCTGTGTGTGAGTGTGCCATTGACCCAGTGTATCCTTTGTCTTTCCCCCCCTTTTTTGTTTTGTCATCCTGTTCTTATGTGCTTTAGCATCATCTGGCGGTGGAGCAGAGGCACCGGAGATGGACGGACATGCATCCCACAGGACCCAGGAGGCAGAGTCCACTGACGCTGAGGGCATCAGTGGGACAGAGGGCGAGGGGAGCACCACGGCGGAGACTATAGGGGACGGTTTGGACACAGATACCTCCTCCGATGGAAGCTCCCAGGTAGTGGTGGACACTTCTGTGACCACTCCAGCTACAGGTACAGCTGTCACCCCTGTACCAGCACTGCCCTCCAAACAGCCCCTCAGCGAGTTGCCTGTGCCCGCTCAACCAGGAGGGTGGGCATCTCCTTTACCCCAGGCACCTCAGGCCCTGCCCCAGTGAGCCCTGCTGCCCGGAGGGAGGAGGCTATTGACCTCCTGAGATCCGTCTCTTTGGGGCAGTCAACCATTGTGAATGTCATCCAGGAGCTGGCAGCCCAGATGCAACAATCTAATGCATTCCTGGAGGGCATTCACACTGGACTGGCGGCCCAACAGAGATCGATTCAGGCTCTGGCCTCCTCTCTGATGGCAGCCATTGTCCCTGTTTCTACCATTCCCCCCTCCAACCTCCACTGCCCAGCCCCATTCCCCTCAACCCCAACCTATCCCAGGCACACATACAGACGACCATGCACACAAGACAACACCCTAGAGTGTCACAGGCAAACAAAAGCACCACACTTCATCCCACAGGCACTCACACAAACATCATCCAGTTGCAGACACAACAACATCCACTATTTCCACTGTCTCCTCCTCCACCACCTCCCTCCCAGTTACATCCACACTCACACCTACATGCACTACGTCATCATCCACTACCAGCATCATCACCACACCAAGCAGAGCACACACCTCACTGGCAGACACCTCCACAACATCCATGCACACATCCCCTGTGACCTCTCCCACTGTGTCTGTCCCCCCTCCTAAAGTACACAAACGCAAGCACTCAGACACCCAACAGCCATCCACCTCACAACAGCATACAGCCCATGCATCTGCACACCAATCCAGCACACAGACACCACCAACAACCACTCCCTCATCCTCCACTACCATTCCTTCTTCCTCTTCCCTCCCAAAGTCCCTAAACAACTGTTCCTATCCACGCTTGACCTCTTCCCTACCCCTCCCCCCATCCTGCACGTATGGCCAGGGTATCACAAACCCAGCCAAGCACCTCAGCCACACATTCTTCGGGCCCAGTCCTAACCTCACCCACTCATGGTGGAAAGGGATCCAGACCACATGTACTGAAGGGGAAGGAGCCTGCACCAGCAGGCAGGAAGACCAAGGAGCCTGAGCATCAGCAGGCAGAAAGGGTAAAGCACCTGGATCAGCAGCTGTGAAGGAGCCCCCACCTCCAGCCATGGTGTGCATCTGTCCGAGGGTGCGGGGGATATGCAGGAGCACCCCCACTAGCAGCACTACCACTGTGCATCCATCCGAGGGTACAGGGTATGTGCAGGAGCCTACCCCAACCAGCAGCACCACCACTGTGCATCCGTCCGAGGGTGCAGGGGATGTGCAGGAGCCTCCCCTCACCAGCAGCACCACCACTGTGGAGCCGTCACCGCAGGTGACACTATGTAATCCTGCCTCCATGGGCTGCTGTGCAGCCTGCCCCCTCCAGAGCCAGTGGGCAAGACACCCACCTGAGAGACTGTGGCTTAGCACTCCCCAGGATCAAGCACAGGGCATGTAGCCCCTTCCAGAACCAGTGGGCAAGACACCCACTCAACAGACTGTGGCCCATCACTCCCCAGGATCAAGCACAGGGCATGTTGCCCCTCCAGAACCAGTGAGCAAACACCCACTCGACAGACTGTGGCCCATCATTCCCCAGGATCAAGCACAGGGTATGTTGCCCCTTCCAGGACCAGTGGGCAAGACACCCACCTGAGAGACTGTGACCTTGCACTCCCCAGGATCAAGCACAGGGTATGTTGCCCCCTCCAGAACCAGTGGTCTTGTTTCATCTCCTGGATGAGGTGCTCCCCGTCCCCCTGAGGTGCCTGGCTATTTACCAACTTATGCCCCTGCAGTGTTCTCTCTGTGTTGAAGCAAGTGACAAGTGGGGCCTTGAACTTTGGCCTGTGGCCATGTGGCCCACGCAAATTGAGGACTGGGCTGTGCCCCTTTTTCTGTAAATATTGTATATATCTGTTATATTTATATATAAGTTTTGAAACAATATTGGCATCTAATGAGAACAGATAGGATAATTGGTGGAATTGTCAGTCCTTATCCGCAAGTAACATACAGGAAGAGCAGTTCTCTACAGGATATGTTAGTACACAGCTACTGGGATAAGAAAAGAGAAACTTTTTTTGGACAGCCAACATGGCTTTTTATAAATGTGCCAAATGTAAGGCTTGTAGAAACAGTGTGAATTGTAAAACATATTTGTTACCCACAGGAAAGGAAGTTAAGATCAAAACATTTCTAAATTGTAACATTAATTTCTCAATATATGTCATCTGTTGCCCATGTGGGTTACGTTATGTGGGAAGTACAATCTTTCCTTTAAAGAAACGGATATTGGAACATTGGGGTGCGATTAAAAATAAGGATGGGAATTATCCGGTAGCATGCCTCTGTAATCAAGTACATAGAGGCCAAATTGAATTTTTTTTGTTTTTTGGCATTGACAGGGTTTTGTTAACCCCGAGAGGAGGCGACAGGGAACGTATCCTCAGGAAGATGGAGTCAGAGTCTATGATACGTTTAAACAGCAAATACTCGTGGGGTTTGAATCAGGATGAGGAACTTTTTGTTCATGTGGGTTGAGTTTGTAACTCGATGGTTATGAAAAAATTGGAGTTCTTGAAGTCACGTGTTTTTTTTACAGCTTACATCAAAGCAGTTTAGGCGAACACCCGAGGAATATGATAAGAATATATGTTTTCTGTTTTGACACCTTTTTTTACATATATTAATTTGCTTCAAGGCTCTAATGATGTAATAATTTAATTTTATAAATAAATTGACGTGATGTTATTATTGGATGTATTAAGTTTGAATGCCTTGGCTGATTTACATGATTGAGGGTAATATATATTCTCAGGTAAAATATTAGGAGTAGTATTTAAGGATTTACCTTTAACAAATGTTTTATAATTATGTTTTTTATTTTCATTTTTTTATGTCACTATTCTTTATATATATATATTTTATTTATTTATTATTTTTTATTATTCATTTTTATTTTCAATTGTTTCAGAACATTAAAAGTTAATAAGTCTAAACTTACTAACAAATGTAAAATCAAAGTTGAGTAGAATGTGTAAAAATATGTTGAATATGATGGCATAGGGTAGTATTTCTTTGTTAGCTATGTTTATTTTATGTTTAGTAACCTGAGTATGTATTTTCTATGGGGGGTGGGGCTTTTGTAAAAGACTTTGGCTGTAAGAAGACTGTAATGGTTGAAACGCGTTGCCATTGATGTAAGCCATTAAATAATACGATTGGAGCTGTCTGTAGTGCTGGCGTTTTTTGGAATTTTTCAACGTGGGCAATATCTGTTATATTATGAGAAAACCACGGCACATCACAGGATCATGGTATAAAACATTTTCTATTTAATAGTAATTGGTAGGAGTATAAATTCCAAACAGGTTTGTAAATTAAATAACTGGTAGTTACTAACACAGCACCCGGACTAAACAATCCACAGATCGGCTGCAGACTTACCATGGTCTTGTGACTCCTTCCATCATTCTGCTAAACTGATTTAATTTACAAACCTGTTTGGAATATATACTCCTACCAATTACTCAACTCTTCCAAATTTGAATGAGCCTTGAAAAAGTCAAGGATGACGAAACACGTGTTGGCTGTTTTCTTACCACTATGAAACCAATCTACAAGCAACCTTATGAATGTATTCTATTGAACCAGGATATTTGTTTTTTGCTGAAACACTATTAAATAGAAAATGTTTTATACCATGATCCTGTGATGTGCCGTGGTTTTCTCATCATTTACATGGACTGGGACCCCTCTTGGGCAACAGCTTTATACACCCTGTGGCTGGGTGTTTAACCACTTGAGCACTCCTTTTCTCCAAGAAGAGACTTTGCTGTTATGAACTTTGTATTTCTAACAACTAAAAGCCTTTGGTAGTGCGCACCTTCTACACACAGCCACGTCTTTCTTTGTTCAATATCTGTTATATTGCCTAACTTATTTTTCTATAGTGTTGATCTTATTACAAACACTTTTGCGAAATCACTTTGTCCTTGAATTATTCAGTCGATTTACATGGATAAATTGTTTTTTGTAATGCATCTGGTTGTGTGTATGGTGTGTGTGTGTCGGGTGTGTCTTGTGCGTGTGAGTGTCACTGTCGTATTCCTCTTCCCTTCCCTTGTGTGCTAGGTGGCTGTACTCACTGTCGTCGTCTTCGCCGGCGTTGGTGTTCGTGGTGGAGCAGAACGTAGAATGTCATCGGGAAAACATGCAGTTCTGGTTCCATGGTGGCGTGGTTCTTCCCTGTGTCTCCAAAGGTTAGTCCTTTCACTTCTGAGCTCAGTTTCCGACAGGCTTTTGCTGTCCTTGGTACTGCCCCAGAAAAGGTGGCGGTTTTCAGGGTCTTAATTTGGTGGGCAGAACATTGACTTCTGCCTGTCTGTAGGTGGCTACCACTGTGGTGGCTGTTGTTTCTGCCCTGGCGGTCCGCGTGGTACATTGGCTGTCTTTCGGAGATCTTTCCGCCATAGTTATAATTTGGTGGTAGTTACCGCCAGGCGGTTGACAGTATTACCGCCACTTTATCACTGACCGCGAGGGTCATAATGAGGGCCTAAATCTCCATGCATCTGCCATCCATTGTACCCACCACTTAACGTGACTATGGTTCCCATGTATTGGACAGGTAGGTGTGGTTTTAATGCTGTCATCGTTTGGGTCCTGTGTTGGAATGTTGGGCACCGTGGAACATCTGCCTGCAGCCTGATGTTCATGTGAACACTGCTAAACTGAGTAGTGTCAATTTCTGATGAGGTCGAGTATACAAATTATGTTTTAATTGTACTCCCAGCTGACATTTTTGGCCAAACACTCTTACACAGCCATTACTGCTGTATGTTGTGGGTGAGGCATGTATGTTTTAAAGGAAATGTTATATACACAAAGACTTTCTTGTAGGGGATGTGGCCGGCTTGAGTTTCATCTTGTAGATACCTTGGGCCAGAAATATACTATTATTACACTGCATTTGCCTCATTTTTTAACTCAAAAAGCAGCGAAACTTACAAATTACAATGATATTGTGTACATTTGTGATGATTTTATTTAAAAAATGAGGCAAATGCAGTGCAGAAGAATTAGAAGTCATGGCCCTTGTGCTTAAATATCTTCCCACATTATTTCTGCACTCTGGTATTGACACTCTGTGACCATTGACATGTTACATGCATCACAAATCTCCAGCAAAGTAGATGTGTCACATTACACAGAGACAAAGTGCTTGTGTGGGTGCTATTTATTTTAAAATGCTGTAGTGCAATATTTACACAGTCCAGGTTTGTGAGCCCATTAGTGTAAAGCATTCTCTTGTGACGCAACACAAGTGCAAGGTTGAGGGACATGTCATTGGACATACTGACATCTCAGCAAGTGTCATTCAGTGCAGAGGAACATGAATTGCCAGTTGAGTAGTGAGAAACAATTGCAGTCCATAGTGGTAAGGTTAACAGTGTGTCACTGAAGAGTGCATGTCATCAACTGTAGCAACACTGGCATGCTGTCAAGCACAGGACAAAGGAAAATCAGTGCCCATGTGGCATGGGCTGGTGCTACCGGGTACTCCTACGGGTGAATGTGATCTGTTCCATGTCGGCTCCTCTGCCCTTGATGGTGGTGGGGTTGAGGGGGCAACACACACTTCAGTGGTTGGAGAAATGGACTCCAAATTCCCAGCAGCTGCCATCTGTGGAACTAGATATGGCATCACTGCAGCAAGGAGGAGCTGCTGAATATTGAGTATGGGAGCAACATCCCTGTGATACACAGCCATGTCTGCCCTGAGGGAGTCCAGCTTGTTGTCATGCATGCAGCTGCCAGATTGGGAGGGCAGATGTTGTGGCAACTCCCTCACAGCAGTGGTGAGGTCCCTCACTCACTGTTGGACTTCTTGTAATAGGGATTGTGTGACTTGTATGGCTGCTGACTGTTCTGCTGACATCATCATGCACATGCGCATCCCCTTAAGGCTTACTGCCATAGTTTGCATCCCAACCCGCACCTCCTTGGCCAGCTCCCACTGTACTCCCACTACTGTCCTCTCAAAGGTGGTCCCAGTGTCATCAGAGTCCTCAGCTGTGTTAGAGCTGGCAGGTCGTACTATTGGGTTGGTGGGTGGCTCCTCTGGGGTGGCTGCTACATGTGTGCTCCTCCTTGCAACTGGAGGGTTCCCAGGACGTCTTGGAGATTTTCATGGCTGATGGATGTCAGTTGGTCATCCAGGTCATCAGGGCAGTCCAGGACTGACAGATGCACAGGAGAGCCATCGCCCACTGCAATGAGATATTGCACAATTAGTGTGCCTGTGTTGTGGCAGTTGTAATGTGCCGTCACTGACTTCCTACTGGTGTTACATTGTAATCTTGCTTCCCATGCATTGTTCCTGTCATTAATGTTTGCAGTCTGTCAGGCCTATGTCCCACCTGCATGCCACATGTAATGTGGGTAGTTTGGGGAATTGTCTGAGTCACATCTTCTAGGTGTGGTTTCTGTCCAAATTGTGGCTTGCCACCTTCTTGTCCTAATCAACCCTCTCTCTGCTTCCATTAGCATGGTGAGGCCTTGCAATGATGGCTGGTGTGCTGATGCTACATGCACCACACATAAGAATATGGCCCTGTCCCAGTCTATCATTTTTCACATACACCTATACGGTGCTGAAACCTAGCACCATACCATGAATTGCATTTCCACGAAACAATACAGGTGTCACCATAGGTAGTCTCTCATGTTGATATTTGCCTATGTGTGCTACATTGCATTGCACTGATGGGCCTGGCAGAGTTCCATTTCCTCTTATGACTGTGCGGGTGGGTTTGCCTAGCTACACACATATGTCCTCCCCCCTCAATGCTGTTATCTTGGCGCTATGACAGCTGAGATGTTGCATGGTGGCATTGCAGCTATTGTGACACAGGCACAGGGGTAGACCCTGGTATGGGCAGCATGGGTATGAGATTACTGTTGAGTACTTTATAATGTATGTGACAGTGCCTGATGTTTATTGAGTCTATGGACATGAGCAGTTGACAGGAGTTGCATTTGGATAGGGATTGATGGGGATTGATCACGTAGTCATACTGCTCCCTCATTTTGAGTGTGTTTGTGCCATGGGCACCTAACTACCATTTCCTAATTGACCAGCACACACAGCACAGGTAGTAGCGGCAAGTGTTGTCAATGGTAAATGCGGCTTGAGCCAATAGCCTGAGACTGAGCATTGTCCTCTAGTTTACATTCTGACAATACCAGCTGTCCTGTGACAGTAGCCCAGTTTTACGTTCTACCTTACCTTCCTGGTCCGCTTCTGCATGTCCAGCAGCCTTGACATGGCGGTGTACCCCCATGCAAAGGTTGTTGGTGTTGTGTTGTGCTGTGCCCCTGGATGCCCCTTCACAGCCCATGCACCTGACATGGGCAGTGAAGGGAGTCCCATGCAGTGCCCCTTTGCCCTTTCCACTGCCTGATTTTCAGGGATGACAGGCATTGTGTAGTAGGTATGTGCCTCCCACTTCTTGCACTTGACATTTAAGCATTTTGGTCCCCCATGCAACTTAACCTGCATTTGTGTTGTTTCCTGGTAGTCTGTGCTGTCCTGTGATACCAGTGATGATTTCCTCAAGGGTGATGGCTGCAACCATCTCCTCCATCTCGTCCAGGTCCTCTTGCGGTGCTGGACTCCCACCTCTGGTCTGCAGTGCTGCCTTCTTGTTCCTTGCCATTTACTCCTTTGTCCTGCACTTAGATTCAAGCCAGCGTTTCTTACACTCCCTGACAGTTCTCCTGACCTCTGCCACACTGTTAATCTTGTCCACATTCTTTTGCCAAATTGCCTCTCTCCTCCCAATTGGCAATTTAAAGGTGATGAATAGCTGATGCTGGTGCTCTGTCACCTCCCTGACCAGGATTTCATGCTCCTCTGCACTGAAGCAACACTTCCTCTTCTTCTTGTCTCTCCCCTGGGTCTTGTCTGTGTCCTCCTGGCTTGTTCGTGGTTGTGTGGGGTCTCCCTGTGGTCTGTCCTGGCTTCTGGGATCATTTTGGGGCTCCTTAGCACTGTTTGCTCTGTTTGCATCACTTTTTGACGATATTGTGGGGAAAAATGGCGCATATCCGTTTTGCGATGTTTTGCCTTATGACAGCGCAATGGTTAGCATCAGAAAAAACGACCCAAACCTGTTCTTAGCTCCACCGTGCATCAAAGTATAAACCTGACCCTTAATTTAAAACAACAAAATGATGGCGTTTATTTTGTCATAGAAATTGTGGTAAGTGCTGTAGAAAGAAAAATTAGGACATGTTTTAAGTGAGTTCTCAAATATCTTCCTCTTCTATTTCAGTAAAACATTCTGACATGCAGAGTGAAACAAGCACATTCACAACTAGCAGCAGACTGCCAGTTTACTTCCTGGTGAACAGCAATTTTATTAGAGTGTTCTAATGAGCAACTAGAGGGCTAACATTCTGAATTTATGCTAAAAGTGTGGCACATCTGAAAGCCATCTTGATGGAATCGATGTGGGAAACTAAGCATTTCTTCTGAGGATACTACAGTAAATTAGGAAATTAGGTAGTTTCATAACAAATAAATCTGCCAACATGGCTACCAGATAAAAAAGAGCCAATTGTAACACAAATATCACCCAAATATACCCCAAGTGTAGTCTTATGACAAAAGTTGTTTCTTGTGGTTGTATAGGGAACAGTCAGGTGTGCCACACTTTTGTAGCAAATAAAGAATGTTAGCAATTTATTTGTTTATTAGAATATTGTAGAGAGGCAGAGGTGAAGGGCAAGGACTCAAATAATTGAGGGCAAGAAGAAGGGTACAGAGGCAAAAAGTTGACCACGCTAGACAGATGGGAGGGGCAGTGGCAGCATAATGGACCATGGAGGGAAAAGAGGGCAGGGGCAATGAATCAAACATGCAGGACAGGCATGAGTGGCAATATAACAGACCATTGACGGTAGAAGGAAGAGGCAATGGCAGTACAACCATACATGCCAACAGACCCAAGTCAGGCATAAGAAACTTGATGTTTTTAAGTCTCCTGACTAAAATCTCCTCTTTCTCAATGTAAGTCAATGGTAAAGATTCCCCAGGTTTATTTGTTTTCAAAATGTCCCTCTTACCAAGTACAAAATGTTGACAAGTATGATACATTGGATCACGGAGGCCAGGAGGAATGGGGTAGGGACATGGATTTGGATAAAAGAGGGCAGGAGGGAGATGGGCAAGGGCACCAAACTGACCAGAAACCAGCAGCACAATACACCACATAGGGCAAGTGGGTCAGTAGTGCAGCACAACAGACTATGGAAAGCAATAGGAGGGGATAGGGCTATGCACATGGTCAACAGAGAGCAGAAGGGAAAGAGGCAAGAGCAGCAAGCTTGACATACAGAACAGACAAGAGGAACAGTTGCAGCATATCATACCATGAAGGTTAGGAGGGAGGGTGCAGGAACATGACAAGAGACCAGACAAAGCAGAAGGGGGGGGGATAGGGGCCTGCACATGGAGGGTAGAGGGCAAAGGGGCAGGGTAGGAGCACCAAGCTGACCATGGATGGCAGGTGAGATGGGCACTGGATGCACAACACACCATGGAGGGCAGCAGTGAGACTATAACAGCATACACAGACAGCGGAGAGAAGATGAAGGGGGTTTCAGAGGCATCAAGATGACAACACAGAGAAGGTGGGAGGGGCTGTTGCAGCACAGAAACCAGGCATGGCAAGCAAACGGTTAGTGGCAGCACAATAGCCATGTTGGGCATGGGGAGGTGGTAAGAGCATCCACAAAGGACGTTGGAGGACGGAAGGGAAGGGTAGGGGCTGGACACAAATGAGAGATGGCAGAGAAAGGGGCTTCACAAAAGACCCCACTGGGCAGGCAGGAGGAGCAGTTGCAGCACAACAGAGCAAGAAGGAAAGAAGGGTTTGGCAGCAAAACAGACCTTGGAGGACAGGAGAGAGGGTGATAGGGGCACAAAACATGGACAGACAGGCTATAGGTGGCAGTGACAGGAAGCAGCCATCTGACCATGCTAGGCAGGTGGGAGGGGCAGAGGCAGCTCAAAATAACGTTCAGAGTAGATAGGAGGGGCAGTGGTAGGTTCATGGAACATGGAGGGCAAAAAGGAGGGAGCAGGGACATGCACACAGACATCAGAGGGCAAGGGAAGGAGGTTAGGGGCAGCAAACTAAGAACAGAGGCTAAGCAGGAGGACAATGATGGGGCATATAATTGGGCAATGAAGGGCAGGTGGACTAGGCAGGGACATCAAGCTAAATGGAGGGCAGTAGCAGCACATCAGACCAGGCAAAGCAGGAGTGAGGCGGCTGCTGCATTAAAATCAGGCAACAGAGGATAGGGAGGAGGTGGATGAGGCAGAAAACTAACTGATCAAGGCAGGCAGGAAGGGCAGTGGCAGATCAATTGCCACATAGGGCTGTAATGAGGGAGCAGGGGCATGAACTTGGACAGTGGAGCAGTGGGAGTAGGAGTAGCATGCTTGAGTGGGGGCAGCCCAATGCCAGGGAAGGCCCTGCTTCCAACCCCCTTCCCCCCACCGTGCATTATGATAGGCATCTTACTTAACGTACAAAAAAAAATGCTAGAAATTCACTGAAAAAAGGGACGCTATAGTTAGGAAATAAAACAAAAAACCTTAGAAATTCAGTAAAAAGACAAAGGTTACAGGGACTTTACAGTTACGTTCAGATTTTACACACACAAAATCATAGAAATGCAGCTGTTTAATGTTAAAGTTACTTCAAGTAATTATAACTTGTGTCCTAAGGTAACTATAACTCACACCATTACCATGCACTGATAATTACCCCAGTTATTAAATCTTTCATGATTTCTTCTTTGACATCATTTACAATATCACAGTAGCACTTACAGTAAAGTTATTTATGAGAAAACTGTGAATGGAGGGGCACAACTTATAGTTACCTTAGGGTACCAGTTATAGTTACTTGAAATAAGTCTAACTATAACAGCTGAATTTCTATGGTTTTGTGCTTGTAAAATCTGAAACTAACTGCAACGTCCCTGTAACCTTTGGGTTTTTAGTGATAACTCCAGGCTCCTGGCTCCAGACACACTCCAGGTGGCTGGAGACTACATTGTGCGAGGACCGGCGCAGCCCTTTCAGCTTCAGGTGTCTGCTCCTCCCTCCCACTCTCACCCAGGAAGACCCATCAGGATATGTAGGACACACCCCAGGTACCTTTGTGTCACTGGCAAAGGCACAGAAAGGTTAAGCAAGAAAATGCCCACATTCTAAAAGTGGCATTTTCAAACTGACAATCTAAAAACCAACTTTACCAAAATAAATATTTTTAAATTGTGAGTTCAGAGACTCCAAACTCCTAACTGTCAAAAACAATGTTAGAAATGAGGGCCCTGGTTGACAGTCAGTTGGCACTCTGTCGAAGCATGAACCCTCACTCTAGTCAGGGTAAGGGTGATACACACCCAGGATAATCCACGCTCACCCCCTTGGTAGCTTAGCACAAGCAGTCAGGCTTATCTCGGAGGCATAGTGCAAAGTATTTGTACCAACACACACAGTAGCACAGTGGAAACACCACAAAAGCACTCAACACCAGTTTAGAAACAATAGCCAATATTTATCTGAGTAAAACAAGACCAGAACAACAAAAATCCAACATACACAAGCAAAGATAGGAATTTTCAAAGATTAAACTCCAATATGGCACTTAAAAACACAATAGCTCCAACTTGGGCTATCACGTCGTCGTTGACGGAGTTGTTCCCAACAGTCCTACACCACCCACTGGGAGGGCGGCGCCGGTCACAAAGTCACACCCTCAGGGGCAGTACCTTTGGTAACGAGGGAACAAGCAGGTGCACGGAGTCGGGGAGGTGAGGTGTCGCTGGATCTGGTGTGGCATAGGTTCCTTACTGCAGAGCATGGGAGATGATGCAGTGTTGGTGTGAGGCATCGATTCCTGATCATCTGGCGGGTTCAATGAATCCAGCGGTTCAGATGTGATGGGCGACTCTCTGGGTCACGGTCACGCCACATGGGCACCGTTAGTGGAGTCGGGTATCACAGACGTCGGTGACACAGCACTTGGGGCTCATGGAGTCGCGGGATGTCAGCGGCGCTCTGGCGGCGTTTTGGCCTGCAGTGATAGTCGCGGTTGTCACACTCCAGCAGGGACCACGTATTCGAATGCAGGTGGAGTCGTGGAGTCCAGCAGCAGCATGGGTCCTGAAGTCATCCAGAGTCGGTGCATCTGGTTCTTTTTTTTAGGCAAGCTTTCACTCCCAAGGGCCCAGACACTGTAATGGGCACCAGCTGGAGAGTAAGGGTCCACAGCAAACGAACCCAGAGCCTGGTAGGTGAAAACTGATGTCCATGAGACTTCTTAACAGGAGGCAAGCTCAGTTCAAGCCCTTGGAGAAACTAAACAAGCAAGATACACAGCAAAGTCTAGTCTTTTTCTTCTTTAAGGCAGACGCAGCAACTGCAGCCCAACCCAGCAAAGCACACACAGCAAAGGGGCAGTACTCCTCCTCCAGCTCTTCAGCTCTTCTCCTTGGCAGATGTTCTTCTTGATCCAGAAGTGTTCTATAAGTCTTGGGTTTTTGGTACACTACTTATACTAATTTCTGCCTTTGAAGTAGGCAAACTTCAAAGGAAAGTCGCTGTTGTTCACAAGATTCTGCCTTGCCGAGAGCTGGCTACAGACACACTCCAGGGAGACACACTCCAGGTGGAGACTCCATTGCATGAGGACAGACAGCCATTTCCGGTGCAGATGTCAGCTCCTCCTTCTCACTCTAGCCCAGGAAATCCCCTCACGGTATGCAAGCCACACCTAAATACAATGCGCCCTGCCCATGGGGCTGCCTTGGGTCTACCTTAGGGGTGACTTATATGTAGTGAAAAAGGTTTGGGTCTGGCATGTGGGTACACTTGCGAGGTTGAATTGGCATTTTAAAACTGCACACACAGACACTGCTGTTGCAGGTCTGAGACAGGGCTACTCTTGTGGGTGGCACAATCAGTGCTGCAGACCTACTAGTAGCATTTGATTCACAGGCCCTGGACAACTCTAAGGCACTTTACTAGGGACTTACTAGTAAATGAGATACGCCAATCATGGAAAAGCCAACTACCAATACATCTTCGATAGACAGTACTTGCACTTTCGCACTGGTCAGCAGAGGTAAAGTGCCCGTGGTACCAAAACCATCAAAAACAGTACAGCACAGTCAAAAATACAGGAAGCAGAGGCAAACAGAAAGGGGAAACCACACCAAGGATGATAGGTCTAACATTTTGTATTGCTGCACCCGAGATCCTTGTATGCCTTGTGTTTCTACAATTTAATCTGATTCAACACTTTACTTCTCCTTTGGTGATTCTGTACTTATGTAGCATGTATTTGAGACTTATTTACTTAAGTTTGGCCTTAAATTTGTAATAAATCTTTAAACGTTAATCTCTTTCTTTGAGAAATAATGAGCAATTTAATAGATTACACTGTTAATTGATTTGAAGTGTTTATTTTAACTTCCTTTACCTCTCAAGACTCCTTAAAAGGACTGTCGAAAGAAGAGAAGCAACAAAGTGGGCCTGGAGCATTATCAATCTCAACATGATTACTGACTCTGCCTCACACAATGCAATGCTTTTGGTCACATCTTAAACTTAGGGCCTCACTTTCTACAAAACGGTGCATCCCCCATGACGCACTAGTTTGCTTGCGCCGTCCTGTGCCCCTCTCTTGATACAATGGTAGCACTGTATTTACAATACAGGGCACTATGGTGCTCGTCAGCACAGCTGCGTCAGAATTTATGACGCAGTTGTGGCGCACATAGCAACACCACAAAATAAAATGATGGGTGGAGGATTGAAGGTTTTCAAACATTCACCTTCAGTAAAATTTTGACACTAGTCCAGCAAAGCATAGGGTGGCTGCGAGAAGAAAGCACAGCGTCACTTTAACGCCTGCCCTGAGCAGGCGTTAAAAACTGATGCTAGAATGATGCATTGAAATCTTATAGATTTCTCTGCGCCATTCCTAAGGGCCTCCCTGTGGGGGAACGCCTCCCTTGCAATCATTATACCTGGCACAGGTATAATGTGGTGCAAGGGTTTACAAACTTTATGACGATAACCTACAAAGCACAAGACTAGTGTAAAAGAAAGTCTGACGCTAGTCCCCTAACTACCGCCATGGTGCTCCGTATTTTAAATGTGCGCACACACGGTGGCAACAGGGGGGCGCTAAGGGGTGCAAGAAAAGTGGTGCAGGAGTGTGTGCAGCGCCACTTTTTAAAAAATATGTCCCTAAGTATTAATTAAAATGAAAAGAAAGGTTGACAGGAAAGAAAACTATGGCTGCAAAAGTAGAATTGCCTTTCATTTTCAATTATTTTCCTACTCTTACATTTGCATGTCTCTTCAACGTTCCTCCATTTAATATTCTCTGAACTAAAAAATCATGTTCATTGACAAGTCAGTCCATAGTCATGGCCCATTAAGGTCCTGGTATACTCAAAACTAACATTATTGTTTAGTACATATGTCGTCAGTCCTCGAACAGAACACTGACATATTGAATTTTTGAATTAATAATATGCAGGTCGATGAAAATATGTGATCGTAATAATAAAATAGACATATTTTCAGAAATGTACCATCGAGCAGCTCTAAAACCCCTCATATGTACAACTTGCATTGATTAGGAACCATTAGGTAAATAATAAATAAAGCGGCACTCTACGCTTAACATCAGATTTGTAGCAGTTTCAGAAAACCAAAGTCAAATGAATCTGTAGTTACATACCAAAAACGGAATAAGCAATTAAAGCAGCCTTGCTATAAAAGATTTATTTTTCTGTCCACCAGGTGTCCCCACAAGCCTTAAAATGTGCTTGAAATGGTGGTGTCCTGTGTTTTTTAAATGTGAGTAGCAGGGCAGGACAAAAATGGGACATAACAGTCTCATATGTATCTAACAGATCCTAGAAATATATTTGAAAAGACATTGTAATGTATAACTCAACAGAAGCGCCATCACTAAGCTATTCACTCACCCAGGTAATCACGATCTAATAATATTTGAACACATTTGTTACTTTTCATCATGCAGTGACTGAAACAGGATTTCAGATTATTTACATTTTAAACAAGGCTTGACGTTATCAGTGGCATAGCCATTGTGTCAGGTGTAGAGGTGGGCGAGCCAAAAAAATAATAGGGAGAGCCGAACAAGAGCCAAGCCAAGGGTCTGGCTCGGATCTTAGAGCCCATGCACAATTCGAGCTCTAAAAATGTTTGGTATTTAAATCATAGAACAAACATCACATAAATATGATAAAATCTTCAAAATTCAAAACAATTTATTTCTTTAGCATGTGGAAGCTTTGACATTAATACGCCACATCATAGCACTGCTCTGAGAAGTACTTTCTAAAAAGTGATATTTTTTATAACGTGAACTTTAGTGAACTATGGGGGATATTTATACCCTGTTTGCACCAAATTAGCGTAATTGTTTTTTACTCTAATTCGGTGCAAAACTAACTCCAAATTTATACTTTAACGCTAGACCCGTCTAGCACCAAATTTATGGAGTTAAAGTCATTTTTTGAAACTGGAAACCTACCTTGCCTTAATGAGATGCAAGGTAGGCGTTCCTATGCAAAAAATGATTCTAGGGCCTTAACTCCATATTTATACTCCCGCGCAAAATTGGTGCACAGGAGGGAGAAGGGGTCAAAAAATTTAGCAAAGCTTGCTTTGCTCCATTTTTTAATGCCTAGGCAAGGGCAGGCTTAAGGGGACCTGTGGGCCTCTTTCCATGGTGGAACACCATGGAATAAGCCCATAGGTGCCCTCCCCAGGCCCCAGGGACACCCCCACCCGCACCAGAGGGACAGCGGAGGATGGGGGACCCCATCCCAGGTAAGTATTTTTTTTTTTAAGTGCCATAGGGGGCCCTGAAATGGGCCCCCATACATGGCACAGGGTGCAACGGCCATGCCCAGGGGACCCTGGTCCCCTATGAGGGCCATTGGGGTGGTGGGCATGACTCCTGTCTTTTCTAAGACAGGAGTCATGTGGTATGGATGGTTTTGCATCAGAAAATGACTCTAGGCCGGTTAGAGTCATTTTGTTTTACTCTTACCTGCCTAACGTCATTTTTTGGTGTAAAACCAACTGCTTCCATACCGCCAGCCACACCCGACTAACGTATTCTTTTTTTACTCTAGCCTACCCTTTGCACCGGCTTGCACCATTCCATAAATATGGTGTCCGGCTGGTGCACAGAAATGGTGCAAGATGGTGCTAAACCTTTTGGTGCAAAACTGCATTAGTGCAGTTTTGCACCAAAAAGTATAAATCAGGGCCAAAGAGACAAGACAATAGTCATGTAAACACTGTAAGGGCCCAGGTTATTGTAGAGTAACACTCTTTGGGGCATATTTACAAGACCCATAGCAACACCGGAGAGTCACTTTTGTGACGTTCAGGAGGCGCTGTGCATTACGCATATATACAAGGCAGCACAAAGACCCTTAGTGTGGCTTAAGGCCGCCTTGTAAATTTGCCCCCAACGCAGTTTTCTGCAGCAGATGGGCATGCACTGGGTGTTCCACCGAAACACCCATTGCTTTTGACGCTGCCCCAGATTTACAAGTATCTGTAAATCCGTGGCAGCTCCAAAAACCCAGGGGTGGTGTTAGCATGATGCAACAAGGAGAAATGTTTTCATTTCTCCTTGTTATTGCTCTTTCTATGTGTGCTGCAGAATGCAGCACACATATAAAGAGCAAAACCAGCATGAATGATTGTTTAGGTGCAGGAAGGGACACCTTCCTGCACATAAACAATCAGTCTCCTCAATGAAGACACCCTTGCACTATGGTGCAAGGATGCCTGCGTTGGCCCCTAAATTTAGCCATGGTGCAGGGAGAAACGCAGGGGTGCGCCATATTCTTATAAATACGGCATATCCCTGCGTTTCAAAACAGGTGTGGTGCTGCTGATTTTGGCGCAGCACCGCGCTCCGCCAGTTTGTTGTAAATCTGGCCCTTTAAGTTAAGGCTTTGGGGCAGATTTATCAATAGCTCATGCAATGCAGCAAGACACCTTGCTACGCTGCGTGAAAGGGAGAGGGAAGGAATGTGTTGTATTTAACATTATATGACACATTGTTTCCATCTGCGTCCGCTGGTCTACTTTTGGTTGCCTGGTACCAATGCATGCACACTTGTGTTGTAGGTAGGATTGCTTTTGTGCAGGAAGGGACACCTTCACACACAAAAACAATCCTCTTAGACTTTTCAGTCTTTCTTCTGCAGCACACGTAGAAAGAGGCAAAAAAACAGGACAAATAAAGTTATTTCTCCTTCTTATGCCTGCCCAGGGAAGCATGGACGTCTGCAGAAATTTTTCCTGGGGGGCATAATTTTTCCAGGAGGGGGCATTATTTATACATCATCCATCCTGAGGCAACGTAACACTATGACAGCCATAGTGTTACACTGCACTGTGAGCCTGCACACTAGGCTGTACCTAGATCTAGGAGATGGCAAGTGCCTTCCCATGCTGGGAAGGTATAGCATTTTGACATTTCCCAGTTCTAGCACTGAATGTAAATCTGGGAATGCGCCAAAATCCCTGGGTGGATGCATTGGAAAATTCATGCTCAACCCATGGAACACCTCTCTGGGGCAGAGTAATGCAAGGCAGCAGCTTGTGCTGCCTTGCATTACTCCAGATTTACCAAGCACGGCTAAGCCACGCAAGATGGCCTTGCATGACATGGTAAATCTGACTTTTGTGTTGCGTTGCCTTTGCATTGTCGTGCATGTTTAATGCATTTTCAACACAACACCTAGATAAATCTAGCCCTTTGTTTTTACCTCTTTGTGCAGATTTTGGCTTTTTTATATAGCACAAACGTGCGCCAAAGGTATTGGAGTACTTTAAATAAGCACCTGTTACATTTCACAAGGTTACATCTCTTTGTTTATAGGGATGGGGAAATAAAGTAAATTGCCCAGAATCACAGGATACTGAGACTGCGACTCAAACTGGGTTCCCCAGGTCCAAATTCAACAGTTCAAGTCCTAACGCCACTTCCAGGTTATCAGGAGTGAGGCAGGCAGAAACCAGAGAGCTCGGCATGAGCTCCAAGTTCCACAAACATAAGAGCTATGCGTCAGGCTTGAGCCTGGCTCAAGTTTTCAGTAGTTCACCTACCTGTAGTAAAGGGCTCTAGTGCCAGAAAGGAAATGAGTTTTTAGATTCTGTTTGAACTGTGAAATGCAGAAATAATTGGAGTTCACTGGGCCCATCAAGTGCCTGTACCCTGGTGCCACTGCACCTGCTGCACAAGAGAAGCTGCACCCTTGGTCGTTATTAAACTAGAACTGCAAGAAAGTTAATGCTGCACATTGCTTCTGCACTATTTGCACTCTTTCTTCCCAACTCACTCTTGTCTCAGCCCATCCGGAAACAGAAATGCATCACTACATTGAGAGAGACGCAACTGGAAGTCAGGCAGAGGTGAAGACACTATAGACGCTACCTGGTTAGCCATGCTCTTTCGTTTCTGTGAGCATGTTTAATTTTTGGATTCAGATGTTGCCCTTGCCTCTGTTTCTCACATATTGTTTTCATTGTTTCGCTTTTTTTCTACACTACTTACTGAATGTAGTTTATTTCCTCTGTGCAGAGGAACATTACACTTATTGATTTAATTAAAGTGTAGATCCACAATGGGAGAATATTGTAGATAGATATCACTTTTATAACTCCTTTCTTAGTCTTTGTAGACTGCTCCCCAGCCTGGTGCCCACTGATTAACTAGTCCATATATGGAGTTGTAAATCCCACATCTTTATTCCTCTCTGTATACCTGTGAACTCTATCATTCTAAACCAAGCTTTCATTACATTCTATTTTAGCGATTATGTCACATTGATATGGAGTCCTTAGGGAGTCTGAAAGGTTTTGCTTTAAATTATGCAAGATACTACATCTCCCCCTCTGTTAAATGAAAAATTGCGCCTTCTCTTTAGAAAATCATTGGATGTACACAATATATACATAGAAACATGTACAACTATAGCTCTTCAATTAATCTTCTTGGCGCTTTGATCTGCCAATGATGGTAAGGAATCAGCAACAGTCATTTGTTTTCAGAATCAGTCTGTCTTTCACCATCTTGAGTTGAAGACCAATGAAATACAGACACAAAGTGAGAAGAGCCTCTGGTAATGGACTTCCCATGTTGTTGGGCAGCCACCATGTCTCCTTTGGTAGACATTGCATGGAAAGTTTCAGCATCATAAGGACCATCAGATTTTCATTTGCGTAGCTGTAGAGCAATCACTTAATCTTCTTCTTGGAATGATAGGTCTTTTGCATTTTGCCTCTTATCTGTATACACTTTCATTTTCAGTTTTTGAACCAAATCCCTTGCACAAATCATATTTTCACTCTGTGGTCCACTGAGGTAATTTGATTGCCATTGCTCTCCTGAGCATCAAATTTGCAATACTTTCACCAGTGGCCCACTGGGATGTCGAACAATAAGCTCACAAAGTGGAATTTAGTATGTTTTTTTTAAACTGATGTTTTCAAGAATTGCACACTGTACTGCTTTCTTTAGCACACTCATAAAACGCTCAGCAAGCCCATTGGTCTGGGCTATTAGGGTGTGGTCTTTTGATGCTTTATGTTCAGTTGCTCTACAAGTTCTTTAAATTCTTTACTGTTGAATGGTGGACCATTATCAGATTTTACAATGTCTGGTAAGCCCCATGTTGCAAAGATCTTCTACCTTTGAATATTGATCTACAAGCACCATAAAATGATGTCCTTTGTCAAGTGGACCAAATAAATCGATGGCTATTCTCTCCAGGCATGTTTAGAGAGTTCTGACAAGTTAAGAGTATGTTAAGTAACTTTGGTTAACAGGCAATTGAATATGTGACAGGCTTCAAGTTCCTTTTCAACTCTTTCTTCTTGGTATGGAAACCAAACTCAGTCTCTGAGAGCTCTCTTTGTAGCAACAAAACCACAATGTCCTTCGTTAGCCTCTTCAATCACCTTTTGACTTAGACTCTATGGAATCAGGATCCTCAATCATCGCAGTATAACTCCTTCCTGAGTTATAGACAATTTATCTAATTTTTGTACTTTTGATATTCTCCATCATTACTGAGAGGTCGAACGTGTTTATTCCACGACTGATTTGAAATTAGGCAGCATCGCGATGCGTCACCTTAGAAACGCAGGGATGCACCATATTTAAGTGAATACGGCTCACCCCTGCGATTCCCACTGCGCTGGCGCTAAACTTAGCTGCCAGCGCCAACGCTGGCATCCTTGCACCATCATGCAAGGATGTCTGCATTGAGGGGTGTGATTGTTTATGTCCGGGAAGGTGTTCCTTCCTGCCCATAAACAATCACTAATGGCGCTTTGGCACTTCTGTGTGTGCTGCACAATGCACCACACACAGAGGAGCCAAAGCGTCATATTGAAATGATTGTTTATGTGCAGGAAGGTACACCTTCACACACATAATCATTTCTGGCATTTTGCTCTTTCTATGCATGCTGCAGGATGCAGCACGCATAGAAAAAGCAAATAACTAGGAGGATTGAAAGTGGTATTAGATTTTGGTGCTGTCTCAGGTTTACGAAATTTCATAAATCTGAGGCAGCGTCAAAGTGAAATGGGCGTTGCTGTGGCATGCCCACAGCAACACCAATTGCATGCCCCTTCCACGCAAAGTGCTGCTTTGGAAGGGGCTGTATTTACAATGTGGCATTAAGCAACAAAAAATGATGCTCCTGTGGCACTAGAGGCCTACAAATACAGCCCTATGTCTTTTAACTTTAGCAGGTCGTTATCGTGACTCATAGCAGTGCCAATCTGGGTTAAAGACAAAGCTTGTGCACTTGACTTAACAAAGAAATTGATATAAACGTCAGCTGACACGGAGTGCGTACCATGATAGGTACTCTCGAAAAGTACTCAGCAAGATTTTGATCCTTTCCTGGTGGGCTTACATTCATATAATTGTACTCTTGCAATCATAGTCCCCATAGTTGAATTCAAGGATACATCTTGGCTTTTGGATTGCTGAAGATTGACAGCAAAGCTTGATGACCAGTCACCAGCGCAAAAGGCTTTCCGTACAGGAATACAACGAAGTGTTCAAAATCCCATACTACAGCCAAACTTCCTTTTGCATGCTGTGAATAAGGGGGTCATTCCGACCCTGGCGGTCATGGACCGCCAGGGCCGGGGACGGAGGAAGCACCGCCAACAGGCTGGCGGTGCTTCTGGGGCAATTCTGACCGCGGCGGTACAGCCGCGGTCAGAAAAGGGGAACCGGCGGTTTCCCGCCGGTTTTCCCGTGCCCCAGGGAATCCTCCACGGCGGCGCTGCAAGCAGCGCCGCCATGGGGATTCCGACCCCCTTCCCGCCAGCCTGTTCCTGGCGGTTTATACCGCCAGGAAGAGGCTGGCTGGAACGGGTGTCGTGGGGCCCCTGGGGGCCCCTGCAGTGCCCATGCCGCTGGCATGGGCACTGCAGGGGCCCCCTAACAGGGCCCCATTCAGATTTTCAGTGTCTGCAAAGCAGACACTGAAAATCGCGACGGGTGCCACTGCACCCGTCGCACACCAGCAACTCTGCCGGCTCCATTCGGAGCCGGCTTCATCGTTGCTGGGGTTTTCCCGCTGTGCGGGCGGGCGGCCTTTTGGCGGTCGCCTGCCCGCACAGCAGGAAAGTCAGAATGACCGCCGCGGTCATTTGACCGCAGTGCGGTCTTCTGGCGGTCTCCGCCCGGCGGGGTCGGAATGACCCCCTAAGTGTGTTCTGTTTGAAATAAACATTTATTAGCATAGGCCACAATATGTTGCTTAGCATCTGGGCGTCCCCTATTTTATGCAAGTATAGCACCTAACCCAGCAGGGCTGGCATCAACAACAATCTCTTTATGAAACTTTGGATTGGGGTACTCCATTTCCGTGGCATTTTCAATGGAGTGTTTGATCCTCTTAAAACTTTTTTCACATTCTTGTGACTATTTGGAAGAAACATCTTTCTTTGTTAATTCTCATAATGGATCACTAACAATGGGAAAGGACCTGATTTAGAGTTTGGGGGATAGGTTACTTTGTCACAAATGTGACGGATATCCTGTCCATCGTATTACAATCTCCGTAGGCTATTATGGGATTGTAATACGGCAGATGGGTTTTCCGTCATGTTTGTGGTGGAGTAACCCCCTCCGCCAAACTCTAAATGAGCCTCAATGTCTTTTATGTATCTTGAACAGTAAGTGGCCATTACAAAAAAAGAGTGCAGCATGGAAACATCTATTGGGGGGTCAGCTTGTGTGAAAGCTTGCATGTTTGCAGAATCAGGCGTCATGCCCCCTTCCGATAGGATATGGCCAAAGAACTTTAGCTTTGTTTTGTTGAACTCACACTTGTCTATGTTCAAAGTCAAACCTGCATCATTGAGTAGTTAACATACTTATGTGAGGGCCCTATTGTGCTTCTTCTGTATATCTCCAAAAAGCAATATGTCATTGCTATATTTAAAATAAGGTTGTATGATGCGTCGTATAACGTCTTGGAAAAGTTCTGCTTCCAAATGCACACTTAAACTAAGGGGAATGTTTACAAGCCCCTAGTGTCCCCGGAGCGTCACTTTTTGGGATTCTCCGGTGGCCCTGTACACTGCACCATAATTACAAGGCTGAGCTAAGCCACTTTTTGTGGCTTAAGGCCGCCTTGTAAAGATGGGCCCCTCCAATGCAGTTTTCTGCATCAGAGGGGCATGCAATGGGTGTTGCTGTGGGTGTTCCACAACAACACCCATTGCTTTGGGTGTTGCCCCAGGTTTACAAGGAATTGTAAACCTGAGGCAGCCGCAAAAACCAACACCACCCCAGGAATGGTTTTAGCATGACGCAACGAGGAGAAATACTTTTATTTCTCCTCGTTTTTGCTTTTTTATGTAGGCTGCATTCTGCAGCACACATAGAAAGAGCAAAAGGTCGTGAATTATTGTTTATGTGCAGAAAGGTGTACTAATGACAATTTGCTACTTCTACGTGTGCTGCATTCTCCAGCACACATAGAAGTGCCAAATTGCCATTTTACATTGTTTGTTCGCAGGAAGGGGCACCTCCCTGCACTTAAACAATCATTCCCTTCAGTGCAGACACCCTTGCACTACGGTGCAAGGATGCTTGCATTGGTGTTGGCAGCTAAATTTAGTGCCAGCACTAAGTATTTTTGTAAATACGGTGCCTCCCTGCGTTGTAAATTTCCCCTTAAGACTCTAGTATTTAAACAAACCAACATGTGTAGAAAAGGTTGTAATATATCTGCAGCTCCCTTCAAACTCTAACTGATGCTTACCTTTATTCAAATCAAGTTGAGAGAAGACTTTGGCCCCATTCAATTGTGTGCTCATGTCAGCAATGTGCAGCCCTGCATGTAGCTCTTGTTCAATCACTTTGTTCGCCTGGCGCAAGTCAACGCATATGCGCATAGCTCCTTTATGGTCGTTTCTAGGCAAAACCACCATGGGAGAAACCCATTGCATTGGACTAGTCGGACATTCAATAATGTCATGATTAGGTAATGATTCAAGTTCTTTTTCAACAGCTTCTTGTAAATGACAAGCAACTTATCTATGTCTCTGAGCAACAGGACGGTCATCCTCATCAATATGCAAAATTTATTTCATAGTCTTTAACTTTCTTAAACCAATGATGGGAATTAACTTACTATTTCATGATGATCATTCATGTTTTAACTCACTGAGATCAGTCCCATGTCAGCAGCAGTGTTGAAACCTTGCAGCACATGGATTGGTGCTTGTACTTTAGTTTTCTCATGTTTCACTGTCTCTATAAATGAACCTTGACTCTTCATGGACATCAACACAGCGCAAGTGACCACTGGTCTTTGAGCATAAGCTGCGGTAATGGAAACAGTTCATTGTACTTTTCTTCAGGCATAATATTTATCCATGTGCCACTATTGACAATAAAAGATATTGAACATTCATTTATTTTCAATGTAATCTTTGGGCAGTGTTTTTATGATTTTATTTCTTCGACATGTTGCCTTTTTCTTTGACTGACTTTTCTCCTCACAGGTGACCAGTTTGACATGTTCAAATTTTTTTGAGTTCAGCATTGACTTGGCACAATCACTTTCTTCACTTTCACTTATTATTGAGGCAGAAGAACAGTTTGACAATGATTTAGATGATTTAAATGACAATCTACTTCGTTTAGTATCTATTTGCCTCAACTTGTGTCGCCATTGCCTTTGTGGTCACACGTCAAAAATTGCTTCTGGAACAGCCTTTGCATATCTGACTAATTGCGGGACACTCTTCTTTGTGTTGAAACGCAAATCTAACCTTGTAATACGACTTCTTTTTGTGTGTAGACATCACTTTGTGTCCTTCAGTATTTTGTTTCGAATTACGTTTCACTCTCATGACTGACTCGCTCTGGGCATGTCTGGCCTCCATGCCAGCAGCTTTTCTCTTAGCTCGTTCCTCAGATTTTGCAGCCATCAACAATCTCTTCAGACTATGGGGCATATTTATACTCTGTTTGCGCCGGAATTGCGGCTGTTTTTTTTACGCAAATCCGACGCAAAGCTAACTCCATATTTATACTTTGCGTTAGACCCGTCTAGCGCCCAAGATCTTGGAGTTTGCGTCATTTTTTAGCGTGGACACCTACCTTGCGTTAATGATATGCAAGGTAGGCGTTCCCGTCTAAAAAATTACTCCAAGGCATGTGCACCTTATTTAAACTCCCGTGCAAAAATGACGCATGGGAGTGGGCGGGTCAAAAAAAATGACGTCCAGCCGCTTTTGCGTCATTTTTTAACGCCTGGTCAGGGCAGGCGTTAAGGGACCTGTGGGCTCGGAAGGAGCCCAGAGGTGCCCTCCCATGCCCCCAGGGACGCCCCCTGCCACCCTTGCCCACCCCAGGAGGACGCCCAAGGATGGAGGGACCCATCCCAGGGAACTTAAGGTAAGTTCAGGTAAGTATTATTATTTTTATTTTTTTGTGGCATAGGGGGGCCTGATTTGTGCCCCCCTACATGCCACTATGCCCAATGACTATGCCCAGTGGACATAAGTCCCCTGGGCATGGCCATTGGGCAAGGGGGCATGACTCCTGTCTGTGCTAAGACAGGAGTCATTTCAGTGGGGGTTGGGAGTAAAAAAAAATGGCGCAAATCGTGTTGAGGCCAATATTTTGCCTCAGACCTGACTTGCCCCATTTTTTTACGCCCAAGCTCCATTTTCCCCTACGCCGGCGCTGCCTGGTGTGGGTAATTTTTTTTGACGCACACCAGTCAGCTGCGCCGGCTAACGTCATTCCATAAATAAGGCGCCCGCATGGCGCTTTGGAATGGCGTTAGCCGGCGTTAACATTTTTGACGCACAAATGCGTTGGCGCAGTTGTGCGTCAAAAAGTATAAATATGGCCCTAAGAGTTTCTCTCAACATTCGTCATCTGAATGAATATGTAAAACATTCATCGATCACTTTAATCTGCATGGCTTCTTCCTCATTAAATTCATTGAACTTACAGTGTTTCATGAGTGTGCTGAGTCTTTCCATGAATTCATAGATTGCTTTGTGAACTCTGACATTCTTGATTGAAAACATATCATTCATTGTCAACATTTGGTACTGGATTAAACTGGAGATTCCTTGCATTCTTAATGTGACGGTATGTGACTTTTTTGTCAGTATTTGTCATTTTTTCAATGACTTCCTTCACACCATCATCAGATTTTTTAAATATTTGATAGTCTTCCTGTGATCAGTCTCATCAGATCACTCTATCCATGCAGTCCACCTATCACCAATATTTTGCTTCTTGACGGTATCAATTAGTGGTGGTGGTTTTAGAAAGGCCGCAGCTTTGTGGAATACACTGACATTGTGATTGGAGCTTTCCCCAGCCTCCGTTCCTGGAAATCAGGATCAGTTCCATTCATGCCCCAACCCTGGCCCTGTGGTGGGTCTGCCTAGAGGTCGTACATGATAGGCTCCATTGGCAGAATCACCTCCATCTGCGTCTCTGACCGCTGTGAACATGGATGACTTCTTTACCACAACACCAGGCACTTCTTTTGGGGACACCATCCCCATGTTGGACAGCCCCCACACCATACCCTATCAATTGGGGTATGATGAGTCTGCTTATTGGACTCAGTAAGTCATTTATTTTATTCTTTTATACGTAAGGTTGTTTTATCTTATACCTGATTGATCTCTGCCTTCCAGTGCTATTAGGTATCTGATAATTGTCTTTAACTGCAGCTTGTAAACCTTGTTGAATCCACCTTCACCGTTAATGTTCCGTATACTGTATAGTTTTATTTTGCCTGGCAGTGCGGTGCCTTTTTGTAGGATCTTGGTTGTAGTTTCTTGACTAACGATGCGTCACTTTTTTGCAAATCTCTTCTTCCATTCACACGGTTCACACCAGCTAGAGTTGCGCTTTGAGTCCGCATACACCTGCTGTTGACTCGCACTTCCATGAAGGCACGTGTTGCACACACAAGCAGTTTGTTTGGACCAAGTCAAATTCTCCAGGAGAGCACTTTCTTCTTCGTGTTCCTTATCCCTTATCTCGTCACCAGTTGTAGCATCCTTCATAGCCTAGTAACTGCAGAATAATTAGGCCACACACGGAGCTGTAAATCACACGTCTTTATTCCTCTGCGAGTACCTGTGAACTCCTACGTTCTAAACCCAGCTTTCATTACATTCAACTCTTGTGATTATGTCACACTGACATGGAGTCCTCAGGGATTCAGAAAGGTTCCTTTCTAAATCATGCAAGACACTACAGTCTCCAATCTGATAAATAACTTTACAATAACTTTAACTGATGATTGTTCCAGTTATTACAATTTGGAATGTTTTCTTATCCAACAAAAACAGTGTGCAGTGCTTTTTACTTTCTAGTGCCTCTAATGGTTCCTGGGCATTTGCTTGTGTTAGAGTACTATTGTGCAGTCTTCACAAGCAGGTGTAGGTATGCTCACGCAAATGTGAATGCACATTTGTAGGAAATGGCCCTCTCTGCAGGATCATCCTCAAACTTTTTGCCTTTTTCCCTCCACTTTTTACTGAATTGATTTTCGGTAGCCTTAGGACTCTGTAAACGTTACCACTAGTAACCAGTGAACTCGTGCTCACTCTCTTAAACATGTATTGATTGGCATGCACCCAATTTTCATATTTAATTTACTTGTAAGTCCCTTGTAGAGTGGTATTCCATATACCTAGGGCTTGTAAATTAAATTCTACGAGTGGGCCTGAAGCACTTATTGTGTCACCCACTCAGGCAGCACTTTAAAACATGTCCCAGGCCTGCTGTTGCAGCCTGAATGCAATGTTACATATTACATATAAGTCACTCTTTAGGTAGGCCCTAAGTAGCCCATAGGTGCTGTGTAAGTAAAAGGTAGGAGACGTACTATTACGTTTTACACGTCCTGGTAATCAAAAACTCCCAAATTTGTTTTTCACTACTGTGAGGCATACTCCTCTCATAGGATAACATTGGGTATTCATTAATACATTTAATTAGCTGTAATTTCTAATTGAGAGCAGGTGAATCTGTCATGTTGGGTACTTATTGATTTATAATGATAACTCCTCTTTAATGGGAAAGTCAAATTTATTAATACAGTTTTGAAAATGCAAGGAGGAAGCTTGAAGTTGGATATTGCAGCTATATTTAAAGATTATTGGGCACATAATTAGGACAGCATCCACATTTCTCTAGAATGAGCTGCCGACGGCGTTTCAACCCTGGTAACTCAAGGTGATTATTGAGACAGAATTGCACATAGAGATTGTAGTGCTATTAGATGGCTAAGAAGAATGCTAACAGGATGGATTAAGGCAGTTGTCCCAGAATTCATCACTAAACAATTCCAGCACAGGAAGTGGTAAACAAACAATGAGCACAAGGGAACCATTCCCTCAAAGGAAACCTCTCAATATTGCATAGGTCCTAATTGGCCATGAAGGAAACCTTATAGTCCAATAAAAATGGCAAAACTTAGCCCATCCGCTGACAAGACCAAATTACAGACACCTTAAGACATTAGATGGGGGTGCCTACCTCTAGACAAAAAGTTGGTGGATGGAGCCTGGGGGTACAACCAACTTTCCATGGTCTAGTGTGAATCAGTCTTAGGCCTCGCCAAAAGAGCACCTCCACCTTAGTCAGCAGCCACTCCGTGTCCATGATTTGTTCTTGCCAGAGGATGGTCTAAGTCTCGCCATTTTATTGGACTATAAGGTTTCCTTTCTGGCCATTCCTTCCTTGCCAGCTGCTTTAATAATAAAACTGTGTCTAAATTCAACTTTGGAATTAAAATTACTTCCAAAGTTGTTAACTACCTTATTTTTACATATGTCACCCCTAAGGTCTACCCTAGGTGCCTTGAGGATAAGGTGCATTTTTATAATAAGCACGGACATTATAAAATATTTTTTATATGCCACGGTGAGGGGAAAACTGCCAATTTCGTTTTCCCCATTATAGCACTGCTAGCTCCATAAGCTAACATGGGAAGGCTTCATTAAACTTTAATAAAGTCTAACTTTTGGCAGAATTGAGCTTTAACAGTGATTTAAAGTGTCAAAATAATAGTTACAATATATCCAAGAACTTGCGAAGGTTAAATTTATTATTACTATTGCAGGAAAGTAATTTTAGAACTGCTTTCCTAAAGTTACCTAAAATCAGCCCTACAGCAGCCTCTTCTGATTGTTCAGCCTTTGACAGGCTGAGCCGAGCTGCTCTTATGAGGTGTGAAGTGGCTTGGACTGAGAAAAGGGACCAATCTGGTAGGAGGAGATCTGCTGCTACAGATGCCAGGGCAGGAAGGTGGCTGGGTAGCCAAACTGGTCTTCAAAGGAGAAGGACAGATAGTGCAGGACCCAGCACGCCCCCACTTTCTGCACCCCCAGCCAGATGGGAGCCTCCATACTTAGATTAGGAGGATAGCTAGAAGGGCAGTGTAGGGAAAAGTTAGCCACACCTTTTGGTTGGATTAGTCAGGCTTGAACCTCCAGGAAAAATGTTCTCCAAATTGGATTTTTGTGACACCGTGCTTTCTGGGACACAAATATGCTACACGTCTAAGGGAGTTGTCGTCACAGAGGGTGGCATCCTATACCCCATTAGTCAGCGGTGCCCCCCTGCTTGCCAGCCCAGAAACCTGGATCAATATATGGGAGAGCTGCCCAGAAACTCAAATCCCTGCCTGGAAATATCAAGAGAAGAAGAACTGCCCTGCTGATCCCCTGGTCTGCACCCCAAGAGGACTTCAGTGACAAGGACTGCACCTGCTGCACACTTTGGGCGTC
Organism: Pleurodeles waltl; assembly: GCF_031143425.1. Classification (NCBI taxonomy): domain Eukaryota; kingdom Metazoa; phylum Chordata; class Amphibia; order Caudata; family Salamandridae; genus Pleurodeles; species Pleurodeles waltl. The sequence goes on along the minus strand of NC_090444.1, from coordinate 764,122,566 downwards.
GCAAAAGAGGAATTTGCCTGGCCTCAAAAGGATTAAGGAGCGCACCCCTTGAAAGCAACAGGTACAGAAGAGCTACAAGAGCCATCTGCATCATCATCTGCCAGGACAAGTCCAGCTAACCAGCTCAACTTGACTATTAAGGATTTACCCAGGTGTATTGTGGGAATTGTAGTCCCACCTCTCCAAGGAGCAACTCAGAGCTTCTGGAACCTTGGCTGGAACCTTGGCTGATGTTGTAGACCCTTCAAGTCCAATCCATCCACTCCAATCCAATGTACTTTATTTTGCTTTCTAAAAAAACGTAAAGCAAAACATATAGAACAATCAAACATTGTTCTCATAACCATCACCGAAAAACACCATTGTAATTCATCATAAGATATTTTATCACATTTAAAAAAAATTGTGCCAACAGATAAGACCAGAATCAATATAAAAATCCCACAACTTTTAATCACCATCACCCTGGGATGTAAACATCAGTTAGGACATACTTTCAACCCTCCCACTCAACTTTCTTGCTCAGAGCCTCCATGCCCAAGACAAATACCTATCAACAGCATACACCACATTCCAGAGTGTCACATCACAAAACTCTGCTTGTCTCATAATAATGTTTGATCCCCTTAAGCCTGCAAACTTTGACAAGCCACCTTCCACGGGGCAAGTTGTATATTGGACAGAAAGGACAGTTTACAGTTGAAGGCAATCCTGTGTTCCATTTACTAGTTAAACTGGCCAGCGGCAGAATTCCAAATCTAAATTTCATATATATGGTCTTTACTTGGGGGGGGGGCTTATTCTGTCAAAATGTTGCTCTGATTTTAAACTACATTTGAGATGCTCCCCAACTTATGGCTACTCTAAATTTGTTCAAATGTGTGATCCCAGAAAGCTTGCTTCAACTTAACAATGATACCTTCCTTCAGTGCTGCTGGGGAATTCCACACCCCTTCCATCTTAATAGTTTCTATAGCTTGTCTTACATTTCTTAACAAAGAGGTAAGGCAATATTTATCGATATTGATTAGTTCATACACTAATTCCCTTTACCGCCTCAATTTCTTAGTAGACCACAGATGTGCCCAATACAACAAGGGTTTTACTTGGACAGCATGATCAATTCATTTTAGTGACAGATTGATGTGACGTAGTATAAAAGTGGTGATGTGGGGAAGATTAAAAAGGGTTAATTAATTCTCCAACTGTGCAAGCAGGGTTACATCAGAGAAGCCCCAAAGTTCTGCCCCATGAATTGCCCCTGCTGTGGCCCTATACACTTCAAGGGCAGGGGTTACAGCACCGTTAAGGGCAGTCCTATATTTACCCTTCAATGGTGGATGTTATTTTTAATTATATCACCTTACTTTTCTCTACCTGGGCGGTCCAGGACAGATTATCTGCCAGACTCACACCCAGGTAGTCAAAATGTCTGAACTGTTTAAGGGCCACCCCATTCAAGGTCATCCTGCCCTTAAAAGACTGTTGCAGATTTAATGACATAAAGTTCGACTTGGTGGTTTTTACCTCTATACCTCTTGTAACACAAAATTATGAAAAGCTATCAAGAAGGATTTGGAACCCAACCAGTGTTCTAGATATAAGAAGTGTATTGTCTGCAATCATGAGCATTGACAGGGTTATGGTTGCAGATTTAGGGGCATCATGTCTACATTGTGACAGCCAGTCAACCGCTCCATTTATATAAAAGCTGAGCAACAATGGGGCACACACACAGCCCTGTCCGACACGCCTGCCTATTGGGATCTTGAATGTGAGGTGACCTTCAGAGTTCCACCTGATCTGGGCATGTGTATCTGAATGTAAGAACTTTAGTATTCCTGGAAGGTCAGTTGGAATTTCATCGGAATCCGGGACCTTTCAAAGATTTCCCCTCATAACTAAATCAAATGCCGCCCTTAAATCAATGAAAGAGACATAGAGGTGTTCCTGCCTGACAATAACATATTTCCAGCAAATCATCCCAAACTAAAACATCTAGTCAGTTGGGCTCACATTTGATCCAAACCCATCCTGTCAGTCAGAAAGAATTCCATTGTCTTGGATCCATGCTTACAATCTAGCTAACACCTGTCTACAAAATATTTTTTGACTGTTATCAATCAAACTGATTGGTCTATAGTTAGATGGAAGACTCCTCCTTCCCTTTTTATAGATAGGGACAATAATAGCGAGTTTCCAGGAGGGGAGGAGTTTCCTCACTTTCCACAACAGCGTTACCTAGAGCATTTAAATACAGAACCCAAATTACTGGCTGTGACATATTAAGATCACTGAGAATACCATCAGGGCCTGGTGCCTTCTCTTTGCTCATTAGTTTTAGAGCCTGTGCTGTTTTCGCTATCTCAAAAGTCAAAACATCCTTAGAACTGCTCCCCACCAGTCACAGTGATCTGTTGAAGAAAGTACCTCGCTTGGAATTTTTTTATTCTAACCAATTTGCACAGTTAACACATCTGAACCATTAGAGAGTGCTATGGGCCTTGTCTGCGTATTATCAGGGGACCATTCTCATGTAGGTCTCCAAAATGGGCCACCCAGGCCTCTGGCTTTACCACGGAGTCCAAATGATTGTCAATAGATCTAGCCCCAACGGCATCCAGCTTCCAGAATGAAATGATTGTAACAAGTGCAATCATCGAAATCCCAGATAGGGAAACAGGTCTGTAACAGATCAAAATATACAAATATGTACAGCATCTACACAAGACCGGATAGTGTTCCATTCAGTGTCCGCAGACCAGTGGTTCCAAAATGGGCATGATACCTGCCTCAAAACGGAGACAACACTGGAGGGGCATCAGGTCGAAAATAAACATGCACCTCAGGGAGAAGGGGAGGGGGGCACCTCAGCCGGATGAATGGAAGACGCCACTGCTCCATGAGGGGGATCCATGCCCACTGATCCTGGAGAGTGCAAAGCGACAGTCTCACAAGTCTCTCAAGTGGGTGGGTTCGCCACTGATTGGTCCTGGGGAGTGCAAAGCCACACTCTCACAAGTCTCTCAAGTGGGTGGTTTGCCCACTGCTTGGTCCTGGGGAGTGCAAAGCCACAGTCTCTCAAGTGGGTGGCATGTTCCACTGGTGCTAGAGGGGACTTAGTGCCCAGAGTGCTTCATCCTGCTAAGGATAAGTTGAGTGGATGCTTTTCTCCACTGTTTCTGGTGGGGGCTTTGTGCCCAGAGTGCTTCATCCTACCAAGGATAAGGTGAGTGGATGCTTTTCTTCACTGGTTCTGGAGGGGGCCTGGTGCCCAGAGTGCTTCATCCTGCCAAGGACTGGGGTAGTGGATGCTTTTCTCCATAGGTTCTGGAGGGGGCATGATGCCCACAGCGCTTCATCCTGCCAAGGACTGGGGTAGTGGATGCTTTTCTCCACCGGTTCTGGAGGGGGCATGGTGCCCAGAGTGCTGCACATGGTGTGTGGCAGTTCCCATTCCCTCACCTGGGTGTGTGTGCCACGAGATTTTCTAGGAACAGGTAGCATGTTACTCCATGGAGGCAGAGACACTCCACCCTTCGGCGACTTTGCCTGCAAACTGCTGGTACTAACAGTGCTGGTTGTGGTGCCTCATGTAGACTGTGCAGGGTCCAGGACGTCTCCTGCAGCCTCGGATGGCTGCCCACTGGGAATGATGTCCATGTCGTCTGTGGTGGCACTGTCTGTGCATGTCGCGTGGCAGTTGGCGGTGGTTGCACAGTCTCTGTGACGGAGATTCTGCCAGTGGTGCATGTGTCAGCACCTATGGAGGGAGACAGCAGGACGTCTCCTGCAGCCTCGGACGGCTGCCCACTGGGGATGATGCTGGGGACTATTTCAGAGGCAGCAGACGTGCAGGTGGCCGTGCAGGTGGCCGTGCAGGTTGCGGTGTTTGCAGCGCTGGCCAACGCTGTACAGGTTGCTGTTCTGTTTGGCAGAAGGGGTAACAGCAGTCCCTCACCCGGAGGCTCCGTGCCCTGAGCTGACTTCCCTTTAGCCTTGTGTCCCTTCCCCACCTTGGAAGTCACCGCTGGGACCTTGGCACTGTCCTCTTTTGTCTTGGATGAGGTCTTGCTGGGTGGTTGGTGCGGCTTTTCCCTATGGCATGTGAGACCCTTCTTCACCTTGGCAGGTTGCGGAATAGGGTGATCCTTGGCCTCACTAGGTGGCACACTGGCAGCCCTGATGGGTGCCGCCCGCGATGTTACTGGACTTGCAGGGTCCACACTGCTTAATGATTTCATGGCTGAGGTGCTGGGGTGGGATCTGGACATCCTGGCCCTAGGGGAAGGACGGGGGGAGGTGTAGGGAAGAGGTCAATGTTAGCCGGAAAAGTTTTTTAGACACTGTGGGACGGGAAGATGGAGGGGGTTTGAGAGTGGAGGAAGAGTTTGTGGTTGTAGGAGGTGTACGTCTGCTGAGTTTGGGTGAGGGTGCATGGGCTGGAGGCTGTTGTGAGGTGGATGGCTGTTGAGTGGGTGTGTGCCTGCATTTGTGTAGTTTGGGAGGAGGGCTCACAGACAAACTGGGAGAGGACAGAGGTGACGTGTGAATGGTAGTGGGCGTGGTGATTGCACGAGAGCGGTGTGTGGTGATGGGCGTGCTGGTGATGGAAGTAGTGGCTGAGGGAGTAGTGCATGCAGGTGTGAGTGGAGACGAGACTGGGAGGGAGGAGGGGGACGTGGAGGAGGGGGACACAGTGGAGGCAGTGGATGTTGGCGTGTCTGCATGGGGATGGTGCTTGTGTGAGTGCCTGTTGGATGTGTGGTGCTTATGTTTGCTATGTCCACTCTTGTGTGTTGATGAGTGTGTATACTGGTCTGATGGTGTGCTTGAGATAGGCTGAGGTAGAGGGGATTGGGCCTGGGTAGTGGAAGCTGGAGTGGGGAGGCTGGACACAGGGACAATGACTATCAATCAATCAATCAATCAAGAAATTTGTAAAGCGCGCTACTCACCCGGAGGGTCTCAAGGCGCTGGGGGAGGGGCAACCGCTACTGCTCGAACAGCCAGGTCTTGAGTTGCTTCCTGAAGGAGAGGTGGTCTTGGGTCAGACGGAGGTGGATGGGGAGGGAGTTCCAAGTCTTGGCTGCCAGGTAGGAGAAGGATCTTCCTCCCATGGTGGCTTTTCTAATGCGTGGCACGGCAGCGAGGGTGTGGCTGGTCGATCGTAGCTGGCGGGTGAGAGAGTAGAAGGTCAGGCGGTTGTTGAGGTACCTGGGGCTCAGGTCGTGGAGGGCCTTGTGTGCGTGGGTGAGGAGACGGAACGTGATTCTCTTGCTGACGGGGAGCCAGTGCAGGTCTCTCAGGTGTCCGGAGATGTGGCTGTGTCGGGGGATGTCAAGGATGAGGCGTGCGGAGGCGTTCTGGATGCGTTGGAGTCTTTTCTGTAGTTTGGCCGTGGTTCCGGTGTAGAGGGTGTTACCGTAGTCCAGTCGGCTGGTGACGAGTGCCTGGGTGACCGTCTTCCTGGTTTCGGTGGGGATCCATCGGAAGATCTTTCGTAGCATGCGTAGGATGTTGAAGCTTGATGATGAGACGGCGTTGACTTGTCTGGTCATCAAGAGGGAGGAGCCCAGGGTGAAGCCCAGGTTGCGTGCGTGGTCCGTTGGTTTGGGTGCGCTGCCCAGGGCAGGGGGCCACCAGGAGTCGTCCCAGGCAGAGGGTGATGATCCAAGGATGAGGACTTCCGTCTTGTCTGAGTTCAGTTTCAGGTGACTGTTTATCATCCACTCGGCTACGTCTTTCATCCCTTCGTGCAGGTTGGTTCTGGCGGTGGCTGGGTCGTTGGTGAGGGAGAGGATCAGCTGGGTGTCTTCGGCGTAGGAGATGATGTTGAGGTTGTGTTGGCGTGCGATGGCTGCAAGGGGGCTCATGTAGACGTTGAAGAGGGTGGGGCTGAGTGATGATCCTTGTGGTACGCCGCAGATGACTTCGGTGGCCTCGGATCTGAACGGGGGGAGGCGGACTCTCTGGGTTCTTCCGGCGAGGAACGAGATGATCCACTCTAGTGCCTTCTCTTGGATTCCGATGTTGCTGAGGCGCTGCACTAGGGTGCGGTGGCAGACAGTGTCGAACGCTGCGGAGAGGTCCAGGAGGATGAGGGCCGCTGTTTCCCCGTTGTCGAGCAGGGCTCGGATGTCGTCAGTGGCTGCGATGAGGGCGGTCTCAGTGCTGTGGTTGGCTCGGAAGCCGGACTGCGAGTGGTCGAGGGATCCATTAGTCTCGAGGAAGGCGGCTAGCTGTCTGTTGACGGTCTTCTCGATTACTTTGGCCGGAAACGGGAGGAGCGAGATGGGGCGGTAGTTCTTGAGGTCGGTGGGGTCTGCTGATGGTTTCTTCAGGAGGGCGCTGAGTTCGGCATGCTTCCAGCTCTCCGGGAAGGTGGCGGTGTTGAAGGAGCAGTTGATGATGTCCCGGAGATGGGGTGCGATGACGGAGTCGGCCTTGTTGAAGACGTGGTGGGGGCATGGGTCGGGTGGTGATCCGGAATGGATGGTGTTCATCGTATGGATGGTGTCTTCGGTGCTGACCGGGGTCCAGGCGCGGAGGGTGGTGTTGGGGGGCGTTGGTTTGGTGGTTGGGTGCGTGGTCTGTGCGCCGAAGCTGTTGTGTATGTCGGCGATCTTGCGGTGAAAGAACGAGGCGAGTGAGTCGCAGAGGTCTTGTGAGGGAGTGATGTCGTTGTTTCCGGCGCTGGGGTTGGAGAGCTCTTTGACGATGCTGAAGAGTTCCTTGCTGTTGTGTGCGTTGTTGTCTAGTCGTTCTTTGAATGCTGTCTTCTTGGTGGTGTGGATCAGCTGGTGGTGTTTGCGGGAGGCGTGCTTGAGGGCGGTCATGTTGTCTGTAGTCGGGTTTTTTCGCCAGGCTTTCTCGAGGGTGCAGCAGTTCTTCTTGGAGTTCTTGAGGTCGTTGTTGAACCAGGAGGCTTTCTTGCTGTTGGGCCTGATGGGATGGGTTTTCAGAGGTGCAAGGTTGTCAGCGCAGTTGGTGATCCACTGTGTGAGGTTGTTGGCTGCTTGGTTGGGGTCCGCTGAGCTGGCGGGAGGGTTCTGGCTCAGTGATGTGGAGAGCTGGTCGGTGGTGATCTTGTTCCAGCTCCTGCGGGGAGCCTGTTGTGGGTGGTGGTGAGTCGTGGTTCTTCTGAAGCTGAAGTGGACGCAGCTGTGGTCTGTCCAGTGGAGTCCGGTGGAGTGGCTGAAGGAGATGTACTTGCTGGAGGAGAAGACTGGGTCAAGGGTGTGTCCGGCGTAGTGGGTGGGGGTGTTCACCAGTTGCTTGAGTCCGAGGTTGGCGAGGTTGTCCAGCAGGGTGGTGGTGGTGTTGTCGTTGTTGTTCTCCAGGTGGAAGTTGAGGTCCCCTAGGAGGATGTAGTCAGCGGAGGGGAGGGCGTGTGGGCTGATGAAGTCTGCGATGTCTTCGCTGAATTGTGTGCGGGGTTCTGGGGGTCTGTAGATGAGGGTGCCTCTGAGTGTGGTCTTGGTGTCGGTGTGTATCTGGAAGTGAAGATGTTCGGCGGCTGTGAGGGTGTCGTCGGAATTAGTCGTGATGCGGATGGTGTACTTGTGGACGATGGCGATGCCTCCTCCTGTCTGGTTGACGCGGTCCCTCCGGGTGATCTTGTATCCTTCCGGGATGGCGATGGCGATGTCGGGCGCTGAGGAGGCGTTCATCCAGGTTTCTGTGAGGAAGGCGACGTCTGGAGATGTGGTGTCGAGCAGGTTCCAGAGTTCCACGGCGTGTCTGTGGATGGAGCGGGTGTTGAGCAGGATGCACTTCAGGTGGTTGCTGCTGGTGCTTGGCTTGACGGGTGCGGTGCGGGTCCGGATGCAGGAGAACTTGCAGGATTGGCAGGCGAAGGGTCCGTGGGTGCGTCTTGGGGCGGCTCGGCAGCACCCGGGGATCCGGCTGGTGTTGAGTGCGAGGAGGGTGACGGCATCGTAGGTCCGGCGGGTAGGCTGGCAGCGGCGGGGGCCAGGGGTCTGGCGCTGGGCGGGGGCCAGGGGTCTGGCGCTGGGCGCGGTCCAGGCGCGGACGGGCGCAGACGGGCGCAGACGGGCGCAGACGGGCGCAGACGGGCTTGCCTTTGGCGTGCCTCCATATGAGGGGAAGGGGAAGGGAGGAGCAGCTGGGAGGTGGGAGCGGGCCGGCCAATGTGGTGCAAGGGGGCGGAGCTACCGGGACACAGCGGCGGTAAAACGGGCGGCGAGGGGGTGACGCGGCGAGACGATGGAAACAGAAAGTAAAAGGGAGCACAGTCAGGGCAACAAAAGTAAGGGAGAACAAATCAGGGCAACAATACCAGGGACACAGGCACTCGGGGTACAGAATAAAAAAAGCATACACAGGCACTCGGGGCACAAACCAGAGAGGACACTGGCGCTCGGTCACAGAAGGCAGGCACAGGCAGTCAGGGCACGGCAGCGAGAGCGGTCACACTGGGGGCTGCGTGGCGGCGAGGGGAGCGACCTGCCTGGGAACCAGGGTCAGAGGTCGCTCTCTCTACCGCTGCGCGGCCTCCATATGAGGGGAAGAGGGAGGGAGGAGCAGCTGGGAGGTGGGAGCGGGGCGGCCAATGGGGTGCAAGGGGGCGGAGCTACCGGGACGCGGCGGCGGGAAAACGGGCGGCGAGGGGGTGACGCGGCGAGACGAGGGAAACAGAAAGTAAAAGGGAGCACAGTCAGGGCAACAAAAGTAAGGGAGAACAAATCAGGGCAACAATACCAGGGACACAGGCACTCAGGCTACAGAATAAAAAAAGCGGACACAGGCACTCGGGGCACAAACCAGAGAGGACACTGGCGCTCGGTCACAGAAGGCAGGCACAGGCAGTCAGGGCACGGCAGCGAGAGCGGTCACACTGGGGGCTGCGTTGCGGCGAGGGGAGCGACCTGCCTGGGAACCAGGACTACCATCAGTGCTGAGGCCAGAGCCTGAAATGCTCTCTGTTGGGCTGCCACACCAGAATGAATGCCCTCCAGCTATGCATTTGTTTGCTGCAAATGCCTCTTGACACCCTGGATGGCATTCAAAATGGTTGATTGCCCAACAGTGAAGGATCTCAGGAGGTCAATAGCCTCCTCACTGAGGGCAGCAGGGCTGACTGGGGCATGGCCTGAGGTGCCTGGGGCGAAGGAGATGCCCACCCTTCTGGGTGAGTGGGCACGGGAAACACGCTGAGGGGCTGCTGGGATGGCGGTGCTGGTAGAGGGGGTTGCGGATGTACCTGTTGATGTGCTGGGCACAGAGGTGTCAGCCAACGCAAAGGAGCTCACATCAGAGGAGGAGTCGCTCTTGCTGGTGTCTCCTCCTCTCCCAGTCGTGGAGCTCTCCTCGCCCTTCATCCCACTAGTGCCTTCAGATTCCGTACATTCACCCTCCTGGGCCATGTGGGGTGCAGCTCTCTCCTGCTTCGGTGCCAATGCTCCTCCACCAGATGATGCTAATGCACACAAGGACAGGGTGACAAAACAAAAAGGGAAGGAAAGACAGAAGAGACACATGGTCAATGCTTGCAACAACACCATCGTTGGCGGACACAACAAACAGGGAGCAGCCCTATGCACTAGCCCATGCACTAACAGTTCAGGGGAAAAGCACATGCCCATGGGGGACTGTGCCTAGACCCATTTGATGCACACCTGAAACCCACAGGAGCCTGACTAGGTGTACAGGGCCACTACCACTTTTGGGTTTGGAGTGCCACTGAGCCTGCCAAACAATGTATCTACCTTGGCACGTTTGCCCTGGCCTCGGGGAACCCACAGCCCACTTCCCCCACCTAGAAACCTCATAAAGTGCTCAGTCAGCTGAATGAGACTGTACTCACCCCCTTGTGGCTGCTGTGATGCCCTCAAGCGCCCATCCTACTCTGGATATGCCATCACCAGGATCCGGTACATCAGGGGGGTCATGGTGCAACGGGCACCCCTTCCACTTTGGGAGACCATCCCCAGCTGGGCCTCCGCCATCTTCTTGCTCCAGCGGCACAGGTCGTCCCATCTTTTGCGGCAGTGGGTGCTCCATCTATGGTAGTCCCCCAGGGTCCGCACTTCCTTGGCGATGGCATGCCAAATTCCCTTCTTCTGGGGGGCGCTGACCTAGAGAAAAAGTGAAGTAAGAATGAATTTTACTCCCCCATCTGGTTCTTCTTACTCATTGGCCACAAACCTCCCACCCTGGCCCAGAAAAACATACACTGACCATTCTCACATGCTGGCCTCTGCCCCCCCCTGTATCTTCCACCCACACCACTCCATACATTCATGTCCCATCCATCATACTCACAGTGTACTCAACTGTTTGTCTGGAGGACCATAGAGTAGCGTGTACTGGGGAGGACCCCAGCCACCAGGTTGTCCAACTCCTCCACGGTGAAGGCAGGGGCCCTTTCCCCCAGACACTGTAGCCATTGTCGCTTCCAGACTCAGGTCACAGCAGCACATGCAGTGTAGGTCCCTCCTGTTGAAGGTCAGGTATTAAGTGAGTGAACAGATAGAAAATGGGGGTAACGTCACCGCCGGCGTACATTGTCATTGGCTCCTGGAACCCATAAGGCCCAATGAGAACCAATGCTGAGTTGTGCCGCGGTTTTCGACAGCCCACCGTGACGCAGCACAGCGCCAGCGCAGTTACCTCATTTCCCCCTGTCCCTCCTTACAGGTCAGGCAGCCGCCATTTCAGGGTGGCACATGGCAGGGCAACTAACTGCGTCACAGCACTTTTGGCCAGGAATATGGACAGACAGCGCCACACACTGATTACATCATGATTGTTCTAAACACCCTTGTGAAGCCTATGTGGTGTATGACCCTATGCTCACCTTTCTACTCCATAGGGCACTTCCACGGGGGCAGGTGATGAGATGGCGTCATCCTCCGGTATACAGACCCCTGGTGGACCTGGCGACAATGGAAGACAGACACATCATTATCACCTACAGACTTCTTCATGCCAAAATCCATGAACTGTGTGCCCAGTTGGAGCCAGACTTGATGTCAGCTATCTGCCATCCCACAGAAATCCCCCCTCTAGTGCAGGTTCAGTCAGTACTTCATTTCCTGGCCAGTGGTTCCTTTCAAACAACAGTGGCCATGGCATCAGGGATGTCACAGCCAATGTTCTCTAACGTGGTGTCCAGAGTGTTGTCTGCCCTGCTGAAACACATGCGCAGCTACATCGTTTTCCCTCAGGTGGAGGATTTGCCCACAGTGAAAGGTGACTTCTATGCCCTGGGACATATCCCCAACATCATTGGTGCCATTGATGGGACACATGTGGCATTTGTCCCCACCCGCAGGAATGAACAGGTGTACAGAAACCGCAAAAGCTACCATTCTATGAATGTGCAGATGGTGTGTTTTGCAGACCAGCACATCTCCCATGTGAATGCCAAGTATCCTGGCTCAGTGCATGACACTTACATTTTGAGGAATAGCAGCATCCCTTATGTGATGGGGCAACTCCAGAGGCACTGTGTGTGGCTAATAGGTGAGCCCAAGGTCCCAACACTGTTGACATAGGTGTCTGGGTATGGGTGAGTCCCTAAGGGTTGGTCTATGTCTAGCAGTTGTCCCTCGATATTTGCAGGTGACTCTGGTTACCCCAACCTGTCATGGCTACTGACCCCAGTGAGGAATCCCAGGACAAGTGCAGAGGAATGCTACGATGAGGCACATGGGCGAACTACGAGGATAATTGAGCTGAATTTTGGCCTCCTGAAGGCCAGATTCCAGTGCCCCCATCTGACAGGTGGCTCCCTTTACTACTCACCGAAGAAGGTGTGCCAGATCATCGTGGCATGCTGTATGTTGCACAACCTGGCTTTGCGACGCTAGGTGCCTTTTCTGCAGGAGGATGGGCCTGATGTTGGTCTTGTGGCATCTGTGGAGCCTGTGGACAGTGAAGAAGAGGAGGCAGAAGAAGAAGATATAGTCAACTGAAACAACATCATCATGCAATACTTCCAGTGAGACACAGGTAAGAGACTGGCACTGCTCCTCTCATATCATACTACTATTGGACATTGCATGAATCTGCCTTTTTACCTCTATGTATGGATCCTGACATGTCACTTTGGCTTTCCATTTCACAGATCTGGGTCCCACTTTATGCCTTCTGCTATGTTTACTGATGCCCAACAACTGTCGAACATTGGTATGTGAACATGAACATTGACATTGCTATTTTTCTGGGAGGTTGCAATTACACATTTGTGAAAGTACAGACTGACTCCAGATTGATTTGGGATTCAAGGGTGTTTATTTCTGTGCTAATAAGTGGAGGGGGCTGTGCAATGGGCTGGGGTGATGGTGGAGGAATGTCCATGGTAGAGTCCAGTCTCTTGGTCTCACAAGTGCATTGTCCAAGGGGGCATAGGAAGTGGAGTAATGGCAGTTCAAAGTTGTCAGGGTGACATAGTGGGACAAAAGGGTGACAATCAGGAGTGTGTTATTTCCTGGCGGGGGTCTTGGCAATGTTCTCTGTCTTGTTCCTGGATCTCAGGGACTGTTTGCGGGCTGGTTCTCCTTCTGCAGGGGGTTGGGTGCTAGTGGCCTGTTGGTCCTGTGGCGGGACCTCCTGTCCACTAGCGCCGGCGGAGGTGAAGAGCTGTTCATCGTTCAGGCTAGTGTCAGGGGCCCGTTTGTGTGCCACTGTGTCCCTCATGGTGTTGGCCATGTCTGCCAGCACCCCTGCAATGGTCACAAGGGTGGTGTTGATGGACTTCAAGTCCCTCCTGATATGCAGGTAGTGTTCCTCCTGCAGCTGCTGGGTCTCCTGAAACTTGGCCAGTACCGTGCCCATGGTCTCTTGGGAATAATGGTATGCTCCCATGATGTTGGAGAGTGCCTCATGGAGAGTGGGTTCCCTGGGCCTGTCCTCCCCCTGTCGCACAGCAGTCCTCCCAGTTTCTCTGCTATCCTGTGCCTCTGTCCCCTGAACCGTGTGCCCACTGCCACTGAGCCCAGGTCCCTGATTGTCTTGGGTTGGTGGGTTTGTCTGGGGTCCCTGTAGTGGTGGACACACTGCTGATTGACGTAGCCTGGGGACAGAGGGATGGGCCTGCTGGGCGGCTGCTGTGGTGGTGTTTCCTGAGGGGGGAGGTTCAGTGGTGGTTTGTGACTGTGGCAGGGGAACCAGCTGTCCAGAGGTCCCTGATGGGCCAGGCTGGTCATCTTGATACAGGCGTGCAGAGCTGCTGTCATCACTGTGGGCCTCTTCTGTGTGGGGACTGGAGATGTTTGGCACCTCCTGTCTGGTGACGTTGGGTACGGGTCCTGTTGGGGTGTAAATGTATAGTAATTGTATCTGTGTGTGCCATCTTGTGCAATGGGTGAGTTACCCTCTACTCCTTTGCTTGCATTATTGTGTTTGCCCTTGAGTGATTAGTGATTTTGAGGCCTGGGTGGGTATTTGTACTGGACATGCTTTGGTGATGGGGGTCCATGCATAGGTGCTGCATGCAGGGCTTGGTATTGGGATGGTGGGGTTGTGATAGTGGGGCATATGTGAGGTGGTGGAGTGATGGGGGTGAGAGTAGGGGTAGGAGTTTATGATGGCATGCAGGTAGGGTGGGGGATGTAGTAGTAAAGATTCCACTTACCAGAGTCCAGTCCTCCTGCTACTCCTGCGAGGCCCTCAGGATGCATGATTGCCAAGACTTGCTCCTCCCATGTTGTTAGTTGTGGGGGAGGAGGTGGGGGTCCACCGCCAGTCCTCTGTACTGCTACGCGGTGTCTGGATACCACGGAATTCACCTTCCCCCGTAGGTCGTTCCACCTCTTCCTGATGTCATCCCGTGTTCTGGGGTGCTGTCCCACTGCGTTGACCCTGTCGACAATTCTCTGCAATAGCTCCATCTTCGTAGAAAATGGAGGTCTGCTGCACCTATGATCTAAAAAGCTGTGGCTCTACCCAGTTGATTTCCTCCACCATGACCCTGTGCTCCTCCTCAGAAAACCTGGGGTGTCTTTGAGGTGCCATAATGTGGTGAGGGTGATGTGTGAGGTGATGTTTGTTGTACTGTGTGATGTGTTGTGTTGGTGTGTGCTCTTTGAGGTGTGTGGATGTTGTATGAGAGATGGTGTTGTGTGCCTGTGGATGCTGGTGTTGTGTTTGCTATTCTCTCTCTCTCTACGTCTTCAAAAACATTTGTTGTAAGGGGTTGTGGGTAATGTGGGTGTGTGCTTTGTAGTGGTGTGAGTGTGTGGGTGTGGTGTGTGTATGTGTATCAGGTGTGTGTGTTTTGAATTGTCCAATGTGGTTGTGTTTTGTATGTGTGTGTGTGTGTATTTTGAGCGCGGCAGTATGTACCGCCAATGGATTACCGTGGTTGAAAGACCGCCACGTTGATTCGTGGGTCGTGATAGTGTGGGCGTATTCCGGTTGGCGTGATGGTGTAGGTTTTGGTATTGCCAGTTTATCACTGACGTTTGGTGTGGCGGACTTGTGTGGGTGTCTGTATTGTGGCGGATTCTGAGATGTGGGTCGTAATACCTGTAGCGGAATTCCACCGCGGCCACGGTATCTTCACGGCTATCAGCATGGCGGTAAGCGGGATTTACCACCAGGGTTGTAATGAGGGCCATAATCCACAATGTCTTGCTTTGGAGGTTTTAAAGGTTGTCCCCAGCCCTCCTTACCAAGAGCAAGGGTACCCCTAACAGAGTGACCAAATAGGAGTTTAAAGGGGCTGTAGCCCATTCCTTTTTGGGGTACCTCCCTGTAGGCGAAAAGGAGGCATGGCAAGAGGACATCCCCTCTCCTTCTTAGTTTTTCAGAGACTCCCAAGATCATGCGTTTAAGAGTTTTAATAAACCTCTCAACCCATCCACTAGTTTGTGAATAATAAGGGGTGGTGAACTTGTAGGTAACACCACACTCCTTCCACATTGCCTTGAAGAATGCAGACATGGAGTTACTACATCTGTCTGATAGAACTTCCTTAGGGAAACCCACCCTGAAAAAGATTCCCAGGAGGGCTTTTGCCACTGCCGGTGTTGTAGTGGTCCTTAAGTGTAGGAAGGTAGCCTCTTTCTAGCCTTGTTACCCCCACTTTTGGCCTGTTTGTAAGTATATGTCAAAGTGTTTTTACTGTCTCACTGGGATCCTGCTAGCCAGGGCCCAGTGCTCATAGTGAAAACCCTATGTTGTCAGTGTGTTTGATATGTGTCACCGGGATCCTTCTAGCCAGGACCCCAGTGCTCATAAGTTTGTGGCCTATATGTGTTCCCTGTGTGGTGCCTAACTACATCACTGAGGCTCTGCTAACCAGAACCTCAGTGTTTATGCTCTCTCTGCTTTCTAAAATTGTCACTGCAGTCTAGTGACTAATTTTACCAATTCTCATTGGCACCCTGGTACACCCATATAATTCCCTTGTAAATGGTACATAGGTACCCAGGGTATTGGGGTTCCAGGAGATCCCTATGGGATGCAGCATTTCTTTTGCCACCCATAGGGAATCTCAGACAATTCTTACACAGGACTGCCACTGCAGCCTAAGTGAAATAACGTCCACGTTATTTCAAAGCCATTTTTCACTGCACATAAGTAACTTATAAGTCACCTATATGTCTAACCCTCACTTGGTGAAGGTTAGGTGCCAAGTTACTTAGTGTGTGGGCACCCTGGCACTAGCCAAGGTGCCCCTACATCGTTCAGGGCAAATTCCCTGAACTTTGTGAGAGCGGGGACACCATTACACGCGTGCACTGCACATAGGTCACTACCTATGTGTAGCGTCACAATGGTAACTCTGAACATGGCCATGTAACATGTCTAAGATCATGGAATTGTCACCCCTATACTATTCTGGTATTGGGGGGACAATTCCATGACCTCCCGGGTCTCTAACACCGAACCCGGGTACTGCCAAACTGCCTTTACGGAGACTCCACTGCAGCTGCTGCCAACCCCTCAGACAGGTTTCTGCCCCCCCTGGGGTCTGGGCAGCCCAGTCCCAGGAAGGCAGAACAAAGGATTTCCTCTGAGAGAGGGTGTTACACCCTCTCCCTTTTGAAATAGGTGTGAAGGGCTGGGGGGGAGTAGCCTCCCCCAGCCTCTGGAAATGCTTTGATGGGCACAGATGGGGCCCATCTCTGCATAAGCCAGTCTACACCGGTTCAGGGATCTCCCAGTCCTGCTTTGGGGCGAAACTGAACAAACAAAGGGGAGTGACCACTCCCCTGACCAATACCTCCCAGGGGAGGTGCCCAGAGCTCCTCCAGTGTGTCCCACCCCTCTGCCATCTTGGATTCAGAGGTGTTGGGGGCACACTGGACTGCTCTTCTGAGTCGCCAGTGCCAGCAGGTGATGTCAGAGACCCCCCCTGATAGGTGCTTACCTCTTTTGGTAGCCAAACCTCCTTTCTTGGTAGCCAAACCTCCTTTTCTGGCTATTTAGGGTCCCTCCTCTGGGCTATTCCTCAGATAACGAATGCAAGAGCTCACCAGAGTTCCTCTGCACTTCCCTCTTTGACTTCTGCCAAGGATCGACCGCTGACTGCTCCAGGACGCCTGCAAAACCACAACAAAGTAGAAAGACGACTACCAGCAACAATGTAGTGCCTCATCCTGCCGGCTTTCTCGACTGTTTCCTGGTGGTGCATGCTCTGAGGGCTGTCTGCCTTCGCCCTGCACTGGAAGCCAAGAAGAAATCTCCCGTGGATC
The DNA here is from genome assembly GCF_031143425.1 of Pleurodeles waltl. NCBI lineage: Eukaryota > Metazoa > Chordata > Amphibia > Caudata > Salamandridae > Pleurodeles > Pleurodeles waltl. Next base: position 764,105,896 of record NC_090444.1, on the reverse strand, counting down.
GACGGAATCTTCCCCCTGCTAACGCAGGCACCAAAAGACTGCATCACCGGTCCTCTGGGTCCCCTCTCATCCTGACGAGCGTGCTTCCTGGAACACAGGAGCTGGATCCAAGTGACCCCCACAGTCCAGTGATCCTTCAGTCCAAGTTTGGTGGAGGTAAGTCCTTGCCTCCCCATGCCAGACAGCAAACCTGTGTACTGCTTGATTTGCAGCTGCTCTGGCTTCTGTACACTTCTCCAAGGATTTCTTTGTGCACAGCCTAGCTTGGGTCCCCAGCACTCCGTCCTGCAGTGCTCAACCCTCTGAGTTGGACTTCGATGTCGTGGGACCCTCCTTTTGTGACTCTGGTTTCACAGATCTTCCAAGTGCCTGCTCCGGTACTTCTGCTGGTGCTGCCTGCTTCTGTGGGGACTCTCTGAGTTTCTGAGCGCCCCCTCTGTCTCCTCCTCCAAGGGGCGACATCCTGGTCCTTCCTGGTCCCCAGCAGCACCAAAAAACCTCTACTGCGACCCTTGCAGCTAGCAAGGCTTGTTTGCGGTATTTCTGCAACTTCCAGCACGCCGTGGGACATCTTACATCCAAAGGAGAAATTCCTAGGCCTTTTTGTTGATGGAGAATCTTTGGCTTCTTCCACCTGGAGGCAGCCCTTTCGCACCTTCATCCGGGTTTTCCTGGGCTCCTGCCCCCCCTGGACTTTATCGCGACTCTTGGACTTGGTCCCCTTGCTTTGCAGGTCCTCACATCCAGGAATCCATCTTCAGTGTTTTGCTGGTGCTTGTGGTTCTTGCAGAATCCCCCTATTATGACCATTGTGTCTTCCTCGGGTAGAAGGGTAACTTTACTCCTACTTTCTAGGGTCTTGGGGTGGGGTATTTTGGACACCCTTACTGTTTTCTCACAGTCCCAGTGACCCTCTACAATCTCCCATAGGTCTGGGGTCCATTCGTGATTCACATTCCACTTTTGGAGTATATGGTTTGTGTTGCCCCTGGACCTATGTTCACCTATTGCATCCTATTGTGATTCTACATTGTTTGCACTACTTTCCTTACTGTTACTTACCTGTTTTGGGGTTTGTGTACATATAACTTGTCTATATTACTTACCTCCTAAGTGGGGGTATTCTCTGAGATACTTTTGGCATATTGTCATAAAAATAAAGTACCTTTATTTTTAGTAGCTCTGAGTTTTGTGTTTTTTTATGATATTGTGCTACATGCTATAAGTGGTATAGTAGGAGCTTTGCATGTCTCCTAGTTCAGCCAAAGCTGCTTTGCCATAGCTACCTTCTATCAGCCTAGGCTGCTAGAAACACCTCTATTCTACTAATAAGGGATGACTGGACCTGGCACAGGGTGTAAGTACCACAAGGTACCCACTATAAGCCAGGCCAGCCTCCTACATTAAGGGGATAGCTTCTGGATACCTTGTGGCATGGTCCACCAGCACAAGGATGAATCTATTGCCAGAAGCTGTTGTAGGGTCAAGAGGGGCCACAATATCAACCCCTACCCGGGCATCACAATCACTGGCAGTGGGATTAAGGGGGCCTTTGGGGTACCACCAGTCTTGTCACTGGCTTGGCAGGTGACACAGGAGCGACACAACTCCTTTGTGTCTTCTCACATATGGGGCCAATGAAAATGTGGAACAAATCTGTCCCATGTTTTACTCTGGCCTAAATATCCAGCCAATGTAATGTCATGAGCAAGAGTTAGGAGGTTTTCCCTGTACTGACGGGGGATGACCAGTCTCCTGGTGGCATCAGGTTTAGGGTCCCTTGCTTCAGTATAGAGGAGATTATTCTCCCAGTAAACTCTGTGGCTGTCATTGACACCCCCATTCTGCTGTTTGACAGCTTGCTGTCTGAGACCCTCCAGTGTGGGACAGGTTTGCTGTGCCACATTCAGCTCTTTCCTGGCAGACCCCACTGCACCCAAAAGCTCAGCTGTATCAGCTTGCAGCTCCTCTGGTGTAGGTTCTGCACAGGCAGAGGATTCCTCTTCCACAAAAGTAGAATCATCTGTGGAGGGAGGGATAGTGGACAAGGGTTTGCCCTTCTTACCCCTAGTTTATGGGAGCACTTGGCCCACTATTCCACGATCCAAGTTTCCTTATCCTCTTTGCTTCTTGGCCTGAGACCTGGTAAGAGCAAAGGTATGCCCAGGAATGCCCAGCATTGCTGCATGGGCCTCCAACTCCACTTCAGCCCAAGCTGAAGTCTCCAAATCATTGCCTAGCAGACATTCTACAGGTAAGTCAGTGGCTATCACAACTTTCTTTGGACAAGTAACCCCGCACCCCCAGTTGAGATTCACAACAGCCATGGGGTGACTAACAGTGTTTCTATGGGTGTCTGTCACTTGATACTGATAACCAAGTAGGTGCTGCTCAGGGGCAACCAGTTTCTCCATCACAATTGTGACACTGGTACCTGTGTCCCTGTAGGCCTCAACCTGAACACCTTTAATCAGGGGTAGTTGCTTGTACTTATCCATATTAAGGAGACAAGCAACTAAGGTGGTGAGGTCAATGCTACCACCAGAGACTAAAACAGCCTCAGTGATCTACCTAAATAGAACAACCCCAACTACATTAACAATGGTGCGCCTAGCTGCACCCTTTGATTGGCCATTATCAGTGCTCTTCCCACCACCACTGCTATTACCAGGGGCACTAGTGGTTGCAGTAGGGGTTGTGGTGGTGGGAGGTTTGGTGTTTCTTTTTGGACAGTGAGGATCAGTTGCCCAATGACCTTTGGCTTTACAGAGATAACACCATGGTGTCTTATTGTTGTGAGAAGAGGATTTGGGCCCACCACCCCCAGAGGATTTTTGTGGGCCTGATGAACACTCTGATGATTTTTTATCTTTGTCCCCACCCTTGTCATGTGACTTATCATTTTTCTTCTTGCTGTCCTTGTCACCCCCTGTATGAACATTTCTGTTCACCCTTGTTTTGACCCAATTGTCTGCCTTCTTTCCCAATTCTTGGGGAGAGGTCAGATCTGAGTCCACAAGATACTGGTGCAACACAACAAATTATTCAATTTATGCTCTCTCAGAATTAAGTTATACAGGCTTTCATAGTCGGTCACCTTACTGCCATTTAACCAACCTTCTAGGGCCTTCACTGAATAGTCTACAAAATCTGTCCAATCCTGTGATGAGTCCTTTCTGGTCTCTCTGAACTTTATCCTGTATTGTTCAGTGGTTAAGCCCAGATCATCTAAGAGTGCACTTTTGAGAATGTGGTGATTATCTGCATCATGCTCTCTGACAATAAGAAGTCTGTCTCTCCCCTTGCCAGAGACGAATAGCCACAGGATAGCAGCCCACTGAACATGAGGGACCCTCTGAACTTTACAGGCCCTCTCAAGTGCAGCAAACCACTTGTATATGTAATCTCCATCCTTGTAAGGAGGGGCAACTTTATGCAGATTCCTAGAGTCAAATGCGGGTCCCCTAACATTTGAATTTCTGAAACTGCTGCTGCCACCATGGGGAACTAAACCCAAACCCTGCATTTCCTTTTCCACAGCCAGGGATTCCCTGTCTAAGGCCAACTGTTGCTGCAATAGCCTCAGTCTGTCCTCCTCTAACTTCAGCTTTCTGAGTTCCCTATCTAGGGACTGGTCGTCAGGGTTAGATGTGTGGGATACCTCTGAAACAGAGGTAACATGGGAATGTGCAGAGGCTGATCTATCCCTAACTGGAGCCACCCTAGTGACCTGGCCTCTAGGTGTGAAGGGAGCCATACTAGTATGTGAACCCTTTCCACTCCCAGTTGTACTAAGGGGTCTGTTAACAGATAGATCAGTGGAAGGACCCTCCCCAGGATTATCAGTTTGCCCCTCTGAGCCTGACTGGTTGGAATCTTCCTCTACACCCCTTCCTCCCCCCCCTGTCTGATATGGACCAGTGATGAGTCCCTTGTCATCTCAGAGGAGAAGATTTAAGAGGAATTCCTTATAGGGGTTCTTTCCAATCCCTAAACTTCTTTCAATACAGAAAGCCCTCAAACTTTTAAAGTCTAAGGGCCTGATTCCGACCCTGGCGGTCATGGACCGCCAGGGCCGGGGTCGGAGGATGCACCGCCAACAGGCTGGCGGTGCATCCAGGCCAATTCTGACCGCGGCGGTAAAGCCGCGGTCAGAAAAGGGAAACCGGCGGTTTCCCGCCGGTTTTCCCCTGGCCTAAAGAATCCTCCATGGCGGCGCTGCAGGCAGCTCCGCCATGGGGATTCCGACCCCCTTCCCTCCAGCCTGGTTCTGGCGGTTTTGACCGCCAGAACCAGGCTGGCGGGAACGGGTGTTGTGGGGCCCCTGGGGGCCCCTGCAGTGCCCATGCCAATGGCATGGGCACTGCATGGGCACTGTGTGAGGAGGAAGAGGGGGCTCTCAGCACTTTAGAGAGCCCTCAGAACATCAGATAGCACCCACGATAGTCCCAGGACACAGGGACAAAGGAGGTGCAAAATGCGGTTGAGCATCACAGGATAGAGTGCTGGGGACCTGGGCCAGACTGTGCATGAAGGAATTTTGCAAATAGTGCACAGAGGCTTCAGCAGGTGAAGAAGACGTGGTGCACAGGCTTACTGTCGTTCTCAGGGAATGCAAGGTCTTACCTCCTCCAAATTGGTACAGCAGGACCTTAGGACAGTCTGTGTTGATGGGGTCCACCCTCTGTGTTCCAAGGAGCACGCTCATCGCCAGGAGAGGAGTCCAAGAGAACCGGTCATCGACCTAGAAGGTGCCTGCGTGAGCAGGGAAGTGACTCTGTCACTTCACTCGAGATTTCTTCAGTCCTTCTGGTGCAGGGTGAAGACAGGGAGTCCCCAGAGCATGCACACTGTGGAAACTGTAGCCCTTCTGGATACTTTGTTGCTTTTACAGTGGTTCCTGGAGCAGTTTGCGGTTGATCCAAGGTCAGAGGATGAAGTAGTAGTTGCAGAGGATTCCTGCTGGAAACCTGCAAGTAGAATCTGATGAGAGCCCACACGAGAGACCATAATTAGCCCTGAGAGGGGGATTGGCTACCTTATCAGGTAAGGACCTATCAGGAGTGCCCCCACACCTTGCAAAGCAAGATGGCTGAAGTCTGGGACACACTGGAGGAGCTCTGGGTACCTCCCCTATGGTGGTGATGGACAAGGGAGTGGTCACTCCCCTTTCCTTTGTCCAGTTTTGCGCCAGAGCAGGGCCTGGGGGTCCCTGAACCGGTGTAGACTGGCTTATGCAAGGAGGGCACCATCTGTGCCCTTCAAAGCATTTCCAGAGTCTGGGGGAGGCCAGACTTCCCCAGCCTGTTACACCTATTTCCAAGGGTAGAGGGTGTAACACCCTGCTCCCAAAGGAAATGCTTTGTCTTGCCTTCCTGGAACTGAGCTGCTCAGACCCCAGGAGGGCAGATCCCAGTCTGTGAGGTGGCAACAGCTATAGCTGCATTGCAAAGCTCAGAGAGATGGTTTGGCAGTACTGGGGGTCCATAGTGGAGCCCCCATGATGCTTAGAATTGGCCCCCATACCATATTTGGAATGGGGGGACTATTCCATGATCTTAGACACCTTTCATGGCCATATTCGGAGTTACGATTGTGACGCTACGTATAGGTATTGGCCTATATGCAGTGCATGCGTGTAATGGCGTCCCCTCACTCAAAAAGTCCCGGGAGTTGGCCCTGAACTATGTGGGGTCACCTTTGCTAGTGTAAGGGTGCCTTCACACTAAGTAACTTTGCACCTAATCTTCAGCAAGTGAAGGTTAGACATACAGGTGACTTATAAGTCACGTAAGTGCAGTGAAAATGGCTGTGAAATGGTGTGTGCACTATTTCACGCAGGCTGCAATGGCAGTCCTGTGGAAGGGTTTGTCTGAGATCCTTATGGGTAGCAAAAGAAATGCTGCAGCCCATAAGGATCTACTGGAACCCCAATGCCCTGGGTACCTAGGTCCATATGCTAGGGACTTATACAGGGGGTCCAGTGTGCCAATTGAAATTTGTAAATGAACTCACTAGCCTATAGTGACAAATTTAAAAGCAGAGAGAGCATAAGCACTGAGGTTCTGATTAGCAGAGCCTCAGTGACACAGTCTGACACTATACACAACACACACATTAGGCCATAAAGTAGAAGCACTGGGGTTCTGACCAGCAGAATCCCAGTGAGACAGGCAAAAACATACTTACATACAGGTAGAAATGATGGTAACATGCCAAGAAAGATGGTACTTACCTACAGCCTGCACGTGTACTTACGTGCAGGGTTGCAAAATCTTTTGTTAGTAAAAAAACTTAAAACAGGCTTGGAACCTGCCCACACTCACCTGAACTTACCATTGGCTTATTACAACGTTGCTCTGATTTACCTGTTTCGGATTGGCCAGCATGTCTTCATGTCACTTCTTCTTTTTCGCCTATCTTGCCATTGAGTTGTCTGTCAACCAAGTACTCCTTTTGGTTACTTGCTATTGGACACTGGCAGTGTCCTTCCTCTGGTTGCGACACTAAAGATACTTCTTTTTTCTACTTGCATGCTGTCTTTACTGACATCTTCTTCCTTCACTGCTGCCTTCTCTGCCTTCTTTCTTCATTGCTTTCTTCTTTATTCTTCCAGCATACCGTCTTCTTACTTTGCTAAAGTCTTCTTTCTTCAATGCCTTCTTCACTGTCTTCTTTCTTCGTTGCTGTCCATGTTCTTTTTCTTTTCGCATACTGTCTTTGCTGTCTTCTTTACCTCATGCTGTCTTCTCATGTCAGCACTCTTCTCACATCTTCTATTTTCTCACGCCTTCTGTCTTCTGCCATCTTCTATCGTCTTCTCTCTTCTTCTGTCTTCTGTCCTCTCATGTCTTCTGTCTTCTCACTTCTTCTGGCTTCTCATGTCTTCTGTCTTCTCACAACTTCTGTCTTCTTCCGTCTTCTGACTTTTCCCTCCTGCTATCTTCTGTCTTCTCCCATCTTTCGTCTTCTCATGCCTTCTGTCTTCTGCTGTCTTCTATCTTCTACCATCTTCTTCCATCTTCTGTCTTCTCATGTCTTCTGTCTTCTCCTACCTTCCATCTTCACACACCTTCCATCTTCTGTCTTCTTCCATTTTCTGTCTTCTTCCGTATTCTGTCTTCCCACGCCTTTGCCTTCTTCAGTCTTCTGTCTTCTCACTCCTTCTGTCTTCTGCTGTCTTCTGTCTTCTGATGCCTTCTGTGTTCTTCTGTGTTCTGTCTTCTCACGCCTTCTGTCTTCTTCTGTCTTTTCACACCTTCTGTTTTCTTCTGTCTTCTGTCTTCTTCCATCTTCTGTGTCCTTCTGTCTTCTGTATTCTGTCTTCTTCTGTCTTCTCTCTTTTCATGCCTTCTGTCTTCTTCCCTCTTCCATCTTCCGTCTTCTGTCTTCTTCTGCCTTCTGTCTTCTGCCGTCTTCTGTTTTCTCCCATCTTTCCTCTTCTGTCTTCAGCCATCTTCTGTCTTCTTCCATCTTCTGCCTCTATTTTCTTTCTTCTTTCTTCTGACACGCATGCCAATGTTTCGCCTTTGTCTTTTTTTCTATGTAACTGGCTTACAAATATTAGACATTTTTTATAATAATGTTTGTCTTTAATTTAATAAAACAACGATTATTATTGCATTTCTATAATATTTGTAAGCCAGTTGTATAGAAAAAAAAGACAAAGTCAAAACCTATTGGATTTGCCTATACTTGTTTTTACAGATTCTACTAGGTTAGATTTTGCTCTTTGGCAATCTCAAGTATACCAGCCTGGCAGGTTGGTAGCATGATGACCCCTTCTACTCTCTTTTGTAATAAGGTTTTTTAACAATGCCATAAGATCACAATGGGATTTAATGAAATTTATTGTGGGCTGATCCAAGTCCACACAAGGAGTCACTGTAGGAGGCTGGCCCGGCTTATAGTGGGTACCTGATGACACTTACACCTTGTGCCAGGTCCAAGTATCCCTTATTAGTAGATTAGTAGTGTTCTAGCAGCTTAGGCTGATAGAGGTAGCTGTAGCAGAGCTGCTTAGGCTGAACTAGGAGACATGCAAAGCTCCTGCTATACCACTTATATCATATAGCACTATATCATAAGAATCACAATACTCAGAGTTACTAAAAATAAAGTTACTTTTTTTTAGTAACAATGTGCCAAAAATATCTCAGAGGATATACTCCCTTAGGAGGTAAGTAAAATACACAAAATATACACACAAACCAAAATCAGGTAAGTAAACAGTTAGAAAAATAGTGCAAACACTGTAGAATACAATAGGATGCAATAGGCCTAGGGGCAACACAAACCATATACTGAGAAAGTGGAATGCGAACCACGAATGGACCCCTAGGCTAGTGTAGTGTGTAGAGGGTCGCTGGGAGTGTATGAAAACACTAAGGGCGTCCAAGATACCCCACCCCAAGATCCTGAAAAGTAGGAGTAAAGTGATACTACTTCTCCAGAAACACACTAAACTCGTGATAGAGGATTCTTCAAAGACTACAACTGACTGCAAAGCACTGAAGACAGATTCCTGGACATGAACTCCTGCAAAGGAAGGGAACCAAGTCCAAGAGTCGTGAAAGTGTCCGGGGGTGAGGGGGCAGGAGCTCACTAAACCCCGGATGAAGGTGCAAATTGGCTGTCTCTGGATGGAAGAAGCTGAAGATTCTGCAACAGCAAAAGATGCCAGGAACCTCTCCTTTGTGCAGAAGATGTCCATCAGAGTGCTGGAGGATGCAGCATTTTTTTTTTTGGGACAAAGATTGCAAACAAGCCTTGCTAGCTGCAAAGGTTGCGTTTAAAGATAAAGGGTGCTGCCTGGGCCCAGGAAGGACTAGGAGGTCGCCACTTGGAAGAGGAGACAGAGGGGGCCCTCAGCAACATAGAGAGCCCATGCACAAGAAGGCACCACCCACAGACATACTTGAACATGGGTTTAAGAAAACTGAGCATGGCGGTCGTCTCAACACTACAAAAGAGGGTTCCACGAAGCCAGTGTTCAAATCAGCGAGTTGAGCAATGCAGGACAGAGTGCTGGGGACCTGGGCTAGGCTGTGCACAAAGGATTCCTTGCAACAGTGCACAGAAGCCCTAGCAGCTGCAGTTCTTGCAGTACACAGGATTACTGTCTGGAGAGGAAAGGCAAGGACTTACCTCCTCCAAATATGGACAGTTGGACTACTGGAAAGTCTGGGTCACTTGGGTCCACCACCTGTGTTCCAGGGGCCACGCTCGTCAGGATGAGAGGGGTCCCAGAGTACCGGTGATGCTGAAGTTTGGTGCCTGCTGGAGCAGGGGGAAGATTCCTTAGACCCACTGGAGATTTCTTCTTTGCTTCCAGTGCAGGGTGAAGGCAGACAGCCCCCTGAGCATGCATTACCAGGAAACAGTTGAGAAAGCCGACAGGATTAGGCGCTACAATGTCGCTGGTAGTCTTCTTGCTACTTTGTTGCAGTTTTGTAGGTGTCCTGGAGCAGTCAGAGGTCGATCCTTGGCAGAAGTCGAAGAGGGAGATGAAGAGGAACTCTGGTGAATTCTTGCAAGTCGTTATCTGAGGAAAATCCCAGAGGAGAGACCCTAAATAGCCCTCAGAGGAGGATTGGCCACCTAGTGAGGTAAGCACCTATCAGAAGGGGTCTCCAACGTCACCTGCTGGCACTGGCCACTCAGAGGCCTCCATTGTGCCCTCTCACCTCTGGATTCAAGATGGCAGAGGTCTGGGACACACTGGAGGAGCTCTGGGCACCACCCTTGGGGTGGTGATGGACAGGGGAGTAGTCACTCCCCTTTCCTTTGTCCAGCCTCGCTCCAGAGCAGGGACCTGAACCGGTGTAGACTGGGTTATGCAAGGAGGGCTCCATCTGTGCCCTTCAAAGCATTTCCAGAGGCTGGGGGAGGCTACTCCTCCCCAGCCCTTAACACCTATTTCCAAAAAAGAGAGGGTGTAACACCATCTCTCAGAGGAAATATTTTGTTCTACCTTCCTGGGAGTGGGATGCCCAGACCTCAGGAGGGTAAAACCCTGTCTGTGGGTTGGCATCAGCGGTAGCTGCAGAGAAAACCCCAGAGAGCTGGTTTGGCAGTACCCGGGGTCCATAGTGGAGCCCCAGGGATGCATGGGATTGCCACCCCAATACCAGATTCGGCATGGGGTGACAATTCCATGATCTCAGACATGGTACATGATCATATTCGGAGTTATCATTGTGAAGCTACATATAGGTATTGAGCTATATGTAGTGCACACGTGTAATGGTGTTCCCGCACTCACAAAGTCCGGGGAAATTGCCCTGAACTATGTGGGGGCACCTTTACTAGTGCCAGGGTGCCCCTCACACTTAGTAACTTTGCACCTAACCTTCACTAAGTGAGGGTTAGACATATAGGTGACTTATAAGTTACTTAAGTGCAGTGTAAAATGGCTGTGAAATAACATGTGCGTTACTTCACTCAGGCTGCAGTGGCTGTCCTGTGTAAGATTTGTTTGAGCTCCCTATGGGTGGCAAAACAAATGCTGCAGCCCATAGGGATTTCCTGGAACCCCAAAACTCTGGGTACCTAGACGCCATATACTAGGGAATTATAAGGGTGTTCCAGTGTGCCAATTAGAATTGGTGAAAAATGGTCACTTGCCTATAGTGACAATTTTAAAGGCAGAGAGAGCATAAGCACTGAGGTTCTGGTTAGCAGATCCTCAGTGACACAGTTAGTCACTACACAGGTACACACATTCAGGCCACAAACTATGATCACTGGGGTCCTGGCTAGCAGGAGCCCAGTGAGACAGGCAAAAACAAACTGACATACATGTGAAAAATGGGGGTAACATTCCAGGCAAGATGGTACTTTCCTACAGTCACCTTCGCTGCCACTAGGTTCTATATTTGTGTGTGGATTTTTCTTTTAGTTGCAACGGTCACCCATTTTATATTCATTCTATTATTGGTCTTTCTATTGGGCTTAATGTCTTGCTGCTCTCATGTTTTATATTCAGGAGTGCACTGGCATGGAAATCTGTGCATAGGGCTTTGTGATCACTGTCTGATCTAGGAGTCACCCTCATATCAATCAGGTAGGGCCATACCGTATGGCCAACAAAGATGTTGTCAATTCTGCTCTTCTATAAACCTCTCTTAAAGTTTGGGCATGGCGAAGTGTCAGAAGGAGTAGCCCCATTCACTACCATGAGTCCTTGGGAGTCCATTAAGACAGTCATTAATCTTGTCTATGTGGTAGCAATTACAATGATAATAATGTTAGTAGCTCATGATAATTTTAATTTAACCTAAGCAGCTTTTGTCACAGAAAAGTTTGGAGAATTCTACTCTCTGGTGCTTGGCTGCACATTTGTAGGGATTGAACGTATGTGTATGTTTATGACAGCAACCGGCCTGTCCCTCCTTGTGGGTCCTGTCTTAGCTATTAAAACCAACAGATCCCTATTTAGTTAGCAGTTTCTTTATTGTAGTGAATACATCCATCCTCAACCATTTGAACAGAACTCCTGAGGCCCTCCTCGCCCTTGAAGGGACAGCAATAGAATAAAAGGATATAAAGCCACATCTGAAGGTGGGCTCCATCATCCACATCTCTTGGAGCAAGACTATATGATGTTGGTCTATGAATGAGCACCACTCCGGATCCCCCATCTTGGTCCTAAGTCCCGCAACATTCCTGCAACATTCCAAGAGAGTAGCTTTAGAATATCTTCTTCACCTGGAGTGGGATGTTATTTATTTATGTTTTTCAAACAAACTTTATGTTTTCAAATCATATAGTAACATTCCCTAACAGACATTTCACATAGTTAAAAGGATCCTTAGAAATAAAGCATTGGTCCTGCTGTAGTAGAGAAACCATCATGTTGCTGTTATACAAGGAAAAATTGCATTTAGTTATACTGAACAGAATTGTTGTGTTTCCAAGGAATTTGTCTTTCTTATCCTACCCCACCAGGCCCATCCATACCCTATCAACTTTGACGTCCCCCTATAAATACATTCTTGGCCAAACATGTGGCTGTGTGATTTGGTGGTACACTGGAGACTCTTGAATGTCTCTGAATGGCATGGTCCATGAAGAATATGATAATATCAAGTGACTCAGTAACTTGCACATTCCCATGGATCCATATCTGTCCCCTCCTACTGGTGTGATCGTGTCAGCATCAGATATGCATTGCGTAGTCCGTACATCCTGGGTTTCTCACCCTATCAGGAATCAATTAGCACCTCTGTCAATAACATTCAGTGCTTTGAAGGATTTCAATTTAGCACCCCACTCCAGAGCAATCATTTTTTTTCCACAAGCCCCGGTATTCTTCTCAGTGGAGACCCATACTCTTAGCCAATCCTCACTTCTCCACCCCCTCATGCCATTGTAGTAAGAAAGGCACTGTCGCAGATTTCCACCTCCTAGTCAAGAGGCGTTTGGCCAATAGCAATGACATGTCCGCAAATCATGACATCACTCTAAGGGTGGGGAAGCAGTTTTAATATGCAGGATTCAAATTTAGATCATCTCTTTCTTTCTGCCAGTTCCTCCAATGTGCTTTGAATCTGAAGCCCATACCTGAATAAGGTAGGGCAGCTCCAGAGCATATGTATTAGTGTTGTGTCCTCTGTAGTGAATCAGGGGCACCCTGAGGAGACTGCTGAGTACATCGCGTGCAGCCTCTGTGGTGTGAGATACGCTCTGTGGAGTACTGAGTATTGAATAAATGTGAACCTGTAGTTACGGAATATTGCTCTGGGATATGCTATCAGAGAAGCCCATTCTTTGGGGCTGATTCTGACCCTGGCGGTTGACTACCGCCAGGGCAGAGTGCTGCGGATGCACCGCCAACAGGCTGGCGGTGCATCCATGGGCATTCTGACCGCGGCGGTACAGCCGCGGTCAGAAACGGGAAACCGGCGGTGTCCCGCCGGTTTCCCGCTGCCCTAGGGAATCCTCCACGGCGGCGCTGCAAGCAGCGCCACCATGGGGATTCCGACCCCCTTACCGCCACCCTGTTCCTGGCGGTTTTCACCGCCAGGAACAGGATGGCGGTAACGGGTGTCGTGGGCCCCTGGGGGCCCTGCAGTGCCCATGCCAATGGCATGGGCACTGCAGAGGCCCCCTAACAGTGCCCCACTAAGATTTTCAGTGTCTGCATAGCAGACACTGAAAATCGCGACGGGTGCAACTGCACCCGTCGCACCCTTCCCACTCCGCCGGCTCCATTCGGAGCCGGCATCCTCGTGGGAAGGGGTTTCCCTTGGGCGGGCGGGCGGCCTTCTGGCGGTCGCCCGCCCAGGGGGAAACTCAGAATAACCGCGGCGGTCTTTTGACCGTGCAGCGGTATTCTGACGGTTCCCGCTTGGCGGGCGGCTCCCGCCGCCCGCCAAGCTCAGAATGACCCCCTTTGTCTCTAAGTTATCGTCCTAAATCTTCTTCCCATTTATTTTGCAAGTGTGTTAGAGGTATTTACAAGTGTTCCAGAAGTCCTCAATAGAGCCAATGTATCAGGTGTCTACCATGTTCCATATTGTACACCGCTTGCATGAACACGTGTTGGAGGTTCCGTGCCTTTTGGGGCCCCGTACAGTCTGATGTAGCGCATAATGTTGGCATGTGTCAAGAACAGACAGTTTGTTAGATTCTGTTTGTGTATGAAGTCTATGGTTCATTAGTATGCTATCTCTAAATGATGCTCCTATCTCCGTCACTCCACCTTGTTCCCAGGCACTCAGCCGAGTGCTCGAAAGTACTCAGGCAGTCATAGGGATTCCCACCAGTGGTATATTTGAAGCATATGCTATAGTTGAGACTGTCTATCTCCTAGCCAGCCTCCAGTATGTGAGGGCAATGCCAAGCAAGATAGGAGCCTTATGAGGAGTGCGGGATCAAGGGCAAATCAGGCAGTGTAGCCTGCATCTGCCTAATAAAGCCTGTGAGTAGCCTATTTCTTGAAGGTTCCACCCAGCCAACCAGTAGGAAAGCCTCTGGAGCTGCTCCTCATTCCTCCTCACTCTGAGGGAATCTGCAGTTTAGCTAGGCTTACCCTTCGCCTGCCAGTACTCCATACCAGTTCAATAAGAAGTATTTTCAATATCTTCTAATAACAGGCTAGGACCAATACCTGCAAATTTACAAAGTAATATCGAATAGGCGGTAGGACCATCATCTTAGCAAGCACCAGTCGACCCGCCACAGAGAGCGGAAGCACGATCCAGAAACAAATCTGGGACCGTAGGGAGTTTATTGCTCTCTACAGGTTTGGTGTTCTATCGATCTGTATTCCCAAATATAGGAAAGTGGTAGGCACCATCAGTATTTCCTCCTCTCCAAAAGGCAGTGTCTCTGCCATTGCGTTTCCCTTAAATGAGAAAGCGTATGATTTAGTGGCATTAATCCGAAGGCCTGACTGGGACTCAAAGTTAGAGGAAAATCTGGACTGCCCTAGTAAGATTCTGTCAGAAGATCTTTTGTGTATAGAATAATATCATCAGAATATAATGATATTGAATGTATCACTGGCCCTACTGATATCCCCCAGACCTCCGCTCCCTGTCTAATATGCTTTGCAGTGGCTCTAAGGCAATTACAAAAAATTAAGGGAACAGTGGGCACCCCTGTTGAGTACCACGGAAAAACATGATGGGGATCTGAGATATACACTCCTGTACGTGCTCTTCCTGTAGGAGAGGTTTATAATAGCTAGACCCACCAGGCGTATGATGGGGGACTCCAAATCTATCGAGTGTGACAGGCATGCAGTCCCAGCCTAGGGACTCAAAAGCCTGGCAGAGGTCAAATGATAGACAGCAAGATCTCAGATAGAAGTCACACGCGGAATCCATTATGATACAGTCTTCTGATGTTAAGGGAAGTGTTGTGACCAGAAACAAATCCACACCGATCAGCCTTGTTAGACCTGACAGCCTTAGGGTGGTCATGCCCCAACTATTTGCCTGCCTTCCTCCACTTTTCCGACACTGTTTTTACTGGTTTTAGGACTCTGCACACTTTACCACTGATAACCAGTGCTAAAGTGCATATTCTCTCTTCTTTAAACATGGTAACATTGGTTCATACCCAATTGGCATATTTGATCTACTTGTAAGCCCCAGTAAAGTGTACTACATGTTCCCAGGGCCTGTAGATTGAACGGTACTAGTGGGCCTGCAGCACTAGTTGTGCCACCCACATAAGTAGCCCTATAACCATGTCTCAGGCCTGGCATTTGAAGGCCTGTGTGTGCAGTTTCACTGCCCCTTCGACTTGGAATTAAAAAGTACTTGGCATGCCTTCAACTCCCCTTTTTCTACATTTGTCACCCCTAAGATAGGCCCTAGGAAACCTATAGGGCAGGGTGCTTTGTAGGTAAAAGACAGGACATGTACATGTGTGGTTTATATGTCCTGGTAGTGGAAAAGTCCTAAATTGGCTGTCCACTACTGTGAGGCCTGCTCCTTTCATAGGATAGCATTAGGGCTACCCTCATAAACTATTTGATACTGATCAGAAAGGTGTAACCAGATCATATTTAGTATGGCCAGAATGGTAATACAAAATTCTGCTTATTGGTGAAGTTGGATTTTATATTACTATTTTAGAAATGCCACTTTTAGAAAGTGAGCATTTAGTGCACTTAAACTCCATCTGTGCCTTACAGCCTGTCCTCAATCCACGCCTGGGCTGGGTTGGTTGACAGCTCCCTTGTGCATTTCACCCAGACAACCACAAAAACAGGATACTCAGTCACACCTGCACTCATCTGCATACTGAATGGGTCTTCCTGGGCTGGGAGGGTAGAGGGCCTGACACTTACATTTCAAAGGCTAGTGGCATGCCCTCAGACAATGGACTGCCAAACCCCCTACTTGGACTCTGGCAGACAGACCTCTACAGAAAGGGACCTTGTGCACTTCAAAACCAATTTTTGAAGTCTCCCCCACTTAAAAGCATTTTGGGTATATAAACTGGGTCCCTGACGCCACCAAATCAGACACTTCTGGACCTGAACCTACAGCTTGTCAAGAGGAACTGCCTGGCTGCCCAAAGGACTCATATGGACTGCTTTGCTGTGAAGAACTGCTGCCGTGCTGTTGCCCTGCTGCCCTGCTGCCCTGCTGCCCTGCTGCCCTCTGACTTTGCTGAGAAGTGTTCTTCAACGGCTTGGATTGAGCTTGCCTCCTGTTTTCTGAAGTCTTAGGGCCAAAAAGACTTCATCTCTTTAAGAAACTAATCGTGTGCCAAAAATCAATGCACAAATTGCTGGAAATGATGCACAGCCTGCCTTGGGATGAGACAATCTCCACACAGCCTAACCAGAACGACGCGGACCGACTTCCCGAGTCAAGAATTGATGCAGCGACTGCCTTGCGGCTGGAAATTCGACACACAGCCTACCAGATCGACGCACAGCCAAACCAGAATGACTTATTTGGACAAAGGTGAATATCTCTGCCAGCTAGAGCCCTAATTTCTAACATTGGTGATCAGCGATGAGGATAGGACTTGTGTTTGTACAGTGACATACAATAGCTATGTGTACACTACCTACCCACAGTTAAAGGTCAATTTGATTTGTTCTCTTTTTGCTGCAATTTGTTTCTGCTTGACATTTTGATCTAATCCTAAACAACATGGCTTTGGTTGGGTCTCAAGGAGGAGCTGCACACCTTTACGTAGCTAAGCTGGAGACATTCACTGTCAGCCAGCTGAAAGGGTTCTGCAATCAGATGGAAGTACCTATCAAGGGTGCCTCCAGGAAGGAGTACCAAAGGTGCTGAGGGCTTGGCAGAAGCCCGTTCACAAGAGAGTTTTGAGGTGGAGGGGTCAGTGAAAGGCTACCCAGAGGATTTGCCAATAGCAGTGGGGGGGTGACACCCCTGGATTTGTGTCCCCTGCTATACCAGGGATCACTGTCTCAAGTCATAGCCTGACTGCAGAGGAAAGGAGGGAGGAGAGAGAATTTAAGCTGCAATGGGAAGGTTAAACATGGAGACAGAGGAGAGGAAGGCTGAAATGGCCTTGGCAGAAAGGAAAATACTCATGAACTGAGTCTAAAAGAGCTGGATCACAAGTCTAAGCAGTCTGAGTCCAGCAGTGATGGTGGCAGCATACAGACAGGACCTGCTGGAGACAAAAAGGTTCTTATGCCCACAGATGTGGTTCAAAGTTATGTGGTGGGAGATGACACTTGACAAGTGGTTTGATGGCTATGAAGTTGCACTAAGGGCTTATGAGGTACCTGAAGAGCAATGGGGAGTGGGCTTGTGAAAACATGTACCAGTAACTGGGAGGGACACACTTCTTACATTAGAACCAGAGACCGTGACATATACCCGCTCATGAAAACCATTTTAATTGCCAAGTTTGGACTGATCCCTGAAAAGTATTGCAAAAATTCAGGGGCAGTACCAAACTCTCCACACAAATGTGGGTAGACTTTTATGATTTCTCTAGGAAGGCACTGAATGGATGGGTGCAGGGCAGTAATGTAAATGATTATGTGGGATTATATAATTTTATCCTGAAAGAGCATATGCTCAGTATTTGCTTTACAGAGTTGTGCCAGAACCTTATTGACAGTAAGCTGACTGATCCCAGGGAGCTTGCTGAGGAGGCAGAACTCTAGGCTAGTGCCACAGTGTCTAAAAAGGTATCTAGGGGGTACCCACAAAGGTGGTCAAGGTTCCCACCAGAATAAAGAGAAGGAAAAAAAATTAAAAATAAGGAGTTCTCAAAAGGCCCCTAAAATAATTCCCAAGGGAGTAGTGGTAACCAGTCCCAGTCTGATTCTAAAAAGAAAGGTTTTGTTGACCATAAGACAGGGAGGTTTGCACCCCAATGTGCAGAGTGCTCCAAGTATGGTCATTATAAGGGCGACTCCAAGTGTCCCAAGCAGTCACAGCCCCCCACTGGAGGCCAGACACCTGGGTTGGCTAGTGTAGTGCTCGGGAAGGAGGTAATCCCGGTTAGCTTTGGGGGAACAGATAAAGGTGACCCTGGTGTCCCCGGGAGAAGAGGAAATGGGGCAAAAAGCCCACATACATGCTAGTACTTCCAAATATAGGCAGTGTGTCACCATTAATGGGCAAAGGGTGGAGGCTCTGCACGACACAGGACAGAGCATGACCACTGTCAGGGGTCAGCTGGTGTCCGCAGAGCAGGTTATCCCTAATACATTCCACCAGGTCATAGTCGCTGACAATCGTGAGAGCCACCTATCGGTAGCTCTGGTTCCCTTTGAGTGGGGGAGGGGGCTCTCTGGTACTCTGAAAGTAGCAGTGAGTCCTGCCATGCCTGTAGATTGTCTGTAAGGCAACAACCTTGAGCACACTACCTGGATGGAGGTAGAGCTAAGGCATCACCTGGAGATGTGAGGCTTGCCTGAGTGTGTCTGCATCACCACAACGTCCATGGCTGCCCGGGAAGGGAGTCAAGGGCGTCTGGAGCCTGGAACAATGGCCCAGACAGCTGCCAAGGATGTGGGCAAGGGGCTTGGGAAACCGGTCCCATAAGTTCCCACGGTGAGAACTAGAGACCCCATTTCTAACAGGCCTGAAATTTTAGGCAATGGTGGAAAGAGTTTGCGGGCTAAGACCTTACTTAGAATTTTATACTTAGGGGCATATTTATAGTTCGTTTGCGCCGATTGTGCGTCAAAAGATTTGATGCACAATCAGAGCAAACATTGCCCCATATTTAAACTCTGACGCCCGATCCCGCGGACGACAAAATTCTGCTGTGTGTGTCATTTCTTGGATGCGGCAACCCGCCCTGCGTTAATGATATGCAGGGTAGGCGTTCCCGTCCAAAAAACGACACAAACGGGCGTGCGTCGTATTTATGCTTCCGGGCAAAAATGACGCTCGGCCGGGAGGCGGAGCCAGAAAATGACGCACAGCCCGATATGCGGCAAAATTTAACGCCTGGGTCAGGGCAGGCGTTAAAATGGGGCAAACACACCTGTATTTAATCAGAACACACAGAACAAACAGCAGAGCAGCAGAGCAGCAACCGGGAGACATGGAGGTGATTCTTATCCTGCGTGCACACAGACGCAGAGCCCAGCAGCAACAACAGGAGCTACAACAACACCAGCAGGGACCCCAAAGGCAGCGTAGAAGGCAGGAGAGGATTTTCTGCCCAAGAACAACCCTCCAGGGCCTCAGGGAACACAACATCATCCAGAGGTACCGGTTGAACTGGCAGGCCATCCAGCAGCTGCTGCGAAACATTGAACAGCAGTTGGCCCCCACTTTGGTGACACCCCGCACCATACCAACAGAAACAAAGCTGCTTGCCATACTTCACATGCTGGCAAGTGGCTCATTTCAAACAACTGGTGCCCTGGTTGGCGGACTATCCCAACCATCATTCTCCGCATTTCTGCCCAAAGTACTGGATGCCATCATTCAACTGACACCCAGCCACATCTGCTTCCCTAACACACTGCAGAAGCAGCAGGAAACTAAACAGGGGTTCTATGTAATCAGTGGCTTCCCACACGTCCTTGGTGCAATCGACTGCACACATGTACGCCTTGTGCCACCTGCTACGACTGAACACCTCTACCGCAACAGGAAGCACACACATTCCATCAACATGCAGGCCATAGTCGATCACCAGGGATTGATCACCAACATCGTGGCTAAATATCCTGGGAGTGTACATGACTCATTCATCTTCCGTCACTCTACCATCAACCAACACTTCCAGGATGGACGGTATGGCAATGGACTACTTGTTGGTAAGTGCAAAAACCTACTTATAAACACACTGCACAGCAACCCTCTAGGACACACAACACATACACCACAACAGCAACATGTCAACAGGAACACACTGAGGTCCTGACATCACTAGCCATGTTTCTTAACTCACCATTGAACCTGTCACACATCGGAAATTACTGTACAGCCTAATGTGAAGACGTCAATGAGTGTGGTTGCCGAAATGTCACCTTGCAAATTGTAAGTCTCACAATGACCTTTACATTAATACATTGCATAAGTCTAAAGGTATGGGATGTCCAGGGTACTTCCATATGAACGTGCAAACAACACTTATAAATTAAACTCTACATTGAACTATCTACTCACCCCAAGTGAAGACACAAGGACACCTGTATCACAAGTCACAATGTTAGGGAGGGCACACTGCACTGAAAATCACCAAACATACTGATGACAAACGGTTAGCAGACAAACACGTGCTCAGTCAAGGTAAAAACACAATGCAGATGGTATCGCCCACAAGTATAGGATGTCACATCAGTACACAAAAGAGTCACAGACAACACAAGACAACTACTGCCATGGACGGTCTTTCCAATAATGCAAGCTACATCAACATGATCCCATTCTGTTTTTTTCTTTCAGCTGATCAGGGGTATGGCATCCAGCCATGGCTAATGACACCATTTGGGAACCCGAGTACTGCTGCAGAGCGGGCATACAACGGCGCCCATAAGAGGACACGCAGCATTGTCGAGCGGACCTTCGGGATCCTCAAGTCAAGGTTCCGCTGCCTCGACATCACTGGTGGTAGCCTACTATATTCCCCGAGATGGTCTGTAGGATCATCCTCACATGTGCAATATTGCACAACATTTGTGTCAAAAGGAACATTCCCCTCCTCGAACCAGACCCATACATGCCTGAAGACGAAGAAGAGGAGGATGCTGGCCTGCAACAGGAGGGGGAACAACCAAACACGGCTGCTGGAGTGCGTAGGCGCCAACAGATTGTAAATCATTTATTTTCATAATTATCACCACTTAATGCACTATTGTAAATAAACACTGATAACAAACACCACATTATGGTTTGGCCTATTCATTTCTGCCCACCTTCAGCTTGAAATATCAGAAGAAGAATGTCGTCTCATTGAGCAATAATGATATAACAATCAGGACACAGAAAAATACACTACAAATGTAATGGCCACCATACAATGGTCACATACACACACAATGTAAATGACAGACATCCTGTACAGTTCACCTTTGAAGGGCAATAGCTGAGGACCACACATATGACACACATACATGTAGGAAACATGGATCATCGCAGCAGATGGCACACAACTAAAAAAAACATCACTCAACTAGGGGAAAACAGGCCTCATACATCAGCCAGGTCACATGCTTATGCTTCAGGAACAGGAATGTATTACCAGACTCTTGGCAACAGTAATTCCAACTACTTACTATCTTTGCAATGACTATCTGTCACTAGAGTTACACATAAGCAGAACATACACAGCACAAGTGCTACACCTATGACAAGCATCGAGCACATCACTATCCATCTACATGTCAGCCCTTTTCTAAAAACATTACACACACCTGCGGCTGGTCACACCCCACCTGTCTGAAGAGGTCCCTGGAATGCTGATTTGTGTACACTGAGATTCCCTCATCTACACACACACACTCACAAGAGTCATCCAGTGTGCCACACCCTTTCCTATGCCTACCATTGTCATAGTACCATCTCACTGCATGGAACTCAGCTCATATAATACACTGGCTTGGAGTTTTTAAGGCCTGGTATCACCTGAAGATTGATTCTCTTGTGAAAGTTACTGTAGGGAAATTTTCAGCAAATCTCATCTGACAGGACTAGTGAGACGCTGATGGAGGCCACACCAGTGATCCCCTCCATGCACACCACCCAAATGTACATGCCCCGTCCCTGCTGATGCCTCCTACAGCATAGATATTGGCATTTGGGCAATTACATCATTAAGCATTGCTACTAATGTTGCCGTGTAACACTGTATATGGTTTCATGTGTCACCTTCAAAACAACACAGGACAAACACAGTGTGACATGTCAACTGTCTACTGCTCCCTCTGACCAGTCCTAGTCAGAACACTGATCATGTAATTACTGAAAGAACTCGCTCCTGATTGACCCAGCATCCTGTCAGCCTGACTGGCACCTGTCCGTGGGTCACCCTAAAGATACCTGTGGTCCACCTATGGACCACACGTGCTGTCCAAAACCTCTTGTACCTCAGACACTAATTTGTCATTAGCCTCATCAATCTGTACTCAAATACATAGTATTGCATCATCTGACTGTTATTTGTATCAGATTTGTGACAGTGCCCTTGAATAGCTAAATCATGGCCCTTCCGTTGTCTGGCCCTCATTAATGCCTAAACTACAAAGTGTGACAGTGGACCTGGACCATAGCGTTTGATGGTGTAAGTGGCCTCCATCCGAACCAGCAACCTCAGATAATGTCCATGAAAAGTCAACACATATGAGGACCCTGACAGTTCACACGCAGAGTTACATTGTTCAAATAATAAAGATGAGTCATGTGTGCTGAATACCAGCCATTTACTTCTGCACAGAGGCTATGATATTTCCTGATACATTACCATCCACAGAGGCCAACTGGAGTACAAATGTTGCAATGACACACGCCGGATCCAGACACCTGAGACATTCTCTTACTCAGCACACCAAGGTTGCCCAGTTGAAAGTCTCATTACACGTCTTCAGTGACAGGGTGGGACCATCCACGTGTAGGTGACCATGTCCTCAATGACTTTTCTCAAATTTTGCTACAAATGATACTCATTAGATACACGATTAGCTGCCAGAAACTCATGAGGAGACCTGGACGTTACAGTGACAACATACACCTTGACAGTTGATACTGGATCAATATTGGACCACACACATGTACATGTACCATCCAATCAACAAAATGGTTTCAAGCAGCCGATCACAGTAGTGTCCCAGTTGTAACCTAGCAGGAAGAATGAAACATGCCTCTAAACCAGGTAATGCATAAAGGGCCACATACATCCACAACCTATTTGCTATCATGACATAAGGAACGTTGAGATTTTGCAAAAAAATCAATGCAAAATGGTATGTCAGAATTCTCCAAAGAATCAATAGGGCAAACGTCAAATGGGATTACAGATTAGCAAACAGTGAATCATACCCAATTTGCTTCCATGGGCCTGCTGCTGATGGTTTAGCATTACTGAATTTGGGAAACCCTTGGATAAAGTTGCAAGTCTGGAAGAGCAAACCCTAGGGTGCTGGGGGCCTAGGTCCACCTCTGCTGCCCCCCAAATATACATTTTTTATGCACATGTGAAGCACACACATGCATAAGGCGCATGTGTGCCCTACATGTCAAAAGTGAAACACATTTTAGATAAATTTACTCGTAAATAGGACATGGTTACCCCCAAAATAAGTTTAGGCGACAATTGCACTACCTGATTGGCCTTTATTTAATTTTGAATAGACTGATACATGTGGACACAATTTTGCTAAGGAATACATCCTGGTATCCCATTCATATTTTGAAATTAGCAATCAGCAATTACCTACATATGTGTACAATTATGAGTAATATCCATTCTTGCCAATCATTACCATTGCACTGTGAATACCTTCTGTACATCCTATAAGGGACATTTGCTTTAGCTAACCCCAAAGTTTATCACTTAGCATCGTTTGGTCATGACAAAATTCATTTCTCAATTTGACAAATGAAAGACATATTTGTCATAATGCGTCATATTTCCACGCATACAGCTTGTGTGTCATAATTTTTGACGCACAGGAGTGCAGATAATGCAAAGTCAAAAATATATTTCATAAATAGATATCATAATATCCTACATAACATGGCCTATGTTTTTTTCCATTATGCGTCCTATTTCCTCGCATACAGCTTGTGCGTCATTATTTCTGACGCACATGAGTGCATATAATGCAGAGTCAAAAATATTTTTCATAATTAGATATCATATTTTGCTGCAGCTTAATTTTCAACTCTAGAACTGTAAAATATGCCTCAAACCAATATAATCTACCAATGATGAATTTTTTTTGACTCTGCATTATTTGGACTCCTGTGCATCAAAAAATATGACGCACAAGCTGTATGCGTGAAAATATGATGCATAGCAGAAAAAAACGGCGGCCATTTTATGCAGGATGTGATGTAATAGGATATCCTGTTTACAGAATCTGTACAGTGGGTGTACTTTCACTTTCACTTTGCAGTCTCAGATTATTCTAGACTGTGTGGCTGTGTGCAAAGTGTTGTCCTGTGTATTAGTGCTTTTGTGTCCAGTGTGCCATCTCAATTGTGCTTTTGTCATCATTGTCTTGTTGTAGAATACTGTCTGAGTCTGTGTTGTATTAATTTGTCAAGTCCAGTGTTTGATTTATTGTCTGTGGGAGTCTGTTGTGGGTACTGTAATATAGGGGATAGTTGGGCTCTTCTTCTTAAGTTTTCTTTGTATTCCCCCACTCTACCTTTCCCCATTTCCCCCTTTTCCTTTTTCTACTACTTTTTCCCCTTTTTCAGTGCTGACATGTCTGGTAGGCCACGGCTTTCCAGGATGGGTGAGGAGGAATTGGGGGGGTTTATATGGCTTGTTTGCCATTTCCTCCCACTCATGCTGGAGGCTGGGGGTAGGGTGATACAGGGGTATCACACGGAGGCCCGTAAAGTCCGGTGGGGGAAGGTGCGCCATCACTTGGTGCGTCTATATGGTAGCCAAAGGAATGACCATCAATTGAAGCACCGCTGGGCTGATCTGATCTCCAGGGAGCAAGATCTGCTGGACCACCTGGGAATCAGGATTGGTGGCCATGTTGGTGAGTACAGATCAATTAAATGTGGACAATTTAAAGCTGTGTAGCGACATGTGATGATTGTTACCCAATCTGCAGATAAGTAGCTGACTGTGTGTAATGCTAGGGAAACATACTGGGTAATTGTTGCACAATGTGAAGGATGACAAATGCTAGCAGTCAGGTAGCTCATGTTTTCTACACATACCGGTTGCCTGTAGCAGAATGTAATGTAGTGCCGCCTTTGTGTCAGACAAGCGACACATTAATGACGCAATTTGGACTCTACAGGTCACAATAGCCAGTGAAAAATGGATGTTGAAACATCACACCTACATATGTAGACGCCATAGCTAGACTGACATTTGTAAACCCTACATGATGATGAAAATGAGTGTTGCCTTCACGTAAATTGAAGTTAGCAATGTTGTCCACACATATGTCACATGTGTGTCTGGTTGGTGTGTAGGGAAAATGTTCTTGGAAGTGCCATGCCTTGTCGTGATAAATGTGCTCCTTCACATTTAATTGTTACATGCCTGATCTGAGCATGAACCATATTTGTTAAGGACTCAGGTGCCCTCAGCTAACATTTTAGACAGGTATTTATTGTCACTTGTGCCCAAATCAGAATAGGGATGGCAGTCCAAAGGTATGGACTAGGGTACAAACATCTATGTTTGGTGCCAATCACTATTGTTTGGACACATCAATGTATGAAACTGTAACAACATGAGGTATTGCCAAAGTACCTGGCCCTCTGTACCATGTACCTATCAGTCACATATGTGTCATGACCACATAGGCTGTTTGAGAGGTCAGGCAGTCCTCAAGTAACCAGCTTTTGGAAGTCTCTCTTGGATGCATATGATGAGATGAATGCACACCTATATTGTTGGTGTATACTAATGGAGGTGCATCTTTGCCACCACATGACTGTCCGGGACACTGCATGTGTGTAGTAGGGTGTGTAACTGTAGCAGGAGACTCATCCGATGTAAATGTTGGGCATGAATAATTCCATGCAGTATGAGCATGTGTGAAAGTGTTTCATTACTCATGTCATATTCTCACATTGTCTTTGTATTTGCAATTGTTCGTCAGTGCATGGATTCTGAGTATATTCTTCCTTCCATGCTTTACAGGTGGACCTACACCGTACACAGTGGGAGAGGTGGCTCATTTTGAGGACCCCGACACCTACAGTGAGTGTTGCATGTGTGGTATTTTTTATGTTTGCTGGTGATGCATGATGGACTACTGTGTGTTCAACAGATTGCAAGGTTTGATGCGCTGCCCAATCATCAGTATTGTTCCATTATTGGGATTTCAGTTATCACTTCATTTTGAGTTGACCTATGCTTATCCATTTGTCTGATTTTGGGTCTGTAGGCCATTCCTGTAGGGCCCGCTATGGGGAATGGGGTGAGTCATGTGGAATACACTAGTTAATGTAAGAGTTGCTCTGGGAGTCGTCTTGGACTGAGTCTGCATTTCAGACTGACATTCTCCCAGATAGCTTCTGCAAATGGCTTGTCTGAAATCTGCTGCTTCCCTAGTAAACGATGTACTGAGTACACTGTAGGTTGAATCTTCCGGGGGCATGTACTTCCACAAGTTGTACTAGAAGTGTGTGGGACTACAGTGCAACGGCCTAGGTGTACATGCTATTCATGATCATGGGTGTTCTTGCTCCTCTGTGTCTGTAAAAAAATATGCCTGACTGGTAGTATGTGATGTTGGCCTAGGTCAGTACATTTTGACATGTGTGGACCTTGGATAGGACAAGGTTTAGCTGACTCCGATTTGTTGATAGCCCTTCACTGGTGGTGTGTGTGTAGAGGCAAAAACATGTTGAGCTTTCTATACACTCCTGGGTGTGCATCGATTTTGGGATTGTTTGATGTTCTTCCCACCCCCCCCCCTCAAAGTCAGCCATGTGTTTGGGAATAGGGTACCTAGGACTGTAGCAACCAGTATGTTACACATACTTGTGACCATTTGAAACTTTGTTTTGAACCTAGTGTACACACTCGGTTATGGCACATGAGTTCTATACTAGCAAATCCAATTACAAATTGCAGATATTGAGGGTTGTGATTGTTATCACATACACTGACATATGGAGTCCAGGCAATAGGCGGAGGAGGTGCAGCATGAATGTAGGCTGCATTTGTAATTTTTATGATGATAAGTTTAGGCTGATGTCACCCATCATGTAGATAATTGCATATGCTATGTGTGAGATGACCTTTTTATGCAGGCTTCCCATGTATTTCCTCTGAGACTTTCAATGATCTATATGGTGATATGAGCTGTTACAACTACAGTAAAAGTAATTTCCAATTGACCCATTGTGCTATTCAACACAATGCATTTCCTATGGTAAATAGTTGCCCTTTCTCTTCACAGCTGCAAACATGAGTGCTGCACAGAGGCATGAATTTGAGAGGCGGGCCATGAGGTACCGACACATCCTGCAGGTGCAGTAGGGGTTCCGACGGATGGCCCGAAAATACCAGGCGGATCGGGCCTCCGGAGCATGGTGGGCCTCACCACAGGGTGGCCCAACGTTGCCACTACAGCCACCACCACCACAACCACCAGTTCTCCCCAAGTGGCCCCAGCAATGGCGGGGACAGTTGTCCCTGCCTCTGCAGCACGACCAGGACCCAGCAATATAAGAGCTGCAGGACAGTCCAGTGGGCTACGCTCTACACCCACACAGAACACCTCTGCCAGCACACAGACAGCAGCAGCACCTCCAATTGACCCTGCGGCATTCCAGGCTTTGGACCGCAAAATGGACAAGTTCATTAGGAAGGTGGACAAGCTGAGCCAGGATGTGGCCTACATAAAGAAGCGGGTCAGGTCCATCAGGCGGACCCTACGGAGGGCCAACCTCTAGGACTTATATGGTCTATTTAAATTTATCCCTCCCCTCCCTCCTCTTTCCTTTTTATCATGATTAGTGGGCTTGAGGGATTAGTGTTAGGTTAGTATAGGTTGTTAGCTTAGTTAGTGTTAGGGAGGAGGGTGGGGGGGTCCTTATTCTTCCTACTTTTCATTATTGAGTGCGTGGGTGGGTGGGTGGGGGTCAATGTTGGGGTTCCTGTCTGTTTAGAAAAAAAAAATATATATATCATTAAAAAAAAATACCAAAAAAATATATGATTGTTTAGGATAGTATAGTATGTGTGTAGGTTAGTATGTGTTGTCCTGCATGTGTCCTGTCTCATAATGGTGGGTGGGGGGTTGATGTTTAGATCGATTCATTATATGTGTAGAGTAAGTTTAGCTTAGGTTAGTTAGGGACAGTTGTGGGTTAGGAGTAGTCAGGTTAGATTAGTGTAGGTATGACTTTTCCCTTAGTTGCCTCTGGTGTGATTACTTATGAATAAATCTATAGTTAACCCTTTGCATTATGTGTTAACTGCTACTTGATCATGGCCTTGCCATCAGTGTAGTGATTGTTGTTCTATGACATTTGTGTCCTATGCTACAAACCAAAGAAAAAAGAGGTTTAAAATGGCAGCTACCCCTGTGCTAACTTGGTAAGTATCCACCATTTGATAGAACCACCATTTGGAGTTTACATGGATCACAAAGGATTTGTGTTGATGAATATGTTTTCTACATCACAAAGTGTGCTTCCAGACTTGGTATTGTGGGGAATTTTTTAGGTCGGACTGTAGTGTGATGTTCAGGGACATCTTTGTAGATGAGGTGTTGTTAACACTCTTGTCTTCTTGTCTTCATTACTGACATAGATCATGTGTGCAACAAATCCGCATGAGTACCTATTTGGAAGTTTACTCAGAAAGGTTGATTGATGCTGTGTTTAGTTGTGTTTTCTTAGATTAGACTGCATAATTCAATGTATTAGTATTGCATGGTGACCACATTTATCAGCCACCATTAGTTGACTTTGATTTCTATTGATGGAGCATTATTCTGTCCAACACAGCAAGATTGTGTGTGGTTTCTCCCTTCATCAGTTATTCTCCTCAGGATGGGCAGGCTATGATGCAATCCTGGCCACTGCACAGATGTATCACACTACATGATGTCAGGACAGTTGTATTGACAAGCTACATGGTTGTCACACAGGCACTTTTGAGTTATCTACTGCACAGTTGATGTGTCAAATTACACAGAGACATATTAGGTGTGCAAATGCTATTTATTGATAGGTGCTGTAGTGCAATATGTACATTGTCCAGGTTTGCTGAGTCCATTCTAGTGCAATCTTACATGGTGATCCTACAGAAGGGGTGTGGATGATGCTCCAGACATGCTGGGGTGATGTTACTGACAGTGCAGAGGGACAGGATTTGCCAATTAGTAGGAGAGAGACATTCACTGGCAATGCTGACAAGTTATACAGTGGTTAGCAGAACAGTCATTGAGTATAGTTGTAGTGAGACTGGCAATTGACAAAACGTAGGACCTTGGTCAACGTAGGCCATGGTGCAGGGACTAGTGCTTCCGGGTACTCTTCCGTGTGAATGTGATCTGTTCCATGTCTTCTTCTTCTGATGTGTGTGTTGCCTGCTTTGTCCTTGTTGTTGTTGGTTGTGAAGGGGCAACACACACCTCAATGTTAGAAGACGTGGAGTCAGACATCCCGGTGGCTGCTCCCTGTGAAGATCTTAGGGGCAGTACTGCAGCAAGGAGGGCCTGCTGGTTTTTGAGAATAGCAGCTACATCACGATGGTAGGCAGCCAGGTCAGCCCTGAGGGAGTCATGATTGCATTTGTGCATGCAGTGGAAAGTTTGTGGTGCGAGGTGTTGTGGCAACTCCCTTACTGCAGTGGTGAATTCCTTTACAGTTTGTTGTAGTCCTTGCAGTATGGATGTTAGGGCTTGCATAGCTGCTGCCTGATCTGCAGATGACATCATGCACGAGCGCACCCCCTCAAGGCTGGCTGCCATATTTTGCATCCCCACCCGCACCTCCTTGGCCAGCTCCCGCTGTACTCCAACTACAGTTCTTTCAAAGCTGGTGCCAGTGTCGTCAGAGTCCTCGGCTGTATTGGAGCTGGCAGGTCTTGCAATTGGGGTGGTGGGTGGTTCTTCTGTGATGGCTGCTTGTTCTGTGCTCCTCCTTGTGACTGAAGGTGGGGTCTGGAGGGTTTCAAGGACCTTTTGGATGGTCTCCTGGGGAATGTTTATGGGCTCGTCATCCATGTCATCAGGGAAATCTGGGACAGGCATATCGGCAGGAGATCCATGTTCCTCTGCAATGAAACAGGGTACAATTAGTGTGTCTGTGTTGTGACAATTTTGACGTAACATGCCAGCCTTTTGATGAATTCACTTTGTGATCTTGTTTGGTATTGGTATCTGCTGTCCTTCATATGGGCATTGTTATAGGCCTATGGCCCACCTGTGTGTAACATGTATGATATTGAGTTATCAGACTTGTCTGCCTACTTGCCTTTAGGTGTTGCTTTATACCAAATAGAGAATAGCCAGCTTTTTGTCCTACTCGACCCTCCGTGTATATCCATTCTCATGGTGAGACCTTTCACTGGCTGTAGGTGTTCTGATGGTCCTGGCAGGACAATTGCCTCTCAGGACCTGCCCCAATCCCTGATTGTTCACATTGACTTAAATGTAATTGACATGTGGCATATCCTATGCATGGCAAGGTTATGATGTGATATGGATGTAGACATTGTTAATGTGTCCAGCTGATGTTGGGTAATGTGTGTTACATTGGATTGCCCTGATTATCGTATCAATGTCCTATTTGGTCCTCTGACTGTGCAGGTGTATTTCAGTGACCAGTTCCATGTGTCCCCTCCTCAATGCCGTTGTCTGAGCAGTATGACATTTGTGATGTAGCCTTGTTTGCCAGGCACTGGAAGGACCCTGACATATGCAGCATGGGTGTGTCCTTAGTGCTATGTCCCTCCTATTGCTGTTTAGTTTGGCTGATCTATGTGACAACTATGGGCATTGACATTTGAGTGTACTGGGGCCTTTGTCTTGTTTCAGGGGATTGTTGCAGACGTCATCCTCACCCCCTAATTTAGGTATGTATGTTCCATGGGGAGGTTACTGCCATTGGCTACCATAGCTGCACAGAGATCAGAGGTGGTAGTGTCAACTGTTGTTGTAGTTACATTGCAGTTGTTGTTTTGGCTAGAGGATTGCTGATAGGGCCCTAGTTAATGTAGGAGATATTTTGGCTGATGAGTGCCAGGATGTAAGTTTGACGTAGTGGCCTTCCCTCCTGTCGAGGCTTTCCCTTTGCTCCATTGTTGGCATGACAGGATGCTCCCATGGGACTGTTGTTGGTGTAGTGTTATGTTGTGCCCCAGCTTCTGTATGTGCAGGCCATGCCCCCATGCCATACCCCTTTACCCATGCCACTACATGTATATGATGACTTACATGCAATGTGCAGTAGGTATTTCCCCCCCTGCTTACAGTCAACATTATTGTATTTTAAATCCCCGTGCGTTGTCTCGTGGTAGTCTGCATTGTCCTGTCCTTGAATCCCTGTGACGATCTCCTCGGGGATGACGGCTGCAACCATCTCCTCCATGTGGTCCAGGGCCTCCTGGTGTGCTGGACTCCCACCTCCAGTCTGCAGTGCTGCCTTCCTGTTCCTGGCCACTTTTTCCTTTGTCCTACGTTTGCAGTCATGCCAGCGTTTCTTACACTCGGTGACTGTTCTGCGTACTTCAGCCACGCTGTTGATCTTGTCAACAATTTGTTGCCATATGGCCTCTCTCCTACTGATTGGCAACTTAGAGGTGATGAACAGTTGGTGCTGGTGTTCCGTCACCTCTTTAACCAGGATTTCCTGCTCCTCTGCACTGAAGCGACTCTTTTTTTCTATATATGTCCTGGTTCTTGTATGGATCATCCTGGCAGGTTCCTGGTCTGCTGTCATCTTCCTGGGGTCTGTAGTGGCATCTGGGATCCATTTTGGCTCTCCTCTGCTGAAAGGGCAGTGTTAGCGGGTATTTTTGACGCTATTGCGTAAAAAAAAACGGCGCATATCCGGGTTGCGGTGTCATAAATCGACCCACAGTCATTTACGCCGCGTTAACGTAGTTTTCCTTTACGACTTGACGCCGCGATGTGCGTAAAAAAAAATTACTCCCACCTGTTGATTGCGCCGCCGTGCGTCACAGTATAAATTTGACGCCCGCACGGTGCTCCAAAATGGCGTTAGCCGGCGGTAAAATTTTTGACGCAAAACTGCGGCGGCGCAGTTTTGCATCAAAAAGTATAAATATGGCCCTTAGTATTTAATAGAGATAGAGATAGAGGTCTGTATGAGGACATATCAGCTGGAGGCTTGCCTAGTTTCAGTGTCGAAGTCACCAAGGCTTGTCTAGTTGTTGGAGGCAATATTCCTTCTGTTAAAGAGGCTTTGTACAGTTTCTTCGAGTGTGGAACCAGCCGTGTACTATAGGTAGCATAAAATTCAACCTGGAGGTAGTCGGTTCCCGCGGTCTTATTTCACACTAGGGGGCATATTTATACTCTGTTTGCACCCACCAAATTAGCGTCATTTTTTAAACTCTAATTCGGTGCAAAGCTAACTCCATATTTATACTTTGGTACTAGACTCATCTAGCACCAAATATATGGAGTTAACGTCATTTTTTGAAGTGGAAACCTACCTTGCCTTAATGAAATGCAAGGTAGGCGTTCCAGTGCAAAAATTACTCTATGGCCTTAATGCCATATTTATACTCCCGCCAAAAATGGTGCACAGGAGGGAGGACGGGTCAAAAAATGGTGCAAAGCTTACTTTGCCCCCTTTGTTAACTCTTGGGTCAGGGCAGGCGTTAGGGGACCTGTGGGCCTATTTCTATGGTGGAATACCATGGAATAAGCCTGCAGGTGTCCTCTCCAGGCCCCAGTTGCACCCCCACCAACACCAGAGGAACTGCGGAGGATGGGGGACCCCATCGCATGTAAGTACAGATAAGTACAGGTAAGTATTGTATTTTATTTTTTAAAGTGCTATAGGGGGCCCTGTAATGGGGCCCCTACATGGCACAGGGTGTAATGGCCATGCCCAGGGGACCCTTGTCCCCTGTGCTGGCCACTGGGGTGGTGGACATGACTCCTGCCTTTTCTACTGCAGGAGTCATGTGGCATGGTAGGTTAAGCACCATAAAATGACACTCATCTGGTTAGAGTCATTCCTTTTACTCAAACCTGCCTAAAGTCATTTTTTGGTGCTAAACCCCCTTCGTCTATACCGCCAGCCCCTCACGACTAAGGGCCAGATGTAGCAAACGTTTAGCGAGTCGCAAACAGCAAAATTTGCCGTTTGCGACTCGCTAAACGCGTATCCCAATGCAGAAATGCATTTTGCGAGTCGTTACCGACTCGCAAAATGCATTTCAGACTCGCAAATAGGAAGGGGTGTTCCCTTCCTATTTGCGAGTCGCATTGGGATGCAATACCATTTGCGACCGCATATGCGGTCGCAAATGGCATCACAGTTACCATCCACTTCAAGTGGATGGTAACCCAATCGCAAATTGGAAGGGGTCCCCATGGGACCCCTTCCAGTTTGTGACTGGACCCCAAAATATTTTTTCAGGGCAGGGAGTGGTCCAAGGGACCACTCCCTGCCCTGAAAAAAAACCGAAACTAAAGGTTTCGTTTTTTTTTAAGTGCAGCTCGTTTTCCTGTTAGGAAAACGGGCTACACTTCAAAAAAAAAAACTGCTTTATTGAAAAGCAGGTCGCAAACATGGAGGTCTGCTGACGACAGCAGGCCTCCATGTTTGCGAGTGCCTATACTCGCAATGGGGCCGCAATTTGCGACCCACCTCATGAATACTCATGAGGTGGGTCATTGCGACCCCATTGCGAGTCGCAGTCGGTGTCTGAGACACCGTACTGTATAGCAATTTGCGACTTGCAAATTGCGAGTCGCAGGGACTCGCAATTTGCAAGTCGCAAATTGCCGACTTGCTACATCTGGCCCTAAGTCATTTATTTTTACCGTTGCCTACCCTTTGCACCGGTTTGCACCATTCCATAAATATGGTGCCCGGCTGCTGCACAGAAATGGTGCAAGCCGGTGCTAAACTTTTTGGTGCAAAACTGCTTTAGTGCAGTTTTGCACCAAAAAGTATGAATAAGGGCCTCGGTCTTTTATTGCCTCTTGTCTGCCATGAGCGCGGCCACAAGTGGCTCTTTGTCTTTTGTGTCCAAGAGTGGTAGGGACAAATCCAGTAAGAACAACTGGATCTCGCCAGTACCTGCCAGGGGAGAGGCTTTGTACAAGTTTTCATAATATTCACAACACCCAGAGCTGTCTCCCACCACGATGCTAATCGTTGTTCCTCTGTCTATCACCTTAAAGGCTTCTCACTCTTAACGGGGAGGATGCCATGTTACTGTTTTCTGAGAAGTATGTTTCTATGGCTGTGGCTAGTGTACTCTAAGAGCAGTGGCTATAATTGCCAAATAGACACCGGTGTAGGTACCTGCCCCCAGTATAATGTCACTTCTAGTGGATTATGATCCAATAAGGTTTTCACTCAATAAGTTGCATTTGCATTTGAGTTTGAAAAGGAGTGGTGCATAAAATACGATTGAGGCAGGCACGTAACATGTTCGGAGGAGAATAAAATTAATATTCATGCATACCCTCAATGTGACTACGCCACACATCTGATAACTTCCAACCCATTACCCAATTCTGTAATTCTTTTTCTTGTCTGTGTGAGCTAGTACCCAGTAACAGTGGTGTGATCAGTCCAGATGAGTATCAAGAACAGTGTTAAAATCCCCTCCTAAGATCCAGGGATGGTGTGCCCACTCTGCCACAGCAGTGGAAATGTGTGTGAGGAATACATCTTGCTCTTTATTCAGGGTGTCTATACATACCTGCACCACTGACATTCCATCCAATACACCCTGAAGCAACACCTTCCTCCCATTTGTGTCTATTTTGGTGTCGTGGAACGCTAAGGGGACCCCTGAGAGAATCCATATCGCTGCCCCTTGTGTGAAAGCAGAGTATGAAGTATGGAATAATTACCCCCTTAACTTTGTATGTAGTTTTTGGGCCTCGTGGTTGGATAAGTGTTTTTCCTGCAGACATACCACATGTGCCTTATAGCGATGTAAGTGAGCTAAAATTCGATGTTGCTTCTGTATAGACCCGATCCCACGCAGGTTCCAGGTGAGTATATTATAATGACGAAACACCGACATTGACATTCAAACCAGTAATGAATAATGTATCATGGATATGCCTATGAAGGACATATTGCTACATATACATCAATCTGACAATGGTCATAACAAATCTCAATACTAGGTCCAGCAATTGAAACTGGCTTGACAAAACCTGAAAAGGAAAACATGTAACAAAGCACTTTGTGCAATCCCCTGTGGAGTACTAGAGCCTTTCACATTCAGCATTACTGTGTGAAGAAAACAATTTTAGTAGAAGCTGCGTTGCAGGCATGTCCGGGCCCACCATCTAGATAAATCAAATCATATTGTAATCAGGGTAAACGATATCCATACAGAAGTTGGATGCCCTCTATACAGGCCATTCAGTAAAGGGCCATTGCGTATTGGTAAGGTGCATCAGGGGTTGGGGTCATCACCCATCAGCACTCTCTTATGGAGGATAAGGTCCCAGAGTGTAAATTGGAGTCTATCTATAGACCATCCAGACTGCCAACTTGTCAAACCCGCCAATAATGATAGGACCCCAATCTCCTCCTCTCTATCTCTCCCAGAATCCAATCCCATCTACCACATACGTACTTGGAAAGATCTCAATGTTACACATCATTTGCTTTCTGTGGGGTGATGGAGGGGAACAGTGCAATGCTGCCCTCAGAGTCTGAGCTGGAGGCACTATCCAAAGAGGAGGCAGTCTCTGGGGGGGAGGAGGGGACGTGGGCCCTGGAATGAAGTCGCCGATCTGAGGACCGCTTGAGTTTGTCATTCCAAGCTTTGGCAGTCTCTCCAAGGAGGTCACTGCTTCTTGGGCGGCGACGTCTGAGACGTTCCTGGTCTATGTGAATGTGGAAGGAGCTGCCCCAGCCAGTCCCATATTGCATCAGGCATGTCAAAGAAATTACTCTTGTGCTCATGTACCACCCACAGCCGAGTCGGGAATAATAGTGCATAGGGGAGGCCCTCCAGGTGGAGTCCTTGCTTAACTGCCTGAAAGGAGGCCTGTCGGCACTGGACCAAAAGCATATAATCAGGAAATAGGGAGACATGAGCATTGCCAATCATGATTGGCTCTGCCTCTCAGGCATACCGGAGGAGGGCATCTCGGTCCCTGTAATTTAGGACCTGCACCACCATGGAGCACAGTGGCATTCCAGGTTGTGGCTTCTTTGCAGGGACACGTAAGCTCTTTCAATCGTAAATAAGGCCAATATTTCAGCCAGTCCTCGACATATTGCATGGTGTTCTGTCCCTTAGTCCCCTCTGGTAACACAATAATCGGAATGTTATTTCGCTGCGCTCTACCCTTGTCATCCACTGCACGTTCTCTCAATGTGTCTACTTAGCGCTGAAGTCGGGTAATGGCTGATGTGCTTTCAATTTGCCAAGGTGCAAGGGTGACGATGGCGGACTCATTAGTTTTCACCCCATCTGCTAATTTGTTATGGTCATCCTTGAGTAGACTGATGTCGGAAGTTATGGTCCGACTACTCGGATTTCCTTCAGGATCACATCCAACTTGTCTGTTGGGAAGACCATATACGTGGGCAAGATTAATTGCCCAGACAGCGACAGTGGGAGGCTTTTGGGGAGTGTGGATCAGAGCCGGGCATGGTCTTTTGGGTCAGCATGCTTCCCTTTAGTGTGACCTATAATGGGTTGAACTCGATTTTTGCAGTTGTCAATGTACCTAGTCTAGACCATGCAATGGTGGTGTAGTTAGCAGCCTCTAGTCATTGATCTGAACAACAAGAGGTTCCTTCAGATCTCTCCTGAAGGTCATGGAAGCCGATGTGGGGTGATTCCAGGGGGGCACTCACCGCGTGGTAGTAACTGTATGTAACTTCTACCTGGCCAGGTGAGTAGGGTCAGATCCTCAGTCGCCTTGCATTGCAAGTGGTAGTCTTCAAAGGACAGTAATCTGCCCTAATTTCCCCCAGTCCTTCCCACTGTATGCAGGCACCCTAAGCTGTAAAGCATCAAACAGCCTAGCTATACCACATAACATTACAGCCACTGGCCTACGTAGTCTCTTTAATTCACAAACCTGAGTTTATTGTACACCATGGAGCTCGTAATGTCCGATTAGCCAGCATGTATTGATTTGCCTGCGGGGTTAATGCCATGTTGTTTGTCTCATCTCCAGGGCCCACTGTTCTGAGCTGTTCGTTTGGGCCAATATTTGCTCCAGGCAACTCTCCAGCTGCACTACCCCTTGCATACTCCTCACCGGCCTCACAGCGTCTCTCTCACCTCCAACCTCGGTAGCGCCTCCTTTGAACTTGTCTGGTCACCTGTAGACACTGCCAGCAGTGGTCCTTACTGCACTCGTTGCAGCTGAGG
Source organism: Pleurodeles waltl (assembly GCF_031143425.1). NCBI lineage: Eukaryota > Metazoa > Chordata > Amphibia > Caudata > Salamandridae > Pleurodeles > Pleurodeles waltl. The sequence continues at coordinate 764,068,756 of NC_090444.1, read as the reverse complement.
CTCCTCAATTGCCAGCCGGTTCCAGCAGGCCTTGGCCTCCTCCTAGCCTGCGACACCACATCAGGCAGCAGGGCACGGCTGTTGCTAACTCTGCTGCGTGGATTCCAAGGTCCTTCCAACTCCATGTGAAACGGAGAACAGCTCCCTGTCTCCATTTCACAGCTCTATATTTCTGTAGGGCTGAGCAGCCCTCGTAGCTCCTCGCACCCCGCACTTCTCCCTTCCGCCTCTCTGCACAGTCAGTCTCGGGGACAAATAGGCCCAGTTGGATTTTCAGTGCCACCGTGAGAGTTAGCGTGACTCACCACATTCTGCCATTTATCTGTGTCACAGTGGCAACAAGTCAGGCATTTTTCTGAAGTCAGATTCCCTTATTACCATCAGATTAATGACGATGGTTAGGCCCAGGACCGGGTGCTTCCAAGTTATGTGCCCGCCATCTTTGGAAGTAGTCACGTCCCCAAAGTGGGATCTTGTTTAATCTTTTGAGTGTAAGATAGACAGCTCATTAATGGAGTCCAGGGTTAGAAGTGACAGGATTTGGCCTCACTTTACCTGCCTATCCAACCTGAGTTTTTGACATCCCATCTCACCCAACTATAGGTGAAAGCGTATTTATTATTCCTGATGTTATTGTCGCTTCACCCTGTCCTGGCATCAGTCAATCAGTGTCTGACAAGTTTGCTGCTGAAACCTCAATTACGGGCATTGGCTGGCTGTCGGGGAGTCTGGGTAGACCCTTGGTGAATTGCACTTGAGTCAAGTATTGGAAAGAGGGGACTGACCTTAGGCCTGATTTTTGAGTCTATAGATGGCTTAAATCTATGTTCTAAGGCTATTAGGTCATCAGCCAGTGAAATCCTAGCCAGTTTCAGACTGATGTAATCTAGTGTTGAGACATTATTACTAAAGTGTGTAGCCTTAATTATGTCTTCCCTGATCACAAATCTGCACCCTCTCACCTTTCTTATTCAATTGATAGCTTTAGTCGTTAACAAATCACAAGGTTCTTTTATACCTGTCATGAGTTTGGGAACACTGACCATATAAATGTCGTATTCTTTTTTATTGCCTTCTCTAGGGTTGAGATGACCTATGTCTCTACCTGAGAAAACGGGTTGCTTCCATGGGCCATCTCTTGGGCAGCACTGCCACCATGTCCCACAGCGGGCTCTGATTTGCTCACCCAGGTCCTAGGTGAGGTAGACATTACACCTACTATTCTCATCTCAGTGGGAGGGTAGACCTTGCAGCACTGAGTGGTGTGCCGTGTTAAGAGACTACTCGCGGGACGTCACCCTTAAGGTTATAGTGCCCAAAGCAATCAAGATCAGCCTTTATTCCTGCCCTCTCCATAAGGGAGTTGAGGTTGACAACTGCAGCCAGGAGCCTATCAATTTTATCTTTCAAGATTTTAGACACACAATCAATATGGTCTCTCAAATTCTTTAGCTCTTTTTTAATTGACACCTCTTGTGAATGAGAGTTTATACTGCCGGGGGTTGGGACATCAGGGTGACTATCACTGGCATGCTGCTAATCATCACACACTTACCTAGGGTCAGTAGAGGGCCAAAGCTGTGGCTGCATTCAACACCTCAATTCCCACGTTTGCGGGCAAAGATCACAGGGGTGAGATAGGGCTATGGGGGAGTGGGGGTGGCCTGGGAATCAATCAGTGGCTCATTATTGGCCCGAGGTGTAGTGTGGGTAGCCTTAGCTTTCTTAAAGAAGGTTGAAATATCTCCCCACTGACCATTCCCATATTTCTTCCCCTTTGCTTGCAAACTCAACATCATCTCCACCTCTTCTAAAAACACCTCTATTTTGTCCAGGGTGTAGTTTTCAGCAGCGTGTCTTGACTATTTTTTCCCTTTCCTAAATTACACACTTTATCATTTGCCTTGCGCTTTGCTATTATGGCTGTTGTTGGTCCATTTGTAGTGCCCTGCCTGGGCACAGTGGTGACTTAGCTTAGGCTTGCAGCCTGTGCCCTTTTACCCAGATAATATGCTCTGTATTCATTTAGTTATTTTTATTTATTTGAGTTCATCTAATTTTAGTGGCAATGTTTTTATTTTCATAATCAGTCACTATTCTGCGAAAGCATCACTATCAGTGTTATGGATGACATACTTTGTATCATGTCCTTTCACCCAGGGTTCACAAGAACAGAATGTGAGGCACACAGCATAATATTTTGTAATGCTACCACAAAACTACGTAAATAGTCCAGCACTTAGGTAGATGCCGCATTAGGCTTCTGTGCAAGCACACAAACATGTCTCCTATAAAAACATCTTGTGGGACAAAGGGAATTAGAGAAGGTTCAAGTCAGGATTCTCCAGCCATGCTGCATGCCAGTTTGCGGCCGACCTCAGTCTTTGGGGAGCCTGATCTAGAGACTGAAGGCCTGACCTTGTACCAAGGTAATGGGGGTGGGGGGTGCTTTTAATGGACACTGCATGGACAGATTTGGCCTACATTGCCATGCTCTCATAAAGGGACTAGTGGTTAGGCTTTTTGGTAGAAATTGTATGTTCCCGTCATTGCAATGTTTCGGGGATGTTCATATTTACATCTCTGATTTTCACAACCATGATTTTGTTTTTGCTCATTATCCTAATCATTGGAACTCACACATTTTATGGTAGATTGCAGTCTTTTCAATAAATGTACTGAAAACTATCCTGCATCTCTTTTCTTGCCTATGTGTGTGTAAGAGACTTGCATTTGGGGAGAAAAGGGTAAGGCTTGTTTACCATGATTTTCCTGAGGGGTTTTCAGAGTTCCATGTGCAAGGCTGCCACAAATCACCTTTATCATTTGGGTCTGAGTGAGGTGTTGCTAGAAAGCCGGGACAGTTGGGCCGACAGCTGCCAAGCATTGGGGGAGTCGCCTACAAGCAGATGTGTTGCCACCCCACATCCAGCAGTCTCATTGTAATACGAGAGTCCTTATGATATATCTACTACGTTAGCTTTTATCGCTGACCTAATCCACTCTATAATGGTTCAAATGTTGGTTAAATAACACCTACCGCCTTTCAAAGGCACCTAAAAACTTCTCACCAAATTTTGAGTGATAAACAAGGAAAGGAAGGGTTACTGTAATTTTGTCAAAAAAGTCCTGACCACACATACACGGCCGTACTACAATTTAATTTGGCTGACCTGTGTTAGGCACTTAGCGCCTAGCACTGCAATTTTGAGAGAATTACAAGTAATAGCCAGAACTAAGGCCCTTCAAACTAGAACAAAGGAACCTGCTGCCGAAGCATGAATCCAGTCAGGAAATGGGTTTTTCAGGAGTGTGACGCTGTACACTCAGTCAAAAAACAGAGAGACCAAGGAACTAGAAGTCAAAATCCTTACAGAAGATCTATGGTTGCCAAACTTAAATAGACAACCTTCTCTCAGGCATCATCAGTCAGAGTAACTAAAATGAGTTAGAGAACAAAGCTACATACCTCAAGGAGGGTGCAAGGGCTTACTGATGTTAAATGTTCTTTACATCATTTTGGTCCATATTTATACTATTTTAGAGCCACATTTGCGCCGCTTTTTGACGCAAAAACATCGCAAACTTACAAAATACAATTGTATTTTGCAAGTTTGCGCCGCTTTTGCGGCAAAAAATGAAGCAAATACGGCGCTAAAAAAGTATAAATATGGGCCTTTGTGTCTAACAGAAAAGCCAAGTGGGTGGCCCTGCCCTGCCTCTTCCTGACGTGGATGGGCACAGGATTGGCCTGGTCTGGGCTTTACCTGGGCACGGCATGCTTGTGTCATGCATGGCAGAGCACAGAGACACACTTTACAGTGCTCGCTGCAAACACAGGTGAACAGATGACAGGGGCCACCTCCTAGAGACTAGTGCACCTCGGTAGATGAATTTCCTCTCTCCTGTGTGGTGGGGCACAGATGGTCCTTATAGCGCTTGCTGCAAACACTGGTGAACAGATGACAGGGGCCATTTCCTGGGGACCAGTGCACCTCGGTAGATGAAGTTCCCTTTGAGCCCTAAAAGTACCTTCTGGAAAAAGATCCAGGAGTTTGGAATAATTTGGAGCACTGGTTCCCAACCTGTGGTCCGGAGACCCTGGGGGTCTGCAAAACCTCCTCAATGGGTCTGCAACTGCGTAGAAAATTAAATAGTATTGACAGATTAGGTCCCCAGCTTTCAGTAATGGCTCAGTGGGGGGTTCCCAGATTCCAATAATGATTCAGTGGGGGTCCCGGGGTTCCTTTAATGATAAAGTGGGGGTCCACAGAAGTCAAAAGATTGGGAACCGCTGATTTGAGAATTGTTGGGAAAAAGCTCCATAGGTTGAGTGACTCATCGTCGAGAGTCAAGCCGGCGGCTCAGCCTAATATTCAGGTTTGCCCTGCTGAAGCTGTGGAGCTATTCATCGTCGACGACGAGAACCAAGACCTCCAGGAATCACAGAAGCCTCACTCCGAAGCAAATCACTGTCGGCATGCCTAGGAGACTTGCTTGACGTCAAGAGAAAAAGCTCCAAAAAAGTGACAAGGTGCCAGATTTATGAAAAAGTGGTGCAGGGCAGTGCTGTGCCAAAATTGGCAGCACCACGCTGCGTCACTTTAGAAACGCATTTAAGTGAATACAGCACACCCCTGTGTTGCGCCCGGCGCTGGTGCCCTATTTAGCTGCCAGCGCCAACGCAGGCATCCTTGCTCCATCGTTCAAGGATGTCTGCTTTGAGGGGTTTGATTGTTTATGTGCGGTAAGGTGTCCCTTCTGCACATAAACAATCACTAATGGTGCTTTGGCACTTCTGTGTGTTCTGCACAACGCAGCACACACAGAAGTGCCAAAGCGTCATTTTCAAATGATTGTTACTCATAAACGATCATTTCTGGCATTTTGCTCTTTCTATGTGTACTGCAGAATGCAGCACGCATAGACAAAGCTAAAAACGTGGAGGAACAAAAGTATTAAGCCTTGTTGCACCCTGCTAACGCCACCCCTGGGGGTGGCATTAGATTTTGGGGCTGCCTCAGGTTTATGAAATTTCATAAATCTGAGGCAGCATCAAAATGCAATGGGTGTTGCTGTGGCATGCCAGGTGACGTTAAGCCACAAAAAGTCCCTTAACGCCACTTTGTAAATACGGCGCAGTGCTTAGCGCCACAGGAGCCTCACAAAAAGTGAGGCTCCTGTGGCGCTAGGGGCCTATAAATACACCCCTAAGTGTGAAGGTGAAAACTTGGCTGGCCCAAACTACGCACTTTATCCAACCTGTGCTCTGTCACTGTCATCCTAAAACTTTGGCTTGGTCTTTGTCCAGTGCGACCACAAAGCTGGCGTTATCACTTTTCACTTTTTGGTGCTAGAAAGCACATTTTTACATTTAGGGGCATATTTCTACTCTATTTGCACTGAATGTGCGTCAAAAATCTTGATGCACATTCGGCGCAAACCTTGCCCCATATTTATACTTTGACGCCTGACCCCGCGGACATCAAAACTCCTCCGTGTGCGTCATTTTTTGGATGTGGGAAACCGCCCTGCGTTCATGACATGCAAGGTAGGCGTTCCTGTCCCAAAAAATGACTTTAAGGTCTGTGTGCCTTTTTTATACTCCTGCGTCATTTTGATGCACAGGAGGGGGCAGGCCTTAAAAAACGGCGCCCAGACTGATATGCGCCGTTTTTTAACGCCTGGGTGAGGGCAGGTGTTAAGGGACCTGGGGGCTCACTTCCATGGTCCCTGACCAAGGAAGCAGTCCAGAGGTGCCCTTCCCTGCCCCCAGGGACACCCCCTGTCAAAATCGTCCACCCCAAGAGGACAGCCATGGATGGGGGAACCCATCCCATGTAAGTACAGGTAAGTTGAGGTAAGTATTTTTTATTTCTTTTTTAAGTGGCATAGGGGGGCCTAATTTTGGCCCCCCTACATGCCACTGTGCCCAATGAACATGCCCAGGGGACAGGAGTCCCCTGTGCATGGCCATTTGGCAGGGGGGCATGACTCCTGTCTTTTGCTAAGACAGGAGTCATTTCAATGGGGGTTGTGCGTCAAAAAATGGCGCAAGTCCGGTTTGAGCCATGATTTTTGCCTCAAACCTGACTTGCACCATTTTTTGACGCTCAACACCCATTTTCCCCTACGCCGGCGCTGCCTGGTTTGAGTAATTTTTTTTTTACTCTGACCTGCCAACAGCACCGGGTAATGTCAATCCTTAAATAAGGCGCCCGCAAGGCGCGTAGGAATGGCGTTAGCCGGCAGTACATTTTTTTACTCAAACCAGCGCCGGAGCTGGTTTGCCTCAAAAAGTATAAATATGGACCCTAATCTTTAGAAATTCATATCTTTGGTTCCCTACATTGGATTTTTGGCATTTTGGTAAAAATATTCTAAATTTATATAAATTGGTGTTGGATTTTTATTGTGTGTTCTGTCTTACTTATATACTGTTTTGCTGGTATGAAGAGCCAGACTTACAAGGCCCTTGTTCCCCTTAGCGCCACATTTGCAGTAACATTTTAGCCTCAAAAGTGACGCTAATGGGGCACTACCATAGCGTCATATTTACAAGGTGGCACAAACTAGGCTTGCGCCACCTTTTAAACCCTTTGTGCCACATTATGCATAATATATGCAGGATGTATGCTTAGGGGGCTTCCCCTCATTAGAGGGTTGCTAAAAATGGTGCAATGTAATCTACAAAATTGCATTGAAATATTTATAGCGTCATTTTTAACGCTTACTTAAAGCAGGCATTAAAATGAGGCTCTCATTGATTTCAATGGGCCTCTTAACACTATACTGGATTAGCTTCATTTTTTTACGCTAATCCAGTATAGCATTACGATAGCATCAAAAAAATTATGCTATTGCCCCTAACATGCGCCATGCCATAGTGCTCCATATTGTAAACACGGCGCTACCATTGTGGCGTTAGGGGCCACAAAGGGGGCCTGCAAGAACAGTGGCACATCCCTAGTGACGCGCCACTTTCTTGTAAGTATGGCCCTAAATGCTATACACACCTGTCTCCTAAATAGTGCCTGACTGCGCATCAGCCAAGCTATCAAGGGTTGAGCAAGGATTATTTTATTGAGACTTTGGCTGGACCTTACTAGTGATTGTGGTGGTATTACTTGCTGTGGGTATGTACCTGGACCTACTAATAAACCACTTACGGGCAATATTAAACATTATATGGCACATTCATGTCCTCTCCTTGTGCTGGTGCACTATGTGGACCCTAGCACTGACGGAGACCCTCTTGCACCATAGTGAAAGGGTGCCTGCGTTGCAGGCAGGATTGTTTTTGTGCGGGAAGGGACACCATTTTACACAAAACAGTCATCTGAGGCTTTTCCTCTCTCTAAGTGTTTGCAGATTGCTCTTCAATATGCCTCCCCTGTGAAGGTGTAGCTTTTTGATGCATTCTCAGGTCTACCACTGATGTTAATGTCTGGATTGTGCCAAAATCCCTGAGTGAATGTTTGTGAACACTCACGCTTCACCCAGCGATCACCTCCATGGGCCAGGGTAGCAAAAGGCAGCGACTTTTACTGCCTTGCATTACTCCCAATTTACCAAGCCACGAGGGCCCAGGCAAGGGTTTGGTAAATCTCATTCTAGGTTTTGAGTCGCCCTGCGTGCCCTTGTGTGACACACAGGCGACACAAAACCTTTGAAAAATCTGGCCCTATATCCACGAAACTTGTATATCCTTCTTGCACTGCCTGGCATATTGAACATATGGGCCAGTTCATAAAATATCTCCAGGCGTGTGACTGGGGAGCAGAAACCTGAAGGCGGGAATCCACAACCTTAACTCACGAGTTTTATTAATAACAATAAAAAACCTTTCATAAAGATATATCAATTAATGACTCGACTGCCTCTAATGAGTGTGACATCCTTTGAAAATAAGCTATAGAGCAATGTTTTAGATGGACTAAAAAAGCTTCTATACCAAAAACGTATATCCATCCTCAAAGCATCAAAATTGAAGCACTTTCACGTTCTAAAAAATTATTTCTTTTAGTGCCCACCAGATGTCAGTAGAACCCTTAAAATCTACTTAGAGTCGTATGATCATTCAGGTTTTCAAATGTAAATATCAACAATACATTTATTACAAAAAAATGTGAATTTCAGAGTGCTACATTCGTTTCATTTGATACATCGTTTTGCAACAAGAGTAAAATGTCGTGCCCACTCCTTACTTGTGTAACGCTGTAAATCACAAAACTGATTTGTTTCCCACAAATCAGCAAACAACAAATAAAACTTGAATTTACTATTTACACACATATAACTTTCAAAACACATAAACAATTTAAAAATGCACTGCGTCGGGTGAGTTCATCCCAGCATTTGTGTAAAAAAGACATCAGTTAGCACAGAGAGTAGAAGGTATTGATATATCCTAAAAATCAATTCTTACACACTCATCAAAACCGATCCCTAATGAAAAACAAAAGAACGATTCTATGTAATACGTAGGACCAGACTTTAGAATACCTAGCGCCTCCTTGCGTCACATTAGCGTTATTTTTTATGACGCTAATGTGGCTCAAGGCCAAATTTGCTGGTCAGATTTACAGAGTAACCCCCTTTGTAACCCCTTGCGCCACATGATTCCTGCGCCAGGCATAATGTATACGAGTCTTATTAATAACAATAAAAAACCTTTCATAAAGATATATCAATTAATGACTCGACTGCCTCTAATGAGTGTGACATGCTTTGAAAATAAGCTAGAGAGCAATGTTTTAGATGGACTAAAAAAGCTTCTATACCAAAAACGTATATCCATCCCCAAAGCATCAAAATTGAAGCACTTTCACGTTCTAAAAAAATATTTCTTTTAGTGCCCACCAGATGTCAGTATAACCCTTAAAATCTACTTATAGTCGTATGATCATTCCGGTTTTCAAATGTAAATATCAACAATACATTTATTACAAAAAAATGTGAATTTCAGAGTGCTACATTCGTTTCATTTGATACATGGTTTTGCAACAAGAGTAAAACGTCGTGCCCACTCCTTACTTGTGTAACGCTGTAAATCACAATACTGATTTGTTTCCCACAAATCAGCAAACAACAAATAAAACTTTAATTTACTATTTACACACATATAACTTTCAAAACATAAACAATTTAAAAATGCACTGCGTCGGGTGAGTTCATCCCAGCATTTGTGTAAAAAAGACATCAGTTAGCACAGAGAGTAGAAGGTATTCATATATCCTAAAAATCAATTCTTACACACTCATCAAAACCGATCCCTAATGAAAAACAAATGAACGATTCTATGTAATACGTAGGACCAGACTTTAGAATACCTAGGGGCATATTTATACTCTGTTTGCGCCAGAATTGCGACGTTTTTTTTGACGCAATTCCGACGCAAAACCAACTCCATATTTATACTTTGGGGTTAGACGCATCTAGCGCCAAAGTCCATGGAGTTTGCGTCATTTTTTAGCGTGGACACCTACTTTGCGTTAATGATATGCAAGGTAGGCGTTCCCGTCTAAAAAAGTGACTCCGAGGCATGTGCGCCGTATTTACACTCTCGGGCAAAAATCACGCCCCCGGGAGTGGGCGGGTCAAAAAAAATGACATCCAGCCGCTTTTGCGTCGTTTTTTAGCGCCTGGTCAGGGCAGGCGTTAAGGGACCTGTGGGCTCGGAAGGAGCCCAGAGGTGCCCTCCCATGCCCCCAGGGACCCCCCCTGCCACCCTTGCCCACCCCAGGAGGACGCCCATGGATGGAGGGACCCATCCCAGGGAACATAAGGTAAGTTCAGGTAAGTTTTTTTTTTTTTTTTTGTGGCATAGGGGGGCCTGATTTGTGCCCCCCTACATGCCACTATGCCCAATGACCATGCCCAGGGGACAGAAGTCCCCTGGGCATGGCCATTGGGCAAGGGGGCATGACTCCTGTCTTTGCTAAGACAGGAGTCATTTCAATGGGGGTTGGGAGTCGAAAAAAATGGCGCAAATCGGGTTGAGCCGATAATTTTGCCTCAGCCTGACTTGCCCCATTTTTTGGCGCCCAAGCTCCATATTCCCCTACGCCGGTGCTGCCTGGTGTACATCATTTTTTTTGACGCACACCAGGCAGCGCCGCCGGCTAACGCGGCTAACGTCATTGAATAAATACGGCGCCCGCATGGCGCATCAGAATGGCGTTAGCCGGCGTTAACTTTTTTGACGCACAACTGCGTTGGCGCACTTGTCCGTCGAAAAGTATAAATATGGCCCCTAGCGCCTCCTTGCGTCACATTAGCGTGATTTTTTATGACGCTAATGTGGCTCAAGGCCAAATTTGCTGGTCAGATTTACAAAGTAACCCCCTTTGTAACCCCTTGCGCCACATGATTCCTGCGCCAGGCATAATGTATACGAGTCTTATTAATAACAATAAAAAACCTTTCATAAAGATAAATCAATTAATGACTCGACTGCCTCTAATGAGTGTGACATCCTTTGAAAATAAGCTATAGAGCAATGTTTTAGATGGACTAAAAAAGCTTCTATACCAAAAACGTATATCTATCCCCAAAGCATCAAAATTGAAGCACTTTCACGTTCTAAAAAAATATTTCTTTTAGTGCCCACCAGATGTCACTATAACCCTTAAAATCTACTTAGAGTCGTATGATCATTCCGGTTTTCAAATGTAAATATCAACAATACATTTATTACAAAAAAATGTGAATTTCAGAGTGCTACATTCGTTTAATTTGATACATCGTTTTGCAACAAGAGTAAAAAGTCGTGCCCACTCTTTACCTGTGTAACGCTGTAAATCACAAAACTGATTTTTTTCCCACAAATCAGGAAACAACAAATGCAACTTTAATTTACTATTTACACACATGTAACTTTCAAAACACATAAACAATTTAAAACTGCACTGCGTCGGGTGAGTTCATCCCAGCATTTGTGTAAAAAAGTCATCAGTTAGCACAGAGAGTAGAAGGTATTCATATATCCTAAAAAACAATTCTTACACACTCATCAAAACCGATCCCTAATGTAAAACAAACGAACGATTCTATGTAATACTTAGGACCAGACTTTAAAAGACCTAGCGCTTCCTTGTGTCACATTAGGTAATTTTTTATGACGCTAATGTGGCTCAAGGCCAAATTTGCTGCGTCAGATTTACGAAGTAGCCCCCTTTGTAACCCCTTGCGCCACATGATTCCTGCGCCAGGCATAATGTATGCGAGGGAGGGGTTCCCCCATTATGAGGACTGTAAAAATGGTGCAGTCGAATCTATGTGAGTCCACTGCGTCATTTTTAGTGGCTATTTTTAATGCCTGCACAGAGCAGGTGTTAAAAAGGGGCACATCATTATTCTTAATTAGCCCCTATGTACTTTGCAGGATTAGCACCAACATTTTTGGCGCTAATCCTGCAATGTACTACAATAGCCTAAAAAATGATGACGCTATTGACCCTAACCTGCGCCATGGTGCTCCATATGTTAAATACAGATTACACATGGTGGAGCTAGGGGACTCTAAGAGGCACAAAAAAGTGGTTGCTACATATTAAGCAGCACCACTTTTCTTAAATTTGGGCCTTATTCCATATTTAATAGTTTGAGGATTTACACATTTTCTAAACCAGGGAATCCAATGCAAACACATCGAAGTTTATAATTTCCAAAACATATTTTGTTAAAATGATTTTTGCAAAGCATATTTTACACTAACATTGTGCCTCAGAAAGACAAATATTTTGATCAAACATCGTTTTATAATTTTCAACCACCCCCTCAGTGCTTAATTTGTAAATAAAAAGGTGCCAGTATTCAAAGCCCTCCTCTGAAACATGTGGCTGGTGCAATTAAATGTGTGAACAGGGAATACCGAGGCGGCGTAATCCTGAAGCCATCTCAGGCCTCTTCAAACCATATAAAGCCACTCTTTGCCCCTTCAGCTCACTCTAGCAGCCTTCTACTTCCTTCCTTTGTGACGCTTTTTCGTTTGTCACTTCCTCCGTCTTTCCCATATGTGTCTTTTGCTCGCAGCAAATGCTTGAGGCAGAAGAATACGCCCCGGCCCTCAAGAATAAGTGCCGGTTCTCAGCACCGGAAACAATAAACACAAATTAAGCACTGCACCCCCTACATCTATTTTGCTCTCTCTCACACACGTCACACACACACACACGTTTTGTATACGTCAATATTTTAATGTTATACAGCACAAAATGGGTTTCATCATCATAATAATAGCTGCCACTTTGCAGAGACTTACACAATTGCCGGTATGGGAAGCCATTCATGTCAAAATTACAGCTCAACAAATATGGCACTCTCTGAAATACACAGCCCACAACAAAAAGAACATAGGGCCATATGTACGAACACATTTTCCCATAGACACAGAATGGGTAAAACCCTTTGCTACATCTGGCCCATAGCAACTAACCAGAATGGATATACCATGTTTCAAAGCCAATATAATGTATGGCAGAATCAATATACCATGTGGCAAACAAATCCAATAAACAGCTGAATGAATACTTTAATTAGATCATAATATTCGCTGGAGTCACTTGCGTGTTAAGAGAACTATGATACCTGTTGAAATGAATATAACGTGCTTAAATAAAGATAACCTTCAGTAAAATGAATATGACACATGTTAAAGTAAATATATTGTATTTTGAAACAGGTTCAGAAGAATATGATACAGCTTGAAATGAACATTGCACATATTGTTATGAATATGACTGGTGTTGAAATTAATGTGATCCTTAGTGAAATGAATATGACTTGTGTTGGAATGAAATTGAGACACTTTAAAATGCCGATAAAATGAGTGAACTTTAATCTGAGATATGTTGACATGAATACAAACCCTGTAGAAACAAATCTAACACGTTCAAGTGAATGAGATTTTTTTTAAATGAATATGGTAAGTGTTAAAATTATTGTGACCTATATTAAAATTAATATCAAATGCACTGAAAACAGTATGGGATGCAATGAAAGGAAAATGACACACCTTGAAATTAATATGGATGGTGCTAAAATTAATATGACATACATTTAAATTATATGAAAGACTTTAAAATAAATAATCATTGCTAAATCAGTATTATATATGCTGACATTAATAAGGCATATTAAAATGAATATGATCAACTATGAAAAACTATGACATATATGGAATTGATTATGTTTCATATTGAAATGAGTATGACCCCTCTTCAAAGGAATTTGACAGGCATTAAAATAAACATGACTTATGCTGATATGGGGGAAATTTGTTAAAATTAATATGGTATGCACAGAAAGCAAAAGGACTTCCATAAAAACGAATTTGACAAGCCTTAAAATTGTAATTGTAATTGTATTTATATAGTCCATACTACCCCCGACGAGGCGTCAAAGCACTTTTTGGCGAGTAGCACGCTACTCTGGAACCCAAGAGGAATTAGTGGTAGATTAGTATGGGGAAATATAAGTACAGTATTAGTATTATTATGAATTATTTTGAGCAGAGGATATGTGAGTTTGTTAGCCGGATTGACTAGAGTAATGGAGGGATAGAGGAGGGAGTATCCAGAAGTGTTAAGTAATAAGATGAGGCTTGTGATGAGTAAAGGGGAGATGGATGATGGAAGAGTCTGTAGAAAGGGTTAGGGAGATCACAGTAGCAGGAGGGGTTTTGGATGAGTCAAAGGTGAGATAAATGAGGGAGAATTTAGCAGAGTTGTTTGGGAGATCATGGTAGTAAACTGAGGTGTGGGGTGAGTTAGATGCAGTAGAGGAGGAAAGAGCTTAGGCAGGGTTATTTTGGAGAAGAAAGTAGTAGAATGGGTTTGGGAGAAGTCCGAGTGGGATGGAGGACAGATTGATAGAGACATAGGGTGATGGGGAGACAGAGTAAAACTTACAAGAGAGTAAACTTATAATATTTTTATTTATTATATATATATATATATACATATATGTATATGTATATATATATATATATGTGTGTATCCATGTATCCATATACATAAATATATCTAATATTTTTCTTTTAATACTTCTTTTACATACTCATTTATTTATTTTTAATAATTAATATTTTTTAATTTAATTTAATTATTTATAATTGAATTTTCATTTATAGAATTTCTTTATTTTCATTAAATTTTTCTCCAGTACAGTAGGACTAGAGTAATAGATATGTAAATACATAGTAAGAGAATATATGTGCAAGGAATATAATAATGGGTATAATAATATGAGCAGAAAAGTAGTATTGTATAAACACAGACTTTTAATATTTGTAATATTTGAAGTTAATTAAGAAGTGTACTTTTCTAACATTCATTTATCTTTCCTTAATTTTCGAATAATGAAATGCTTATGATAATAAAACATTTGGTCATTGTGATAAAAAACCGAAAGCAGGGATTCATAAGTATCTAATATAATAACTTATCTAGGAGCTATGCAATTGTAAGAAAGTAGCCTCTTTCTAGCATGGTTACCCCCCCTTTTTGCTTGTTTGTAAGTGTGTGTCAGTGTGTTTTTGCTGTCTCACTGGAATCCTGCTAGCCAGGACCCCAGTGCTCATAGTTAAAACTGTATTTGTCGGTGTGTTTGCCTGTCTAACTGTGATCCTGCTAGCCTGGACCCCAGTGCTCATAGTTTGGGGCCTTAGGTGTGTGTTGTCAGTAGTGCTTAACTGTGTCACTGAAGTTCTGCTAACCAGAGCTTCAGTGCTTATGCTCTCTCTGCTTCCAAATTAGTCACTATAGTTTAGTGACTTCATATTCCAATTCCAATTGGCACACTGGACCCCCCTTATACGTCCCTAGTATATGACACCTAGGTGCCCAGGGCATTGGGGTTCCAGGAGATCCTTATGGGCTGCAGCATTTCTTTTTCCACCCATCAAGAGCTCAGACAAACCCTTTCACAGGACTGCCAGTGCAGCATAAGTGAAATAGTGCACACACTATTTCACAGCCATTTTCACTGCACTTAAATAACTTATAAGTCACCTATATGTCTAACCTTCATTTACTGAAGGCATGGTGCAAAGTTACTAAGTGTGAGGGCACCCTTGCACTAACAAAGGTGCCTCCATGCTGTCCAGGGCCAACTACCTGGACTTCGTGAGTGCGGGGACATCATTACACGTGTGCACTACATATAGGTCATTACCTATATGTAGCTTCACAATGGTAACTCCGAGTATGGCCATGTAAGGTGTCTAAGATCATGGAATTGTCTCCCATTCCAAATCTGGTATTAGGGGACCAATCCCATGCATCCTGGGGGCACCACCAAGGACCCCCAGTACTGCCAAACCAGCCCTCTGAGGCTTGCACTGCAGCTACAGCTGCTGCTACCTCACAGACAGGGTTCTGCCCTCCTGGGGTCTGAGCAGCTCAGTCCCAGAAAGGCAGAACAAAGCATTCTCTTTGGGAGGAGGGTGTTACACCCTATACCTTTGGAAATAGGTGTTACAGGCTTGGGAGAAGTAGCCTCCCAGAGCCTCTGGAAATGCTGTGAAGGGCATAGATGGTGCCCTCCTTGCATAAGTCAGTCTACCCAGGTTCAGGGACCCTCAGTCCCTGCTCTGGTGTGAAACTAGACAAAGGAAAGGGGAATGACCACTTCCCTGTCCTTCATCACCCCAGTGGTGGTGCCCAGAGCTCCTCCAGTGTGTCCCTAGTGTTAGCCACCTTGTTTTCCAAGGTGTGGGGACTCTGGAGGCCTCTGGGTGGCCAGTGCCAGAAGGTGATGTCAGAGACCCCTCCTGATAGGTGCATAGCTGGTTAGGTAGCCGCTCCCCCTCTCAGGGCTATTTAGGGTCTCTCCTGTGGGTTCCTCTTCAGATTCTGCTTGCAAGTTTCCATCAGGAATTCTCTGCAACCACTGCTTCATCTTCTGACCTCGGATCATCCGCAGACTGCTCCAGAACCCACTGTAACTGCAACAAAGTATCCAGAAGAGCTACTTTGACTCTGGGACTTCAGCTCCAGCCAGCAACTGCAACAATTTCCATGGTGTGTATGCTCTGGGGACTCCTTGTCTTCACCCTGCACCAGAAGGACCAAAGAAATCTCCAGTGGAGTGACAGAGTCACTTCCCTGCTCCAGAAGGCACCTTCTAAGATGATGACTGGTTCTCTTGGACTCCTCTCCTGGGGACGAGCGAGCTCCTTGGAACACTGGTGGTAGACCCCTTTGACACAAAGGGGGTCATTCTGACCCTGGCGGTAAATACCGCCATGGCGGAGGTTGGCGGTAGCACCGCCAACAGGCTGGCGGTGCTCCGCCGGGCATTCTGACAGCGGCGGTACAGCCACGGCCAGAAGCGGAAAGCCGGCGGTGTACCGCCGACTTTCCGCTGCCCATGGGAATCCGCAGCTGCGCCGCCATGGGGATTCTGACACCCCATACCTCCATCCTGTTCCTGGCGGTTCGCCCGCCAGGAACAGGATGGCGGTATGGGGTGTCGTGGGGCCCCTGGGGGCCCCTGCAGTGCCCATGCCAATGGCATGGGCACTGCAGGGGCCCCCGTAAGAGGGCCCCACAAAGAATTTCAGTGTCTGCTTTGCAGACACTGAAATTCGCGACGGGTGCAACTGCACCCGTCGCACCTTCCCACTCCGCCGGCTCCATTCTGAGCCGGCTTCCTCGTGGGAAGGGTGTTTCCCGCTGGGCTGGCGGGCGGACTTTCGGCGGTCGCCCGCCAGCCCAGTGGGAAACCCAGAATGACCGCCGCGGTCTTTTGACCGCAGTATGGTCTTCTGGCGGTTCCCGCTTGGCGGACGGCTACCGCCGCCCGCCAAGCTTACAATCAGGGCCAAAGTGTCCTAAGGTCCTGCTGTCCAAATTTGGAGGAGGTAAGAGCTTGCCTTCCCCATTTGCAACAGTACCCCTGTGCACTGCATCATCTTCACCTCCTGAGGCCTCCATACACTATTTGCATGAATCCTTTGTGCACAGCCTGGCCCAGCTCCCCAGCACTCTATCCTGTGACACTCAACTCGCTGAGTTGTTCTCCGGCAGCGTGTGACTGCCTTTTGTAGTGCTGCAGCAACCTCAATTTGCACTCTCTTTATCTTAGTGTCCTGGGACCACCATGGGTGCTGTCTGGTTATCTGTGGGTTCCCTCCAGTGTTGGGAGCCCCCTCTGCCTCCTCAGTCTGAGTTGAGGCCTCCAGGTCCCTCCTGGGTCCATGTAGCGCCATTTTGACTCAATCCGCGACATTGCTTGAACCAAGGCTTGTTGGACGAATCCAGCGCTGCAACTCACCTGCATCCAACATCTCCGCGTGGGACATCCTTTGCATCATGTCGGAACCCACAGCCATCTTCTTTGGTGCACTTCTGCAGACTTCTTCCAACCGGAGAATCCTCTTTCGCACCATCTTCTAGGTTGGCAGGAGCTCCTGTCCTTCCTGGAATCTTCTGCGACTTCTGGACTTGGTCTCCTCTCTTCACAGGTCTTCAGGTCCAGGAATCCACCATTTGTTGCTTGCAGTCTTGCTTGGTTCTTGTATTAACTCTAATCACGACTTGTAGTGTGTCCTCAGGAAACTAGCAGTACTTTACTCCTACTTTCCTGGGCTCTGGGGTGGGGTATTTTACTCACCTTTGTGGTTTTCTTTGTTACTATTGCTTTTCACAAGAAAAGTTTGCTCCAATACTTAGGGCCAGATGTACGAAGCCGTTTGCATGTCGCAAACTGCAAATATCGCAGTTTGTGGCATGCAAACGGCCGAATGCGATGCTCATTCGCAAATTGCGAGTCGGTACCGACTCGCAATTTGGGACTGCGATTCGCAAATAGGAAGGGGTGTTCCCTTCCTATTTGCGACCGCATCGCAATTCAGAGTTGCTTTGTGACCACGAATGCGGTCGCAAACCAACTTGCAGTTACCACCAGTGTCACACAGGTGGTAACTCATTCGCAAAACGGAAGGGGTCCCTGCCTACTCTGAAAAAAACTAAACCAAATGGTTTCGGTTTAGTTTTCATTTTGCAACTAGTTTTCCTTTAAGGAAAACGGGCTGCAAAATGAAAAAAAAAACTGCTTTATTGATAAAGCAGTCACAGACATGGAGGTCTGCTGACTACAGCAGGCCACCATCCCTGTGAGTGCAGGGACTCGCTATGGGGTCGCAAAATGCGACCCACCTCATGAATATTGATGAGGTGGGTCTTTGCGACCCGATAGCGAGTCGCAGAAGGTGTCTGAGACACCTTTCTGCATCCAATTTTGCGACTTGCAAATTGCGAGTCGGTCAGACTCGCAATTTGCAAGTCGCAAAATTGGATTTTCCTACATCTGGCCCTCAGAGCTATACATAATTGTACCTAGAAGTCACTTTTAACTTTCTAAAAAGTTCTTTAAAACTTTGAAAAAGTTTTTCAAAGTTTCTGAAAAGTTTTTTTTTTCTAAAAAGTTAGGCCTACTAGTCTACTAACGTTTTACTCTCTTTCCTAAATTCTTTCTCTCAACATGTCTGGTATAGAAGCTACCCCTAGAGTTGTGAAGACCAAATCTGAAAGTTTAAACTTTAAAAGTTTGAGGGGTCTCTGCATTGAAAGAAGTTTAGGGATTGGGAAACCCAATAAGGAATTCCTCTTAAATCTCCTTCTGAAGGATGACCAGGGACTCAGCACCAGTCAGGATCAGCAAGAGGGGAAGGTAGAGGAAGAGTCCAAACAGGTAGGCTCAGAGAAGTATACTGATAAACCTGAGTCCTTCTACTGATAGTTCTGTCAACAAACCCCCTAGTGTAGCTGGGAGGGGGAAGGGATCACACACCAGTGGGGCTCCCTTAAAACCTAAAGGCCAGGTCACTAGGGTGGCTCCAGTTAATGAAAGATCTGCCTCTGCCTATTCCCATGTTACTTCTGTTTCAGAACCATTCCACATTTCTAACCCTGAGGACCAGTCCCTAGATAGGGAACTCAGAAAGCTGAGGTTAGAAGAGGCCAACAGTTGGCCTTGGACAGGGAATCCCTGGCTGTGAAAATGGAAAGGCAGGGGTTGATGTTAGTTCCCCATGGTGGCAGAAGCAGTTTCAGGAACTCCAGTGATAGGGAACCTACATTTTATTTTAAAAAAAACTGCACAAAGTTGTTCCCCCTTACAAGGATGGGAATGACATTGATAAGTGGTTTGCTGCACTTGAGAGGGCCTGTAAAGTTCAGAGGGTCCCTCAAGTTCAGTGGGCTGCTATCCTGTGGTTGTCTTTAACTGGCAAGGGGAGAGACAGACTCATTGTCAGGGAGGATGATGCAGATAACCATCACATTCTCAAAAGTGCACTCTTGGATGGTCTGGGCTTAACCACTGAGCAATATAGAATGAAGTTCAGAGAGACCAGAAAGGAGTAATCACAGGATTGGACAGATTGTGTAGACTGTTCACTGAAGGCACTAGAAGGCTGGTTAAATGGCAGTGAGGTGACTGACTATGAAAGCCTGTACAACTTCATTCTGAGAGAGCATATATTGAACAATTGTGTGTCTGATTTGTTGCACCAGTATCTTCAGGACTCAGATCTGACCCCTCCCTAAGAATTGGGAAAGAAGGCAGACAAATGGGTCAGAACAAGGGTTAGCAGAAAAGCTCATACGGGGGTGACAAGGATAGCAATAAGAAAGATGGTGAAAAATCTCGGGACAAGCATGGGGATAAAAGTAAGCACAAAGATCCATCTTCAGGTCCAAAACACTCTTCTAGGGGTGGGATAAATTATCTTCTTCATCTTGTCATCACTCTACACACACTAGAAAGCCTTGGTGCCATGTGTGCAGAAGCAAAGGTCATTGGCCAGGGGATAAGTCCTGCCCAGGTAAAGCCCCTGAGCCTAACACCACTAATACACCAAAGTCTAGTGCCCCTAGCAGTAGTGGTAATAGTGGTGGGACTACTGGCAATAGTCAAACTAAAGGTCTAGTTGGGTTCACTTTTGGGACCATCATAGAAACTGGGGTAGACAGTCCCAAGACAATTTCTGTTACACCTGCTGGCATTGGCCTTGCCACCGTGGCTGCTTGTACCCTTAACATGGATAAATACAGGCAGTCAATCTTAATAAATGGTGTTGAGGCCCAGGCCTACAGGGACACAGTTGCCAGTATCACTTTGGTGACTGAAAATTGGTGTCACCTGCACAACACCTCCTTTGACAGAAGTACCAAGTTACTAATGTCAAAAACTCCACTCAGTCTCTGCCCTTAGCTGTAGATCAACTCAGTTGGGGTGGAGTTACTGGCATCCTCGGCTTTCCCTCTGGTGCAAGTGGGGGTGTCCTGGGGTCTGGGGGGGGCACCTGTGGGCTTATTTCATGGTGTTCCACCATGGAAATAGGCCCACAGGTCCCCTAACGCCTGCCCTGACCCAGGGATTATAAAATGGGGCAAAGCAAGCTTTGCACCCTTTTTTGACCCTTGCTCCCTCCCGTGCACCATGTTTGCATGGGAGTATAAATATGGCGCTAAGGCCACAGAGTCATTTTTTGTACGGGAATGCCTACCTTGCATCTCATTGACGCAAGGTAGGTTTCCACATCCCAAAAATTACTTTAACTCCATAAATTTGGTGCTAGACGGGTCTAGCACCAAAGTATAAATATGGAGTTAGTTTTGCACCGAATTAGAGTTTAAAAAAATGATGCTAATTTGGTGCAAACAGAGTATAAATATGCCCCTACGAATGCATGTTTACATTGTGCTGTCAATGGATACAAATGCCCAATTTTAAAAATCAGTATTCAGAAGACTTGAATGGACTGGGCTAATAAATACAGTGGAGCCAATTACAAAATATACTATGAAAAACCCTCTGGCCCAGATTTATACTTCTTGGTGCAAAACTGCACTAATGCAGTTATGCACCAAAAAGTTTAGCACCGGCTTGCACCATTTCTGTGCACTAGCCGGGCACTATATTTATGGAATGGTGCAAGCCGGTGCAATGGGTAAGCTAGTGTTAAAAAAAAATTACGTTAGTCGGGTGGGGCTGGCAGTATGAAAGAGGGGGGTTTTGCACCAAAAAATGACGCTAGGCAGGTTAGAGTAAAAAAAATTACTCTAACCTTCCTAGAGTCATTTTCTGATGCAAAACCATCCATACCACATGACTCCTGTCTTAGAAAAGACAGGAGTCATGCCCACCATCCCAATGGCCAGCACAGGGGACCAAGGTCCCCTGGGCATGGCCGTTGCACCCTGTGCCATGTATGGGGGCCCATTTCAGGGCCCCATGGCACTTTAAAAACTAAAATTAAATACTTACCTGTACTTACCTGGGATGGGGTCCCCCATCCTCCGGTGTCCCTCTGGTGGGGGTGTGCCTGGGGCCTGGGAGGGCACCTGTGGGCTTGTTCCCTGGTGTTCCACCATGGAAATAGGTCCTCAGGTCCCCTAACGCCTTCCCTGACCTAGGCTTTAAAAAATGGGGCAAAGCAAGCTTCGCACCATTTTTTGACCCCTTCTCCATCCCATGCACCATTTTTGCACGGGAGTATAAATATGGCGTTAAGGCCATAGAGTCATTTGTTGCACTGGAACGCCTACCTTACATCTCATTAAGGCAAGGTAGGTTTCCACGTCCAAAAAATGACTTTAACTACATAAATTTGGTGCTAGGCGGTTCTAGCGTTAAAGTATAAATATGGAGTTAGTTTTGCACCGAATTAGAGGAAAAACTATTATGATAATTTGGTGCAAACAGAGCATAAATATCCCCCTCAGAACGGGAAAATGTTAGAAAACGTTAGAAAATGCTTTAATGTTCACAACTCATTTACAATGTCTGACTCCCATTTTTAATTTAAAATTACCTGTGTGTGAGTTTCTGCACTCTGGGCCATATTTACAAGAAATGATGTATCGCAGTGATGCGTCAAAAAAACTTGAGCCCCAGTACGACAGAATTCCACCCCATGGATGCATCATATTTATAATATTGCACACTATGGCATAAGGATCCTGCCAGCGGCAGAAAAAAGTATGCATCGCGGTGCGCCATTTCGTAAAGACTTCTGACGTTTCTGCTGCAAAAGAGGCACAGGGTCGACTTGCGGCACGGAAAATGATGCAAATCGGTAATGCGTCACTTTTGAGTGTGCAATGCGCAAAAAAGTTTTTTTTAAAAAGATGCATTTACAAAAACATAAGCCAAACACCAGAGAACACTGCAATGGAGCAGGCAGCACCAGCCAGGATGTCCAAACCGATTCCCAGGGGAAGAGGAAGTGTAACTTCTGTGATGAGGAGAATGACGTCTTGATCACAAAGGTGGCACAGAACTAACAACACCTATTTGTCACCTCCAAATTGCCATTAGAGAGGAATGAGCCCATTTGGCAGTCCATCATGGAGAAACTCAACAGTGTGGGACAAGTGAGAAGGACCGTTACTGATTGCAAGAAGCGATAGCATGATTATGAGTGCAGGACAAAGGAGAAACTTGCAAAAAACTTGAAGGCAGTAATGCAGACCTGAGAAGGGAGCCCTGCACCCCAGGAGGAACTGGATGCCTTGGACGAGCGTGTGGCAGCTGTCATCCCAGAAGAGTAGGTGGCTGAAGTACCCAGACAAAACAGTGTAGCACATAACTAACTAGCATCAGCACAGGGTGAGTACAAATAAGGAGCAAAGAGTGGCACAGACACAAGATATGCACTTCTACTAGTAAGTTCCAAGATTACGCTGTGCTGTCTGCAGGGCATAGTGCAAGAATCTGGATTATGTTCTGTCAAACGCCACTAAAAGGTCACTCACACTGCACAATAATATGTTGCACCACTCATACAGGCTCCATCACATGTACTCATAACAATTTGAATGTGCAACAATATGCCATCCCAACCTGTGCATTGTGAGACATGTAGTGCAATGCACAAAATGAGGACCATATTTACAAACTTCTGACACAGGACATTGCTGCAAGCATCCTTGCTGTTCTACCCTGTCTCCAAACAAAAGGGCAGCAATGTGCCTTATCCATAAGATATGGTGCATTACTGTCCTTTTCCCTGCACTGCCCTACAATGGGCTGTCATGTGCCAATGCTGGCACCTGTGCATCATGGTGCAAGGATTCCTGTGTTGCAGTTATTATAGTTTATGTTCAGGAAGGGATCTCTTCCTGCACATAAACAATTATCAATGATGTTTTTCTCCTGCTATGTGTGCTACACAAAGCAGCACACATAGAAAGTGGAAAAAACAATGAGAGATAATGGTATTCCTCTGTCTTGCGCCACTATTACGCCACCCCTGGGGTGTCGCAGGAAAGTGACTCATTTCCAGGTATGCAAAACCTTGTGAATCTGGAAATGTGTCAAATTCCATGGGTGTTGTGTGACAACACCCACAGCAACAACCATGGAATGTTCCTTCCACACAAAGTTATGTATGAAAGGGGGCTATGATTACAAGGACATGAAAAGACATGCAAGGTGGCTTTGCGTAGCCTTGTAAATATGAGCCAGCACAGTGCATCACTGGAGTTTCGAAAATAGTGATGCTCTGGTGGTGCTAGGGGCATTTAAATATGCCCCTAAGTCTTGTTAGTGATGTCCATGTAGATGAAACTGACACTGGGTCTGCATGGTGAGACAGTGGATAGCAAGTATAACTTAATGAAACTGTGTCCTGAAAGATAAGCTAAACAATAAACATGCACTGCTGTGTCTGACAATGTCACACTTTTGTAGCAGCTGGGAAAGGGGAGAAATGGGCACCTTCCTGTACAAGAACAATCACAGGAGGGGTTTTCCTCTTTCTATGTGTGTTTCAGAATGCAGCACACATAGAAAGAGGAAAAAAGGGTGAGAAATAATGTTATTTCTCCCCTTGGTGCCACTCGTACACCACCCCTGGGGAGGTGTCGGTTTTTGATGCATTCCCAGGTTCATGAGGGAACCATCAGTGAGTAATGTTCTGTCAAACAGTGTTTTCCATGGAGTGCCGAGATAGTTGACAACTGTTCACAATTGAACTAACCCACAATGCATGTGGCGTGAGACACACACACACACAAATACAGAAATTAAGTCACAAATCATGGTTTGTCCTGTCTACCCTTTCACATTAACAGTGTCACTTAAATAGAACCAATTTTTACCAATCATAAGGTAGTTCCATGATGAACCTGACAGATTCCTCTCCATATGCATTTTCCCAATCACATAAGTCTAAAAAACAATGCAAACAAAACCAAATGCATGTTTGGGCCATCCCCAAACTTTTTGCCTCCTTTCTCCTATTTTTTTTGACCAGTTTTTGTTAGCTTTGGGACTCTGGCCACTTTACCCACTGCTAACCAGTGCTAAAGTGCATATGCTCTCTCTATGAATTGTATTGGTGATTGGTTTCTCCACAACTGGCATATTTGATTTACTAGTAAGTCCCTAGTAAAGTGCACCAGAGGTGCCCATGGCCTATAAATCAAATGCTACTAGTGGGCCTGTAGCACTGATTGTGCCACCCACATGAGTAGCCCTGTAAACATGGCTCAGAATTGCCACTGTAGTGTCTGTGTGTGCAGTTATGAACGGACACACAGATACTTGCCAGGCCCAAACCTTCCCTTTTACTACATGTAAGTCGGCCCTAAGGTAGTCCCAATGTAGCCCCATGGGCAGGGTGCAGTGTATTTAAAAGGTGGGACATGTACTAGTATGTTTGACATGTCCTGATAGTGAAATACTGCCAAATTCAGTTTTCACTATTGCAAGGCCTATCTCTCTCATAGGTTAATATGGGGACTACCTTTAAATGTCTTTTAATTGGAGTTTTCTATTGGGAGCAGATAGAGATATGGGTAGTGGGTCTCTGAACTCACAATTTTAAAATACAACTTTTGTTGAACTTGGAATTTAGATTGTCAGTTTGAAAATGCCACTTTTAAAAAGTGGGCATTTTCTTGCTTAAACCATTCTGTGCCACTGCCTGCTTGTGTATTTCACGTCTGGGTCAGACAAACAGTTGGGCTATTGTGAATTCCCTATAGACAGTGACATGAAGGGAGCTAGGGAGTGTCCCGCATATCCTGATGAGTCTCCTGGGCTAAAGTGGGAAGGGAGGAGCTAAACCCTGCACCTGAAATGGCTGTGCCTGTCCTCACACGATGTAATCTCCAACCCCCTGGTGTGTATCTGGGGCCAAGCCTGTGTAAGGCAGGATTTTGTTTTAAGAAATGGTGTCTCTGGCTGGCATTCAGTTTGCACTCTGTCCAAGCAGGGACCCTCACTCTAGTTAGGGCAAGGGAGATAATCTCTTAAAATAACCCCTGCTCAACCCCTTTGTAGCTTGGCACAAGCAGCCAGGCTTATCTCAAAGGCAATGTGTAAAGTATTAGTACCAACAGACACAGTAATACAGTGAAACCACTACAAAATGGATACAACACCATTTTAGAAAAATAGGCAATATTTATCTAAAGCAAAAATGACAAAAATCCAACATACACAAGTCAAGGTATGAATTTTTAAAGTAAAAAGAGTCTTACTCCATAGAAAACAATGCAAACGTTGTTGTTACACAAAGTACCTGGTTCGTGTCAAAAATAAAGCTGTACGGGTGAGCATGGATCAGAAAAGTCAGCGGTGCATCGATTCCTTACTCACAAGTGAGGCTGTGTGTTGTTTCTTCTCTGGTCGGGTAGGCGATGCGTCATTTTTCTCTCCCGCAAGAGAGCAATGTATCGATTTCTGGTCATGGCACCTTGGATCCGTGCGGGTTCAGAATGATTTTGATGCCGAGCGGTGATGCGTGAAATATCTAGTTGCATGGTGTTGGAAGACTGCACTGCCTGGGGTTTGCGTCGTTTTCAGCAGCCGCAAGCGGGTGTTTGCGTCGTTTCTCCAGCCGCGATGTAGGTTATTTATCGATTTCCCAGCCACGATGCAGATGGTGCATCGATTTCAGCCGCGAAGTGGGTGGTGTGTCATTTTTACAGCCACGTTGCAGGTAGTGCGTTGAAATTTTCCCCACATGGCTTCCTGTGCGTGGATTTCAGTCCTTGTTCAACCAGCTTCACCTTTCAAGGGCCCAGGGACTGGCTAGGGCACCACTTGGCAGGGCAGGAGTCTCAGCAGAGAGTCCAGGTGCTGGCAGAGGAAGTCTTTAATGTTTTGGGACTTCAAAACAGTAGGCAGGCTCGTCCAAGCCCTTAGAGATTCTTCACAAGCAGGAATATACCACAAAGTCCAGTCTTTGTCCTCTTTCAGGCAGAAGCAGCAACTGCAGGCCAAACCAGCAAAGCACAGTCACAGGCAAAAGGGCGGTACTCCTCCTCCATCTCTTCAGCTCTTCTCCTTGGCAGAGGTTCCTCTTGGTTCCAGAAGTAATCTGAAAATCTGGGATTTTGGGTAGACTGCTTATACCCCTTTCTGCCTTTGAAGTTGGACAACTTCAAAAGAAAGTCTCTGTTGTTCACAAGATCCTGGCTTGCCCAGGCCTGGCTCTAGACTCAAACCAGGGGGTTGGAGACTGCATTGTGTGAGGGTAGGCATAGCCCATTGAGGTGTAAGTAACCACTCCTGCCTCCACGCTAGCCCAGGCCGCACATCAGGATATGTAGGCTAAACCCAGCTCCCTTTGTGTCACTGTCTAATAGAGATTCACAAACAGCACAACTGTCAGTCTGACCCAGACAGGGAAGACACAAGCAGGCAGAGTCACATAATGGTTTAAGCAAGAAAATGCACACTTTCTAAAAGTGACATTTTCAAACAGACAATTTAAAAATCAACTTTGCCAAAAGATGTATGTTTAAGTTGTGAGTTCACAGACCTCAAACTCCAAATTGCTATCTGCTCCCAAAGGTAAAATGCACTTAAAAGTTATTTCAAGGCAGCCCCCATGTTAACCATGTTAACCTATGACAGAGATAGGCCTTGCAATAGTGAAAAACACATTTGGCAGTATTTCACTGTTAGGACATGTAAAACACATCAGTACATGTCCCACCTTTAACATAAACTGCACCCTGCTCATGGGGCTAGCTAGGGCCTACCTTAGGGGTGCCTTACATGTATAAAAAGGTAAGGTTTGAGCCTGGCAAGTGAGAACACTTGTCAGGTTGAAGTGGCAGTTTTAAACTGCATACACAGATACTGTAGTGGCAGGTCTGATTCATGTTTATAGGGCTTATCATGTGGGTGGCACAATGAGTGCTGCAGGCCCACTAGTAGCATTTGATTTACAGGCCCTGGGTAACTCTAGTGCACTTTACTAGGGACTTGTTAGTAAATCAAATATCAGTCATGGATAAACCAAACACAAATACAATTTATACAGAGAGCACATGCACTTTAGCACTGGTTAGCAGTGGTTAAGTGCCCATAGTCCTAAAGGCAAC
Source organism: Pleurodeles waltl (assembly GCF_031143425.1). Lineage (NCBI taxonomy): Eukaryota > Metazoa > Chordata > Amphibia > Caudata > Salamandridae > Pleurodeles > Pleurodeles waltl. The sequence continues at coordinate 764,041,400 of NC_090444.1, read as the reverse complement.
AAAAACTAGTCATAAAAATTAGAAGGAAGGAGGCAAACGTTTGGGGATGACCCTGCAAAAAGGTCCAAGTCCAAAACTTGTCAACAACAGAGATTTTCTTTTGAAGTTTGACAACCTATGAGGGAGATAGGCCTTGCAAAAGTGAAAACTGAAATTGCCAGTATTTCACTGTTGGGACATGTAAAACACATCAGTACATGTCCCACCTTTAACATACATTGCACTCTGTCCATGGGGCTACCTAGGGCCTACCTTAGGGGTGCCTTACATGCCGCCTGCAACTGAAGCCGTGGTTCCCGCTGGAGTGCAATGACTCCAATGGATCCTGCAGACCTGATGCCACCGCACCCTCGCTGAAGTCTAAGACTCCATGAGTCCTGAAGTGCCGTATCATTGACATCCGTGACACATGACTCTGCCAGAAGTGTAAGGAACCAACGACTCACATTGATGCTGCCTCATCTCCACTGCTCCACAGCAAGGACTCAGTGCTTTGCACCAATGCCTCCGCTCCTCTGCTCCACAGCCCTGAAACCGGCACTGCAATGGATCCAGCGACGCCTTGATCCACGACTCCGTGTAGCGACTTGTTTCCTCAATCTCACAATGTACTGTACCTGGGGGTCCGTGCAACTCAAGGACCAGCGCCATTGGCATTGGATTGTTGGAAACGACTCCGTCATGATGCTATAATATCACCAAATTGAAGCATTTGTTTTTCTCAGCTTTATATTGAATTTTAATCTTCAAAAATGTATAACTTTGCTTGTGTATGTTGGATTTTTTGTTTTTCTGGTCTTGTTTTACTCGGATAAATATTTGCTATTTTTCTAAACTAATGTTGAGTGCTTTTGTGATGTTTTCACTGTGTTACTGTGTGTTTTGTTACAAATACTTTACACAATGCCTCTGAGAAAAGCCTGACTGCTTGTGTCAAGCTACCAAGGGGGTAAGCAGGAGGTGTCTGAGGAGTGTAACTCCCTTACCCTGACTAGAGTGAGGGTCCCTGCTTGGACAGAGTGCAAACTGACTGCCAACCAGAGAACCCATTTCTAACAATGAGCTAAACTCCCATGATAATTTAAAAGTGATTTTATGTAAAATTGAACACATCATATTTAAAAAAACATACCCACACTACCTCAACCTACTGAAATTAAACTGTATCTAATCTAAACTAAGCTATCTTACCTACACTAACATATACAAAAACATCTACAAATACCTTACCTTAACTTACTTTAAACATATAACACGACAGGCTAAACATCAACCCTCCCACCTACCTTATATCAAAATGTACATACAGAAACAACATATACTACACCTATACAAAAACTACCTACACCTAAAAGCCTAAACAAAGATATATATTTTTTTATAGATTCTTTTTTTGAAATTGTATAAACACATATAGAACAGATCAACCCACCACCCCAAATTCCCATCACACTCCTACCCGCTAAAATTGTACCCACCCAACCTATGAACTATGAAATATTAAACCTACACTACATCCACCACAAACTAAACCTACACTAAGCTCTGCAAACATTATTAACTTTTAAAAAACTAGATACATGGGGAAGGGCACAATTGTTTCCTGTGGCTCTTTATGGTTGAGACGGTTTTAGGCAACCTGCGTAATTTTCTGCAACAGCTGGAGCACAGGGTCCATCATATATTCAAGTCCAGCTACCTTATACTTCAGGTCTGAAACATCTTTCAGAATCATTTGTTCAAATGAACTCACCTGTCCGGTAGTTGTACCCGGTAGCAATGCTGGTCCAGTTGGTAAAGCACTGGTATTAAGTTCCGCTGATCCCCCTTATCTGTACTGTCATCCCTTGATTTTGTTGGCTCTTCTTTTTTCGTGGGTGCCTCAGTGGTGATGCGCTATTTCCCAGAGACAGCCTCCTCAGCATGTCTCCTCGTCATTGTCTTCAAGGTTTTAACATCAAGCCGGGTGAGGCTGAAGTGTTTTGTCCGGATGTAGTGTTGACTTTTCTGCTCAGGATCATGTTGTCTGTGGAAGGCAAATTAAATACTGTCATTACAAGGGTCACTAGGAACTGGGTTGATCAACATTAAATTAAATTTCTGTTGTAAAAATCACACTTTGAATTTCCTTTTAATAACAATGAACCCAAAGATGATAGTGAGCATACATCCACATGTTTCCCTTCTAAAACCTTCATAAGGTCAAAGTACCCTGCCATAAAGAAAAACTTTGTAGATTGTAGTTCCATCATCCTAGTACATTTAGGTATGATGTCATGAGTACAGAGTAGGCTTCGGAAATGCTGTTGCGTAACCATGTAATGGTGCACATGTCCTATTTACTGATCATTAGTGTCCCTTCTGCATCCTGTAATGGCCTGGATTCCATTGCCATCAGCAAAAGTAAGATATGTAATGTGTGCAAATGACATACAATGTGTGACGACATTGGGGAACCTTATATTGCAACACCATGTCTGGACACATTGCTGTATAGAATTCACATGTGCCAGGTATGAGATCTCAGAATGAAGGATGGATTCATTACTCACAACACACAGACAGCTCATATACATACCCTATATTAAGTCATTAAATCACATGGTGGAGCATGTCACAGCTAATAACATGCAGCTAGTGTCCCTGCATGTGTCCCTCTACACAGCCTAGTGTCTGTCCCTACATATCAGATATAAATGTTATCTTGCTGCACATCAGCACATCCATGTGATGGATGTGTGCATGCCTGCGCTACATCTCATCTGCCCAGGTATCCTGTGATTTATAAATGTATTGCTGGCAAAAGAGTGATCATAATTGATAAAAAATATTGAATAATATCATGTCGATCACATTCTGAAGGTTCAGTGGGCAATGGTATGTTAGCTTACAATGTTGTGCAGACACGCCTCTGATCAGATTCACTTTGGCATTAAGATAAGAAGACAGGGCGAAAGTATCTTCATGTGCCCACCATCAGGTATGCTACATTACGCAACATGAGGGTGGGCCTTCAAATGCCTTATGTGCCGATTGGTGACACTTGTGTTTGATACAATTTGGGAATTATTGTAAAGTTCCTCTGTCACACCAGGACCTCAAATTTTAGCACAGGCCGGTGACACACACACAGCGGTGCCATTTTTTAACTGCACACATTAAGACACCATGCCTGCCTTTCCATGTTCTGCCAAAGATAGGCCATAAAATTCCTGTCCTTACTGTTGTGTCATTCATCCCCTCCTGTGTGGACTTGCCAATAAGTTGGACAAAGAATGCAATGTCATCAACTACGTTACAATTGGGTATCTGACATGCATTTGGAAGTATTACCATCCCCTGCCATGTTCATATTTGGTCATTGCTCCTATCTCAGGCCACCTATCATGTTGTCTATCAGGTATTGGCAATATATTCACTCTAACAATAGTCAGATGCAACTGCACAAGCACAAAAAGCATATGTGGCTTACAAATATAACTTTTATATGAGATATGCTTACTTTGGGCAATATTTCCAATGATTTGCCATAGGCCAGCACCACTCGCCATCTTGCTGTGCTGTCCTGTGTCAAAACAAAAGGGCAGGAATGTGCCATATCTTCAAGATAATGCACATTCCTATTCTTCCCCCCTACGTTTGTGCACAAATTCCTGCCATGGCCTAATGGAAGCACCCTTGCATCATGGTGTAAGTATGTCTGGGTTGCAGGGATGAATGTGCTTGTGCAGAAGGGGACACTTTCCTTCACAAAACAATCAATTGAGGTGATATCCTCCTACTATGTGTGCAGCAGAATGCAGGACACATAGAAAAAAAATACGTGGATTAATAATATTATTTCTCCCTGTCACACCACCTTTACCCCTCCCCTGGGGAGGTGTAGGCTTTTGACACATCCTCAAGTTCACAAAACCCTGTAAATCTGGGAATTAGTCACCCATGCAACACTCATGGAAATGCCTCCCTGGCGCAGAGTAATACAATGCAGTGATGCACACTGCATTGCCTTACTTCATATCTACCAGGCCATATAAAGCCGCACAAACTGGCTTGGTGTGGCCTTGTAGATATGGCTCTGCAGCCTGCCCCTCTGGTACATCACAAAGAGTGATGCACCAGAAGCATAGGCCACTAGTAAATATGGGCATTTGTATCAGGGATGCACATTGAAACTGGCATTGCACACAGCAATCTACATCACACACAATCCTTGAACTACACAATACCCATTCAGGATGACACTCACTGGTAATATAGGGGGCCTTGAAGCTTTCAATCTCTCCAACTGTGCATGGCTTGGGTCCACCTACAAGACATAACATGAAACATTGCATTGTGATTGGTGAACACAAACACCGTGGGCAAGTTAAGCACAATACATATGAATAGCAATTTGCTATGTACATTTTCAGGTTGCAATTATTCCAAATGCACAGTTCACATGCATATACTACACACATTGGTAAGGCAGATTGTAGAATACACATAATGGAAGTACCTCAAAATGTATCTGTTGGTCAGTTTCTGGTACCAGTCGAAATAGCATACTAGTCCAGAATGTCCCCGGGATAGCTGACTTTCTTGGCTCTGTGCACCTAAATAACTCACAAACAACACTCAATTCCTGTGCCTTTCCCACATCTTTACATGTCCATAACTCAGCTTTACACATCACACAGTGGCCATTTGTGTTCCCTAATAAAGCTGATGTCAGTACCTATCAGTGCTGCTGAGTACCTGAGAATTTCCATATATGTTGTGTGCTCCTCCAATGATGATATATGAAAAATTTAACAACATGTATGAGATACTTTTGGATGTGTCTAGTGCGGCCTGTCATACAATGTGACAAACTCACATGTGAGTGGGATCCCCTGCAACAAACATCTAGACTCATTTACAAGAGGCATGATCAACAGGAGTGTCAATTATGAGAAGCACTCCAGTGGCTCAGACATGTCTATGAGGCAATGCCATGCCAACCTGCTTGGCTAGGCATGTAATCAGAGGTTTGGAGTGAGGCAAGGCAGTGCAAAGCACAGTGTAGCCCTAGTCTACAGAGTCATACCTTTAACATTACAATTGCTGGCCCACACAACAGATATGTGTTCCTACACCTTCTCAGGATTTACTAACAATGTGGAGCAAATAATGCCTCATCTCTTGCACATATCCAGGGGTTGCATAGCTAGGAGGAGCATCAATATATTTCTCAATTTTCTTCAGTGCTGTGTGTGTGATGCATTACAATGAACACATTGCAAAAGTCAAACAACTCCTTTGAATGTCTTAGTGCAGGAAGGTGTCCCTTCCTGTCCAAATACATTCTTCTCAAAAATGCTGACATGCTTGCACCATGGTGCAAGGATGGCTGGATTTGTGAATGTCAACCCATTGTGCACCAGTGCAGGAGAAAAGGTCAGGAATGCTTCATATGTGAGAGATATGGCACAATCCTTCACTTTTATTTTGATGCAGGGCAGCTCAGCAAGATTTCTTGCAGTGTGGGTCTGCGCAATAAAATGGCATATGTGTCCCATAGTTTAGTGGGGGCATGAATCTTTTGTGCATACACATATGTTTGAAACTTAGGGCCATGGTTAAAGGCGTCTTGCACTGCTGCTGTGTCATTTGTTTTATGCACAGACAGCTCAGGCTGCAGCCCCATATCTAAAAGGCCTTGAAAAGGCACTTTGTATTGTTTTCATTGCCTTGTAGACATTGGTTTGCCTCACTGTCTCAAATAGGTGTTCCATGGGTGTTGTGGTGGGTGTTCTGAATGTATATGAATGTGTGGCATGTGCATGTTGTGTGGCATATGTGCAATCTTTTGATGCAGGGCAGCACCACAAGCCTTCTTGCTGCGCTGCCCTGTATCAAAAGGAAAGACATGGACTGCACCATAGCTACAAGATAATGTGCTTTCCTGTCCTTTTCCTCCCCTCTGGCGCACAATGGGCGGCCATGCGCCAACGCAGGCACCCTTGCTCAATGGTGCAAGGATTTCTGCGTTGCATGGATGATTGTTTATGTGCAGGAAGGGATACTTTTCTACATAGCAACAATCATAAGAGACTTTATACTCTTCTAATATGTGTTGCAGGATGCAGCACACATAGGAAAATCATTATCTTAGGAGAAATTAAAGTATTTCTTCAAATTGCGCCTCCCTTACGCCTCCCATGGGGAGGCAGAGGCAATTATGCATTTCCAGGGTTATGAAACCTTGTACATCTGGGAATGTGTTAAAATATATTGGGTGTTACATGGAAAAAAAACACCACAAAGCTTATGGTACGGCTCCCAGTTGCAGTGTATGGCAACACAATGCCTTGCACTGCAGTGCATTACACCATATGTGTAAGGTCATGAAAAGCCATGCAAACTGCCAATGCATGGGCTCTGCTGTGTCAAGTGTGTGTGTGTGGCACTGACAAAGTATTCCTCACGTGGCAAGGCCTGCATTTGTCATGGGTCGGCAGGATAGAAATAATGCACAGGACAGGCAATGGTCATTAACTAACTTTGGCAGGCATCCCACGGGTTCTTTATTATCTTGGGTACCTTTGTAATGGTTGGAACCTCCGTGCATATACTTGCGAGGGATCTAGTCCTAATAACCCTCTCACTTACTTGTGATATGGACCATCCCACACAGCACAACATGACATCCCTCCCCATCCCAAAAAAAATGAGTCCAGAGCTCTTTCCCTGAATCTGTTGTCATGTTTGGCACAATTGGATACACTCTTAAATATCACTATAAGTCCCTAGTAAATGGGTAACCCAGTACCCAGGGTATGGGATATTAAGAATAGACCCCTGAAGGCAGCAGCACTGATTGTACTGCCTTCAAGGGCATTGCACCTAGACACACCCAACACTGCCATAGCCGGCTGAGTGCCCTGGGGCAAACCCAAAATACAAACTCAACTTGGCACACCCTCTGTGTGCCCTGCCCCCCCTACACTGCATAAGTTATGGGTCAGTCACACCTCAAGCAGGCCTTACGGCCCTAAGGCAGGGTGCGCCATACTATATGTGAGGGCATAGCTGCATGAGCAATATGCGCCCACTGTGTCCTTGCCAAACCAAAGACATGGACCCTCATTATGACCCTGGTGGTAAATCCTGCTTACCACCACGCTGACGGCCGCCAACTTACTGTGGCAGCGGCGGATATCAATTTACCATATTATGACACACACACACACCAATCTGACAGAATTCAGCCACAGACACAAATCTGCCAGACCAAAGGTCAGTGATAAACTGGCAGTATCAAAACCCACACTGCTATGCCAACAGAACAACACCCACCACATTATGACCCATGAATCACCACGGCGGACATTCAATGGCAGTAAACCATCGGCGGAACATACTGCCGTGCTCAGAATGGACACCCACATACAAAACAACACTACATTGGACAATTCAAACAACACACATCTGACACCCATACACACACCACATCCACACCACTATAAAACAAACACCCACATTACCCACAACCCTTTACGAATACAAATCGTTGGCACAAGACTGACACCAAGACTACTGAAACAACTACATACACACACCACATAAACCCATACATCCCTCACGCACACCACTTCACAGACCCCGACACACAACCCAAAACACCCTCACCAACACACCTCACATAACACCCATGGCACCAAAAAGGCACCCCCGTTTAACTGAGGAGGAGTTAAGGGTCAAGGTGGAGGAAATCGTCAGTGTAGAGCCACAGCTATTTGGAGCGAAAGTGCAGCAGATATCAATAGCCAGGAAGATGGAGCTATGGCGGAGAATCATGGATAAGGTCAACGCCATAGGACAGCATCCAAGAACAAGGAACAACATCAGAAAGAGGTGGAATGACCTACGGGGGAAGGTACGTTACATAGCAGCAAGATACCAGCTCGCTATCGAGAGGACTGGCGGTGGACCCCCAGCTCCTCCCTCACAACCCACAGCATGGGAGGAGCAAGTCTTGGCAATACTGCATCCTGAGGGCCTGGCTGGAGTCAGAGGAGGACTGGACTCTGGTGAGTCAACTGTCAACAATTATCACCCCCATACCTGCATGCCATCACATAACTTCACCCTCACTCCCATCACTCCACTACATCCCACACACCACACCATCACATCTCACTAATCCCAATGCCAAGCCCTGCATGCTGTACCAATGCATGGATACCCCTCACAGCCCTGCATGGACACTCATCACTAAAGCATGCACAGCATGGAGAACTAACAATCCCACCATTCACCAACAAACACAAGTAAAAGCTGTCAGGACAATACCAACCATAGAGGGACCACTATATGTCATACACATTAACCATAACACATCATTTACATCCCCACAGGTACCCCAGCCAAAGTCACAGGAGAGGAGGTGCCAGCACTATCCAGTCCTTCAACAGAAGAGGCCCACAGCGATGACAGTAACTCTGGAGTTCAGGATCTGGATGATCTCCCTGGCCCATCAGGGACCAAGCCCAGTCACAGACCACCACAGAGCCTCCCCCATCAGGAAACAACACCATAACACTCACCCAGCGTCCCCAAACCTCTGTCCCGAGGACACGTCAATTAGCAGTGTGCTCACCTGTACAGGGACCCCAGGCTACACCTCGCACTCTAGACAATCAGGGACCTGTGGTCAGTGGCACATGGTTCGGGGTTCAGAGGCACAGGCAAACAGGGACACTGGGAGGACTGCTGTGAGCCAGGGGGATGACAGGCCCAAGAAACCACCTCTCCGGGAGGCACTCTCCAAGATCCTGGGAGCCTATAAACATTCCCTGGACACGATGGGCCAGATCCAAGACAACGTGCAGGAGAACAGGCGGCTGCAGGAGGGACAGTACCATGGGATCATGGAGGACTTACAGGCCATCTACAACACCCTGATCTCCATAGCAGGGGTGCTGGCAGACATGGCCAACAACACGAGGGAGGCAGTCTCACACCAGCGGGCCCCTGCCACTAGCCAGTCATCTGAACAGCCTTCCACTTCTGCTTCCGCTCGTGGCTAGGAGGCCCCACCACAGGACTCACAGGCCACCAGCACCCCTCCCCCTGCAGTAGGTGAAGCACCCCGCAAACGTTCACTGCGATCCAGACAGAAGCCATAGACACTTGCCAAGACCCCTGCCAGGAAATGAGTCTCTGCTGATTGTCCCACTTGTGTCCCACTCAGTCACCCTGTCCACCTTGAACTGCCATTGCTCCCTTCCTATGTCCCCTTGGACAATGCACCTGTGCTACAAACAGACTGGAATAATACCCTGGACTTTCCTCCATCATCACCCCATCCCATTGTGCTTTCCCCTCTATATATTAGCACACCAATAAACTCCCTTTGATAAAAATCGATTTTGAGTATGTCATGTATTTCAAATATTTATTGATTGAAACAGGTACAACAATTCCAAATGAACTGTACATGGAATGAGCATAGAATTAATGACCTGTAGCTGGCTGCAGAGATCCCACCAGGAGTATTTGTCAAATCACCAACATCAGTAAATGAATAGCCAGAGGGAACAGTAAGTGGGCATAGAAGTGGGAAATACCAGCATGCCAATGCCACACAGAATACAACCAAATTCATTGAAAAGTAAAGTTGCACTTTCGCACCTGTGTGTCATTGGAAGTACTGACGGATTACAGATGTTCTGTTGTCCTCATACTCATCCTGTGCCTCCTCATCCTCACTGTCCACAGGGTCCACTGCTGCCACAGGGGCATCTCCAGTCTCTTCCTCCTGCAGAAAAGGGACATGGTGTCTGAGGGCCAGGTTGTGCAACATGCAGCATGCCACTATCTGACAGACCTTCTTGGGTGAGTAGCACACAGATCCACCTGTTAGATGGAGGTACCAGAACCTGTCCTTCAGGAGGTCAAGGGTTCTCTCAATTATCCTTCTGGTTTGCCACTGTGCCTCATTTTAACGTTCTTCTGCCCTTGTCCTGGCATTCCTCACAGTGGTCAGCAGCCTAGATAGGTTTGGGTAACCAGAGTCACCTGCAAATATTGAAGGACAACACTTAGCCACACACTATCCTATTTGGCCAACACCATAGCCATACACCAACATATACTGGGTAGGAACCAGGGATCACCTATTAGCCACACCCTGTTGCTCTGTAGTTGGGCCATCACATTTGGGATGCTGCTATTCCTCAGGACAAAGGCATCATGCACCAACCCAGGATACTTAGGGGCATATTTATACTCCGTTTGCGCCAAATTTGTGTCGTTTTTTTCGACGCAAATTTGACGCAAAACTAACTCCATATTTATACTTTGGCGTTAGACGGGTCTAGCGCCAAAGTTCATGGAGTTAGCGTCATTGTTTTGCGTGAACACCTTCCTTGCGTTAATGATATGCAAGGTAGGTGTTCCCGTCTAAAAAAATGACTCCGATGCTATTGCGTCGGATTTATACTCCCGGGCAAAAATGACGCCTGGGAGTGGGCGGGACTAAAAAACCCGCATTTGCGCCGGATTTTAGCGCCTGGGTCAGGGCAGACGTTAAGGGACCTGTGGGCTCAGAATGAGCCCAGAGGTGCCCTCCCAAGCCCCCAGGGACACCCCCTGCCACCCTTGCCCACCCCAGGAGGACACCCAAGGATGGAGGGACCCACCCCAGGGAAGAAAAGGTAAGTTGTGGTAAGTATTTTTTTTTTTTTTTTTGGCATAGGGGGCCTGATTTGTGCCCCCCTACATGCCACTATGCCCAATGACCATGCCCAGGGGACATATGTCCCCTGGGCATGGCCATTGGGCAAGGGGGCATGACTCCTGTCTTTGCTAAGACAGGAGTCATGTTAATGGCGTCTGGGCGCCAAAAATAAATGGCGCAAATCGGGTTAAGACGTTTTTTTTGCCTCAGCCTGACTTGCCCCATTTTTGGACGCCCAAACGCCATTTTTCCCTACGCCGGCGCTGCCTGGTGTACGTGTTTTTTTTTCACGCACACCAGGCAGCACCGGTCGGCTAACGCCGGCTAACGCCATTCAATAAATACGGCGCCCGCATGGCGCTTCAGAATGGCATTAGCCGGCGCTAATTTTTTTGGCGCTAAACTGCGTTAGCGCCGTTTTGCGTCAAAAAGTATAAATATGGGCCTTAGGGGCATATTTATACTCCGTTTGCGCCGAATTTGCGTTGTTTTTTTCGACGCAAATTCGACGCAAAACTAACTCCATATTTATACTTTGGCGTTAGACGCGTCTAGCGCCAAAGTATGAGGAATGAGCGTCATTTTTTTGCGTGAACGCCTTCCTTGCGTTAATGAGATGCAAGGTAGGCGTTCCCGTCTAAAAAAATGACTGCGACGCAAATGCGTCGTATTTATACTCCCGGGCAAAAATCACGCCCGGGAGTGGGCGGGGCAAAAAACCCCGCATTTGCACCTCTTTTTAACGCCTGGGTCAGGGCAGGCGTTAAGGGACCTGTGGGCTCAAAATGAGCACACAGCTGCCCTCCCATGCCCCCAGGGACCCCCCTGCCACACTTGCCCACCCCAGGAGGACACCCAAGGATGGAGGGACCCATCCCAGGGACATTCAGGTAAGTTCAGGTAAGTATAATTAAAAAAAAAAAAAAAAAATGTTTGGCATAGGGGGGCCTGATTTGTGCCCCCCTACATGCCACAATGCCCAATGACCATGCCCAGGGGACATAAGTCCCCTGGGCATGGCCATTGGGCAAGGGGGCATGACTCCTGTCTTTACTAAGACAGGAGTCATGTAAATGGCGTCTGGGCGTCGTTAAAAATGGCGCAAATCGGGTGGAGGCGATTTTTTTGCCTCTACCTGACTTGCCCCATTTTAAGACGCCCTAACGCCATTTTCCCCAACGCCGGCGCTGCCTGGTGTACGTGTTTTTTTTCCACGCACACCAGGCAGCGCCGGTCTGCTAGCGCCGGCTAACGCCATTCAATAAATACGGCGCCCGCATGGCGCTTCAGAATGGCGTTAGCCGGCGCTAATCTTTTTGGCGCAAAACTGCGATAGCGCAGTTTTGCGTCAAAAAGTATAAATATGGCCCTTAGCATTGATGTGGGAGATATACTGGTCCACCAAGCACACCATCTGTACAATCATAGAGACTCCTGAATACCTGTTTATTCTGGCGGGGGGGACAACTGCAATATGTGTTCCGTCAATCGCCCCAATTATATTGGGTATAATTTCTATTGTTAATTCTGGGTTGCCTAAGGCTGAGATACTGTTGATGCCATGGAACCTAGCAGGATTAGGCAGGAAACTGGGAGATCCAGAGTGGATTACCTATATTAATTGCCAGGATGTTTGTTTATTTCTGGAAACTTGGGCCGAGGAACAGATATATATATATATACAAGGGTTTATGTTGTATAGTATCCCTGCCCAACCTCCAGAGAAGGGTTTAGGTCGCGCAAAAGGAGGTTTATTGATGTTATTAGATAAGAAGTTACAATGTGACTATTCTCCATCTAAGATAGATTCCGTGGATATTATGGGAGTTCAACTTACATTCCATCAGGATTTTAGGATCATTTTAATTAATGTTTATGCCCGTTCAGTAAAAACAACCAGTGATGGACGGAATGCTGAACATTGTCAAACACTCACCCCCAGTCACAGATCTGGGTTTAATCCATCGTTCTTTTGCTCACCATGCCACCCCAGTTTGGACCCAGCCATATGCAAATCAGTCTTGACCCTGTTCCTCATTGGAACAGTCCAGCCCGAACTGCCAAGCCAGGTCCTCACTGGACCGGAAACAAGCATCCTGGGACCGGTTTCGGGGTTTCACCCCTCATCAGCCAGGCTAGCTTGAGTCCAGTGGCATGGGCAGCACGGGACCCACGTCTGGGCATACCCTTCCCACTTAGGGCAACAAAGCAAAAACAACAAGTGATGGACGGAATGCTGAACATTGTCAAACACTCACCCCCAGTCACAGATCTGGGTTTAATCCATCTTTCTTTTGCTCACCATGCCACCCCAGTTTGGACCCTGCCATATGCAAATCAGTCTTGACCCTGTTCCTCATTGGAACAGTCCAGCCCGAACTGCCAAGCCAGGTCCTCACTGGACCGGAAACAAGCATCCTGGGACCGGTTTCGGGGTTTCACCCCTCATCAGCCAGGCTAGCTTGAGTCCAGTGGCATGGGAAGCACGGGACCCACGTCTGGGCATACCCTTCCCACTTAGGGTGACAAAGCAAAAACAACAAGTGATGGACGGAATGCTGAACATTGTCAAACACTCACCCCCAGTCACAGATCTGGGTTTAATCCATTGTTCTTTTGCTCACCATGCCACCCCAGTTTGGACCCAGCCATATGCAAATCAGTCTTGACCCTGTTCCTCATTGGAACAGTCCAGCCCGAACTGCCAAGCCAGGTCCTCACTGGACCGGAAACAAGCATCCTGGGACCGGTTTCGGGGTTTCACCCCTCATCAGCCAGGCTAGCTTGAGTCCAGTGGCATGGGAAGCACGGGACCCACGTCTGGGCATACCCTTCCCACTTAGGGTGACAAAGCAAAAACAACAAGTGATGGACGGAATGCTGAACATTGTCAAACACTCACCCCCAGTCACAGATCTGGGTTTAATCCATCGTTCTTTTGCTCACCATGCCACCCCAGTTTGGACCCAGCCATATGCAAATCAGTCTTGACCCTGTTCCTCATTGGAACAGTCCAGCCCGAACTGCCAAGCCAGGTCCTCACTGGACCGGAAACAAGCATCCTGGGACCGGTTTCGGGGTTTCACCCCTCATCAGCCAGGCTAGCTTGAGTCCAGTGGCATGGGAAGCACGGGACCCACGTCTTGGCATACCCTTCCCACTTAGGGCGACAAAGCAAAAACAACAAGTGATGGACGGAATGCTGAACATTGTCAAACACTCACCCCCAGTCACAGATCTGGGTTTAATCCATCGTTCTTTTGCTCACCATGCCACCCCAGTTTGGACCCAGCCATATGCAAATCAGTCTTGACCCTGTTCCTCATTGGAACAGTCCAGCCCGAACTGCCAAGCCAGGTCCTCACTGGACCGGAAACAGGCATCCTGGGACCGGTTTCGGGGTTTCACCCCTCATCAGCCAGGCTAGCTTGAGTCCAGTGGCATGGGAAGCACGGGACCCACGTCTGGGCATACCCTTCCCACTTAGGGCGACAAAGCAAAAACAACAAGTGATGGACGGAATGCTGAACATTGTCAAACACTCACCCCCAGTCACAGATCTGGGTTTAATCCATCGTTCTTTTGCTCACCATGCCACCCCAGTTTGGACCCAGCCATATGCAAATCAGTCTTGACCCTGTTCCTCATTGGAACAGTCCAGCCCGAACTGCCAAGCCAGGTCATCACTGGACCGGAAACAAGCATCCTGGGACCGGTTTCGGGGTTTCACCCCTCATCAGCCAGGCTAGCTTGAGTCCAGTGGCATGGGCAGCACGGGACCCACGTCTGGGCATACCCTTCCCACTTAGGGTGACAAAGCAAAAACAACAAGTGATGGACGGAATGCTGAACATTGTCAAACACTCACCCCCAGTCACAGATCTGGGTTTAATCCATCGTTCTTTTGCTCACCATGCCACCCCAGTTTGGACCCAGCCATATGCAAATCAGTCTTGACCCTGTTCCTCATTGGAACAGTCCAGCCCGAACTGCCAAGCCAGGTCCTCACTGGACCGGAAACAAGCATCCTGGGACCGGTTTCGGGGTTTCACCCCTCATCAGCCAGGCTAGCTTGAGTCCAGTGGCATGGGAAGCCCGTTCAGTACAGGTATTCAGATTGGTGCTTCTATATTGGAAGTACGTAGTTCTTGCCAAGCAAACTTTAAATGTTGTTTTTGTGGACTTACGATCAGCTTTTGATCTGGTCCTGAGGGAGAAGCTATGGGAAGTACTACTTAGGGTAAAAGTTCCATTAAATATAGTTTGATTCTCTACGGCGATTACATGAGAACACTAATTCACAAGTGAGGTGGGGAGACCAAGGAGAGTTGACAGAAAAAAATCCCTTTCAGAGGGGCGTGCGTCAGGGTTGTGTTATGGCCCCATTTTTATTTACTTTATCAATGAGGTGGTACCAATATTGCTCTCTTGTCAGAATGATGCCCCTTAATTGAATGCTCAAAAGATCCCTATTTTACTCTCTGCTGATGATTCACTCCTAATCTCTAAGACTCCGATGGGTCTTCAAATTCTTGTTGATCAGTTTAAATCTTTTTGTTTGGATTATGGTTTGGAGTTGAATGCTAACAAAACTAAGTTAATGGTGCTTGGCCCGGGTTCCCGTGGGAGATGCACCATTGACTTGGATGGGTCTTTATTGACTCAGGTTCACTCAATAGATTATATAGGTGAGAGGATATCAAGTAATTTGCATTGGGAGGACCAGATCGGCAAGAGTGTAGGGCTTCTTCAGCATAGAGCAGCGGCTATCTTGCGTTTTTATAAAAGTTCAGTCTCGAAAGTTGTTTCTCCTGCCATTAAAATCTATTTGGCCAAGGCGCAGGGAGCGGCTGCCTTTGGTGCTGAAATATGTTGTTTTTTTTATTGTAAAAAACTATCAGTGGGAGAAAATAACTTTGCCAGGGCTGTAACTGCTTGCCCACGTAGTACCCCTTTCATACCACTGTTTTTGGATCTTGGGTTCAAACGTATGACGGATGTGATAATTTCAAGACCTCTACTCTACTGGATAAGGATTTGGACTGTTCCCAAACTTGCTAAATACAGGGATTCCTTTTGTGATCTTTTAAAGAGACCAAACATGACTTCCATCCCATGGGTCAAACATGTGTCTGAATGGTTTCATATACTGGGATTGACTAGTTTTGGGGAAAATCCCCAAAGCTTGGAAATAACTCACAGTTCTGTTTTGAAATCAACTTATTGGTCCTATGTAAGAATGGAGTTAATCCGTAGTAACTCCAATGGACGTCTCACTAACTCTTTTATGGATTTCAAATGGGTTCCTCAGTTTGAACCATATTTTGATTTATACCTGATCTGCGGAGGTAGGGGTTGTATGCATTTTTTCGGTTTGGGCATCTTCCACTGTTATAATTTTTAAGCTGTTGGGGGGTCTACTCCATTATCTGATTTATGTCTTGTATGTTATGGTAATTCAGAAACGGTGGAGCATTTTATGTTTTTCTGCCCTGCTTATTCTATTCCATGCTCAAAGTGGATTTGTACTATCTGTCGAGCCTTGGGCCTGAATCAGTGTTGTATAGCAATGAGGATTTTAAGGAGCAATACTTCTAAGCCCTTGATTGAGGCAGTTAGCAAGTTCCTTGTGGCTGCATGGCACATACGTAGTTGTTTTTTAAAATAATAGTTTTTATGAATTATTTTTAGCATACAGTATCTTTAAAAAAAATGTATGCTTGTGATTATATTTTATAAGATGGTTATATAATGTTATATTTTTGTTATATTTCCTTGGACTTTATATTGTATTTTGACTGTATATGATGATGCTTTGATTGTTATGTTGACCGAAAAAAGCTTGCGTTGATGATGATATTGGGGATATGTCCCATTGCATAAAACTCGGCCTTCACAGTGGCCAAATCCTCAACCTGGGGGAATGCACTATAGCTGCACATGTGTTTTATCAGGGCAGACAAGCACTATTGAGAACATTGGCTGTGACATTCCTGCAGCCAAACCCACTGTCACTTGGAAAGAACCAATTGCCAGGAAATGGAGAACTGATACCAGTTGCACAAGAGGGGGATCCCAGTGGGATGATGGAGAGCAGATATCAGGTCAGGCTCCAATTGGGCATACAGCTCTGTGAATGTGGCCCTGTCCAGTCTATAGGTGAGTATTATGTGCCTGTCCTCCACTGTAGCCAAGTCCACCAGGGTTCTGTACATGGGGGTATGTCTCAATCTCCTATTCATCAGCAGCAGTAGGAATCTAAGGGACAAAAGAGTGAGGAGGCTGTAACAAACTGCACAATGGAGCCACAACAGTAGACTGCAATCTGTAAACATGTAATGGGTCAGTGTGATTTGTCCAGTATGTGCCTATTTCTCCTGTGATACAGCATTATTCCATAGGGCTGCCCACCCCTGAAATGGCATCCGCCTGTCTTGTGTGGAGGGACAAGTTGAAGTGAGGTAATGCCGCTGACGTTGTGGGCCGTGGCGGGAGGTGGTCGGGAACCGCCGTACAATTCATCATTGGTTAAAATTAAGCCCTATGGGGTACAGTGGCCAATGGTGATCTATGCGGGCGGTGACAGGATGCACAGCCACGGACGTGACCTCCATTTTCTCCCTATTCCTCACTTGTTTCCTGACCTTTTATAGGAGAGGACCTACACTGCATGTGCTGCTGTGACCTGTGTCTGGAACCTACCGTGGCCCGTGTGACCGGGGAAAGGGCCCCAGCCTTCACATCAGAGGGGTTGGAGAGACTGGGGGATGGGGGACTTCTGTATGGGCCTCCAGACCAACAGGTGAGTACACAGTGTGCACAATGCATGTGGCATGAATGTATGGAGCTGTGTGTGAAGGCATCGTGTAAGGAGGAGGGATTTCCTCCTGGCTGGGTACACATTGAGTGCTGGGCTATGTGAGGGCAATCAACCATTGTGAATGCCATCCAGGATGTCAGCCAAGATTCAACAATCTAATGCATTCCTGGAGGGCATTCACACTGGATTGGTGGCCCGAAAGAGATCGATCCAGGCTCTGGCCTCCTCTCTGATGGCAGCCATTGTCCCTGTTTCAACCGTCCCCCCTCCAACTTCCACTTCCCACCCCCATTCTCCTCAACCCCAACCCATCCCAAGCACACAGCCAGACGAGCATGCACACAAGACAACACACAAGAGTGTCACAGGCAAACACAAGCACCACACTTCAGCCTACAGGCACTCACAGAAACACCATTCAGTTGCAGACACAACAACATCCACTATTTCCACTTTGTCCACCTCCTCCTCCTCCACCTCCCACTCAGTTATGTCCACACTCACACCTGCATGCACTACATTATCATCCACTACCTGCATCATCACCACATCAAGCAGAAGACCCACCTCACTGGCAGACACCTCCACAGTATCGATGCACGTGTCCCCTGTGTCCCAACAGCCATCCACCTCACAACAGCATACAACCCATGCACCTGCACCCAAATCCAGCAAACACCTCCAACAACCACTCCCTCATTCTCAACTCCCATTTCTTCTCCCTCTTCCCGCCCCAATGTCCCTAAAAAGCTTTTCCTTTCCACGATTGACCTCTTCCCTACCCCTACCCTGCACATATGTCCAGGGTATCAAGAACCCAGCCAAGGACCTCAGCCAAACAGTCCAAGGACCCAGTTCCATCGGCACCAACACGTGGTGGAAAGGATTCCAGGCCACAAATACTGAAGGGGAAGGAGTCTGCACCAGCCAGTAGAAAGGGGAATGAGCCTGCACCAACAAGCAAGAAGGGGAAGGAGCCTGCACCAGCCATCAAAAAGGGGAAGGAGCCTGCACCAGCCAGCAAGAAGGGGAAGGAGCCTGCACCAGCAGCTGTCACAGAGCCCCCACCGTCAGCAATTGTTGTGCAGCCGTCAGAGAATGCAGGAGTCTCCCACAACCACCACCACAGTGCAACCATCGGAGGGTGCAGGGGCTGAGCAGGAGCCTCCCACAACCACCACCACATTGCAGCCATCGGAGGATGCAGGGGCTGAGCAGGAGCCTCCCTCGACCACCACCACAGAGCAGCCATCGGACAGTGCAGGGGCTGAGCAGGAGCCTCCCACGACCACCACCACAGTGCAGACATCGGAGGGTGCAGGGGCTGAGCAGGAGCGTCCCACAACCACCACCACAGTGAAGTCATCACCGCCGGCAGACACCATATGATCCATCCCCCATAGGCTGCTATGCGGCCTGCCACCACCAGAACCAGTGGGCAAGTCACCCACCTGAGAGACTGTGGCCTTGCACTCCCCATGACCAAGCAATGGGCATGTTGCCCCCTCCAGAACCAGTGGGCAAGTCACCCACTTGAGAGACTGTGACCTTGCACTCCCCAGGACAAAGCAATGGGAATGTTGTCCCCTCCAGAACCAGTGGTCTTGTTTCTGCATCTGGCTGAGGTGCCCCCATCCCCCTGAAGTGCCTGCCTTTTGCCAACTGATGCCTCTGCAATGTTCTCTCTGTATTGGTGCAGGGATCGAGTGGGACTGTGCCCTGTGGCCATGTGGCCCCTGTGAACTGTGGACTAGGCAGAGTCCCTTTTTGGTACATTTGTACATATCTGTTGCATTGCCACATCGACTTATTATTTTTGATGTTGATCTTATTACAATCACTTTAGTCAATTCCT
Organism: Pleurodeles waltl; assembly: GCF_031143425.1. Taxonomy (NCBI): domain Eukaryota; kingdom Metazoa; phylum Chordata; class Amphibia; order Caudata; family Salamandridae; genus Pleurodeles; species Pleurodeles waltl. The sequence goes on along the minus strand of NC_090444.1, from coordinate 764,022,017 downwards.
GTTCTCCTTGCATTATTCAGCCAATTATTGGGGACAAATTGTTTTCTTGTGCAGCTAGTTGTGTATATGGCGTGTGTGTGTGGGGTGTGCTGTGTGTGTTTGTGTTACTGTCGTTCCCCCCCCTTGTGAGCTAGGCGGCTGTACTCGCCGTCGTTATCTTCACCAACATTGGCATTCGTGGTGGAGCAGGACCTAGAAGATTATTGGAAAGACTTGCAGTTTGGGTTCTATGGCAGCATAGTTCTTCCCTGTGTCTCCAATAGTGAGTCCTTTGACTTCTGTGCTCTGTTTCCACCAGGCTTTTGATGGCGTTGATTCCGTCCCGGAAAAGGTGGCGGTTTGCTATGTCACAATATGGTGGGCGGAACTTTGTCTTCCATCTGGCTGTAGGCGGCTACCGCCGTGGTGGCTGTTGTTTCCGCCCTGGCGGTCAGTGTGGCACATTGGCTGTCTTTTGGAGATATCACCGCCATGGTCATAATTTGGCTGTACATACCGTGAGCCTGTTGACGGTATTACCGCCACTTTATCACCAACTGCCAGGGTCGTAATGAGTGCCTTAGTGTTACAAAAATAAAGGTACTTTATTTTTAGTGACACAATGGCAAAAATACCTTAGAGACTACACTCCCTTAGGAGGTAAGTAATATACACAGTATATACACTAGAGTACAGAAATAGCTGTAAAAACAGTTAGAAAACAGTGCAAATAGTGAAAATCACAAGAGGTTGCAATGGGCCTAGGGTGAACACAAACCATATACTAAAATAGTGGAATGCGAAATTCGGTTTCCTACCTAGGCAGGGTTAGTGTGTAGAGGGGCGCTGGGAGTCTAAGAAAACACCAAAGGTAAGTAATAGAACCCACCCCAGAGCCCAGGAAAAGAGGAGTAAATCACAGTAAGTTTCCTAGAACACACAATAAGTCATGATAGAAGATAATGCAAGAACCAGAAGAGACTTGAAGACACCAACAATGGATTCCTGGACCTGAAGACCTGTGGAAGAAGGGGAAGCCACTGCTAACTCGGATGAAGGGGCAACAGAAGAACTAACAGTGAAGAACAGTGAGTACTGCACCCAGGAAGACAGATGAGGGTTCCTGGTTGGTGCAGATGATGTCCCACGCAGGATAGAAGATTGCAGTCTGGTTTGTGACACTGGATTCCACCAAGGAACTTGGCACATGCAAAGCTCTCGGTTAATGGAAAATGGTGCTGGCCAGGACCAGGAGGGACCTGGTGGCCTCTACCCAGGAGGGGAGGCTGAGGGAGCTCTCAGCAACTCAGAGAGCCCTCAGAAGACCAGGCAGCATGCACAGAAGTCCCACAGAACGGGGACAAAGAAGGTGCAAATGGAGGCCAATGCAGCATGATGCAAAGGGATCCCACATTGTTGGAGAACCACTCAGGAAGCTGTGCATCACAGGAAGGAGTGCTGGGGGCCGAAGCTGTGCTGTGCGCAAAGAACTTCATGGAAGGTCGCACACAAGCATTGGCAACTGTAAATCATGCGGTGCATGGGGGTACTATCTTGTGAGGGGAGGCAAACTCTTAGCTCCACCAAAGTTGGACAGCTGGACCATAGGACCATCCGGAAAACTTCAGTCCACCACGCCACCGGTCATCGCTGCAGAGTGGTGCCTAATGAAGCAGAGAAGTGACTTCTTCACTTCAAGGGCGATTCCTTCGTTCTTCTGGTGCATGCTGAAGACAGGCAGTCCTCGGAGGATGCACAACCTAGAACCAGTTGCAATTGCTGGCAGGAGCTGAAGATACAATGTTGCAGAAGTCATCTTTGCTTCTTTGTTGCAGTTTGTGGAGTTCCTGGAGTGTAGTTTTGTCAGTAGAAGCTGTAGTAAAGGATGCAGAGGATTCCTGCTGTAGTCTTGCAATCCTAATCTGAGGAAACACCCAGTGGAGAGAACCTAAATAGCCCTGAAAGGGGGATTGGTCAGCTACAAAGGTAAGCACCTATCAGGGGAGGGCTCTGATGTCACCTGCTGGCACTGGCCACTCAGATGCTCCTAGAGTGCCCCACCCCCTTGGAATCCAAGATGGCTTAACCCAGGACACTCTGGGGGAGTTCTGGGCACCACCCCTGGGCTGGTGATGGACAGGGGAGTGGTCACTCCCCTTTCCTTTATCCAGTTTCACACCAGGACTGAGGGTCCCTGAACCGGTGTAGACTAGCTAATGCACGGAGGGTGCCATCAATGCCCTTCAAAGCATTTCCAGAGGCTCTGGGAGGTTACCCCTCCCATGCCTGTAACACCTATTTCCAAAGGGAGCGGGCGTAACACCCCTCTCCCAAAGGAAATGCTTTTTTCTGCCTTCCTAGGCTTGAGCTGCTCAAACAACAGGAGGGCAGAAACATCAAGTTCATCAAGGAAAACATTTTTCTCCTCAGAAAACATAAGCAACAATGCAAATCATAAGTCAGTGAATATTGACATAAATGAAGCAATTCAGCAAAACAATTCATCAGTCATTTGTCACCATCAAGGTATCCCCTTGTCAGCCTACCTAACCAAGATTAGCATCAGCATGTGGGTCTTCATGCAAAAACAATTTAGATAAAAACATTAATTTGGAAAATCCATCTAAAGAGAGAAAATCTAATCAGAAACAGCGCAGTTGGCACCTAGAACAAAAGGCACAAAATTGTCAGTCACATTTTCATAGCTACCTATCCAGGATGGATCAGCAACGAGTCGGTCTTCGTCCCCAGGTCATCAATGGTCAGCTGCATATTAGGCTCACAGAGTATAAGCCCAATTGTCAGCGCATCGGACAGAGTCTCCTGAAGTCATCAACTTTCTCCTCGCAGTCCTGATTTCGCTCCCCTTGTCATGACTTTTTATTAGGATCTCCCAGTCCATCCCATTAATTGCTAATTGGTAAGTCTTGTCGGAAGTTATGACTCTAACCTATAGTTTTTGTTGACCAAAACTTTAATTTTGAATAGGCCTCGTGTCCCATAAAACTGATTGGTCCTTCTTGCGATGAGAACATCATCCGGCTCTTCAGGTAACAAAATTGTTGCATACAAGTTTTTAGTCAGTGCCTCTATTGTTCAAGTCCTGGGAAAGTACATTTAGCCTACACTGCACATAATTGCATCAAATTGTCTTCATCATCTCCTGTCCGTTGGTACATTTGCAGAATGTTATAGCTGAGCGGCTTGAACTCTGAGCGGTCCAACGTTGCCATCCTCGGTTACCAGTCCTGTGCAAGACACCCAAGTTCTTCATGTTCAGAGCAAGCAAGGCCCAGTGAAACCAGGCCTTTAGTCCAGCTAATTTATGAATATGAATGAACACAAAACATAGTTAATACATCCAGTTATGATATATTAGTATGTTTTCATATACATTTTTCCATTATTTATCATCTGTTAATACACATTGGGCCTGATTCTAACTTTGGAGGACGGTGTTAAACCGTCCCAAAAGTGGCGGATATACCACCTACCGTATTACGAGTCCATTATATCCTATGGAACTCGTAATACGGTAGGTGGTATATCCGCCACTTTTGGGACGGTTTAACACCGTCCTCCAAAGTTAGAATCAGGCCCATTGTGACCACTCTCCGAGGGTACATTTTCCATTTTACACATTATTTTCTAATATTAATTTCTCTATTCATGTTTCTCATCAATAAACAGATATTAGTCATTAGAAATGTCTTTAATTAGCATATCTGCTCCATCACTCCCTCCTCTGATGACTAAATATGTCACCACACCTTTCTTATCAACACTTTACAAGTTTATCTCAGATGTATTTTGCCTTCTTCTTGAATTTTCCCTATAAATTTGTCTCCTAGGTGGCTCTTCCCTCCTCTGACCATTTTTAGTTTTCCTTAATTTTACCCTTTGCCATAATTTGCATGTACCCCATAATCTTAATATGGAAACAATCACAATTAATATTCACTGGACAATTTTCCATAATACCCCATTCCAAATTTGATTAAACCAATTTCCCACAGAGGCAAATCCATTTCCAACCTTCTTCCAAACCCCTGGTTCCTTCAATTCTTTCAAATCCTTGCTTGAATTAGGTAAATTAGTTAGTAAGTCTCTTATCACTTTATCATTCTCAGGTAGGAATGAGCAACATTGCTTAGCATTAAGCTTTTTACAGACTTTGCCATCTTTCACCAAAATTATGTCTAAAGCAAGCCTATTTTGAAGCGTCATAGCTCTATCGGCAGCCAATTCAGTATTTAACAGGAGTATTGCCCCTGTAAAGTTTGTCACCTGATTATCCACAATAGTAGACAATTTTCTTATCTTGTTTGCATTCAAAATAACTCCTACAAAAGGAATTATTGCCCCAAAAATATCTCCCACAATTGCAGAAGAAGTTTCCCTTCTCTGTCGCACATGATGTAATTCAGTCACTTTCGGTATTTTCTTTAGATCATCTATCTCATAAATTTTAGGGAAAACTATCCCTAAATAGCATGTACCATCCCATCCTCTAGGAAGACGGTAATAAGCACTAAGTCCACAAATATAATAAATTCCAGGAATCACAGGGTCCTGACCATTCAGCATAAAAGTCAATTTACTCTGAAACAAAAACACATACCTACTTTCACTCGTCCCTACAAATAAAGTGTCAGTGTGTGATTTTGGCCTATATATACAAAGCTTCCCCACGTGTAATGCATCTAAAGCTAATCTCCCTTGTATTTTGATAGTAGTGTGAGCATAGTCATTTTTATAAGTCCTTTTCTCCAGCCCTTTCTCGAATTTCTCCTTTAACGTCTTCCTTCTATCATCAATATGCCCTATAAAGCTCTTTTCTAACGGAGTTAATAAGCAGGTTCGATTATTACGGTGAGCATAAGGAGTTCCAAATGTTAGTTTTGGCTCAAAGAATCCTCTAACTAATACTATATCATGCTCCTTAGCTATTTTACTCAAATATCCAATAATAAGAACAAAGGAAAACATGACGTCATGATTTGAGTACAAATATTGAATGTACTGTTGGTTATAGAATTTGGTTAGTAGCAGACTACACGTTCTGCCATGAGTTAAAGGCAAGCTATGGTAGGTAACCACTGAGGAAGGAAATGAGTACACACAAGACAATTCTTTGCATCCATCGTCTCCACATACTCACTCAACAACCGATAGAAAACATTAGAAGTGAGCTCTCCTCGTGCATTAGTATAGTCATGCAAATATTTTTCATCTAGCTTGAACCTCTCTAAAGCTGTTAGTGTTGTAGTCTCATGAACAGGAGTAATATCAGCTTCTTTCATCTCATGAATAGACATACCCAAAATCATTATTATAAACATTATTCCTCACATATTTGCCACTCCAACACTCAAATATCTACAATATCTAATATTTCTAACACTATTATTTAATTCAGCCACGATCTGTAAAGAATCAGAAAGCAGAAATAACTCTTAGATAAGGTGCAACAGGAAAATCAAAATCGAAAAATTAAAAATATGGTTCTTTCTCACAATTAAATTTCATACACAGGAACCCTTTTTTCTCTTTTGTCAAAAATCGGTTAGCAGCTTGTCACATCAGGTTTCAAATGTCATCTCAGGTTATCAATGTATTTTCCGGGTTTATTTCAACAGTCTCTCTTTTTTTTTTCCTTCAGATTAGCTCAACAACTCAGTCTATTGATTCCCTTCACGTTGCATCAAAGTACTGATTCAGAACTTCTCTGTCAAAGCAAAAGGACATGAACTCATTTTGCCATTCACTTGTTGCTGCATATGCCCACTCAGGACCTGCGTATCTTCGACTTGGTACTCTCTTTCTTTTCAACCTTCGTTTTCCAGCTAATTCTCCTTCACTTAGTTCGTCATTTCTTGTAGTGTCTGCTTCTTCCTCTATTGGTTCGTTTATAAACAATTCCTTCTTCATGCCTATTTGCGATTCAGGACAATTGTTTCCTTTCCTTGCCCCTTCTGTCATTATTCTCTTTTCCTCTATCTATGGTGTTTTCTCTAGATGGACCTGCAATGGGTTCAGGAGGAGTCGGACCACTTTGGCTTTGATCTGTCTCAACTCTTTCCACCTCTTGACCTGGCACTTGGTCTGCTTGTGCTTCAGCACCGTCTACTTCTGGGAGAATACCTCCTGTGCTTGGTTCTCCAGTCATTTCCGTTGAGTTAGACTCTTGCTCACCTTCTTGTACTCCTGCACCTTCGTCTCTTACTGGTGTAATTGACCCATCTTCCACCAGCTCTGGGTCAATTTCAGGCTCAGCTTGCTCTGGCTCTGGCTCAGGAAGTGCCACTTGTTTCACTGTTGTTGGTGCTCTCAACAACACTTCTTCATGATCTTGCGAACTCACCAATCTCTTGGTATGGCTTGCATGCATCCAGTTAAGTAGTCCTACACACTACACAGCTGTCATAGTTGTCAGCACCACTTGGTATGGGGCCTTCCAACTCGGCTCTAGGCAAGTCTTTCGAACATGCTTTTTCATGACGACCCAATCTCCAGCTCTTAGATTGTGACCTGGGTCATGGATGGGTGGCAGGGTAGCAGCCTGCACCTGCTGAGAGAAAGATCAAGCCACATCAGCCAGACCTTTGCAGCAGTCGAACACCATATCATCTATAATATATACAAGAGCATTTGCTGGAATTGCTGGAAATCTCATTGCTCTACACATGAGAATCTCGTGCTGTGACAGTCCTGTCTTTCTGTCAGGTATATTTTGCATTGACATCAACACCAAAGGTAATGCATCTGGCCATTTTAGATTTGTTGCTGCACATATTTTGGCAATTCTTGATTTCAGTGTACCATTCATTTGCTCTACAAGTCCTGATGCTTCTGGGCGGTAGCTGCAATGCAGTTTCTGCTCAATGTTTAATGCTGCACATAAGATGCTGCACGCAGTTGTGCGTCAAAAATGTTAACGCCGGCTAACGCCATTCCAAAGCGCCATGCGGGCGCCTTATTTATGGAATGACGTTAGCCGGCGGAGCTGACTGGTGTGCGTAAAAAAAAATGACTTACACCAGGTAGCGCCGGCGTAGGGGAAAATGGAGCTTGGGCGTCAAAAAATGGGGCAAGTCAGGCTGAGGCAAAATTTTGGCCTCAACCCGATTTGCGCCATTTTTTTTTACTCCCAAATCCCCATTGAAATTACTCCTGTCTTAGCACAGACAGGAGTCATGCCCCCTTGCCCAATGGCCATGCCCAGGGGACTTATGTCCCCTGGGCATGGTCATTGGGCATAGTCGCATGTAGGGGGGCACAAATCAGGCCCCCCTATGCCACAAAAAAATAAAATAAATTACTTACCTGAACTTACCTTAAGTTCCCTGGGATGGGTCCCTCCATCCTTGGGCGTCCTCCTGGGGTGGGCAAGGGTGGCAGGGGGTGTCCCTGGGGGCATGGGAGGGCACCTCTGGGCTTTCTGACGTCTCTCTGTGAAGTCGGGGGACTTCTCTGCAGAATCATAGTAATCGTCTCCCTGGAAATTCTTCTTAATCCTTTCTCAATCTGATGTCCCAAGTATTTCACTGACTTTTGGCAATACTGTAATTTCACAGGTGAGACTTTATGTCCAAACTCTCCCAAATTATTCAACAGGGCAATCGAGTCATGCTTACACTCATTCCTTATTCTGGATGCGATTAGCAAATCATCAATGTACTGTACAAGAGTCAATTGGCATGGCAATTCCAACGACTCCAGATTCTTTTTCAGGATCTGATTAAACAGGGATGGTGACTCCGTATACCCTTGTGGAAGCCTGCACCAGCTGTAGACTCTGTCTAGGAATTTGAAACTAAAAAGAAACTGACTATCCTCATGAAGAAGCACAGAAAAGAAAGATTGTGACAGATCTACCCCTGTGAAGCACTCTGCATCGCAAGGAATCTGAAACAGTATCACTGCTGAATTGGGCACTATTGGACAACATTTAACCACCATGTCCTTCATTTTCCGCAAGTCCTGTATATCTCGTACTTTCCCACATGGCTTTTTCAAACCCATTATCGGTGAATTACATGGGCTGCTCAGCACTTCTTTCAAAACTCCTTGTTTTAAAAAGTCTCCAATTATTTGTGCCACCTTCATCAAAACATCCTGTGGCTTGTCATACTGTGGAGGCTGTGGGAATACTGCATTCGGCTTCAAAGTGATTTTAATCGGCTCTACTCCCTTAATTAGACCTACTTCCTTTCCTGTCAGATCCCAGACTTCTTCCTTGACAGTTCCCTGTAAATCTGCATGCAATTCTTTCACAGTGAACATTGGGAAAAATTCAGTCAATGGGTATTCTTCATAGGCATTGCTATCTATCATTGCAGTTGCCTGCTCATCTTCATCATCACTATTTGTCTGGACTTCTATCCCTGTGTCTGAACAGTTGATGGAACATTTGGTCTTGCACAGTAAGGGCCATATTTATGCTTTTTGACGCAAAACTGCGCTAACGCAGTTTTGCGTCAAAAAAATTAGCCGCCGGCGCTGCCTGGTGTGCGTGAAAAAAAACAACGTACACCAGGCAGCGCCGGCGTAGGGGGATATGGAGCTTGGGTGCCAAAAAATGGGGCAAATCAGGCTGAGGCAAATTTTTCGCCTTAACCCGATTTGCGCCATTTTTTTTTACTCCCAACCCCCATTGAAATGACTCCTGTCTTAGCAAAGACAGGAGTCATGCCCCCTTGCCCAATGGCCATGCCCAGGGGACTTCTGTCCCCTGGGCATGGTCATTGGGCATAGTGGCATGTAGGGGGGCACAAATCAGGCCCCCCATGCCACAAAAAACAACAAAAAAACTTACCTGAACTTACCTTAATGTCCCTGGGATGGGTCCCTCCAGCCTTGGGTGTCCTCCTGGGGTGGGCAAGGATGACAGGGGGGTCCCTGGGGGCATGGGAGGGCACCTCTGGGCTCCTTCCGAGCCCACAGGTCCCTTAAAGCCTGCCCTGACCAGGCGCTAAAAAACAACACAAAAGCCGCTGGACGTCATTTTTTTTGACCCGCCCACTCCCGGGCGTGAATTTTGCCCGGGAGTGTAAATACGGCGCACATGCCTCGGAGTCATTTTTTTAGACGGGAACGCCTACCTTGCATATTATTAACGCAAAGTAGGTGTCCACGCTAAAAAATGACGCAAACTCCATGGACTTTGGCGCTAGACGCTTCTAACGCCAAAGTATAAATATGGAGTTAGTTTTGCGTCGGAATTGCGTAAAAAAAAACAACGCAATTCCGGCGCAAACAGAGTATAAATATGCCCCTAAGTCTCTACCCAATAAGGATGCAGGACTCAAATCACACACCACAAATCTATGCATTCCCAAATAATTTCCAATTTCAACCTGCACTGGCTCCGTGATTGGATTTGTCAACTGTCTGTTTTCCACTCCCACAGCTTGAACTGTCCTGCCTGAAAGAGGTAAATTTGGGACTTCTATGCTTCTTACTGTAGAGCGCATAGCTCCCGTATCAACCAGGAATGAGACCTTGTAACCCATCACTTTTCCCTTCACAAAAGGCCCTTTATGATCTACTTCTAGGGATGCGGCAAGCATACAGGCTCCTTCATCTGAACTATCACTCATCCATTCTCCGTTTATTTCATCCTCACTGTAAAATGGAAACTGGTGCACTGTGTTAAAACTATTGTCTTGTCTTTGACCTGTGACCTGCTGGTAAGCATCACCTGTTACTGTTCCATCGGGGCTTGAGGTATTTGCATTTGCTGTCTAGGTACCATGGGGACCTGCTGCTGTACTGGCGGTAATGGAGCAAATTGTGCATGCGGCACCAGCATTTGCTGCACTGGTTGGAAATTCTGTCCTCGATTCTGAGCATTAGGAATGAGTCCTTTCATTCTTGGGACGTTCGCAGTTTGAAATTTACTGACGTCACCTTACTGAACCACACCATCCTGCACCATCAACGGACACTCCAGCTTCCAGTGTCCCACGTTTCCGCACAAATGACACGGTGATATCGTTTTCATATCTTGCATGTCATTCTAAACAACCACAGTTCCTAAGCCTGGACCACGCATCATGTCCATTCCACGCCCTCTACCCCTCACTTGAGGTTGGAACATAACAGCTCTCTGTTGCAGTGGTATGGGGAGTACTAAAGCTCCCTGTGCTCCTGTTTGAGCTGCCTTAATTTGCATCATCGCCTTTTCTTTCAATTTCTTTTGTTTCAACTCAATTTCATCATAACAGTATTTTGATTATTGCAACACCTCATCAATCGGCTTTGCTTCCCGGCAAATTAAATGATTCTTAATCATCTGTCCTACCTCTGGTCTTAGACCTTCGACAAACCTTAACACGAAATGCAACATGTCTTTCTGCTCAATTGCTTCCTTACTACTGTACTCCTTGAATGCTTTCAACAATCTTTCATAGTAGGTATATATCGATTCTTTTGTTTCTTTGACTGTTCTATCAATCTGCTGCCAATCAATGTTTTTGGGAGAAATCCTTGTCTTTAGGAACTCAATCACCTTATAATAATTTTTCATTATCTCAGGTGAAGACGCATCTGTTACTTTATCCTTTTCCAGTTCACTTGTTGGCCAGTCTATTGCTCTCTTACACTCAACCCATAAATCTGCTGACACCACTATTTCTAATAGCGTGTTTAAGTCTTCCCACAAACATTTGGAAAGCTTCACAAATCTCTCTGTCTGTTGATACCACTCAACTGGCTTCTCTCTCAATTTTGGATAATCATTTGTAAATGACAATATGTCACTTATGTGCCACGGGACATGAACAAACTGCCCTCCTGGAATTTCTCTCATTGGAAGCATCTTGACTGATTCCCCTTTCTCTACACCTTCAGCCCCTTCTTGGGAATCCCATTCTTGTTTATCTTTTTTCTTTTTCCACCTACCTTTCCACTTCTCTAATGCTCCCCAAATATGTGCACTCTGCAGCAGTTCTCTCAGGTGTGCTTTCATTCCTGCTGATCTCATGTGTTCGATATCCTTTGCTTCAAAATCTAATCTGTAGCTGCGTTTCAAATGCTTCATCTTCTCAATGTCAATGTCTTGTTTTTCTGCTAACTCTGCTAGCTTCTGATGTGTTTTATTCACTTCTCTTGAAATCTTTGGGCATAAATACCTCAGCTCTTCTTCTGTGTATGATTCTAATCTGTTCACACCCATTGTTCCTTGAACTAATTCAGTGACTTCTATATTCAACCTAACACGATTTATCTGATCCTCACCCTTGGATGCATTCTGAGGAGTGTTTAGTGCATTCGGCACTGGTAGCTGTGTACCACTGCACCTGAAGTTTGCGGTGTCAGAAGTCTCAAACTCTGACTCGCATTCGGGCCATTCACTGAATCTGGAAGTGCAACAAGTGGACTAAGATCCATTAGAGGTCTAGATCCATTGAAAGTTTGTCCTGTAGACGACATTAGCTGCGCAGGATCGCTCACCCCCCTCCTTACGAGGCTCTGTGATACTTCATTCTGCTCCCCTGCATCTGACTTCTTCTGTGCAAATAGGGTATCACTGGACCAACAGTAATTGGTAGCGATATTGCATCTGGAGCTGCTCTAGCACCTGCACTTTATGTGAATGCTACCCCCATTGCCTGTTTCATAACTGGTGTGAGATCTGACTGCGTTCCTGTCAGTGGTGTAAACTTCGGTAGACCCTGTGCTTGAGCTGAAGGCAACAACATTGGTGTTGGATCTGTCTGAATCAGCATTGGCTTCGGAAGCACCTGCTCCCTCGGCACCATGATATTCAAGACTGTCTCAAGAACTGGCACATCTAGATAAATTCTCTGTACCGAAGGTGGATGTATCTGCCCTTGAACTACAGTAGTAGTTCCTTCATTAGGTGTACTCTGTACTACCCCTGGTATTTGTCCGCCTTCTGCCTCTACAGCTCCCTCGGCTCCCTGGGCTTGTGCCAGATCAGCTGTAGGGGCAGTAGCATTAGTGCCTGGACCCCCGCATAGGTAGTTGAAGGTAGAGGTCTATCTCTCAACAACTGCGTAATGAGATCCTCAACATCAGAATCACCATCATCTACATAGAATTTTCTCTTTTTCTTTTTCGCTTCACTTTCGTCCTCTTTGGCACTATGGTGGTCATTCTGACCCTGGCGGTCTTTGACCGCCAGTGCGGAGGACCGCGGGAGCACTGCCGACAGGCCGGCGGTGCTCCAATGGGGATTCCGACCGCGGCGGTAAAGCCGCGGTCGGACCGGCACCACTGGCGGGGTCCCGCCAGTGTACCGCCGCCCCATTGAATCCTCCGCGGCGGCGCAGCTTGCTGCACCGCCGCGGGGATTCCGACCCCCCCTACCGCCATCCAGATCCCGGCGGTCGGACCGCCGAGATCTGGATGGCGGTAGGGGGGGTCGCGGGGCCCCTGGGGGCCCCTGCAGTGCCCATGCCACTGGCATGGGCATTGCAGGGGCCCCCGTAAGAGGGCCCCTACATGTATTTCACTGTCTGCTGCGCAGACAGTGAAATACGCGATGGGTGCAACTGCACCCGTCGCACAGCTTCCACTCCGCCGGCTCGATTCCGAGCCGGCTTCATCGTGGAAGCCTCTTTCCCGCTGGGCTGGCTGGCGGTCTGAAGGCGACCGCCCGCCAGCCCAGCGGGAAAGTCAGAATTACCGCCGCGGTCTTTCGACCGCGGAACGGTAACCTGACGGCGGGACTTTGGCGGGCGGCCTCCGCCGCCCGCCAAGGTCAGAATGAGGGCCTATATTCCTTCTCTGCCTCACCTTCCTCCGCAATAGCAGGGAACAATTTAACCTCCTGTAGTGTTGCCATTCTCCATCTCTTTTGCTCCAAGTCCCTTCTAGCTTCAGCTAAAGACTGCTCTTCTCGCTTCATCATCCTCTTGAACTTCATCTCTTGTTGCTGTCTGGCCACTAGCTCCCAAATCGCTAAAGCTTCAAACTGTGCTGGTCTCGGTAATGGCTTCATGTCGTACAATGACATTCACAATTGATCTAAAATTCTCAAACTAAACTTTCCATGCTCCGGAAATGCTAAAGACCCTTTATTTTTAATTAACTTGCACCATTGCTCCAACCATAGACACGGAGCTACACCTTGTTCCGCCATCACAACATAAGCTGGAGAATCTTCTGGTGGGGTCGGCTCCCCCACTGTTGCCTTAATGTAAGTATCACCCTTCATTGCACTCTTAAATGCCTTGAAAAACTTCATTTTGCCTGTTTTGTCTCCTCGTAATTCAACAATGAAATGACTTTTATTCCCAAGATTCCCTTCACCTGCTTACTCAAACAATTGCCTCTTACGGACAGCTGCAAACCCGGTTGCGGCTCTTCTCACTGACCATCCTATCCCAGCGCGGCACACTCTGACATCACAACTAATGCAAATTATTGTGAGCACGTACCAAAAACTTCAATAACTAAAACAAACCTGCTGGTTTACTACAGGAAGGGACACAATCGCTTTAGAGACCTTACGGATTTTCACTAATGGCTCTCTTGGCTTATATAGCTATTCCTCTTTCTCAGTCCCTCACATTTGCAAGCAAAATACAACGCGCAAATTTTACACTCAACTTGATCAATGGGTCTCTTCTGGTGCACATAGAACTCGCCAAATCTCAGTCGAAAATTTCTTCCCCCCAATTATCACACTCACGGACTTGGTGACCCCGCCCGATCAACCTACTAAACCAGACAGATTTCAACATATAACCAAGTGTCTCCTACACTTGTCAATGTACTCCGGAGTCTAATACCATGCAGGGTCTGTACATAATCAACAACCATGTGGATAATTTTTCAGCACAAAGCGCCCCACACATGTGAAGTTCGACGACTTCCCTACTCTCATACTACGGGGTACGCACACTCCTACTAACCTCAATTGGAGCACAGAGACTCCCTACTATACCTCACAATTCACCTGCGATTTGCTTAAGCATGTGCAAGCGCAACCTACCACTTTCGTACTATCTCAAAAACACGCAGAGAACATACCCAACTTTACTAGCAGGATCCAGGATCTGGGAAAGTCATTTCTGGGCTTAACGGGAGATCATCTTTGCTACCTTTGCCATTTCAAAAAAATAAAATTCAAATCTCATAAAATACGAACAATTAACCCTTACTTAAACTACTACCATAACCAATAATCACCACATACCTAGTTCTCCAAGGAAACTAACCATGAAGCTGCTACCAAAAACTGCTAGCATCCAGGTCCTTAGTAAGTGAATTTGCAAGGGGATGCGTTTAGGTCGATGAATCTTTTGAATCGCATGGACTATCCTAGTTCATGCAGTGACCACTGAATCAATAATCAACATCAATGAGACAGAATATACCACCTTAAGAAACCACAAGAAAAAAAACACCCTAATCAGAAACAACCATCACTCATGGAAAAGGTTAATCATTTTTATTCCCTATTGATTACAATTCTAATCAAATGTTAATTTTGCCTTTATTAATCAATCTTTATTAGCTCACCAAGGAAAACATTTTTCTCCTCAGAAAACATAAGTAACAATGCAAATCATAAGTCAGTGAATATTGGCATTAATTAAGCAATTCAGCAAATCAATTTGTCAATCATTTGTCATCATCAACATCTCCCCTTGTCAGCCTACCTAACCAAGATTAGCATCAGCATGTGGGTCTTCATGCAAAAACAATTTAGATAAAAACATTAATTTGGAAAAATCTATCTAAAGAGAGAAAATCTAATCAGAAACAGCGCAGTTGGCACCTAGAAAAAAAGGCACAAAATTGTCAGTCACATTTTCATAGCTACCTATCCAGGATGGATCAGCAACGAGTCGGTCTTCGTCCCCAGGTCATCAATGGTCAGCTACGTATCAGGCTCACAGAGTATAAGCCCAATTGCCAGCACATTGGACAACGTCTCCTGACGTCATCAACTATCTTCTTGCAGTTCTGATTTCGCTCCCCTTGTCATGACTTTCTATTAGGGTCTCCCAGTCCTTCCCATTAATTGCTTATTGGTCAGTCTTTTCGGAAGTTATGACTCTAACCTATAGTTTTTGTTTACCAAATCTTTAATTTTGCATAGGCCTGGTGTCCCATAAAACTGATTGGTCCTTCTTGCGATGAGAACATCATCCGGCTCTTCAGGTAACAAAATTGTTGCATACGAGTCTTCAGTCAGTGCCTCTATTGTTCAAGTCCTGGGAAAGTACAATTAGCCTACACTACACATAATTATATCAAATTGTCTTCATCATCTCCTGTCCGTTGGTACATTTGCAGAATGCTATAGCTGAGCGGCTTGAGCTCTGAGCGGTTCAAGGTTGCCATCCCCGGTTACCAGTCCTGTGCAAGACACTCGAGTTCTTCATGTTCAGAGCAAGCAAGGCCCAGTGAAACCAGGCCTTTAGTTCGGCAAATTTAAGAATATGAATTAACATAAAACATAGGTTATACATCCAGTTATGATATATTAGTACGTTTTCATATACATTTTTCCATTATTTAGCATCTGTTAGTACAGATGGTGACCACTCTCCTAGGGCACATTTTCGATTATACACATTATTTTCTAATATTAATTTCTCTATGCATTTTGCTCATCAAAAAACACACATTAATCATTAGAAATTTCTTTAATTAGTAAATCTGCTCTATCATATGTTTTCAGTAAAGACAATTATTGAAAAAATCCAAATGTGTATCACACAAAGATTTCTGTGAATTCAAGAAAACAGATTCGGAAAGCTCTGCATAACCGTATGCCGTGTCTCCTTACAAATCATTTCACTCACGTAATATATTTTTTAACATATTAAAAGCTGGTCTGAGATAGTGCTATGAGGTAGTACATTGGCATACTATGAGCTATAAAATGGCTTGGACAAAACACGACATACAAAGAAATAAGTAGAACTTATTTTGCCTGAAACTTAGATTAGTCTTTCAGATCTGAAATTTATAAAAAAATGTATTTGCACCAGTCCATGAGAAACCCAGGAAAAATAATATAGATCAAACATGCTCTTGTTTTTAATGAAGATGCAGAACTTGCAATACCTGCTTAATCGAATATACATGATGCAATCAGCAAACATTTGTATGTGTAGGTACATTAAAGGAGATTTCTGCAGCTGTATATTACATAGAATGAAATGCCAGTGTGGCTTTCAGCCTTCAGAAAATAAACATATTTGCATTGAAACGCCAGTCTGTATAGTAATGATCCATTTTGCACCCATAAAATCACAAAGTACTGCTTTACACTGAAGATCGTTTTTATCTGTTGCCAGCTCAAAATTGAGTCACTTTCAAATGTGGAGTCTGCAGCTTCAATGATCTGCACTATGATTGGGTGCCTGAGTTTTCTGCTGTTTGTTTGCTGCTAGATTATCCAGGAGAAACTCATTGGGCATGTGGATTTACCATGTACCTTGGCATTCTGATAGGGCCATTAATACAAAACCAGCAAGAAATATGCCGGCCTATGTACCTTTCTCCTGGAGACTTTGACCACTGAAAGCAGCCACAACCTCAGAGTACAATTCTGAACCAGAAATGAGGACTTACCAGGCGAATCAGCCCTGGAATTACCGTGTTCCCCAGCGAGTGCTCATTTCTCAGGGAAACTTGAGGGTTCCACCTGTAATCCTCATTTACTTTAACACCGACGTTACCGATACGCCGGGTAATGGTAACGGGACAAATCTAGGCACTCATGTTGAGGGTCTAAGGACTTCATGAATATGAAGTGATTGCCACCCATCAATGAAAACATTGATACAAATTTGGATACCAAATGTATTTAGAAACAATGTTTAAAAAATTGGTTAAAAGATACAGGATTTATAGTCATTTGTAAATCTTCTTGGGATGTCATCACAAATACTCACTTCTCAGTTCCCATTCATTACTCATCAGCTCTGATCTCTCATCTGTCCGCCCTCACTCCTAATTTCTCTGTCTTTATCCATCACTTGTTGGCCCTCATCTCTTAATTTTCAACCCTCGATTCTCAACCCTCGATTCTCAACCCTCACATCTCATCTCTCACTCACTCTTTGTAACTTACTCCTCCACCATCACCCAACAATCCTCATTTCATACCACTCACTGCTTATCCCACACTCATTATCCATTAGCTTAATCTCTCACTGTTTATTCTTCAATAACCCCTTCTAACTCATTATCCATCAGTCCTTATCCTTCATTTTTCACACAGTACATGCATGTGTGTCATCTTTCCAACTCCATGCCCGTTGCCCTTTAGTATATCATATTACATATGCAGGAGCTTCAGAATTTCCAATGGGCATATCCATATGCACTCAATGTATAGCAATAATACTGCAATGAATGTCATTATCATATGGCACTACATACTGCACAATTCTGAGACCCAAGCGCAAAGTGCCTCAAGCTCTGTCTTCTGTGCTTAACTTCCTCATGCAGTCTATTTCTAAGGGCCACATTCCCCACACAACGGCCATGATTATGAGAGGAATGGACGATGGGTAATGAAATACAGCACCTGATATTTCTCACTTAGGCCCATATTTATACTTCTTTTGCACCGCAGTTGCATCATTTTTTGACACAGAAGAGGCGCAAACGTACAAAATGTAATTATAGTTTGTAAGGTTGTGCCGCTTTTGCGTCAAGTAATTACGCAAATGTGGGAATGCATCAAAATTCTACGCCATCCAAAGTGAGGCGAAATGAGGAAAAGATCTTTATTTCTCCTTGCCTTGTTATTTCCTCTTTCAACATGTGCTGCATTCCGCAGCACACATAGAAAGAGGAAGATGCCTCTAAGGACTGTTGTTGTGCAGGAATCTGTACCTTTCTGCACAAAAACAATCCTACCTGTAACACAGGTAACCTTGCACTCTGGTGCAAGGGTGCTTGCATTGACACTAGGCTTCACACAGTGTGCCAGAGCAAGAAGAGAGCAGAAATGCTCCACATCTTTGAAAATATAAAGCATTTCAGGTCTCTCCTTTCGCGCAACACAGCACAGCAACTTTGCTTGTTGTTCTGTATTGTGTGGAAGTATAGTAAATATGCTCTCTGGTGCCTAACTCTGTGGTGGGATCGATAAATGATTTGAGGCCTCTGAGAAGGGCCCCTGGATTAATGTGATTGCATGGCCACTGCGATTTTCATATAATTTCAGATTTGCTGAATTTGCCACATAATCCTTCTTCTGTAGATTTTAACAAAAAATATTTGTATTTATAGTGCAAACGGTTCAAAGATTAGTAAAAACACAGCAACATATGTTGTAGGGCAGTGGAAGGCCCTTTGTAAATGTTGACTGGCCACCTTTCTGTGGCTTATTGTTATATTTGGGTGTTAATCTGGGTCTAATGAGGTACTATTAATGCCCAGAAAGTTTAAAAATGACAGAATAGAGAAGAAATACACACATGACCATATAAAGGGAGGGGTTAGCGGGAAGCGGTCCCAGTAGCCTTACCAGCCCAAGTGCTATGAGTGCTACCAAGCAGGGCACAAGAAAGGGAATGCCATCTGCCTCCTCAGAAAACAGACCCTTTCTGGTGACCCTACCTCAGGTATTGACAGTGTGGTGCTAGGGGTGGAGGTTGCCTGAGTCAGTTTGGTGGGGAGTGCAGAGGTTAACCTAATGTCAATTGGTGATAGAGAGATGGTGTCTAAAGCATTCATGCTTAATAACACTAAGCACTCATTACTTCCCACTGACAGGACATCTAGGGCAGGCGAAAAACCTTTAACAGACTGGTCATTGATTTCTACTTGCCTCAAATAAGGATCCACTTAGAAGCATTCTGTAGATTCTGTATCACTTGCCAGACCAGTGGTAAGTCAGTGGTCAAGTGCAAGCCTCCCTTTCCCCATGGAGGGAATACCGTTTGAGAAGATGTAATTTGATATTGTTGGATCTACAGACCTCAAGACTGCCTTCAGCAAAAAGTTTGTCATGGTCTTGGTGGACCATGCCACAAGGTACCCAGAGGTCATACCCCTGAGGCTGGTGTGTTCATCTGTGGTAGCCACAGCACTGATGGGGATATTTATCCAAGTGGGTTTTCCCTAGGCAGTAGTGCCTGATGGGAGCATCAACTTAATTTCCATCCACATAAAGTCCATGTGGGAAGAGTGTGGGGTAATCTACAAATTCTCCAGTTCCTTTGTCCCTCAGGCCAATGGGCTTGTTGGAAGGTTCAACAGGACCCTGAAGAGCATAATTATGGGTCTGTCCAAAAGAATGAGGTGTAAGTGGCACATTTTCTTACCATGTCTCCAGCTTAAGCCCCTTCGAGCTTCTGTTTGCCACTCTGTGATAGGACATCTCAGTCTTGTTAAGGATGAATGGGAGCAAGCTCAATGATGTAGTGAGGTACATGTTAGCTATCAGGTCTCACATGTATTGCTTCTGGAAAGAGGCCAATGAAGATCTGAAGGTGGGCTAGAAAATTATGAAACAGTGGGACGACTAAAGGTGGAGTGCCAACCTGGCTTGAAAGTGTGGTTGATGAACCCTATGGAACCCCAAGCCTTGCAGGATCAGAGGACCGCGCATATGATGTCAAGGAGAGGGGTGGTCACCTATGTGGTGGACTTCCAAACCCCAGGAGCCTCTTACAGGACCTGCATGTGATCCACTTCAAGTGCCACTTTGGAAGGTCTGAAGTGTCTATGCTCTTGGTGACACGTGGTGTGAGGAGGAAGAGAGTGAATGCCTCACAAACCTACTGGCTTGTATGGATCGTGATCTGTCAGTTGCAGGAGTAGTCATCTCTCCCACACAGACAGCAAAACAACAGAGAGATTATCACCACTCTCTGGGACAGTTCTCTTCTATGTTCTTCCTTACTTCAGGGCTCACTCACTGGTGTACCCATGGTATTGCCATGGGGGACAACATGCCTTTTAAAAATAAAATCTACAGTCTGATAAAGTGAGAGCCAGCATCAAAGATGAGGTGTCTAAGATGCTGGTGTCAGAGGTGACTGTGCCCTCCTGTAGGACTTGATCCAGTACAGTGGTGCTGGGACCCAGGGCTGCCCTACAAGCACTACTTCAGAACTGAGGTTCTGTTTGGACTATTGGGGTCTCAAGCCAGTCACCAAGAGTGATGCTCACCCCATCTCCAGACCTTAGGATCCTATTGATTGGTTTGGGGGCTACCCAGTTCCTTTGATTTGACATCAGGGTATTGGCAAATAGCTTGAAATGAGGGGGCATGACTAGTTCAGCAATCTCTATCACAGAGGGCCACATTGAGTTTAAAGTGATGCCCTTTGTGTATAAGAATGCCCCAGCCCCATTGGTCAACCAGGTTTTGGCTTGGGTAAAAAAAAAAAAAGTAGAGCCTACCTGGATGATATTGCAGTTTTCAGCTGCAGCTAGTAGGACTACCTATACCACTTCAAAGAAGTGCTTAAGGCCCTCTAGCAGGAAAGCCTGGCTATCAATGCTAGTAAATGTTGATAGGGCAGGCCTCAGTGGTGTATGTAGGACACCAAGTTGGTTGAGCCATGTACAACCTCTCCAGCCCAAGATGCAGACTATCATGGCTTTGGAGCTTCCCAAAACTCAGACCCAGGTGAGAACCTTCTTAGGCATCACTGGATAATATAGGAGGTTAGTTAAGCGATATGGCACCATGTGGTCCCCTTGACAGAGCTGACTTCCAAGAAAAAGAAGCCCTAAAAGTTGATATAGAGAGTGGTATGGCAGAAGGTTTTAGACACATTAAAAAAAGCCATCTGTTCAGCACCAGTGCTTAAGGCGCCTGACTTCTCAAAAGTGTTCCAAAGCATGCTTCAATGAGGTCCTGGGTCACCCAGGCAGGTGGTTAATTTCTGGGGAACAAAGGTGGAGTTCAGTTGAAAGGGAGGCATGTGCAGTGGCCTGGGCACAGAAGAAACTGAAACCATACCTGTTTGAAACTCATTTCAGGTTCAAACAGACCACCGACCCCTCAGAAGGCTAATGCAAATGTGGGATGAGAATCTTAAACTGTTGAGGTTATGCATCTCCCTATGGGGAATGGACTTTATGGTGGCGACTGACCACACCAGTGCTGATGGTCTTTCCAGGTTTTTTGGCTTTAGGGATGAGAACTCCCATGGAGGTGGCTACTGGGGGTGGCTTGTTCTTCTGCTGGGTGGTACCCATGTTAGAAATTATCATCTTTTGCATGGAATTCCCTCATATTTGCCTCAATTTTTTTTGTTGGCCATAGAACTCTGTACACTTTACCCCTCTCTGCAGTGACAGAACAAACAAAAAACACCAACCTTACTATTGTAGGCTGTCAAAGCAGTTTTTAAACTGTCAATTCAACATTTCAAAATAAACCCAGTTGACAGGCCTAAAACCTTCTTTTTAAATGTTTCTTCTTTTTAAAGTAAGTCACCCCTAAATAAAACCTTGGTGCTTTTAAAGGCACAGTGATTAGCCTCTAAAACCCTTTTTCACTGTAGCAGGGTTGGTTGTTCAACAGGAAATGGGAGGCACTATCAAATGTGAATATTGTGTCTCAGGAATGGGACTGGTTAGAAACATATTTAAATTGCTATTATTAATAATTATTAAAAATCTAATCCAATGGTGAAGATGTTTTTTCTTGGTATTACAGAAAAGTAACTTTTAAAAAGTTACCTATACATTGCCTTAAATCCCTGGAAGCTAAATCTGAATTTTGCTCTTCAGCGTCTGTGAGCCAGAAATGAGCATTTCAATAAATAAGGTGTGAACCTGAACTTGCTCCCAGGATGGAGACAAAAAGCCTTGAATGTGGGGAGGTGTTGCCCTTGACAGGATGGCCTGTGGGCTGTACTTAACTACTTCAATAACTTCAAAGAGGTCTACCTTGTCACAAGCAGATATAGCTAAAAACTCGGGCCTTGCATCCTTCCTTTCTTTCCCCAAGTCAAACTGACCTCAATCACAGTGAGCCTCTTGTTGACTTCACAGAGTCAGATCCTGCTGGAGTGTCAAGACTTACTTGACAGGACTGCTGGGATTTTTCATGTGGCATTTTGGTCACACTTCAAAGGATGGAAAGGTGGGACACAATGTCAAAACAGAATGTGTGTATCCACAGGGTATAGCGACTGACTAAAAGTGTTTAAAAGTGGAAGTGAAATCACTGGATTTCCCATCATCCATCTCCTCAGTAAATGACAAACCTCCTACCTTTTCCCAGGATCTACCTAATGGTGCAGCAGCGCTTTTGCACAGCAGACAATAGTGCAGTTGTTGCAGCAAAGGCAAGCCTTCCTGCCAGGACTGCACTCAATCCCAGGATCCCTGGTCCTCTAACCTCCCACTTCTAGCCAGGTTCAACCCTCTGTGCTTTCAACCCCGGCCCCAACCCTAAATGCTGCTTCCTTGCTGAACCACCCAGCACTGTGGGAGTGTGCTCCTGTGTTTCCTGCAGGTTGTCATACATGTGCCCACACCCAACACTCACTGTATCCACAACGACAGCACCCAACACCCCACTCGCTTGTACTCACCAGTCCTACAATAACGCACACAACACTCTGCACTTACATTCATCCTCCTCAATACCCCTTGCTCACCAAACACTCCACACTCCCCTGAATGAGGATCTAGGGCTTATCACATAGCACACAACACAATGATAATTTCAAATACACAACAGGGTTTCACAATCCATAACATTTTCACCCTATATATGGACCACAAAATGTAACTACAGTCACCTAAACACTCTTTGGGACTTAGTGGCACATAGTAGCCTGTGAGAAAAGAAAGGATGGTGTTGAAGAGAGTAAAATATGTATTTGAGGTAGTTACGTGTTCCTCTGTTGAGCCACAGAGCTGACCATACAGGGGAAAGACCTATTCAACAAGTTTCTCCAGCTCCTCTGGAGAGAAGGCAGGGGCCCTCCATCTGCTTGGCCAGGCATGATTGCTCCCATAGGCGGCATACAGAAGCTAAAGTGGAGGGGGTTTTGATACAGCAGTGTTAGGAGGCAAGTGAATTATTTTTCAAACCATGGTGTACATGTATGCCGCGTTCATGGCCATCAACATAGACACCAAAGCCATTGGGCCACAACCGTCACAGTCAACAACATTAGCTTATGGCTGTGTCCACCAATGGATGAAACCGCCCAAGGCGCGAGCGACTTCCGGCAGCAGCTTCCAAAAAATCCAATATACAATCTGTAATTTTAGCGGTTGAAAGTACAGTATTGGTGACTGGTAAATGCATCACTACCACTACAAACGTGTTGTAACATGTTTACATATGAACAACTCCATTGATCTGAATGTTCTTCTACACTATCATCAGCATAGTGCGTTACTGGTCATAAATGCCATGTAACTGCGGTGCACTGTACACCACTGGTGTCAGTATTTTGACAAAACAAAACATACTTTTGAATATCAAGGTGCACATGCGGAACATTTAGGTATCTAATGTGCACATACATGTTGTAGACATGTGTAGATCACAATGGGGATTACAGCTGGGTTGTGGGTAGTGGACAATTGTAATGTGAAATGTGTGTAATGGGTTTTCAGCCAGTAGTGTTATGTCACATGACCTTTGTCTTACTCATCATATATGTTACTTTAGACACTGTGACTAATGCTCCAATTTATTTGATTCCACACATAGGTACTCTGGGGGAGGGAGGAGATGACATCCTCCAATGTACTGTCCATTTCCAGTTCTTTAGACCATGGAAGAAAGGGATCTTATAAAAAGTTTTGTCTGAATATGCAAACATTACAAGATTTATGTCATCAGTTGGAGCCTGATCGCATGTTTCAAAACACTAATCCAGCATTTATACCACCTATTTTGAGAGTCATGGCAGTATTATACTTTTTGGCCACAAGATCCTTTCAATATACAGTAGCCATGTCTGGAGTATGTCACAACCTATGTTGAGTGGTGTATTAAAAGATGTACTATCAGCATCGATGAAACACATTGACAGCTACATCAGGTTTCCCAGACGTGAGGATTTTGCCAATGTAAAGGTTGACTTCTATAGATTTGGTAACCTTCAACATGTGGTGGGAGCCCTTGATGACATCCACATTGCAATAGTACCAGCGCAAGCCAGTGAAACCGGAAGCACTTCCATTCTATCAACGTGCAAGCTGTCTGCTTGATAGATTTGTATATGTGTCTGTGTCTGGTTCCGGTTCCTAGGTTCCATGATTTCTTTGTAATGGGGAACAGCAACATACCCCAACTGATGTCACAACTACAACCAGTGAGGGCCTTGCTTGTTGGTAAGTAAGATCTGTCCTAAGTTTGTGTGTGGAATGTTAGATGCTATAATCAGAAAGTGCACAACTCATTGTAGCACTTATGTCTTATGACAAAACAGGAGACTCACCATATCCCAACCACCCTTGGTTGGTAACACAGCTGAGGAATTCAACTACACCAGGGGAAGTCTGCTTCATTGAGGCCCATGGAAGAACACAGCAGCCAGTGGGGTGTGCTTTTGGGCTCCTGAAGGCCAGATTTCGCTGTCGGGAGAAGACTGGGGGAGCCCTCCTCTACTGACCCGGGAAGGTGTATCAGATCATTGTGACCTGCTTCATGCTACATAACATCACCCTGCTACGGAACATCCCTAACATTGCAGAGGAGGTAGAGTCTTTGGTGCCACTGGGTGAGAATCCTAAAATGCCAAATAGTGATGATAATGGTGAAAAGGAAGGAGCTGACTTGCAACAAGTTCTCATCAACAGCTTTTTCTCATGAGTGTAAGTATGCCATGAGATGTCATGACTTTGACTGGGGATACTTTCGGATCTTGGAGCCTCACCCTCGGGGATGCCGTACAACTGCCGGGACAGAGGGGGCGTAGCCTAACAGCACATATAGCGCATTGCTGCTTCCCGCTGTGCGGGATACTTTCGGATCTTGGAGCCTGACCCTTGTGGACGCCGTACAACTACCAGGACAGAGGGGGCGGAGCCTGACAGCGCGTATAGCGCATTGCTGCTTCCCGCTGCACGTGATACTTTCGGATCTTGGAGCCTGACCCTCGGGGACGCCGTACAACTGCTGGGACAGAGGGGGCGGAGCCTGACAGCGTATATAGCGCATTGCTGCTTCCCACTGCACGGGATACTTTAGGATCTTGGAGCCTGGCCCTCGGGGACGCCATACAACTGCCGGGACAGATGGGGTGGAGCCTGACAGCGCGTATAGCGCATTGCTGCTCACTGTTGCGCGGGAAGCTCACAGGCAGCGCCCGGGCAAAGCCCGGGCCAAGGGCGGGCCCATCCTGTGCCCGTCTGTGACCGGAGGGGGCCGGGCTGGGCCACCCCTCTGACAAACTGCATCCGAGGAGGAATGCAGTAAGATGTTTTGAGACATATTTTTACAAAGCAAAGGGAAAGTAAAGTATTGTTGCATTCATTTAGGCTGTATAATTTACACTAAACAACAAGGAATGTGACATGAGTAGCTCTCATACACTCCACATACATTTTATACGTAGTGCCTCTGATTTCTGTCCTTTGGACTGGGCACTTTGGGCACCTTTGGCCTCCACCTCTTTTCGATACAATGAGCAAAAGGAAAAGCATTATACTTGGGGCTGATGGAACCCAGGGTACACATATCCAATCATCTATAACCAGCTACTTATCATCAGTGATTGGGGCCATTGAAACTGAAATCGTGCAAGTGGAAGAAAGGATTGGGGTTGCTCATAACCTCACCCAAAGAATCCCTCTTGAGCCTGTGGTGCATATTCAGTCTCAGCACAAGATTAAAGGTCCTTCGATTGTTAGCTCCAATCACGATTTGCCTCAGCTCAAAGACAGTACACCTATATTTGACCCGCCATTTTTAAATAAATGTAATGAAGACACTGTGGACCATTTTGTTGCGGTTCCTCCACCGCTGAAAGAGGGAGGCCATTCTAAACATCCTAAGACTTTAAAGCAGGCACTGAGGGTAAAGGGTAACACTCCTCCATCATTGGATTCTCCGGTAGATCCACTGTTAATTGCAGGACCATCATCAGTCGTTTTAGGCCCTGATACTAGAGGTTTGAGAGCTTCTCATGATGACCATCCACCTAGTTTGGATTCTATGTTCAAACCTCTTTTTGCAGCTCTAGAGGAGAAATTAATAACATTAATAAATACTAAATTTGCGCAACTTCAGAATAATTTGTCTAATTCGATGACCCAAATGTTCTCCTCAAAAACTGGCGTTATTCACACTCATGAAACTATGTTTGAACACAAAGATGCACAGCAAGTTAATTTATTAATTGATCAGGACCAATCCCTGGCCCACTCTACATCTACTCATGGAACTTATGGAAATCCACCTGTAAAAACTCTATCAACCTTGACTGGTGGTATGGGCACTCTTTTGGAATGTGAAACAGTTTTTAAGTCTGCATCCCCTATCGCTCAAAAGGAGGTTTTGCAACTCCCACCGGAATGTATGCCATATGTTTTGGTGTTAGCCAATGTGCCCGCTCTTGATTCTATCCAGAAGGAAGATACCCAGGCTTTAATGAGGAAATACGCACACTGGCTGAAGCTAAAGCTTGGTCATCAATACGATTTAAACAGTAAAATTCTTATGGCACGAAGGGTGAAGTGGGTAGGCCTATCCAAGAAAGTATATAAAGGGGATTGTATTGTAATTAATTTTGCTAATCCTTGTTTGGTTAAACATTTGCTGATGGTTTCTTCATGTTGTGCGAAGGGGAAGGGTGGGATTCAAATATACCCTCTAAGCTTTTTCTCTGATCCAATTATTTTACTAGCCCCCTCTACTAACGTTCATCGTGGATTTAATGTAGAATCGTCAAGGGTATTTTTACAGGATCATGTTCCTGTTCTTGACCGCCATCAGAATTTGACATCTCTTGATGCAAATGATTGACAGGCGGCCGAGACGGGGCTTATGACAGGTGCCCCTCAGGAGGCTGAGATGGAAGTTGTGCATAGGCCCCCGGCAATATTGACAGGGCTTAATGAGGCGGTTATTTCACCCCAAAATATAACAGACGTTGCCATAAATAAGGAGTTAGTGAATAGGATCCCAAATACCAATACATTTTTATCTTTGATCAGTTGGAACATTGCAGGGCTTCGGTCCAAGGTCAGAAATCTAGAATGGTTGGAGTGTATATCTACTTATGATGTTTTTTGTCTCCAGGAGACTTGGACCGTGGAACCTTTTCATTTGGATGGGTACTATTCTGTGTTCCAGCCAGCACTCCCCTCTTCAGCGGGAAGGGCAAGTGGGGGGCTCCTGGTTCTTCTATCCTTACAACTCCCAAAAATTGAGGTGTCTTTGATTTGTTCCTCTGCATTTTTCATGGTGGTCCATCTATTGATGGAAGGGAATAAGGACATCCTGCTTTTTAACTTTTACAATAATATCCCATGTGATGCCCTGCAAGGGAGTCTTGAGGAGTTAACAGATTTCCTTGATTCCACTGGGAAGCTTCAGGATAGGGAGCTAGAAATTATCTGGGTCGGAGACTTTAATGTTCCGTTATGTAATCAGGAACTCCCTCATATGTGTGGTGCCTTTTTTGAAGGCAAAGAGTCATCCACACATTTCATCCATCCTAACCAAGGTGAAGCTCTAAATACCCTTATTTATAAATTCGATCTTGTTTATGCAAGAGATAGAGCAACTAGACATGTGCAAAAGACACCCACCTATACAGGGAATACAAAAGGGAGTGTAATTGATTTTATTCTTATTGGCTCCTCAGTTTTTCACCTAATCTTGGATTTTAAGATAACACCACACTGCGCTAGTGATCATAACCCCTTGAGTATAAAATTAGCCTTTAAAAACAGGTTAGTCTCATCCAGAATAGATCGCAGGGGGAAAGCAGTTTTTAAAAGAAACTTTGGCCTTTGTATGAAGTGGTATAGAGTGGGCCATAAAACATTTCATGAGGATATCATAGAGCAAAATATAGATTACATAAATAAATGTTTGTTGCCACAACCTATTTATGTCCATCTCGTAGCTGCTTATGCATTTTTAAGTTGTGCTATTTCTGGGGCTTTAATGTGCAGCAAGCCCACTCAGGTACGAAAAACCCAGACACTGGTTTAACTCAGTCTGTACAGCTGCTCATAAAGAATCAAAGGCAGCCATTAAAACTGTCCCATTTAGTCATGAATTAGTGAAACAGGCTAGGGGCTGATATAAGCTAGCCCTTGAGGATAGAAAGAATGAAGTTAGATCTAGAGCATGGGAAGATCTCTTGGCAGCTATGGAATTGAATGACCCTGCACAATTTTGGAAGGTGGTCAATCATCCCTATTTTTCAGAACATGATAATAAGGAGGACGACTGTTTGATACCCGAGTGGGCCTGGGTGAAACATTTTACAACAGTATTTCAATCTGTAAATGACCCTAATCATGGAAAAGGGGATTGTGGTTATCCGGTATTGGCTACCCCAAATTTGAACATGAATGAGCTGTCATTCGAAGTACACAAGGTAATTACAGCCATTCAACGAATGAAATCAGGGAAAGACCCGGTCCCAGATGGGGTTACGGTGAATTTATTTAAATCTCTACCTGATTTGTGGGGCCCGCTAATAACAAATGTTTTGGTGAGTGCAGTTAAAAGTTCTATTCCTTCCTCATGGCAAACAGCAATAATTGTTCCGATCTTTAAAAAGGGTAATAGGCTCAACCTCACGTGCTATAGACTAATTTCTCTTATAGATTTGACGGCAAAGATTCTGGGGAGTGTTATTTTGAATTGAGTTGAGGATTGGGCGATAAACTCAGAAGTGCTTTCCCCAATCCAATATGGCTTTAGGCCTGGATTAGGTACAGTAGACCAGGCGCTAAATTTGCACCTTATTCTTAGCAAATATGTCACCGCCAGGAGGGAATCTATTCATTGAGCTTTTATTGATTTATCCAGTGCTTTTGATCTAGTGAATAGTGAGAAATTGTGGTCACTTATGGATGCAATGGGGGTTGATCAGGATCTGCTTGATCAAACGACTATACACTGATCTTACTATTTCAGTACAATATGGCCAGTACGGTGAAAGGTCCCATCCCCTCCCATTTATGCAGGGGGTTAGACAGGGTTGTACTTTAGCACCTTTTTAATTTTTGTTATATGTTAATGGTCTATATAGCTTTTTAGTAACAAATGGCAAGGATTTTCCAAGGATGGGCTCTAGACAACTTTCGATTTTGATGTACGTTGATGATGCTGTTTTAATTGCTCGTACAGCAAACGGTTTACAGAATCTATTGGACCTTTTCTTAACATTTACGCAAGAGCTTGATTTGAAAGTTAATTTTACAAAGTCACATATTATGATTTGTGGACCTAGAAATACTCGAACTAAACATTTTAATATGGGGTGAAATATTTTAACCAAGGTGAAAGATTGTTGTTATCTAGGACTGCATTTAAGTTCTTCTTTGTCGTGGAACCTCCATCTTATTTTAAAGGCCCAACAAATGGAGAGAAATATGGAAGCAATTTTTCGCTTTGCTCGTAAATTAGGACATAGACCACTCCATCAGATTATTATGCTCTATACATCTAAATGTATTTCTGCAGCTACTTACGGGGGGGCCTTTGGGGATACACTAATCAACCCTCTTACAACGTACAGAGAATACATTTTTGCACCGGCTGCTTCTGGTACCCAAGAATGTATCTAATATTATTTGTCACGAGGAGTTGGGAATACAGTACATTAAGGATTTGATTGATATTGCCCCACTCCTGTTATGGATAAAAGTATGGTTAAATCCAGCGGCTAGCCTAGTGCAAGACTGTCTGATGGATTGCATTCAACTAGCCAATCATAACAGGATTCCATTGCTTACTTTTGTACATAATTCTTTTTGGAATTTGGACCTGGAGATTATGTATCTCAAACCAGAGCTTATGCCTGCGAATGCTAAGGAAATGGTCAAAACTCGATATATAGAGTATATTGCGAACTATAGATATCAAGTAGCAGAGAAATTGAAAACATTTGTTTTATATGTGCAGATTTCAACTTCAATTTTAATAGAACCATACTTTATCTGCTTCCCAATTCCTTCTCTGTACTCTCTACTTGTTCTTTTTAGACTAAATATGATCCATTTTAGAGTGGATTTTCCAAAGAAATGTACGTGGCATAATTTTTTTACCGCTTTGTCCTTGTGACAATTTTTCTAAACAAAGCACTTGCCACTTTGTTTTATTTTGTTCACTCTATTCAGCTCCCAGGAAAGCTTCTATACTGCCAATCCTGCGTAAATTACATACTATCTTCCATAAGGAGGCTTTGACTGGTATCCAAAGACTTTCATCTAAACAAATGTGCAACTCAGTCTTGAGTTTTATCAAATCAGCCATTGTTATTATGAATTGATATGAACTGGTCGATGTACCCATTTAATAACATAATTTTGACTATTTATGATTTTACTTTGTCGATTGGGATTTTAATGTTTGTAAACTTTTATATACCCATTTAGAAGGGTTGCGGGATATGCTTGATATGTTTTGATAATCAGCCTTGCAATTGTAGTTGAATGAAGATGTTTGTATTTTGTTTTAACTTATAAGGATTGTATTTTAATAGTTATTTATATTCTATGTAATGTATATGTGCTTTTATGGCAAAACGCTGAATACAAATCTTTTGACTGACTGACTGACTGACTTTGACTGTACAATGAACTCTTGTTATGATGATGTGAAGAGTATGTTTGTTGGAAATGTTAGGAAGCTGATGCTCTGGCAAAATCTGGCAAAGGGTGTTTGGTGAGGAAGGTTTTGAGACATTCTCATGTTAATGTTGCTTTGTTTAGGTCAGATTTTATCTCGGACTGAATTATCCAGATGTTTGCTATGTGAATTGTGCCATGTGAATGGTCTTGTAGCTAAACTCTTTGGCCCAGATTTATGAAAAATGATGCACTTCTGCGCTAGTGTAGTTGTGCATCAAAAGTTTTAACACAAGCTACCGTCATTCCTTAGCGCCATCCGTGCTCCATATTTTAAAAAATGATGCACAATGGTGCTAAGGAAAGGTTAGCGTAAAAACAAATGACGCTAACCATTGCGACATGCTGTAAGAAAAAATGACGGTAATGCTGCAAAAATGGCGCTAGACAGTTTTACGATGCATATTTTTGACTCAAAACGGGTTAGCGCCATATTTAACTGCCTTAGTGTAAACAAAACTCACTAGCAAGGAAAAAACATTTGGAAAGACTAGATGGAGAATGCAGGCCAGGAGAGACCCCAACACCAGCTCTTCGTCACCTCCAAATTGCCAGTCGGTAGGAGAGATGCCATATGGCAGGCAATTGTCAACAATGTCAACAGCATGGCAGATATGAGGAGGACTGTCACCGATTGCAAGAGGTGTTGGCACGATTGCAAGCGCTGGACTAAGAAGAAACTGGCCAGGAATCGAAAGGCAACACTGCAGAATGGAGGTGGAAGTCCTGCACCACAAGAGGACCTGGAGGAGATATTTGCAGTGGTCATCCCGGAGCAGCTGGTCACTGGAACTGCAGGACAGGATAGTGCAGACTACCAAGAACTACCCCAAATGCTAGGTACGTTACAGGGGGGACTATCTGAAATCTCAAAAATGGCAGAAAGGGGAGGCACATAGGACACAATGAAAGCACTCAAAGCATGCTAAAGGGTGGCATCAGGACACATAGGTCCTGAATCAAAATGCCACATCACCACCCAAGCCACACTAGTACTGACTTTCTGGTTGCGCAGTGCACTCCAACATTACACAACGTGGGCATAAGCCACTCACTATGGCTATGTAAATATGCAACACATTGCCTGAAAGTGACGTGCAATTAGTGTGACTGTGGCTGTGCCGCAACATCACTTATTGCACATACTCATAGATCCTGATCCAACACAACTTGTACATCAGAGTCTGGGACTGAAGACAATACCTCGCAAGGGGCGGTGTCAGGATGGCGCAACAGGGCAAAATGCTTCCCTTCCTCCTTGTGCCAATGTCCCTCTCATGTGGGCTGCATCCTGCAGCACACATTGAAATGCCACCTTTCAAAAATAGCTTGTAGATGTGCAGGAAGGGACACCTCCCTTCACATAAACAATCTATCCCCTCAATGCAGGCACCCCTTCATCATGCTGCAACAATGCCTGCGTTGGTGTAGGAGAACAAATCTGCGCAGGTACAGGGAGAATTGCAGGAGTATACTAAATTCCAGGAAACATGGTACATCCCTGCGTTTCTAAACTGGTCCAGGATTGTGCAACACATATTGCTGCTGCACTGAGCTGTGCCACTTGAGAAAAAATCAGGCCAAAGTGCGCAACCTGTGGAATGCAAACTGCACAGGGTGAACCAACAACTCACACAAAACTCCATGCGCCATTTGGGAATGGCCACAAACGTCAACACATACAACACATGGGGCATGTCTGTGAACATCATGTGAGCAGCTGTACAAAGAGCTGCAATCTCACCATCTGACAAGATAGAGGTGGTCATTCTGACCCTGGCGGTCTTTGACCGCCAGGGCGGAGGACCGCGGGAGCACCGCCGACAGGCCGGCGGTGCTCCAATGGGGATTCCGACCGCGGCGGTAAAGCCGCGGTCGGACCGGCACCACTGGCGGGGTCCCGCCAGTGTACCGCGGCCCCATTGAATCCTCCGCGGCGGCGCAGCTTGCTGCACCGCCGCGGGGATTCCGACCCCCCCTACCGCCATCCAGATCCTGGCGGTCGGACCGCCGAGATCCAGATGGCGGTAGGGGGGGTCGCGGGGCCCCTGGGGGCCCCTGCAGTGCCCATGCCACTGGCATGGGCATTGCAGGGGCCCCCGTAAGAGGGCCCCTACATGTATTTCACTGTCTGCTGCGCAGACAGTGAAATACGCAACGGGTGCAACTGCACCCGTCGCACAGCTTCCACTCCGCCGGCTCGATTCCGAGCCGGCTTCATCGTGGAAGCCTCTTTCCCGCTGGGCTGGCTGGCGGTCTGAAGGCGACCGCCCGCCAGCCCAGCGGGAAAGTCAGAATTACCGCCGCGGTCTTTCGACCGCGGAACGGTAACCTGACGGCGGGACTTTGGCGGGCGGCCTCCGCCGCCCGCCAAGGTCAGAATGAGGGCCAGAGTGTGTTGTATGAATGGTTGGTGTACTGCCTAATAGTACAATCAACATGGGTAAGAACTGGCACAAGTGGCATCAATGTTGCACTTCCCGCACAATGTCACTAGCCCGTAATGCAACTGTATCATCGTTCAAATAGTAGCCCATGTGGAACCAAGCTGCATATTCTCCTTGTGCCACATCAACAAAGTCACAAAATGCATGCATTGATCCACATTCAACATCTTTACACCAACACATGCCTGTTGCAGATATGTTGTGTGCAAGGAAATGTTCCAAATTTAGGGAGGGACAATCAAATGGGGCAGACAATCCATAATGGTTGCACTGTCCCTTCAAATAAGCATGTGTGGGGCCTGCTACAGGCAGATGAGAATGTAGCACAAGCATTGCATGCAATGGACCTACCGGTGCTATGCTGCACTAGTCCCATCATTCATGGTGCCAATGCATCATAGCACCAAAAGAGTGACAGCAGAAATTACACTACTGTGGCAATGCCCACCACGGTGAATAGGAAGGCTAATTACATGCCACCATGGTGTCAGTGACAGCGAGAAGGAGCCTGTAAGGAAGTAGGTGGTGCGGAATAAAAGCACAAACAGACAGATATAATAGTAAATGATGGTGTGCAGTGCTTCCCCAAATTTGGCAGTGTTGTGCACCATCATTTTAAAAACTCAGGGATGCACAGTACTTACTAGAATACGAGGTATCCTTTTTTGTCTACCTGTGCCGACGCTAAACTAGATGATGTGGGCCAACTCAGCAACACTTGCACCATAGTGCAAGGATAGCTACGTTGAGGGGGAGGTTGTTTTTGTGCAGGAAGGAACAGCTTTCTGCACAAAAAACATTCTTAAAAGGCCATTAACTCTGTCTATGTGTATTGCAAAATGCAGTGGCTCATGGAAAAAGTGAAAAATGAGGAGAAAAGATGGCATTTCACTTTGTTGCACCATGCCAGCAACATCCCTGGGGTGGTGTTATATTTTGGCAATGCCTCTGGTTTACGAAAACTCATAAATCTGAGGCACTGCCAAAATGCAATGAGTGTTGCTCTGGCACGCCCACAGCAATACCCATTGTACACCCCTCCCACGCAATGTTTTACATGTGAAGGGGCTTTTTTTTACAAGGTGGCGTTAAGCCACAATAAGTTGCTTAGCGCAACCTTGTAAATCTGGTGCAGGGCATTGCACCACTGGAGCGTCACAAAAGTGATGGTTCGGTGGCACTGGAGGCTCCTAAATATGCCCCAAAATACCATGTGAGCTTGCCCCATGTGTGATGCACAATGCCACACATAATATACAACTATAACGTTGGGTCTGTAACATGTCATTGAGCCTCCAGTAGCAAGTAAATGATGTGCCATGTCAACAGCCATCACAATCCAAGATTGAGATTTCACTACCTTAGTGTAGAGGGTGATACCTTACCTCCTGCCGACCTGCCTGTCCTGGATTTTACAGATGACATGGATGACCAGCTGCCGACCATCAATCAACCTAGGACATTTCAGGATGTCCTGGGTTCCCTCCAGACACCACCTTCAGTCGCAGGGAGGACAGATAGCGTTGCAGAGTCTCCACATGAAACACCCAGCTACCAACACACAGCACCAGCCAGTCATGACACAGCCCTGGACTCTGAGGACCCAGACATCATCTTCCAGAGGACAGTGGTAGAAGTCCATCGGGAGCCGAGTCAGAGGCTTCAACATTTGCCCTCCCAAAGTGGCAGAAGAATGATAGACAACAGGCTGGGGGCTATATAGAATAGCCTGGAGTCCATACAGCGGGAAGTGGCCTCCCTCAGGGAAAACTTGCCTTCCTACCACCGTGATGTCGCTGTGGTGTTAATAAAGCAGCAGTTCATCCTTGCTTCAGTGATGCCTTATGTGTTCCCACAAATTGCAGCTGCCGGAACCTTTGACCCACATCTCTATTTCCAGATGTGTGTGTGGCTCCCTCAAACTCAACATCAGCACCACCCATTGCACTGGAGGCACCACACACACCAGAAGATGAAGATGTGGAAGGAATAACATTTACAAGGAAAGTCACCCTGTAGCACCAGTCTGTGCCACATGGACAGTATCTCTTTAGTACTGTGCTTAAGATCATGCCAGTGTTGTGATAATATGCAAAAAGAACAGATGATGGACAAGAAGTAGAGCAAATCAAACATTCACCCCCAGTCACAAATCTGGATTTAATCCTTCAGTTTTTTTTGTTTGCCAGGCCACTCTAGTTTGGACCCAGACATATGAAAATCAGTATTGACCCTGTTCCCCATGGGAAAAGTCCAGCCCAAACTGCCAGGCCAGGTCCTCTCTGGACCAGCAACAAAAATCCTGGGACCGCTTTCAGGGTATCACCCTTCATCAGGCAGGCAAGCTTGAATCTGGTGGCATAGCAAACACAGGACCCACGAATATCCTTCCCACTTGGGACAACAAATGCAAAAAGAACAGATGATGGACAGAATGCTGAACAATGCAAGCATTCACCCCCAGTCACAAAGGTCTGGGCTTAATCAATCAGTTTTTCTACCTTGCCATGCCATGCCATTCCAGTTTGCACCCAGCCATATGCAAATCAGTCTTGACCCTGTGCCCCAAAGGAGCAGGTTGTTCCCAGACGTGGGTTCTGTGCTCACTGCACCACTGGATTCAAGCTAGCCTGGCTGATGAAGGCTGATACCCTGAAACAAGTCCTAAGATGGTGTTTCCAGTCCAGGGAGGACCTGGCTTGGCATTTCGGACTGGACTGTTCCATGGGGAACAGGGTCAAGTCTGTTTTGCTTATGGCGGGGTCCAAACTGGGGTGGTGTGGTGAGCCAAAAAACAATGGATTAATCTCAGATCTTTGTGACGGGGGGAATGCTTGCAATGTTCAGCATTCCGTCCATCATCTCTTTTTTTTGCATTTGTCGCCCCAAGTGGGAAGGGTATACCCACACGTGGGTCCCTTGTTCACTGCACTACTGGATTCAAGCTAGCCTGGCTAATGAAGGGTAATCTGCTGAAACCGGTCTTAGGATGCTTGTTTCCAGTCCACGGAGGATCTGGCTTGGCAGAACGGGCTGGTCTGTTCCAGTGGGGTACAGGGTCAAGACTGATTTGCATGTGGCTAAGTCCAAACTGGGGTGGCATGGTGAGCAAAAAAACTATGGATTAAATCCTGATCTTTGTGACTGGGGGTGAATGCTTGCATTGTTCAGCATTCCATCCATCTTCTGGTCTTTTTGCATTTGTCACCCCTAGTGGGAAAGGTATACCTAGACATGGGTCCCGTGCTCACTGCGCCACTGGATTCAAGATAGCCTGGCTGAGGAAGGATGATGCTCTGAAACCGGTCTTAGGATGCTTGTCGAGGGAGGACTTGGCTTGGTAGTTTGGGCTGGGCTGTTCCATGGAGAACAGGGTCAAGACTGTTTTGTTTATGGCTGGCTCCGAACTGGGGTGGTGTGGTGAGCAAAAAAGAAATGGATTAAACTCTGATCTTTTTGACTGGAGTGAATGCTTGCATTGTTCAGCATTGCGTCTATCATCTGTTCTTTTTGCAGTTTTGTGACTGCAGGCAAAGTGCTCTCTTTACTTAACCACTGCTGACTTGTCTGCTATGTACTGTCATTCTCTGAAATCTTACCTAATGGCAATTTGAACACCTCCTCACTAATGCACAGTTTTCCTATCCATGTCTCATTACATGTCCCTCACCCCTGGACTCTGAATGTACAACAAGTGGCTAAGGATCTCTCATAGAGTTTGTGAACTGGATATTGTATAGCAATGGAAAATACACTTGCGCCTGTAAATAAAGCACCTTGTTTACATGTAACATTTCTATGTTTACTGTGAACCATCAACTCAGCTAAATGAATACATTAAGTGAAGCCATGTCAATGGGTACAGAACATAATTACATGAGTGCATTACTGTCAGACACATAGCCACACACTAGAATCCTAACATAGAAAATGTGAATGATGATCTTTTTGGCTACAACCAACTTACAGAGTCTTCAATACATGTATTGAACAGATATCTTTGAAATTTGACATATGGCATGTATGGGTCTGAACCAGGTCTATGGTAATTTACCCAGATGGGAGCACCAGTACAACTAATATGTGGTGGTCAGAAGAGGCTAATCTAAACAGTGATGTGCAGCTGTCAGTGTTGCAGGGTAGAGTCCAAAATGTGGCTATTGTCATAGGTGCCACACTCTCCAACAATGATACTGCTAGTCCCCACCAATAACTGTTGAAGTTCCATACTTACCTGTCCAAGATAACTGTTGGACTTGGCCCTTTTGACAGGGTCATCCCCAAACTGTTTGCCTCCTTCCTCCTATTTTTTTCTGACCTGTTGTTGTTGTCTTTGAACTCTGAGCACTGTACCACTGCTAACCAGTGCAAAAGTGCATATGCTCTCTGTGTAAATTGTACTGTTGATTGGTTTATGCATGATTGGCATATTTAATTTACTTATAAGTCCCTAGTAATGTGCACTGTATGTGCCTAGGGCCTGTAGATTAAATGCTACCAGTGGGCCTGCAGCACTGGTTGTGCCACCAATTAAGTAGCCCTTTAACCTTGTCTCAGGCCTGCCATTGCAAGGCCTGTGTGTGCAGTTTCACTGCCACTTCGACTTGGCATTTAAAAGTACGTGCCAAGCCTAAAACTCCCCTTTTTCTACATATAAGTCACCCCTAATGTGTGCCCTAGGTAACCCCTAGAGCAGGGTGCTGTGTGGGTAAAAGGCAGGACATGTACCTGTGTAGTTTACATGTCCTGGTAGTGTACAACTCCTAAATTTGTTTTTACACTACTGTGAGGCCTGCTCCCTTCATAGGCTAACATTGGGGCTCCCCTCATACATTATTGAAGTGGTAGCTCCTGATCTGAAAGGAGCAGGAAGGTCCTATTTAGTATGGCCAGAATGGTAATACAAAATCCTGCTGACTGGTGAAGTTGGATTTAATATTACTATTTTAGAAATGCCACTTTTAGCAAGAGGGCATTTCTCTGCACTTAAATCTTTCTGTGCCTTACAATCCACGTCTGGCTGGGTTTAGTTGACAGCTCCTTGTGCATTCACTCAGACACACCCCAAACACAGGGTACTCAGCCTCACTTGCATACATCTGCATTTTGAATGGGTCTTCCTGGGCTGGGAGGGTGGAGGGCCTGCCCTCACACAAAGGACTGCCACACCCCCTACTGGGACCCTGGCAGACAGGATTGAACTGAAAGGGGACCTGGTGCACTTCTAAGCCACTCTTTGAAGTCTCCCCCACTTCAAAGGCACATTTGGGTATAAAACAGGGTCTCTGCCCTACCACCTCAGACACTTCCTGGAGAAGAAAACTTGTAACCAGAACCTGCATCCTGCCAAGAAGAACTGCCTGGCTGCCCAAAGGACTCACCTGACTGCTTTCTACAGAGGACTGCTGCCTTGCTGTTGCCCTGCTGCCTTTCTGAACTCTTGCCTTGCTGCAGAAGTGCTCTCCAAGGGCTTGGATAGAGCTTGCCTCCTGTTCCCTGAAGTCTCAGGACCAAAAAGACTTCTTTCTTTCAACTGGACTCCTTTGTGGGGCGAAAAATTAGACACGCAGCTTGCTCCGCGGTGAAAAATTCACCGCACGCCGGACTGGAAATTGACGCAGCACCTGACGTGAGGGAGAAAATTCCACGCACAGCCCACCGGAATGACGCGCAGCCAAACTACAAGCCCAGGATTCCATGCACAGACCCTGGGGCGTCTGAAAACCCCGCGACCCACAGAGGAGACCTGTTCGCGCGCCGGAAATCGACGCAACGTCTTCCCCGCGTGAAAAATAACGACACAAGTCCGTGTGTGAAGGGGCGGAACCGACGGTCACACCATTTTCCACGCATCTCCTCCTCTGTGGCCCTCTGCGGAGATTTTTCACTCCAAACCAGGTACTTTGTGCTTGAAAGAGACTTTGTTTGCTTTTTAAAGACTTAAGACACTTTGGGGGTCATTCCGACCCCGGCAGGCGGAAACCACCAAAAGACCGCAACGCGGTCAAATGACCGCGGCGGTCATTCTAACTTTCACGCTGGGCCGGTGGGCGATCTCCAAAAGATCGCCCGCCGGCCCAGCGGGTAAGCCCCTGCAAAGAGGAAGCCGGCTCCGAATGGCAAAGCAGACACTGAAAATCTTTGTGGGGCCCTGTTAGGGGGCCCCACGACACCTGTTCCCGTCAGCCTGGTTCTGGCAGTGTAAACCGCCAGAAACAGGCTGGCGGGAAGGGGGTCAGAATCCCCTTGGTGGCGGCGCCGCCATGGAGGATTCCCTGGGCCAGGGGTAAACCGGCGGGAAACCGCCGGTTCCCCTTTTCTGACCGCGGCTTTACCGCCGCGGTCAGAGTGGCCCAGGAAGCACCGTCAGCCTGTTGGCGGTGCTTCCGTGGTCGTTGGCACTGGCGGTCGGTGACCGCCAGGGTCAGAATGACCCCCTTTATATCACTTTCCAGTGATACCTTTACAATCTCTTATTGAATCTTTTATCGTTTTGACTTGCAGATATCCAGACAAATATTATATATTTTTCTAAACACTGTGTGGTGTATTTTTGTGGTGCTATATTGTGTTATTGTATGATTTCTTGCACAAATACTTTACACATTGCCTTCTACGCTAAGCCTGACTGCTCAGTGCCAAGCTACCAGAAGGTGGGCACAGGATAATTTGGATTGTGTGTGATTTACCCTGACTAGAGTGAGGGTCCTTGCTTGGACAGGGGGTAACCTGACTGCCAACCAAATACCCCATTTCTAACAATAACATATACATATACAATGTGAATGGCTGGAACAGTGGATGACAAATATATTGACAAGTTGATGTTATTTGGCAGCCAATCTGACCGCTCCTTGGTCATACGAGATTAACATGGTAATCCATGGAAAGAAAGACAGGAAGCATACCCTAAGCCATTCCTCCTACTTGGCCAGTGCACACATAAGAACACCCAGAAACTCAATCAACATGGAGGACAAATAGTCTAATACTAACAGGATTAATTAAAAAATATTTAAAACATAGTATCTAAACCTATCCTAAAAACTATCCTACACTAAACTAACAACTTATCTTACACCTACACCTATCTAACCAATTCTAAACTAATCTTTCACATGTAAACTCTCTAAACATTATCCCACCCCCTTTAAGAGACAAGATACAAGTAGGACACCGTAAACTAAGACTACACGTGTACTAACTTAACCTATGTCCTAAACAAATATATTTATTTTTATTTTTTATTTTTTTATATACAAATAGACCTCAACATAATCCCCACTCAACCCCCCCAAAATAGAAGATGTACTAAAACCCACCCCCAACAATAGTTACTCTAACCTATGCCTACCCTACACTATTTCACTAACCTAACACTACCCATCTAAAACCCACTATAAATATCTAATAACTGTAAAAGGGAGAGGGGATGAATGAAAGGTTGTGGAACTGACAGTTCACATTTTTTCAAAATTTCTTATAGTACTTTAGCAACTTATGATTTTTGCCACTCTGCTTCTCCAACCGTTCAAATCTGGCCATCATGGTGGCCATGTCCCGTCTCATGTCTGATTCAAAGTTTGATGTTGTGGCTGGAGCAGGGAGCTGTATGGGTGCCTGGCTTGAGACAGGTGCAACTAATGAGGCCCCCTGGATCCCAGATTT
Source organism: Pleurodeles waltl (assembly GCF_031143425.1). Classification (NCBI taxonomy): domain Eukaryota; kingdom Metazoa; phylum Chordata; class Amphibia; order Caudata; family Salamandridae; genus Pleurodeles; species Pleurodeles waltl. The sequence goes on along the minus strand of NC_090444.1, from coordinate 763,981,173 downwards.
CTTTCCCAATGTGGCCTGCTTTGTTTGTGGCTGTTGCAGAGGTCCAATATGTGTCTGCACCTGTTTGACCGCTTCTGGAAAGCATGTTGTTCTGCTGGGGGTCATCTGAAAGTGGGGCTGGAAACTTCCCACCAGCTATTCTAAGGTTATGTAAAGCTTCATTCATGTGTCCTATGTTAAGACCTGCTCTGAACATACTTTACAAGGAGGCACACCACTGCTCATGATGTGCCCACATTTACAATGAATGCAAAGTTCCCATGTAGTTTGGGCAAAGCGCATCAAAGTTGTCTACAGATTTTGTAGCTATGCAAAATGTGTAATGTGGCACACACATGGTGGTTGTATCGGTGCTCTTAGGGCCACAGTAAGATTGGTACTGCACTAGGTGCTGCTACAGTGTTCCTGTCTATTGAACAACATGGGCACATGCATGTCAGACATCACCTAAGTACCAGGTACACACTCAGCATTGACATTATATGCACATGTTATGTGACCAAAATCACTCACAGATATTATGATGGGTAGACCATGTTGGTAAATCTGCTGAGATCTAGCTTTCTACAATCCATAGACATTTCCCACAACCATCTGGAGTTGAACTGTATATTAATTGTGTACTCTACTGTACTCTACTGACTAGTGGTGCAAATGTCTCCTACATAAGCCCCCTAGAGACCTCTATACATTTCCTTCATCAGTACCGTTTTGTGAGTAACTGAAAGCTACGTGTGGCACATCATCTTATATTCAATATTGACCTTGCATTCTGTAACGAGATTTAATACCCGCCAATCCCATTCACACCTATGTTCAGTGGGCAAGGGAAAAACTGCAAGGGTTGTAAATGTCATTACCCACGCAACTGCATGCAGTAACCATTTACCCCTGACATAGACCTGGATATGGCATCAAGAGACTTTTTCATCCCCAGCGCCACTTCTTAACTATTGTACGGTGGCAGCTATGGACATTAACAGGCTCTATGGATACACCTTGCACTGGTCAAAGATTGATCCCCAAGAGTTTCTAAAAAAGTTGATCTGTAGTTGTACACAGGCTTTTGAAAGTTGTCTAGACCTGGGATCTGACCCCGAGGATATCATTGAGAGTTTCCAAAATATTGTTAGATATGTTAAGGAGGGACTAGTAATTACAGGTAGGGACAGCAGCAATAACAGGACAGGAGGGTGGTTTGATGAACATTGTACTAAGGCCCATAGAACGCTGAAACTAGCACTACAAAAATGACCACGCTGTGCAAACGAAGTCAGGGCGGCTAGGAAACACTACAAGCGTGTTTTAACACAGAGGAAAACAGCTTTAAAAGATGCTCTATGGGAGAAACTGCAAGAAGCAAGCATGAGTAAAGACCTATTTGGCGGGCAATTAATTCACCCCACCGCCAGCCTGATACTGATCCACGCCTTGAAATAGCCATTAGTTAGGGACACTGGATTAGTCACTTTTCTAATATTTATTCCAATCCTACTAATAGGTCAGGGCTGACAGTAGACGCTGTGTCTGATAGTGATCTTCCTCCCCATTACCTTACCTATCAAGCTGGCATTCACCTTGGATGGGATCATGGCTGCCTTGAATGCTAGCAAAGCAGGCAAGGCGTCGGGACCGGACTTCATCCCTATGGATCTGTTTAAAGCCAACATGACCCTCTGGGGGCCACTGCTTACTTAAGTCCTGACTGTGTGTTGTCAAGTTGGTTTATTGAAATCCTGAAGGGAATCAATTATAGTCCCAATTTTCAAAAAGGGAGAAAGACATGGTCCAACTTGCTACTGTCCTATCTCTCTCCTAGATTCGATGCTAAAAATGGCAGGCCACGTTATCTTGAACAGACTACAGGAATAGGCCCAGGACAATAATGTTTAATTGGACTTACAGTACTGGTTCTGGTAGGGAGTAGGCACTGTGGAACAGAGTCTAAACCTAAGCATGCTGATCGAGAAATGTACCACTATCAAACAAGGGAGATTGTACCTAGTTTTTGTTGATTTAACTGCTGCCTTTGACTGTGTAATTCATAGCAAATTGTGGGCTATCATGGGGACATGGGTGTGGAACTACCAATCATACAATTTCTCAGGGAAACATATCATGGATGCAGCACAGAGTGCAATACGGACTCAAGGGCGAATGTACCCAGCCATTTGGAATAGAGAGGGGTGTAAGGCAGGGTTGTGTTCTCGCACCCTTTCTCTTCTCCCTATACATTAATAGTCTGGGTAACGTATTATTTGCCAATTGTAACAACCTGCCCCAAATAGGTTCCCGGCCTGTCCCTGCCGTTTAATATGCTGATGATGCAGTCCCAATGGCCCGAACCCCCCCATGCACTGCAACAACTACTAACATGTTTTGTGTCCTATATGGAGGAACTGGGGCTATTAGTTAACAAAAGCAAGCCATTTGCTATGAGGTGTGGGAAACTGTTACCAAAACTCCCAGTCTCATGATAAAAGACACCAGAATAGATTACGTGACATCCTTTTCCTACTTGGGGATCATGTTTGACACAAAAGGGACATGGCAAATGGCAATTATAGCCAGAGGGCTACACTTACAGACAACTATTGCAGCCTTACGCAATTTTGTTTGCAAGGTTGATAAGAAACCCCCTAGGGAGATACTAACAGTGTATAAGGGCAACAGCCATGTACGGGGCAGGGCTTTGGGGGCACGTAAACAATGTCTCCCTACAGTTGATAGAGAACGCCTTCCTGAAGTATCTTCTTTCTCTCCCACAGAGTAGTCCATCACACGTATGCCACTCGGAATTAGGGGTCCCGCTAATGTTAAACCTAGTTAAAACCCAACCGATCTTGCTATGGCACAAGATATGGACTACTGAGGATACAAAGCTGAATCAAGAGATTATACAGGATTGCCTTAGGTCCCCTAATGTTGGTAAAGTAAAATGGTTGGGCTACATAAAAAAAAATTAGAAGGGATCTAGGACACCCAGACTACTGCTATAAACCAGAAACACTAAGGGGGTCCGCCGGGGCCAGGGTTGGCGGGAGCACCGCCAACAGGCTGGCGGTGCCCCGCAGGGCATTCTGACCGCGGCGGTTTGGCCGCGGTCAGATGCGGAAAACAGGCGTGTCCCGCCGGTTTTCGCTGCCCATTAGAATCCTCCATGGCGGCGCAGCTCGCTGCGCCGCCATGGGGATTCTGACAGCCCATACCGCCATCCTGTTCCTGGCGGTTCTCCCGCCAGGAACAGGATGGCGGTATGGGTTGTCGTGGGGCCTCTGGGGGCCCCTGCAGTGCCCATGCCATGCCAATGCCAATGGCATGGGCACTGCAGGGGCCCCCGTAAGAGGGCCCCACTTTGTATTTCAGTGTCTGCTTTGCACCCGTCGCACCTTCCCACTCCGCCGGCTCAATTCTGAGCCGGCGTCCTCGTGGGAAAGGTCTTTTGCACTGGGCTGGCGGGCGGCCTTTTGGCGGTCGCCGCCAGCCCAGTGCAAGAGCCAAAATACCCTCAGCGGTCTTGCGACCGCGGAGCGGTATTTTGGAGGGGGGAACTCTGGCGGGCGGCCTCCGCCGCCCGCCAGGGTGAGAATCACCAACTAAGAGCTGTCACAAGAAAAAACCTAAAGAAAGACTGCTTGTCACATATAGAGGAACTAACTCTAACCGCTGAACTGCTTAAGCCAAATGTTCTTAAAAACCAGCTGATCTTAACCTCAGCACAGATTCATTTTGACCAGGTTTAGGCTAGATATTTTCCATTACTTAGTGAGTTTTCCAATTATAAATGACTGGTCAAGGCCTATGGCCAAATGCCCATGTGACACGGCCACTGACAAAGTTCTTTCCATGCGATTCTATTCTGTTCATTGTATAACTCGCCAAGAAAGATACTATTGCTGCCCTTACGGATATCTGTGAACTTCAGACAATTTCTACCAGCTTATGTGTTCCTACAGTCTTTGACAACCATATACATCTGTAACATCATGTCTAAATTCCTATGGGCTATCCTCAGACACAGAAAAATAATACATTTTGCTAGCGACTGAGAAGTAAATTCCATTACTATTGCCATATGCAACCTGCTGGGTGATCTTAATCATTTTTACTGTTTTATTCCTTGTTTTTTTTATAATATTATTCTAACAGTTAATATATATAAGTATACTTTTATTTTCCTTTTTAATATTGTTTGCACTGTTTTCATTTACAAAACCCTGTATTTTACAGTTTTATTTTGTCTCAACAACATCCATTCTGCATGAGTCTTAATGCTTTACTTATATGTTTGGTTTGTGGTTAATGTATTGATTTTGTTTTCTGCATGTATGCTTTTATGGCAAACATCTGTTGAATAAAGCTTATTTGACTTGACTTGACGTGTGGCACACAGTTCTGTCAAAAGTGCTGTGACAAAGTTGCTGGCAATAGGCATGCTAATCACATAAATAGCAGCTCTGACAACTATCATGATTGCCATCAATGTATATGTGGGCATGCTTTTCATTTCCTAACACCCACAATTCAATAGCAGCACACATTGCCACTTGTGCAACAATCAAGCCATTCTCAGTGCTCAACATTGCATCAGACATGAGGTCAACATCCTACCTCAGATGTCATAACATTGGTCACACAACACTTTTAATCATTGCATTACACACATCAGACTGTCCCACACAAAAACCCCAGAACGCCACATGTGACTCACAAGGTGACACTTACTGGCAGCATTGCGGTCTTCAAATCTGAGTACCTCCCCTCTGGTGTAAGGTGGAGGCCCACATGCAATACATGAAAGGAAAACATAGCTTTGTGGTATTTGGACATTTCTGTGCATGGATGACAGTTTCAAAATCAACTTTTTAAGCTGAGTGAGCAAGTCAACCTAGTGGTAGATCAGAACAACTGTCATGCATTTATAATCTGTCAGTCAGACATTGGGTCAGAGAATGGAGTCCCTGGCACCTACAAAGCATCACTTTCCCTGACACTCCTGTGGTGCATTTAACTGCACCATATGTACATGGAATTGGAATGCAGCTGTTTTGTTGCTTTATGCCTCCATGACCATATGGGGCTGCATGACACAGTATTCTGCATCTGTGTGGCATGTATTGGTTGTTGCAATGGCCATCCCATTGTGACACCCATAGCTTTTGACCCTGCCCAAGATCTTGAAGACATCTAACTCATTATCACCGCTAAAAGACGGACAACTGCCCAGGGTCTGTGTGAGTATTGCAAAGTGTTGAGGAATGCACTGATACATCCTTGTTTCTTGTTTTTAATATGTGTATGCCATTACAAGGCACACACACTTGAGCCATTATGCCATGGCAGTTTACTTATGTTCATTTAGTTGTTCCTACCTGCACATTAACTGAATGACATTAGTGATGTCTTGCCAATACTCTGTGGCCAGCCATTGTTGCCATGGTATTCCATTTATTCTCTAGGAAGGGATACCAACATGTGCATAGACATTCCCCTCAACACAAACACTTGCTCTGTGGTTCGAGGATGCCTGCGTTGGTGCAGGTTTCTGAGTAATGTGCTGGTGCAGATGCAGGCCTGCCCCATACTGTCTATAAGATGCAGCAGGCCTGTGGTACAAATTCAGCTTATTTGTGTGGGGTAATAGACACATTTTGGGGTGTATGTAATACACGGTGTAGAGGACGAGAAAAGTGCTAGTAGTGTGGACCCAGTGCATAGACAAGCTCCATTAAATGGCATTGACCAATGACACACAGGGGCAGATTTAAGGAAAGTGGTGCTCCACCAAGTGCATCACTACAGTCCTTGTGGCTTTTAGTGCACCCCTTTCACCTGCCATGTGTGTGCCTTATGAAACATACGGTGCAGCATGGTGCAGGTAGCGGACAATTGCGTCAATTTATATGGACGCAAATGATATACTCAGCAGGAGTAGCATCAAAAAGAATAGCACGTCTTCCGCTGAGTAATCAGGGGCCCATCATATACAATGATATGCCCCCTTTTAACACCTGCTCTGAGCTGCCATTCAAAGTGCAGGAAATATGTCAATAGGAAATGTATCATATTTCCCAGACCCATGTACTTTAACCACCCCATACCGGGGCAGGGCTCCCCTCACATACATGATGCCTGGCACAGGCCTTATGTTGTGCTGGTCTAAACTGAGTGGTGCTATGCATGCATTGCACCACTTTGTTATTATGGTGCAGGGAAGATGGCACTTCTGCCCTGGCTCTGCTTTATTAATGAAAATCAAAACGGCAGCAACGGTGGTGCTAGGGGTCTTAATACAGGCCAAAAACAACCTAACCTGCCCAGATCCCTTGCAAAAACATGCTGCACTCAAACTTATCTCAAACTTATCTCCGCCTGTCATGCACATGCAAATGATGGTGTTGCTATGCAAGTGGGATTCTTACCAACTGCTCTACCAATCTGAATCCCCAAGTGATCCAGTAGGTCTTGCTCCCTTGAGTTAAGGTGAGCCCAACAGTGTTTCAGCTGGCAGTCATTGTGTCCTCCTCCACAAATTCTGGTTAGGCGGTGGAGCACCTTGGCCCACCCAGCTTCCTGGCCTCTGTTGGCTAGCCCTGTATAACACAGCCAACCAAAACCAGCATCATTGGTAGGTAATGCTGCATGAGCCATATAAAGTCTCCCAGTTCATCAGCCGTCATCTTTGACACCCTTCCTTTCCCAGACATAATGCAGTTTTTGTATACTGTAAATGTAATAGTACAAAAATAAAGTAAATATAAAACTACCCCACCTACCCCAAATACCCAACAAACTATACTACCCCTAGACAAACACCCCACAATACAGTGACACTTACAGTACAAAAACAATACAAAAGACTGATGAAAAGACAAAAATGACACAACAGCAACAGGACACAGCACAAAAAACATTCCTAAAACTCCAATCCACACACAACACCAGCTCCACACACTCTAACACAGTCACAGTCAATAAGAGGGTGAAGTGAAAGTGAAAGTGAACTCACTGTACCATGTATGCAGGCAGGATGTTCTGTTTCATCACTTCCTTGGCCTGTGCGTCACTTTTTCAGATATGTTTTTTTTTTTTACGCATACCGATCACACGTAAATTTTTTCCCATTGTGCCTGACATTCGGAGGCCAGGCGTCATTTTTCTGCACAAGAAGGTATGAAGTTTTGATGTTTGCATCTACATTTTTGATGCATGACGGTCATGCGTGGTATTCCTTCCCATACAGCCTGACAAGGCATGTGCATAGTGGTGTGTTGTGTGAGGTGCGTGGATGTTATGTGGGTGATGGTGTTGAGTGCCTGTGGATTCTGGTTTGTAGATGGTGGTGTCTCTCTCTGGCCTTCTGTCGCAATTGTTGTCGTAGGGGTTTGTGGGTAATGTGGGTGTGTGTTTTATATTGTATTGGGTGTGTGGGAGTGGTGTGCGTATGTGTATCAGGTGTGTATATTTGGAATTGTCCAATGTGGATGTGTTTTGTAAATGTGTGTGTATTTTGAGTGTGGCGGTGTGGACCGCCAATGGATTACCGCGGTTGAAAGACCGCCGCGTGGATTCGTGGGTCGTGATAGTGTGGGCGTATTCCTGTTGGCGTGATGATGGAGGATTTCTTATCTCCAATTTATCATTGACCTTTGGTGTGGCGGACTTGTATGGGTGTCTAGATTTTGGCGGATTCCGGCCTTTGGATCATAATGGCCGTGGCGGAATTCCGCGGCCGCGGCTGTGTGTTGGCGGTCTTCTGCGTGGCGGTAAGCGGCTTTTACCGCCAGTGTTGTAATGACCACCTTAGTCTTTTTGTGTTCTTCTCAACCTCCTTCTCAATAGAGTCCAACTTCTTGAGGACCTGTGTGACATCCCTCTGTAGTTCCCTGATGGCACTCACGTCCATGGCAGCAGATGTGGTTGGCTGTGGCACGGATGTTGAGGGTGCAGCAGCTGGGGCAATTGTAATGGTGGCAGCTGTGTCCCCATGCACAGCTGTGGTGCTTGGTCCTCCCTTGGGTGAATGCCCGCCATTCACTGGTGGTTTGCCCTGTGGGATAGTGGTGTGCCAGCCTCTTGAACGCAGATTCCACTGCCAGTATGTGCCGATAGCGGACTGCCCTCTTCTGAAAGGCACGCAGTTCCTCGTTGTTCATGTTGGCAGCTGGTAAAATTAGACAGGCAACCATCAGTGTCAGCATTGTGTGGAGTATGTACAGATTATTAGCTTTCACTCTACATTAAATTGCACTTCAACTCACATTCCGGATAATACAATGGCCCTGATAAATGAAACAACAACCCTGCCTTAGCGTCATTTCCTTGACACCATAGCCACCCACAACAAGATTAGAAAACAAACAAAATTAGTTGTGCATTCATTTTGTGCCATGTGTAACAATGCAAAGGAAGCGTCAACTTCACATAGATCAGGGCCACTATTCCTCATCATCTGTGTCAAATTTCACCATACTTCACCAGTAACTTGAATATGATATTGGGAGTATCGGATGCATTGGTAACCATAAGGGGTCAGTGCTGATAGGTACACTTGCAAGCCTGATCAAAATGACTGTTACCTACACTGTGAGCATCACATCTACCTACAAATTTGTTGTTCCCACCCCCTGTACCTCAGGGGGGATGGCCATGCATTTCATCATTTCAACAGTCCAGGTCATCCACCAAGGCATGCCCACACATACCTGGAGTCAGGGAGTGGACCATATGTTAGGAGGGCTGGCCACTAGGAAGCTGTTATCCATAGGTCTATCACTTCTAAATTCATGTGTCCAGGTGTAGACGTCCATCAATACTTGATCATCCAATACCATTCCTCATGCACTCATATCCATGCCAGCACACGTTTGGATATGACCTGCATGTACACCTATTGCATTCCATATAAGTGTCACATACGTGGAGTACCATACATGTGGCACCATGCTGGGAGACAATTGTCCTCCCGGTCCTACATGTACATTACAATACAGGGATGCACCAATTTGTCTACAAAATGGTGCATCACTGTGTTGTGAGAATGACGGTGTGTCCCAGTGCCAATATTTTCACAACAGTGCACATCTAGGTCACATATTGGCCTACATGTGGCTTGTCATCACCTTGTTTACATGATACTGCCCATTGAGGGCCACAAGCCTCACAAGATATGACTCCCTGCATGTGCATGGGGAACCCTTAAATGTGACACAGTGTCACAATCCAGCCTACTTTGATATCTGATCATTTGACAGCTCATCACTTCTAGCATTGGGTGCAACACACATGACTCACTCACACAGAAGCCTTAATCAGTACACAGGACAAACATAATCACACTTACTGGATACATCTGGGTCCTCAAATCTTGCCATTCCACCTATGGTGTTGGGGGCTGGTCCATCTGAAAGATATGGATGGAAAACCATGATTAGTATCATATCACTGTCACTACTAGTGGGCAACATATTACAACGCGTACTATTTCAGAGGACTCAGCTAATTATCCAGGTTGAGGACAGTGCAACAGACATACCACTGAAAACTCACGATGAGACTGACCCTCAGGTGAGTGAGAGCCACACATCTGCACCCTTACACTGGGCCTGAGACTCATGTTGTGCTAAACCCTGCAACAACCATTTGTGGCCAATCTGTAGAAGATGGAACTCCGTGGAATGAGGGGGAGTTGGATGACAGATACATGACACTATTCTAGTGCTCTGCAAGATAACTGTCTCAGGTATTCAGGCTTGTCCTGCAAGGCACACAGAAGCACTTTGTGAAGGTCAAGCGGCTCAATTTTTAGTCTGCAATTTTCATGCTTTGAGTAATCTGTGACTGGGGTGTCACAGTTGTCTGATGGTATCAAATGCCCCATTGCCAGTGCCCCCTAAAGCGGGTATGACCCTTTGCAAACATAATGGCAGGGATGATGGATGTGAAGTATTGACAATGTAGCACCATACGTGGATTGCCCTACTTTGTAATCACAATATAGTTACATATGGTATGCTGGCGGTATCTTGGCCTATCATACATGACACAATGCTGGGGCACAGATGTTGCCATGGCCCCTGATATGTGTGACTTAGTGATGGTTGTGCATGACTCATCTAACATCTGACTTGCAATGGTAAAATGGTTGGATATGCAACTCCCATGTCTATACTGGTGCAATGACACTTCATTCTGGTTGCATGCAACCTGCCCACAAGTATTGCATGCAGCACGCCAACACATCTGCTACTGTCATCAAGTGTGGTTAGCAGTAAATAGTTTGCCAATGGAAGACTCACCAACAGGGCCGTCGATCACCACACCAAGATGGCCTAGCAGATCCTGCTCCCTGGCCACCAGATCTGCCCATCGATGCTTCAGCTGGTGTTCATTGCGGCTGCTGTAATACGCTCTCTTCAGGTGGTGGAGCACCTTGCCCCAATTTAGCCACCTCGCTTCCGTCCGGGAGCCCTGTTTCACACGGTAATGGGAGGTAGTGGGCTACCAGCCACACAAAGCCTTCCAGCTCCTCCTCTCCCATCCTAGTCTGCCTACCAGACATAGCACTGGGTTACAGGTTGACAAAATATAATGATTGTAAAAAGAAATTAAGTAAAGGAAACTTAACACCCCAAAAAAACAATCCCAACTAACCCAACTTAACAACTAACTAAGAAAGACACCCCACAGTACAGGTACACGGAAAAATACAAATAACACACAAATTCAATAACACTGGGAGAAAGTACAGTCAAATACTAAGAAAATACAACAAGAGGGACACCACAAGATACAAAACAGAGCAATAACACACCACCAACTCCAAGACACAACCACACAGTCAACAGAGGCACGGACTGTAAAGAGAAAGTGAAAGTACACCCACTCTACCATGCCTGTAAACAGGATTTCCTATTACATCCCTTCCTGTCTCCGTGCGTCACATTTTCTGTAATGCATGTATTTATTAGATGCATCTGATATTTGCACAAGATTTTCTGATGCATGGCTTACGTGCGTCTTTTCTTATTGATGCATTACCTTTATGCGTCAATTTAACAGTAAATCAGCATTGAGATGAGTGCAAAGGTGGAAATCACACTAATGGCCCATGGGTCATATACTTTGCGATTGCGAATGTTTTCGACACATTTGTGTCATTTTTTTTACTCTATTCCTGACTGCATAATTTTGTCCATTGTCAATGGATGTACCCTGTATCAACATACAAATTGAATGGGTTGGGCTGCAGTGTGGCATTTTGTGTATGGCCTCATGTGGTAGTCCATACCCAAATGTGATTTGGGTGTGATTGGTCTGTTACACCAATGTGTGTGTTACAGAATCTACAGCATGCAAATGTATTCATGTCGTGCATATGTATGTATATGTGACAACAGTGTATCCACATATGTATGGCAGTCAGTACTATGCAAGAGTAATGGTATGTGATTGTGAATTGTGTTCACTTATGTGCTCTGTGTAGTTGTCTTACAGAGCATCACATTTCAGACAACATACACAGCTCGGGCATTGTTGATGATGGCTGATGAATGCTATTTAGCAAATGTTGGCCAACAATTGTCTACATATGTTGATCTTGAGTATATGGTGACTTGTGTGTGGACTACACATATGTCTGACATGTGTACATATTTGGTACATACTGTGATTGACACACTGCCTACATTCCAACCATATCATGTATTGAACACAATAGTCAGTAAAAAGTAATTACATTTAGCATTGTAATAATCATTTTTGTGTGGTAGACCTGCAGCCCTAGCTGCATCTGTTCTCATCCATTCTGACGTGCATTCCACAGACGTGTCTGTCCAAAGTGTGAGGTCATGTGCACCTTGTGACAGGATTGGGCCCCATGGCAGTGGCAAGACTGATTTCCATGGATGTACTGAGCAGGCTCCATTTCTCCCATGGCTTATCATACCTGGCCTAATCATGATGACCATTGTCACCAGTGATGTCCCCCACTTCTCACACATATTCCATGCAGCCATTGCAGCTCTCACACTGAGTTGTGTCAGTGGTCTGTTCAAACATTACAGCCTCACCATGATTTGACATCTACTGCCTCATGCGCAGGCTCCTTGTTTACCTCCTATTTGGACATGCTGTAGTTGTGTGTGATGAGCTGTTGTTGTACAAGTTGTCAACATAGATGTAAATAATATGTTGTGGTCCATAGATTGAGTCTGTCAGTTGTCACATTCAAGTGATGAGGCTGTTCGTGAAATGAGTGATGGTAGCAGTTCAATCTTACGCATCACGTGATGTTGCTACTGTACTCATCAGATTAGTGTTTGTGACATGTTCCCTGAGATTAGACTCACAATCCTGTGGTATATGTTGTGTAGATTGAAGAGACCAAAGACGGATTTTTTGAATAAGTGAGGTGTTTATTGACAAAATCTACAAGGTGAGTTACGTGATTATTAAGTGAAAACGTTTTCAAAGATGTGCAGTCTGCGGCGTATCCCAGCAGCTGTGTTGTGCTGTTCCCCCTCATTTTCTTCTCCACCATCCTCCTCCTCCTCCTCAGGCAGGTCATCATCCTGCTCATATAAGGGGACGTTCATCCACACACATATGTTGTGTAGAATGGTGGCACATGTCAAGATTATCTTGCAGACCATGTGTGGGGCATAAAGGAAGCTACCTCCTGTGATGTCCAGGCACCTGAATCTGAACTTCAGGATGCTAAATGTCCTCTTCACAATAGTCCGTGTTCTACAATGTCCCTCATCATATGCACACTCTGCTGTTGTGCTTGGGTTGGGAAATGGGGTCATTATCCATGGCTGTATGCCATAACCCTAATCCGCTGCAAAAGATCAAAGGAGTAAGTTGTTGTTAGGGCTTGCAACAGGTATGTTGTGTAGCATGGCAGTTGATACTTAGAGCTGGTTGGGGTACATATGTATTTGTGGTATGGTGTGAGTTCCTATCCTTGTGTAATGTTTCCACAGCACTAGGTTGTTGGACATGACAATCCTGTGTTTGGCTCAAGGACCTGGGACATATGATTTGGATTCCACACTGATGGTCATTCTGTATGTACCATGCATTATGTAGTGTACCTGTGTCTCAGTGTGCTATCACTAGAGGGGACATGACACATCCGCACAACACAATGGGGTCAGATTTTGTTGCAACATGGTAGCACTACAGAGCCTGGACATCCCATCCCTTTTTACATGTGTCATTGCAGATCATGTGTGACACTTAGGGCCTTTGAAATTGGTAAGTGAGAATGCACAGAACATTTCCAAAATTGGCTGCACTGTCCTGCAGCATTTCGACTATGCAAGAATGCCCCATGTGTAACCTGTTACTTGGCAACCCTTTGTTGTCCCCTGCGCCAGTTGCTCATGCCCAGCCATGCACTGACACTACCTACCCTGCACCAGGGTACTTGGCTAGCTGCCTTGTGGAGGTGGATGTATCTGTGCAGTACGGTACACAGCCCTATACATATGCTATTTTGATGGACAATTGGCTTTCTGTGTGTTTAGCAGCATGCAGCATGCATTGGTGCCACAATCATCTGAGTTCGTAGCACAGTCTACTTCCTTATTTCAACCTGCATACAGAACCCCTGGGGTGGTGTTTGTTGTTGGCACTTCCTCAAGTTTTAGATGACGCCTACATGTGAGTCAGCATCATCATGCTATGTATCTTGTGGTGAAAGATCTGCAGTGACAAACTTTGCTCACCCCTTCCACACTACATATAGCATGGGAGGGTGGCCAATTTACAATGTGGTTTTGAGTCATTATGAAATGGTCATCGGTCAAGTTGTACATACAGTCCAGGCCATGGCAATGGAACAGTGGGCTATTACATAGGTCCCTTGGTGTTCCAGAGTGGCGGCTAATGTTTGGGGCAGCCATGAGGTGTCCAAGGGTGTGTATCCCATTGTCACATGATGATCAACATAACTCCCAGTGTCTCTCCTATCTTCCAAAACATTAATGTGCATTTATACTGTTGACACATGCACAGTGCAGGCTATGCGATGGAGCTCAGCTACTTAGCAAATGTGTCCCTTGGCACTGTGCATGTGAGGTCAGTGATGTCCTGTTTTCTCTTACTGGGTCCCACTATGACATCCATGATCTGCAGTGTCTGACAGTGAATCTGCCCCATGTTGGGCCATTTATTGTATCTGGGACAGACATGATGGTGTTGTGAGTCAGTGAGTGTTGCATGTGAAATTGCACTACAGTAGTTGTGGTACCACTTCTCACACATCTGGCACATCGTACGTGATGGGCATTGAACTTGTATTCCTATGGGTATGAGTCAATGCGTCAGGCAGATGTCTTTGCGCACTACAGCTAAGTTAGGTATGTGTTGATGAGATGCAGTTGATATAGGTGCAAGTTGTGTGGTGTTTGATATTTGTTCTGGCAGTGATTTGCACAGCATTACTTGAGGCATCTGTGCCTATTTGGAAGTTACATGACATGGGCATGGTGTATGCCATTGACATGTCTGTGCTATTCTTTCTTTGGTGTACTGTGAGTGAAGTGTACGTAGTAGGCAACCTGTGGGCACTTGTAGTGGTCTGTGTAGTTCTGCTGTTAGCAAAGGGTACATGTCTGCACCTGTCCTTCCTGTGGTGTGCCTGTCAAGTTGTTGGTGTGTTACGTACATGTGGGTGTATGTATTAGTGTTGTGCACTGATGGTGCTGTACTGCAGCATGGTGCATATGTGTTATCACCTGCACATGTGTGTTACCCTGGCCATATGCTACTGTAGTGCTGTATATCTTGTGTGTCCGACAGGATTGGTGTGTTGTGTGTACATTGCTAGATTTGTTGACTTACCCACAAGTAGGCCATTTCCAAGTTGTCCATCCTGAAATTGTTCATTGATCTTGCTTTGCCGGAATATGTAGGCGTGATGGACACTCCCTGTGACCTCTTTCTACCATGGTTACCCCCATTTTTGGGCTGTTTGTCAATGTGCTTGACTGTGTCACCGGGATCTTGCTAGCCAGGACCACAGTGCTTGTGGTTTGTGGCCTACTTGTCAGTATGTTTGACTGTTTTTTCAGATTGCTTGACTGTGTCACTGGATTCCTGCTAACCAGGACCAGAGTGCTTATGCTCTCTCTGTTCCCAAATTTGTCACTACATACTGGTAACTCAGTATTTCATCCCAAGTTGGTATTCTGGTGCCCCCTTTTAAGTTCCTAGTATATGGTACTTAAGGACCCAGGGCATTTGGGTTCCTGGGGATCCCTATGGGCTGCAGCAATACGTTTGCCACCCATAGGGAGCCCATGCAAAGGCTTCTGCGGGACTGCCATTGCAGCATATGTGAAATAGTGCATGTATCCTTTCACATCAATTTTCATTACAGCAGGTCACTTATAAATCACCTATATGTCAGGCCTTCCAATCTTGAAGGCTGGGTGTAAAGTATTTGTGTGTGAGGGCACCCCTGCACTAGCAGAGGTGCCCACATGTCATCCAGGATTATTTTCCCAGACTTTGTGAGTGCGGGGATGCCATTTTACGCGTGCACTGGGCATAGGTCAATACCTATGTCCAGGTTCACAATGGTCACTTTGAATATGCCCATGTAAGGTCTCTAACACCTGGGAATTGTACCCCAATACTGATTCTAGTATTGGCTGCACAATCCCATGCACTCTAGGGGCTCCACAGCGGATCCCCAGAACTGCCATACCAGCCTTCTGAGGTTTTCCAGGCAACCCAAGCTGCTGCCACCTCACAGACAGGTTTCTGACCCCCTGTTGCTTCAGCAGCTCAAGCCCAGGAAAGCAGAACAAAGGATTTACTTTGGGAGAGGGGTGTTACACTCTCTTCCTTTAGAAATAGGTGTTACAGGAATGGGAGGGGTAGCCTCCCAGAGCCTCTGGAAATGCTTTGAAGGGTACAGATGGTGCCCTCCTTGCATAAACCAGTCTACACTGGTTCAGGGACCCCCAGTCCCTGCTCTGGCGTGGAACTGGACAAAGGAAAGGTGAGTGACCACTACCCTGCCCATCACCACCCCAGGGGTGGTGCCCACAGCTCCTCCAGAGTATCCCTGGGTTTTGCCATCATGGATTCCAAGGTGGTGGGGCACTATGGGAGCATCTGAGTGGCCACTGCCAGCAGGTGACATCAGAGCCCTCCCCTGATAGGTGCTTATCTCTGTGGCTAACCAATCATCCTTTCAGTGCTATTTAGGGTCTCTCTCCGGGCTGTTTCCTCAGATTCGGATTGCAAGACTCTAGCAGGAATCCTCTGCATCCTTTACTTCATCTTCTACTGACGGAACCGCAGCTGAACCCTCCAGGAACTCTACAAACTGCAACAAAGAAGCAAAGACGACTTCTGCAACATTGTAACTCAGCTCCTGCCAGCAACTGCAACAGTTTCGAGGTCATGCATCCTCCGAGGACTGCCTGTCTTCAGCCTGCACCAGATGAACCAAAGGAGTCTCCTGTGGCGGGACGGAGTCACTTCCCTGCTTCAGCAAGCACCTCTCTGCAGCGACGACCGGTGGTGTGGGTCCCCTCTCCAGATGATGAGCTTGGCTCCAGCAATACAGTTGGTAGACTTAAGTGACCCCAACAGTCCAAACGTCCAGCTGTCCAACTTTGGTGGAGGTAAGGGCTTGCCTCCCCACGCAAGACAGTACCTCCATGCACCGTGTGGCTTGCAGTTGCCAAGGCTTGTGTGCGACCTTCCAAGAAGTTCTTCATGCACAGCTTAGGCCCCCAGCACTCTATTCTGTGATGCACAGCTTCCTGAGTGGATCTCCGGCGGCGTGGGTTCCCTTTGTGTCATGATGCATTGGCCTCCATTTCACCTTCTTTTTCCCTGTGCTGTGGGACTCCTGTGCATGGAGTCTGGTCTTCTGAGGGCTCTCTGAGTTGCTGAGAGCCCCCTCTGTCTTACCCTCCTGGGTAGAGGCCGCCAAGTCCCTCCTGGTCCCGGGCATCGCTATTTTCCTCCAACAGCGAGCTTTGCTAGTGCCAAGGCTTTTTGGTGGAATCCAGCGACACAAACCAGACTGCAATCATCCATCTGGTGTGGGACATCGTCCGCACCAACCAGGAACCTGCATCTGTCTTCTTGGGAGCATAACTGACTATGGGGGTAATAACAACATTGACGGCAAAAGCTGTTTACCGCCGCGCAGAAGACCGCCAACACACTGCCGCGGCAGCGGAAGTCCATCACGGTCATTATGACCTACTGCTCGTAATCCGCCAAAATTCAGACACCCACACAAGTCCGCCACACCAAAGGTCAGTGATAAACTGGCGAAAACAAAACCTCCACCGCCACGCCAACAGAAATACGTCCACACTATCACGACACACGAATCCACGCGGTGGTCATTCAACCGCGGTATTCCATTGACGGTACACACCGCCGCGCTCAAAATACAGACACATTTACAAAACACAACCACATTGGACAATTCGAAATACACACACCTGATACACATACACACACCACTCCCACATATCCATTACAATGTAAAACATACACCCACATCACCCACAAACCCCTATGACAAAATTACAGCGAGAAGGCCAGAGAGAGGCACTACAAACAACTACCAAGCATCCACCAGCGCACAATACCCCACACATCACCCACAGCACCCCATGGCACGGCAAAGACACCTTCTCTGAGGAGGAGCTTAGGGTCATGGTGGAGGAAATCGTCCGTGTAGAGCCACAGCTATTCGGATCACAGGTGCAGCACACCTCCATAGCTAGGAAGATGGAGCTATGGCGCAGAATAGTGGACACGGTCAACGCAGTGGGACAGCACCCAAGAAATAGGGATGACATCAGGAAGAGGTGGAACGACCTACGGGGGAAGGTGCGTTGTGTGGTCTCAAGACACCACATCGCGGTACAGAGGACTGGCGGCGGACCCCCAAGTACTCCCCCACAACTAACAACATGGGAGGAGCAAGTCTTGCCGATTCTGCATCCTGAGGGCCTTCCAGGAGTAGATGGAGGAATGGACTCTGGTAAGTCAAACCTTAACTATTACATCCCCCACCCTACTTGCATGCTATCACGTACCCCCACTCTCACCCTCACCCCCATCACTCCAACTCCTCACAAATGTCCCAACATCACAAACCACACATCCTAACACCAAGCCCTGCATGCAACAACAAAGCATGGATACACATCACCAAAGCATGGCCACTGCACATACCCATATACCCCCCTAAACCACCATCACACAAGGACCCACACAGGAATGCAAGCACTGGGGACAGGGTCACCCACCCATTGCACACCATGGCACACACAGAGGTAATAAACATCCTTTTATACCCCTGCAGGATCCCTATCCAACGTCACCGGACAGGAGGGTCCACACATGTCCACACCACCAACAGAAGAGGCCCACAGTGATGACAGCAGCTCTGTCCAACTGGATCTAGATGACCAGCCCGGCCCATCTGGGACCTCTGGACAGTCGGTTCCCCTGACACAGTCACAGACCACCACAGAGCTTCCCCCCTCTGGAAACACCAGCACAGCACCCACCCAGCGGGCCCATACCTCTGTCCCCAGGACACGTCAATCAGCAGTGTGCCCACCACTACAGGGAACCCAGGCTAACCCACCACCCCAACAACATCAGGGACCTGGGGGCAGTGGCAGTGGGCACGCGGTTCAGGGGACGGAGGCCCAGGAACACAGGGGAACTGGGAGCGCTGCTGTGCGACAGGGGGAGGACAGGCCAAGGGAACCCACTTTCCACGAGGCCCTCTCCAACATCCTGGGAGCCTACCACCATTCCCAGGAGACAATGGCAACAGTACTGGACATGTTTCAGGAGACCCAGCGCCTGCAGGAGGAACAGTATTTGGGCTTCAGGGAGGAACTCAGATCCATCAATTCCACCCTGGGCACCATCGTAGGGGTGCTGAAGGAAGTCCTCAACACCAGGAGGGACACTGTGGCACCACAAGGGGCCCCTGACACTAGCATGGACGAAGAACTGCCCACCACCTCCGCCAGCACTAGTGGACAGGAGGCACCGCCACAGGACGACCACACCAGCACCCGACCCCCTGCAGAGGGAGAACCTCCCCGCAAACGGTCCCTGAGATCCAGGACAAAGACAGAGAACGATGCCAAGACCCCTGCCAAGAAATGAGACCACCCTGAATGTCATCTTTCTGTCCCACCTTGTCACCCTGTCCATCCTCAAACTACCCCAGCTCTACTTCCTATGCCCATTTGGGCAATGCACCTGTGAGACTAATAGACTGGACTCTTCCATGGACATTCCTCCACCATCAGCCCTCACCATTTTACAACTCCCTCCAATATTGAGCACAGAAATAAACACCCTTAAGCACAAAACAATCTGGAGTCTGTCTGTGATTTCGAAATAGTGTATTAGCAATTACAATGACAAACTGCTCTTCCAAATGTAATGTCAACATACCTATGTCACACAGCTCCAGTCCATGAGGAAACAAAGCAGGTGTCACACAGTGGGACCCACATCTGTGAAATCGTAAGGGAAAGTGACAACTCAGTTACCAAGCACTGGGTGAAAACGACAGACAGTAGAGAGGTAGTAGTGTTAACGTACATGTAGTAGGCAGGTTTGTATTCTTACCTGTGTGTCACTGGAAGTATTGCAGGATAACCAAGTTCCTGTTGTCGATGTCATCTTCTTCTGCTTCCTCGTCTTCACTGTCCACAGGCTCCACAGCTGCTACAACACCGCCATCTGGACCATCCTCCTGCAGAAAAGGCACCTGTCGTCGCAAAGCTAAGTTGTGAAGCATACAGCAGGCCACGATGATCTGGCACACCTTCTTTGGTGAGTAGAATAGGGATCCACCTGTCATATGGAGGCACCGGAACCTGGCCTTCAGGAGGCCGAAGGTCCGCTCTATAATCCTTCTAGTTCGTCCATGGGCCTCATTGTAGCGTTCCTCTGCCCTTGTCCTGAGATTCCTCACTAGGGTCAGTAGCCATGACAGGTTGGGGTAACCAGAGTCACCTGCAAATGGCGAGGGCAACTGCTAGACACACACTAACCTGTAGGGATATCCCCAGACCCAGACAACCATTCACACTGATTTGCTTCCAGGTGCTCACCTAATAGCCACACACGGTGCCTCTGGATTTGACCCATCACATAAGGGATGCTGCTATTCCGCGAAGACCGTCAACAAGCAGCTGACCAACTTTCTTGAAGCTAACAACTCGCTCGACCCTTCCCAATCAGGATTTCGGGCCAACCACAGCACGGAAACCACCCTCATCGCAGTCACCGACGACATCAGAACTCTGAAGGACAATGGAGAAACAACCGCCCTCATCCACCCTGGACCTCTCGGCTGCCTT
Organism: Pleurodeles waltl; assembly: GCF_031143425.1. Taxonomy (NCBI): domain Eukaryota; kingdom Metazoa; phylum Chordata; class Amphibia; order Caudata; family Salamandridae; genus Pleurodeles; species Pleurodeles waltl. The sequence continues at coordinate 763,960,786 of NC_090444.1, read as the reverse complement.
CGACACCGTGTGCCATCGCACCCTAACAACCCGCCTCCGCTCCACTGGAATCCTGGGACAGGTCCTTGACTGGATCATCTCGTTCCTCTCCGACAGAACCCAAAGAGTCTACCTCCCGCCCTTCCGCTCAGAACCCACCGAGATCATCTGCGGCGTACCCCAAGGCTCCTCGCTCAGCCCAACGCCGTCTCGTCATCATGCTTCAACACCCTTCGCATGCTCCGAAAAATCTTCCGATGGATCCCCGCCGAAACCAGAAAGACAGTGACCCATGCCCTCATCACAAGCAGGGACCACCGCAAAACTACAGAAACGTCTCCAACGCATACAGAACGCCTCCGCACGCCTCATCCTCGATATCCCGCGCCACAGCCACATATCCACCCACCTAAAACACCTGCACTGGCTTCCCGTCAACAAGAGGATCACCTTCAGGCTCCTCACCCACGCACACAAAGCTCTCCACAACATGGGCCCCGAATACCTCAACAGCTGCCTCTCGTTCTACACACCCACCCGTCAGCTTCACTCAGCCAGCCTCGCCCTCGCCACCGTCCCACGCATCCGCAGAACCACCACAGGAGGAAAATCCTTCACCTACCTGGCAGCCAAAACATGGAACTCCCTCCCCACACACCTAAGAACTACCCAGGATCATCTCGCCTTCAGGAAGCGCCTCAAAACATAGCTTTTCGAGCAGCAGTAACCCCCCCTCTCCCCAGCACCTTGAGACCCTCTGGGGTGAGTAGCGCGCTCTATAAATGCATTGATTGATTGATGTAAGCGTCATGCACTGAGCCAGGGAATTGGCATTCACATGGGAGATGTACTGGTCTGCCAAACACATCATCTGCACATTCATGGAATGATAACTCTTCCGGTTTCTGTACACCTGTTCACTCCTGTGGGGGGGTACCAAAGCCACATGTGTCCCATCAGTGGCACCTATGATGTTGGGGATATGTCCCAGGGCATAGAAGTCACCTTTCACTGTAGGCAAATCCTCCACCTGAGGGAAAACGATGTAGCTCCGCATGTGTTTCAGCAGGGCAGACAACACTCTGGACAACACATTGGAAAACATAGGCTGGGACATCCCTGATGCTATGGCCACTGTTGTTTGAAATGACCCACTTGCAAGGAAATGGAGTACTGACAGCACCTGCACTTGAGGGAGGATTCCTGTGGGATGGCGGATAGCTGACATCAGGTCTGGCTCCAACTGGGCACACAGTTCCAGGATTGTGGCATGATCAAGCCTGTAGGTGATGATCACATGTCTTTCCTCCATTGTCGAAAGGTCCACCAGCGGTCTGTACACCGTAGGATGCCGCCATCTCCTCACATGTCCCAGAGGACGGTGCATATGAAGGACAACAGCGAGCACAGGGTCAACCAACTCAGAGGTACGTACCCACCGCTTACACAGAACATGAATCATAATCCGAAATTTGGCCTGTATGAGTGTTGAGGCACGGCCTGGGTATGTGTGACACAGTTAAAAATTAAGCCATGTGGGCCCCTGAAATGGCGGCTGCCTGACCTGTAAAGTGGGACAATGGGATGTGACGTAACTGTGCTTGCGTTGTACACCGTTGCGGTAGGCGGTCAAATACCGCGGCGCAATTCTGCATTGGTTAACATTGGACCCTATGGGTCCCAGGAGCCAATGATGATGTACGCCGGCGGTGACGGTACGCACTGCCGCGGACGTGACTGCCATTTTCTATCTGTTCAATCACTCGATATCTGATCTTCGACAGGAGAAGACCTACACTGCAAGTGCTGCTGTGACCTCGGTCTGGAAGAGACAATGGCTCGTGCGTCTGGGAAAAGGGCCCCTGCCTTCACATCGCAGGAATTGGAGAAACTGGTAGATGGGGTCCTCCCCCAGTACACGCTACTCTACGGTCCTCCAGACAAACAGGTAAGTACCCTGGGAGCATGCCGTTTGGGCTATGCCTGTGTGGAGTGGGGTGGATGAAAGATGGGTGGGGATTGAGGCGTGCATGAAACGACGGTGAGTCAAGGCAAGGGTAGGGATGGGGGCCAATGACTGTGACGGTGCAGTTGGTAATAACTTTTCTTTTCCCCTATACGATTCATGTAGATCAGCGCCCACCAGAAGAAGGATGTTTGGCGTGCCATCGCCAAGGACGTCCGCGCCCTGAGGGTCTACCACAGACAGAGCACCCACTGCCGTAAGAGATGGGAGGACATTTGCCACTGGAGCACGAAGACAGCGGAGGCCCTGCTGGGGATGGCCTCCCAACGTGTGAGGGGTGCCCGTCGCACCATGACCCCACTGATGTTCAGGATCCTGGTGGTGGCGTACGCGGAGATGGATGGGCGCTTGAGGGCATCACAGCAGCCACAAGGGGGTGAGTACACTCTCAGTCCCAGGGACTGAACAGTGGACCCCAAGTGCGTGGTGTAGTGCAGGGGGCTTCTATGTCTGTCGTGTCCACCAACGGTAGCGGTAATGCAGGCACTCAACATGTCTTTCTTCTGTCGTTCCCCCCCTTTTTGTGGTCTTCCTGTTCTTGTGTGCACTAGCATCATCAGGCGGAGGAGCAGTGGCACCGGAGCAGGAGGGAGCTGTATCCCACATGGCCCTGGAGGGCGACACTACGGACTCGGAATTCACCAGTGGGACGGAGGGCGAGGGGAGCTCCACGGCGGGGACAGGAGCTTTCACCAGTGATACGGACTCATCCTCTGATGGGAGCTCCCTTGTGGTGGCGGCCACATCTGTGCCCCCCGCATCTACAGGTACAGCCACCACCCCCCCCTACCAGCACCGCCCTCCCAGCAGCTCCTCAGCCTTTGCCTCGTGCCCGCTCACCCAGGAGGGTGGGCATCACCTTCGCCCCAGGCACCTCAGGCCCTGCCCCAGTCACCCCTGCTGCCCTCAGTGAGGAGGCCATTGACCTCCTCAGGTCCCTCACTGTTGGGCAGTCTACCATTTTGAATGCCATCCAGGGTGTAGAAAGGCAGGTACAACAAACAAGTGCATTCCTGGAGGGCATTCATTCTGGTCAGACGGCCCTTCAGTGAGCTTTTCAGACTCTGGCCTCAGCACTGATGGCAGCTATTGTCCCTGTCTCTAGCCTCCCCCCTTCAACTTCCTCCACCCAGACCCAATCCCCTCTACCTCAGCCTATCCCAAGCACACCTTCAGACCAGCATGCACACACGTCAACACACAAGGGAAGCTCAGGCAAACATAAGCACTACACATCCCAGTGGCACTCACGCAAGCATCACACACATGCAGACACACCAACATCCGCTGCCTCCACTGTGTCCCCCTCCTCCTTGTCTCCCTCCTCCCTCCCAGTCTCATCTCCACACACACCTGCATGCACTACATCTACAGCCACTACTTCCATCACCAGCACACACACCACCACACTCCGTTCACTTGCAGTCACCAACCCCACTACCATTCACACGTCCCCTGTGTCCTCTCCCAGCATGTCTGTGACGCCACCTCCCAAGATACAGAAATGCAGCCACACACCCACCCAACAGCCATCCACCTCACGACAGCCTACAGTGCATGCAGCTTCACCCAAAAGTCACCAAACGAACACCTCCTACAACCACAATCTCCACTCCCAAACCCCCTCCAGCTACCCGTCCCAGTGTTCCCAAGAAACCTTTCCTGTCCAACCTTGACCTCTTTCCCTTACCTCCCCCACCACGTCAGTCTCCTAGGGCCCGACTCTCCAGGTCCCAACCTAGCACTTCAGCCACAACATCTCCGGGACCAGTGGTGCCTGTAGTCAGCGGAATCTGGAGTGCACCGGGCAGCAGGGCAGCCAGTGTGTCACGGAGCCACAGCACGGACAGTCCCTGTCAAGCATCAAAAGTTGGCCAGTGCCCGACGGGAGAGGGGGAAGACTCCATCCACCAAACCGCTCCCAGGGGTACAGGTGGGAGTGTGGAGTCAGCTGCAACACCTTCCAAGGTGGGGAAGGGCCACAAGAAACTCAGCAAGTCTGGAAAGAGCAGCACGGCGGAGAAGACCGCCAACAACCCTGCTGCCCAGGAGGCCACCGCCATCATCCCCGCTGCCCATGAGGCCACCACCATCATCCCTGCTGCCCAGGAGGCCACAGCCAGCACCAGCCCAGCTGCCCAGGACAGGACCGCCAGCACCAGCCCAGCTGCCCAGGAGGCCAGCACCAACCCAGCTGCCCAGGACAGGACCGCCAGCACCAGCCAAGCTGCCCTGGACAGGACCGCCAGCACCAGCCCTGCTGGGCCATAAGGGACCGCTAGCACCAGCCCGCTGGGCCATAAAGGACCACCAGCACCAGCCCCGCTGGGCCAGACAGGACCGCCAGCAGGTGAGTCACTGTCAAGGACCCCACCGCCACAAGCACTGCTGAACAGGACACTGCCGCCACAAGCACCGCTGAACAGGACACTGCTGCCACAAGCACCGCTGCCAAGGACACCGCTGCAACAAGCACCGCTGGCCCATGAGCACCAAGGGCACTGACGCTACTGAGTCCGTCACGAGCAGGATGAAGCACTCTGGGCACAAGGCCCCCTCCAGAACCAGTGGAGTAAGGCATCCACTACCTCAGTCCTTGGCAGGATGAAGCACTCTGGGCACAAGGCCCCCTCCAGAACCAGTGGAGACTGTTCTCCACTTGAGAGACCGTGGCTTTTCACTTCCCAGGATTGAACAGTGGGCAACCCACCCACTGTAGAGACTTGAGAGACTGTTGCTTTGCACTCCCCAGGATTGAACAGTGGGCAACCCACCAACTGTAGAGACTTGAGAGACTGTGGCTTTGCACTCCCCCGGATGGTACAGTGGGCAACTCACCCACTGTAGAGACTTGAGAGACTGTGGCTTTGCACTCCCAGGATGGTACAGTGGGCAACCCACCCACTGTAGAGACTGGAGAGACTGGAGAGACTGTGGCATTGCACTCCGCAGGATGGTACAGTGGGCAACCCACCCACTGTAGAGACTTGAGAGACTGTGGCTTTGCACTCCCCAGGATTGAACAGTGGGCATGTGGCCCCCTCGTGGATTTGGCATCGTGCACTCAACCGGCTGAGGTGCCCTCCCTTCCCTTCCCCCTGAGGTGCCTGTTTTATTGCTATCTGATGCCCATGCAGTGTTCTCTCCGTCATATTCGGGGATTGAGTGTGGGCCTCGCCCATGCCGTGTGGGCCCAGTGTTCCACAGACTTCAATGGAGCACTACCTGGACTACTATTCTTGGTGTATACATTTGTTTATAGTGTATATATATTTTTGCGTACTGGATTTTAATATATTACAATGGTTACACTCATTTCCTTTTGTCTGCATTCTTCCGGGGGGTTTGGGGGTTGTAACTGTAATGTATCATGCTGTATTAGTGTGTGTGTTGTAGTGGGTGAGGGTGGGGGTGGGGGTGTTGCGTGTGTGTGTGTCCCTGTTTTTTCCCTCCCCCCTCCCCTGTGTCGTAGGTGCAGTACTCACCGCGGTCTTCGCCGCCGGCGTTCGTGCTCCTGGTAGAGGAGCAAGAAGATAAGGGCTGGCAGGATCAGGAGCTCGGATTCCATGGTGTCCAGATTCCTCCTGGGGTGTGTAGAGGTGATCGTTTTCCCTTCGAAGTCCTGTTTCCGCCGTGTTTTTGTTCGCAGTGAATCCGCCCCGGAAAAGGTGGCGGACTAGTAGGTTGTGATCCTGTGGGCGGTACATTGTCCTCCGCCTGTCTGTTGGCGGTCATCGCCATGCTGTTTGTTTGTACCGCCGTGGCGGTCGGAGTGTTAAAGTGGCTGTCTTTGTTGGCGGTTTCCACCACGGTCGTAGTTCAACTTTTTTTACCGCCGGCCTGTTGGCGGTCTTACCACCGCTTTAACACCGACCGCCAGGGTTGTAATGACCACCTTTGTCTTCTCACCAGTGGTTCTTGTTTTGCACCTTTATCCGGTTTAGCAGGGGCTCTTGTTCTCCCTGGAATCTTCAGTGCTTCTTGGACTAGGTCCCTTTCTTCCACAGGTCTTCATGTCCAGGAATACATCGTTGGTGTCTTGCAGTCTTTTCTGGTTCTTGCATAATCTTCTAGCACGACTTCTTGTGTGTTTCAGGAAACTTACTGTGATTTACTCCTGTTTTCCTGGGTTCTGGGATGGGGTCTATGTAGGAAAGTACCATCTTCCTTGGCATGTTTCCCCCATTTTTACCTGTATGTCAGTATGTTTTTCCCTGCCTCACTGGAATCCTGCTGGTCAGGACCCCAGTGCTCATAGTTTATGGCCTAATGTGTGTGCCTGTATAGTACTTGAATGTGTCACTAAGGCTCTGCTAACCAGAACCTCAGTGCGTATGTTCTCTCTGCTTTTACATTTGTCACTGTAGGCTAGTGACTTCATTTACCAGTTTCAATTGGCACACTGGACCCCACTTATAAGTCCCTAGTATATGGTACCTAGGTACCCAGGGCATTGGGGTTCCACGAGATCAATATGGGCTGCAGCATTTCTTTTGCCACCAATAGGGAGCTCAGACAAACCCTTGCACAGGCCTGCCATTGCAGCCTGCGTGAAATTATGCACACGTTATTTCACAGCCATTTTCACTGCACTTAAGTAACTTATAAGTCACCTATATGTCTAACCTTCACTTGCTGAAGGTTAGGTGCAAAGTTACTAAGTATGAGGGCACCCTTGCACTAGCAAAGGTGCCCTCATATAGTTCAGGGTCATTTCCCCGGATTTTGTGAGTGCGGAGATGCCATTACACATGTGCACTACATATAGGTCAATACCTATATGTAGCTTCACAATGGTAACTCTGAATATGGCCATGTAACATGTCTAAGATCATGGAATTTCCCCCCCCCATTCCAAATCTGGTATTGGGAAGCCAATTCCATGCATCCTGGGGGCCCCACCATGGACCCCCAGTACTGCCAAACCAGCTCTCTGAGGCTTGCATTGCAGCTACAGCTGCTGCCACCTCAGAGCAGGGTTCTGCTGTCCTGGGGTCTGAGCAGCTCAGTCCCAGGAAGGCAGAACAAAGCATTTCCTCTGAGAGCAGGGTGTTACACCCTCTCCCTTTGGAAATAGGTGTTTCAGGCTGGGGAGGGGTAGCCTCCCCCAACCTCTGGAAATGCTTTGAAGGGCACAGCTCGTGCCCTCCTTGCATAAGCCACTCTCCACCAGTTCAGGGACCCCTTGTCCCCTGCTCTGGCACAAAACTGGACAAAGGAAATGGGAGTGACCACTCCCCTGTCCATTACCACCCTAGGGGTGGTGCCCAGAGTTCCTCCAGTGTGTCCCAGACTTCAGCCATCTTCCTTTGCAAGGTGTGGGGGCAGTCAGGAGGGCTCTGAGTGGCCAGTGCCAGCAGGTGACGTCAGAGACCCCTCCTGATACGTCCTTACCTGATAAGGTAGCCAATCCCCCTCTCAGGGCTATTTAGGGCCTCTCCTGTGGGTTCTCTTCAGATTCTACTTGCAAGTTTCCAGCAGGAATCCTCTGCAACTACTACTTCATCCTCTGCCCTCGGATCAACTGCAGCCTGCTCTAGTAACTGCTGTAACAGCAACAAAGTATCCACAGGGGATACTATTCTTCTGCAACTTCGCTCCAGCCAGCAACTGCAACAGTTTCCACGGTGTGTACGCTCTGAGGACTCCCTGTCTTCAACCTGCACCAGAAGGACCGAAGAAATCTACTGTGGGGTGACAAAGTCACTCCCCTGCTCACGCAGGCACCTTCTAAGTCGACGATCGGTTCTCTTGGACTCCTCTGAAAGTGACAAGCATACTCTTTGTAACACATAGAGAGGACCCCATCGACTCAAACTGTCCTGAGGTCCTGCTGACACAATTTGGAGGAGGTAAGACCTTGCCTTCCCTGAAAGCGACAGTAGCCCTGTGTACCACGTCGTGGTCACCTCCTGGGGCCTCTGTGCACTGTTTGCAAAATTTCTTCATGCTCGGCCTGGCCCAGGTCCCCAGCACTCCATCCTGTGATGCTCAACTCTGTGAGTTGATTTCCGGCGGCGTGGGACCCTTCTTTGCGGTGCTGTACCAACCACATTTTGCACCTCCTTTGTCCCCATGTCCTGGGACTCCAGTGGGGGCTGTCTGGTGTTCTGAGGGTTCTCTGAAGTGCTGAGAGCCCCCTCTTCCTCCTCACACAGAGTTGAGGCCCCCAGGTCCCTCCTGGGTCCGTCCAGCACCATTTTGGCACAAAACGTAATTTTGTCGTAAGCAAGGCTTGTTTGCGACTTCCAAAACGAAATCACGTCTGCATCCATCTTCACATTATGGGACATCCTTTGCAACATGCAGGAACCCGCTGGCATCTTCCTAGGGTACATTTCTGCAGTCTTCGTCCAACTGGAGATTCTGCTATTGCACCCTCTTCTGGGTTGGAAGGGGCTCCTATCCTTACTGGAACTTCTTTTGACTTCTGGACTTGGCCCCCCTTCTTTCGCAGGTCTTCAGGTCCAGGATTCCAGCAGTTGTTGTTTGCAGACTTGGTTGGTTATTGCAATAATTCCAATCACGAGGTGTAGTGCGTCCTAAGGAAACTTGCAGTACTTTACTCCTGCTTTTCTGGGCTCTGGGGTGGGGTAATTTACTTACCTTTACTGTATTCTTACTCGCCCAGTGATTCTGCACACACTACACTTGTCTAGGGGGGAATTTGTGATTCTCATTCCACTTTCTTAGTATATGCTTTGTGTTGCCCCTAGACCTATTTACTCCCATTGTATTCTATAGCAATTCCTACTGTTTGCACTATCCTATGTCTAATTACTTGCCTTATTTTGGTGTCTAGTGTATATATTGTGTAAAATACTTACATGCAGAAGAAGTATTGCCTCTAAGATATTTTTGGTACTGTGTACCCAAATAAACTACCTTTATGTTTGGTAACACTGAGTATTGTCTTTACTTGTGTATAAGTTCTGTGTAACTATAAGTGGTATTGCATAAGTTTTGCATGTCTCCTAGTTCAGCCTAAGCTGCTCTGCTATAGCTTCCTCTATCAGCCTAGGCTGCTAGAACACTACTACTTCACTAATAAGTGATAACTGGACCTGGTATGAGGTGTAAGTACCCACTACAAAACAGGCTAGCCTCCTACAGTCTATTACTTACCTTTTGTGTTTTATTACACTCCCAGCGCCCCTCTACACACTACACTTGCCTAGGTGGGAAACCAAAGTTTGCATTCCACTATTTTAGTATATAGTTTGTGTTCCCTCTGCACCTTTTGCAACTTATTGTCATTTTCACTATTTGCACTGTTTTCTGACTGTGTACTTACCTGTTTTTGGTTACTAGTGTATATATTGTGTATATTACTTACCTCCTAAGGGAGTATAGGGCCTCCTTATGATATTGGCGGCAAAAGCCGCCTACCGCCACGGCGACGGCCGCCAATATACCATCGCCGAGGCTACCGACCGTCCAATGTCATTATGACCATGGACAGAATTTCACCAGAAGACTGGTGGAGTTCCATCTTCAGTTATGGCGGCGGACGGCAGTAAGGTGGTACTGCTGCCAGCAGCAGGGCCACGCCAGCTAAATACCACATGCATGCTGTGTCATGAGATTGCGTGTGTGCCTGGAAGTATGTTCGGGAGTGTTCTGTGAGTGTGTATGAATGTATAAATGCATGCGTGAATGTGTGTATGCGTGTGTGTAGGGGTGTGTATGTATGTGCATGTATGTGTGTAAATGTGCAGGGGGTCAGGAAAGGGGGCGGGAGGGTGGGGGATGATTCTGGGGAAGGCAGGGGGGCAGGGGAGACCCCTATCAGTGTCAGGGAGGGAAGTCCCTGTCACTGATGGTGCCTACCGCCATGGTTTCAGTGGCGGTACCAAAACCACAGAAACCATGGCGGTGGACGGGGTCATAATGCCATGGGCAGCCTAGTGACGGCTGCCGGGCGTTGTTACCACCGTTGCAGTCAGTGTGGTACATTGGCAGTTTGGCTTTGGCCAAACTGCCAATGTCATAATAGTGGAGGTAGGTACCGCCAGCCTGATGGCGGTAATACCTCCACTATACCATAGACCGGCAGGGTCGTAATGAGGGCCATAGTCTCCAAGATATTTTTGGCATTGTGTCACTAAAATAAAGTAACTTTATTTTTGTAACGAGTATTGTTTTTCATGTGTGTGAGTACTGTGTGACTATAGTGGTATTGTAAGAACTTTGCATGTCTCCTAGTTCAGCCTTAGCTGCTCTGCCCACAGCTACCTCTAGACAACCTGGCTTCTAGACACTGACTATATTTCACTACTAAGGGATAACTGGACCTGGTATAAGGTGTAAGTACCTTTGGTACCCACTACAAACCAGGCCAGCCTCATGTATTGGTGGTGCAGCAGTGGGATAGGTACTTGCAAATTGCCTTATTACTCTGTCACCCATGCTTTCCTCAGGAAAGTATACTCTATGCTTAGAGTATACAAAAGTATACCTAGTCTTTTCAAATTCTTTCTAAAATGACTAAGAGTTAGGTAAAGTAGGTCATTTTCTTTCCTTTCCCTTTACTCTAACTCACTACACTATCTCTTCCTCTAAGGCCACCCCTGGAGTCAAGGGAACTCCCTATGAGAACCTGACTTTCAAAGTTCTAAGGGGCCTTTGCTCAGAGAGAAACTTAGAGGTAGGGAAGAACCCTAATAAGAATTTCCTGTTAGGTCTTCTTCTCCAGGATAACCAGGAGCAGTCTGGTAACCAGGAGGAGGAGGGGATTCTAACCTTTTAGATTCAGAAGATCAGCCTGAAGATTCAGGGAGGGCTGTTCACAAATCTTTCCCCTAACAAACCATCTAGGGCCTCATTCTGACCCTGGCGGTCTATGACCGCCAGGGTGGAGGCCGGCTGAAGCACCGCCAACAGGCTGGCGGTGCTTCATTTTGTATTCCGGCCGCGGTCGCCCAGCTGGGTCCGGCGGTTTTCCGCCGGATTTCCCCCGGCTGGGGGAATCCTCCATGGCGGCGCTGCTTGCAGCGCCGCCATGGGGATTCCGACCCCCTTCCTGCCAGCCTGTTTCTGGCGGTTTTTCACCGCCAGAAACAGGATGGCGTGAACGGGTGTCGTGGGGCCCCTGGGGGCCCCTGCACTGCCCATGCCACTGGCATGGGCAGTGCAGGGGCCCCCTAACAGGGCCCCATAAGGAATTTCACTGTCTGCTTGGCAGACAGTGAAAATTGCGACGGGTGCAACTGCACCCGTCGCACCCCTGCAACTCCGCCGGCTCTATTCGGAGCCGGCTTCCTGGTTGCAGGGCCTTTCCCGCTGGGCCGGCAGGCGCTCTTTTGGCGGTCGCCCGCTGGCCCAGCGGGAAAGCCAGAATGGCGGAGCGGCCATTTGGCGGTTCCCGCCAGGCGGGCGGCTCCTAGTGTTTACTGGCAGTGGGAGGGCTTCACATAGAGGTAGAGTTCCCTTCACACTTAGAGTCAGATCGCTAGGGTTACCAAAGCTAGGGAAAGATCTACATCTGTACATTCCCATGTCACCTCAGTTTCTGAGGAGTCCCACACATCCACTCCAGGTGATGACTCTGTGGACAGGGAGCTCATAAAGCTGAGATTGAAGGAGGTCAGACTGAGGCTGCAGCAGCAACAGCTGGCCCTAGATAGGGAGGACTTAGCCGAGGAAAGGAAAGGGAAAGGCAGGGGTTGGGGTTAGTTCCCCATGGTGGCAGCACAGTTTCAGGACTTGTGGGGTCAGGGAAGACACCATTGACTCTAGAAACTTACATAAAATTGTTCCCCCATGCAAGGTAGGGAATGATATCCACAAGTGGTTTGCTGCACTTGAGAGGTCCTGTAAAGTTCAAAGGGTCCCTCATAGGCAGTGGGCTGCTATTCTTTGGTTCTCCTTCTCTGATAAAGGGAGGGACAGATTCCTCACTGTTAGGAATGAAGATTCAGACAATTATGACATCCTCAAACATGCCCTTATAGATGGTTCTGGGCTCACCACAGAGCAATACAGAATCAAGTTCAGGGAAACCAAGAAAGAATCCTCACAGGATTGGGCTGACTTTGTGGACTGTTCTGACAAAGCTTTAGAAGGTTGGTTACATGGCAGCAAAGTGTCTGACTATGAGGGTCTATATAATCTAATTTTGAGAGAGCATATTTTGAAGAGTTGTGTGTCTGATTTGTTACACCAGTACTTGGTAGACTCAGATCCGACCTCTCCCCAAGGATTGGGAAAGAAGGCAGACAAATGGGTCAGAACAAGAGTGAGCATCTAAGCTTATGCAGGGGGTGACAATGAAAAGAAGAAAGATGGTGAAAGAGCTCAGGACAAGAATGGGGACAAACATAAACATAAAGATTCCTCTTCAGGTACACAGCACTCCTCTGGAGGTGGGGATAAATTGTCTTCTTCTTCCTCTTCTACACACAATAAAAATCCTTGGTGTTATGTGTGCAGAGGTAAAGTCCATAGGTCAGGGGATAAGCCCTGTCCAGGTAATGCCCCTGAGCCTACCATCACTACTACACCCACTCCAACTTTTAGTGCCCCTAGTAGTAGTAGCAATAGTGGTGGGACTACTGGCAATAGTCAAAGTAAAGTTGTAGTTGGGTTCACTTTTGGGTTCATCATAGGAACTGGGGTAAGTGTAGAAACCCCAGGACAGTTTCTGTCTCACCTGGTGGCAGTGGCCTTGCCACCTTGGCTGGGTGTCCCCTTAACATGGATAAGTACAAGAAGTCAATTGAACTAAATGGTGTTGAGGCCCAGGCCTACAGGGACACAGGTGCCAGTATCACTTTAGTGACTGAAAACTTGGTGTCACCTGCACAACACCTCCTTGGACAGAAGTACCAGGTTACTGAGGTCAACAACTCCACTCAGTCTCTCCCCTTAGGTGTAGTGCAACTTCAGGCATATTTATACTCTGTTTGCACCAAATTAGCATAATTTTGTTTTACTCTAATTCGGTGCAAAACTAACTCCATATTTATACTTTGGCGCTAGACCCGTCTAGCATCACATTTATGGAGTTAAAATCAATTTTGGGATGTGGAAACCTACTTTGCGTCAATAAGATGCAAAGTAGGCGTTCCCATGCAAAAAATGACTCCATGGTCTTAACGCCATATTTATACTCCCATGCAAAAATGGTGCACAGGAGGGAGGAGGGGTCAAAAAATGGTGCAAAGCTTGCTGTGCCTCATTTTGTAACACCTAGGTCATGGCAGGCGTTAGGGGACCTGTGGGCCTATTTCCATGGTGGAACACCAAGGAATAAGGCCACAGGTGCCTTACCCAGGCCCCAGGCACACCCCCACCCACACCAGAGGGACAGCGGAGGATGGGGGACCCCATCCCAGGTGGGTACAGGTAAGTATTTTATTTTATTTTTTAAAGTGCCATAGGGTGCCTTACAATGGGCCCCCATACATGGCATAGGGTGCAATGGCCATGCCCAGGGGACCCTGGTCCCCTGTGCTGGCCATTGGGGAGGTGAGCATGACTCCTGTCTTTTCTAAGACAGGAGTCATGTGGTATGGATGGTTTTTCGTCAGAAAATGACTCTAGGCAGGTTAGAGTCATTTTTTGTACTCTAACCTGCCTAATGTCATTTTTTGGTGCAAAACCCCCTTCTTCCATACCGCCAGCCCCACCCGACTAACTTCATTTTTTTTTACACTAGCCTACCCTTTGCATCAGCTTGCACCATTCCATAAATAAGGTGCCAGGCTGGTGCACAGCAATGGTGCAAGCCGGTGTTAAATATTTTGGTGCAAAAGTATGTTAGTGCAGTTTTGCATCAAAAAGTATAAATCAGGGCCTCAGTTGGGGTGGAGTTACTGGCCCAAAGCAGGTGGTGGTGTCACCTAGCTTGCCTGCAGACTGACTCTTGGGTAATGATTTAGAGGCCTCAGGTTGGGCTGAGGCAGAGGTTAGGGCCCATGCATCCATGCTGGGTATCTCAGAGGAATTGCTTCCTCTCATTTCAAGTGAAATGAAAAAGCAAAGAAGAAAAGGAGCCCTGGAGCCTCAGGATCCTCCTCGCCCCACAGGTAGAAAGGGTATCAAAGTATCCCTTCCCCACCCTACCACAAAGGATACTATTCCTGTGGTGGGAGATACCTCTCCTAGGGTGGAACCTGTACCAAGGGAGTCCACAGCTATCACAGCTAAACTGCCAGAGGTAAAGGTCTCTCTCTGTGAGAAAACACTGAAACAGACAAGAATAACTGTATTGTTTGATACATTTGGAGAAACCCTCCAGCCCTCCAAGAAAACTTTAGTGCAGCACTCCTGCACTACCTCGGAAGACAAAGAACAGCAGCCCTGTCCTTATGTGGAGCCTTTAGGACAGCAGCCCTGTTTTGCTCAAACCCAAGAGGGACAGCAACCCTGTCCTCTCTTAGAGCAATGGGGACACACGTTTTGCTCTGCTCTTGCCTTGCTAAGACAGTATTCCTGTCTAGCATTGCAATCCTTAGGATGGCAGCCCTGTCTTGACATACGATGCCAGGGACAGTCACTCTGCCCTACTTTAAAACTTTTCAATAACCTTACAAATAGGGAATCTCAGAGTACGCACTTGCACTGTTCTCTAGATGAAAATCTCCAAACAGGGTGGTTCACCTTCCCACAGGAAAGGGACCATACAGTGGATGATAAAGGAAGTAACCACTCTATTGCAGATCTACTCTCCACTTATCAACACTTAGACAATAAAGTGTCAACTGACCAAGGTCAGCCTCATTGTCCTTCGTTTGGGGGTGGTAGTTGTATGAGAAAGTAGCCTCTTTCTGGCATGGTTACCCCAATTTTTGGCCTGTTTGTCAATGTGCTTGACTGTGTCACTGGGATCCTGCTAGCCAAGATTTCAGCGCTTATGGTTTGTGTCCTACTGGTCAGTAGGTTTGACTGTTTTTGAGTATGCTTGACTCTGTCACTGGAGTCCTGCTAACCAGGACCCCAGTGCTTATGCTCTCTCTGGTCCCAAATGTGTCATACATACTGGTAACACAGTATTTCATCTCAAATTGGCATACTGGTGCCCCTTTATAAGTCCCTAGTATATGGGACTTAGGTACCCAGGGCATTGGGGTTCCAGGGGATCCCTATGGGCTGCCGCATTACTTTTGCCACCCATAGGGAGCCCATGCAAAGGCTTCTGCGGGACTGCCATTGCAGCCTGCGTGAAATGGTGCATGCACCCTTTCACAGCCATTTTCACCACACCAGGTCACTTATAAGTCCCTTATATGTCAGGCCTTCCAACCCTGAAGGCTGGGTGCAAAGTCCCTGTGTGTGAGGGCACCCCTGCACTAGCAGAGGTGCCCGATGTTGTCCAGGACCATTTTCCCAGACTTTGTGAGTGTGGGGACGCCATTTTACGTGTGAACTGAACATAGGTCAATACCTATGTCCAGCTTCACAATGGTAACTCCGAATATGGCCTTGTAAGGTGTGTAACAACTGGGAATTGTAGCCCAATACTGATTCTAGTGTTGGTTGCACAATCTCATGCACTCTGGGGGCTCCAACTTGGACCCCCAGCACTGCCACACCATCTTTCTGAGGTTTTCCAGGCAACCCCAGCTGCTGCCACCTCACAGACATGTTTCTGCCCTAATGTTGATTGAGCAGCTCAAGCCCAGAAAGGCAGAACAAAGGATTTCCTATGGGAGAGGGGTGTTACACCCTCTCCATTTGGAAATAGGTGTTACAGGCATTCGAGGGGTAGCCTCCCAAAGCCTCTGGAAATGCTTTGAAGGGCACAGATGGTACCCTCCTTGCATAAACCAGTCTACACCGGTTCAGGGACCCCCAGTCCCTTCTCTGGCGTGAAACTGGACAAAGGAAAGGGGAATGACCACTTCCCTGTCCATCATCACCCCAGGCGTGGTACCCAGAGCTCCTCCAGAGTGTCGCTGGGTTTTGCCATCTTGGATTCTAAAGTGGTGGAGCATTCTAAGAGCATCTGAGTGGCCAGTACCAGCAGGTGATGTCAGAGCCTTAGGGTCTCTCTCCAGGGTGTTTCCTCAGATTCAGATTGCAAAACTCCAGCAGGAATCCTCTGCATCCTTTACTTCATCTTCTACCAACAGAACTGCACCTAAACCCTCCAGGAACTCTACAAACTGCAACAAAGAAGCAAAGACAACTTCTGCAACATTGTAACTCCAGCTCCTGCCAACAACTGCAACAGTTTCGAGGTCATGCATCCTCCAAGTACTGCCTTTCTTCAGTCTGCACCACAAGAACCAAAGGAATCTCCCGTGGAGTGACAGCATCACTTCTCTGCTTCTGCAGGCGCCTCTCTGCAGCGACAATCAGAGGCATAGGTTCCATTCCCCAGGTGAAGTGCGTGGATCCAGCAGCACGGGTGGTAGACTAAAGTGATCCCAACAGTCCTAACGTCCAGCTGTCCAACTTTGGTGGAGGTAAGGGCTTGCCTCCCCATGCAAAGACAGTATCCCCATGCACCGCATGACTTGCAGTTTCCAAGGCTTGGGTGCGACCTTCCAAGAAGTTCTTCATGCACAGCACAACTTAGGCCCCCAGCACTCTATCATATGATACACAGCTTCCTGAGTGGATCTCCGGCAGCGTGGGATCCCGTTGTGTTGTGCTGCGTGGGCCTCCATTTGCACCTTTTCTGTCCCCGTGCTGTGGGACTCCTGTGCATGCTGCCTGGTCTTCTGAGGCTCTCTGAGTTGCTGAGAGCCTCTCTGTGTTCCCCTCCTTGATAGAGTTCACAAGGTCTGTCCTGGTCCCAGGCAGCGCCATTTTCTTTCAACTGTGAAGTTTGCTAGTGTCAAGGCTTGTTGGCAGAATCCATCGACGCAAACCAGACTGCAATCATCTATCTGGCGTGGGACATCTTCTGCACCAACCAGGAGCCCGCATCTGTCTTCTTGGGTGCATAACTGACTTTTTCTTCTCACCGGTGGTTCTTCTTTTTCGACCTTCATCTGGGTTAGCAGGGGCTCCTGTTCTCCCTGGACTCTTCAGAGCTCCTTGGACTTAGTCTTCTTCTTCCACAGGTGTACAAGTCCAGGAATCCATTGTTGGTGTCTTGCAGTCTCTTCTAGTTCTTGCATAATCTTCTAGCACGACTTCTTGTGTGTTTCAGGAAACTTGCAGTGATTTACTCCTGTTTTCCTGGGTTCTGGGGTGAGGTCTATTACTGACCTTTGGTGTTTTATTACACTCCCTGCACCCCTCTACACACTACACTTGCCTAGGTGGGAAACCAACTTTTGCATTCCACTATTTTAATATATGGTTTGTGTTCCCCCTGGAACTTTTGCAACCTATTGTTAGTTTCACTATTTGCACTGTTTTCTGACTGTGTACTTACCTGTTTGTGGTTACTAGTGTATATATTGTGTATATTACTTACCTCCCAGGGGAGTATAGTCTCTAAGGTATTTTTGGTATTGTGTCACTAAAATAAAGTACCTTTACACTGTAACACTGAGTATTGACTTTCATGTGTGTGAGTACTGTGTGACTTCAGTGGTATTGCAAGAGCTTTGCATGTCTCCCAGTTCAGCCTTGGCTGTTCTGCCTACAGCTACCTCTAGACAGCCTGGCTTCTAGACACTGACTACATTTAACTAATAAGGGATAACTGGACCTGGTATAAGGTGTAAGTACCTTTGGTACACCCTACAAACCAGGTCAGCCTCCTACACTCCCA
This sequence comes from Pleurodeles waltl, assembly GCF_031143425.1. Taxonomy (NCBI): domain Eukaryota; kingdom Metazoa; phylum Chordata; class Amphibia; order Caudata; family Salamandridae; genus Pleurodeles; species Pleurodeles waltl. The sequence goes on along the minus strand of NC_090444.1, from coordinate 763,943,108 downwards.
GGATACTTGGCCAAATGTTTATGAATAGTCCCCAGTGCTCTACTATGCCCTACACATTAATGGATTTTGGTATAAATGCTCTGTTGCTGCAGGTGGTACAAGCAAAACTTGGGTGCAGTCAAATGCACCGAGCACATGCAGGAAGCCGTGGATTTGAAAGAACCCATCTTTGTTCTCCTGCTGATTTTGCTGGATGTTGGGGAAGCTGATGTGGCATGGTGTCAGGGAGATTATGGCATCTAATTGCTATGGCAGGAATGCAGAGAACGACGGCTCTGAGACACCAGCAACCAGTGCACCCGTTGTTTGGAAGGAACTACTTGCCAGCATGTGCCGGACAGCAAGCAGCCTTGTCATAGGTGGTATCTTGTGTAGGGTCTCTAGGATGGCTGTAATTTGTGGCTCAATGTGGTGCAGCCAGTATAGTATGGCTTGCCCATCCAGTCTGTAGGTTCTAATAATGTCCAGGTCCCTAAGGCCATGGATGTTTTTCCTGGTTCTGAAGACCCTCTCCTATTTTCTGAGTTGCCTTTGTTTGCCGCATTGTCGTGGTGGTGAGTGCAGGAGTTGTTGCTGTCCTCTGCGCCGTTTAGCAAGCTGGATCATTATCCTCCTGTGGGTTGTAAAGTTGCTTCTGTGTGTTCTTCTTAAGTAACTGTGTGTTTGCATCATTTTAACGCCTGCCCTGATCCAGGTGTTACATTTTGACGCAAATCAGTGTTAACATCATTTTTTGGGTCCGCCTCCCACCTGTGTGTCTTTTTTGCCCAGGTGGATAAATACGGCGCTAGGGTGTTTGGGTCATTTTTTGAATGGGAATGCCTACCCTGCGTCTCATTGACGCAGGGAGGTTTCCCGCATCTTAAAAATTAAGTTAACACCAATATTTTGGCGCTAGACGTGTAGCATCAAAATATAAATATGGTGTTGACTTTGCGTAAATAAAATTATGCTAATTCAGCACACACAGAGTATAAATATGTCCCTCTGTGTTTTATGGTGTTCCCTTTGGAGTCTCTAAACCCGTTCAATCGCCAACAATTCAGATAATCATTGTAGGACTGGACGCAGTATTATGAGTCACAGGAAATCAAAGTCAGTAATCCTGCCTCTGTGTGCTCTAGTGCTAAAGTAAGGGCTTTGAGTTCATCCAGCTGAGCTGCACAGTCCCCTAGGGTCTGCGTGTAGGCATTTTGAGGGTGGAACACACCATTTTTCATCACTCCACTCACAGCTGGCAGCTGAGTATTGATGTTTGGCACCTACAGCTGGTTGTGCTGAACCATCAGTGGAAATGACAGCATGGTATCTGTCAAGTGGCAAAATGTCTACAGGAGTGGGGTACTTCTGTTCGTATTAGAGAAATTCTTGTGTCTGAAGTTTTGGATCAAAGATGTAATCAACATCGATGCCAGTCAGGGTGGTTGCCCACTGAATCCAGCGTGGATATAATGCTTTAGTGTTTGGGTGAAGAACACTTGTTTTGGTGACAACCTCTAAGGGTGGCACCGGGGTAACAACAAGAATGCATTTCCCTTGGGCAAGTGCCCTCTCCTTAATGACAGCCATCTGAACTGCAGTTAGAAATTTTTCTGTGGGTGCAAAACATTGTTCTGAATTAGAGTATAAATGTGATTTATAGGTTATGGGAACCATGTCATCCTCATTAAAGGTGACATAAATGAACCCAATGGCACCAGCAATTATTCTGATGACCAAATTTGCTTTGTTGTCACAGGACTAGCATGTCCTGTTGCAGTTCCCTAAGGATGCGTGTGTGTTCAACTGTCCAGTGTCTGCTACAAAACTCAGGGTGTATTAACTCATAAAGTGGCATGATACGTTGTGCATAGTCAGGAATGTATGTTCTCCCAAAGTTGAAGAAACCAAGTAAAGACTGTAGTTTCTTGATTGTATTTAGTCGTTGGAGTTGAGCACATTTACATAGGAAGTGCAGGCCAGGCTCTTGCACTCGTTTGATAGCTTATATCCAAGGAACAATACGCTGAGAAAGGCTATTTTAGTTTTCTTAAAATTACATTCGTAGCCAAGGGCTGTGACTCCTAAAACGATCCGATCGACCCTGGCAAGATGAACGTTGAGGTTGTCATCTGTGAAATAGATGTCATCCACATAGCACAATGCCTCAGGATCAATATCATGTAATACTGATGTTACATGGTCTGGGAACAGCACTGGGCTGTTCTTGTAGCCTTGGGGCAGAAGCCATAATCGTTTTTGTGAGCCAAATGAGAAGTTGAACACTTTAGCGTGCTAAGTTCCGGCAAAAAAAAAAACGTTGGATATAGCCAAAGATGTTTTGAATCTTTTGCACACTCTGGGGGTCATTTTGATTTTGGCAGGATGCCCCGCCGCCAACCGTGCCAACGGTCAACGGAAGACCGTCAGTGGAGTCGGCCGGCATCCCCCCAAATAATGACGCATGGAGCCTCACCGTCATTGATGGTGGTGAGGGCCGCCATGCGCCATGCTGGCGGTCGGTGGCGGGGGTGAATGCTGCTCCACCCACACCGCTACGTCAGTCCAGACACCGCCACGCCTATGATGAAGCATTCATAGGTGTGGCAGTGTATGGAGAGGCGGCGATGGCGGCTGAGCAGCATCCAGGAAGCCTGTTCCCTCCCGGAGCAGCGGGACAGAAGAGGTAAGTGCTGTACGCAAGGGAAGGGGGGATGGGGGGTGTATGAGTGTGCGCGTGCATGCGGGTGTGCGTGAGTGTATGGGGATGTGGGTCTGAATGTATGTATATGTGTGTGCATGTAGGTGAATGGGTGCATGAGGATGTGGGGGTTTGGGGTTTGAGGGGGACCTATATGTAGGGGTGGGGGCCTACATGCGGTTTTAGGTGTGGAGGGTTGGGAGGGGTCGGTTTTCAGGGTTCGGGGGCGGATCTAGGGGCTTGGGGGGTGGGTGGGTGTAGTGGCAAGGGGGGGCCTGGCATGTCACATACAGGTGACAGGAATGAGTATTCCTGTCACCCGTATGCTTTTCACCAGGGGTTACCTGGAGAAGTATCCCACCAGAAAATCCCTGATGGAAATGGGGTAATAATCTCACCGCCGGTCCGGCCTTCACCTCCGGGTCGAATGTGCCTACAGTTGGCACGGCAGTCAATTCTGGGTTGGCGGTGGGTGGCAGTGAACTGGCTGCTTTGCAGCCAGTTCACTACTGTATTCAGAATATGGCAGTCTAGACCGCCATGCCGTTGGCAGTAATGACCGCCAGCGTGGCAGTCCAGACCGCCAAGTTCATAATGACCGCCTATGTTATTAATTAGTGCTGTGCTATGTGAATTTTGTATAGCGTATGTACGTGCATGACCATTTAGGTGTCGGTAATCTAAGACAGGATATTGTGGCTGAGGCTTAGGTGTAGACCTAATAGGTATTACATGACAAGGTGAGTCCTTGTCCCAACCTGCATGATTGCGGTATAGTGCAGGTGCCTGCGCTAAAGACCAGTTGACAGTGCAGGCTTGTTTTACCGCTTCTGGAACAAGATCAGAGAAAGAAGGCAAAATGACATCTTCCCCATGTGGGAGCTTACAGACGTGCTCGGGTGACCAGTCCCGCTCAGCCAGCAGGATAGCACAACTAAGTTCATCCCAGAATATCACACCAATGATGCGCTCTACGTCTCCCTCAATTTGGATTTTTAAATCATTAACCCTGTTGGGTGGGAGGATGTGCCCATCTGCAGTCTCAACTGCAATGTAACTGCTAGTCGCTGTCACATCCAGATGATCTTTCAGACTCTGGTGACACATCGTGACCCCTGCTACACTGTCTAACAGTGTCAGTGCCCACGTCTTGTTCTTCAGCAATGTTCTCAAGTGTACTGGCATTTTTAATTGACAGTGCTGCCACCTTTTTTTTTTCAAACTGTGGCTTTTGTTGTGGGGACATGTCTTTTTTTTGTCTGAAGACTGAGGGGAGTCTTTCTTCTGTTTCACATAGTCATCTGTCGCTCTGACCGGCTCACTCTCTTGCTACATCTATCCGGTGCACCCAAAAAAGGAACGAGAGGGATGTGAATCAGTATATCTGTCAGGAACTTTTATATTTTCTCTATTCTGAGAGTATATCTCCTGTTGGAGTTCTCCAGGTGTGGAGAGTCTGCTCTCTGATTTAATCTGTCTTTAAATTGATTTTGTTTATCCCTGCGCTTTTTGGAATCCTCCGGTGCTTGTTTAGTACCTTCCTCATGGGTGGTACTCTGTATTTCGAGCTTTTTCGGCTTGGCTCCCAAACTATCCCATCTGATACTGGCATAGGTATCAGAAATAATTTTCAGTAGCTGTTTCACCTGTTCCAAGTATGGAATCTCTCAGAGGCGTTGGCGTATAGCAAGTGGTACCACTTTCCCTTTTTCTGCTACTGAGTATGATTGAGAAGACTGCATCGAAGTTACGCATTCATTTCATCCCCAAATCTAGGGCTGTTTGCTTTAACACTTCTGGTAAATTGGCAAGTGTCGGGGTACCATGTGTGGTAGTATAAATTGCAGCAAAGTCTGTATCCCATGTGGTGCAGTCATCCACCGAGGGAACCATCCCAAAAGGGAAGCACATTGTGAGAATTCTATGTTTTTCCTGAGGTCACTTATGGGGAAACACAGCTTCCAGCTGATTTGTTTTCTGGGCTATCCAGAATGGAATTTCCTCTTGTTCTCTGGGTAATTTACCCATTATAGAATGTACTGTTTGTGGACTAATCTCATTAGTAGCAATTGGTAACCAGCAGGTGCTGCTGGTGCTGGATGCGCTGGTGTAATGACCAGAGTTTGCATTATGAACTGAACAAGTTGTCGATATAGTGTTACTAGCTCAATGTATAAATTGTGCAGATCAGCTGCCTGCATGTTTTGTATACTTGGGTACGTGTGTATGTAGCAAACATAGGCCATGTTGGTCCTTCATCACCAAGGGACCTAATCTCACAGGTTGTATTACATGTGGTAGGGTGCCATTAAACCAGTTCTAATGTTCTTGATAAGTAATCGGTATTTCAAGATACTGGTATGCTTGGTACCATTGAGGTACATTTGCAATTCTATATGTGTGGAATGTGAATGATTTTGGTCTTCCTCAGGAAAGGATACCCAAGAGTAGAATGTTTCTGTTTGGTAAGCTTCACTAGCTTCTACTATGAATGTGACATCCCCGCCCTCGTCTGTTAAGCCATGCACTACTAGGTGTAATATTAATGCTTGTGTAGAATTCTCAGGAATGTCTATGGCGTTAGCCATAATATGAAGTGAGTAAAGAGATGGAACACCAAGTAGGGAGAAAAGTCCTTTTAATGGTTCAAACTCGAACAACCTACAGCCTAATTAGGGGCTCCCTGTTCAGCTGAGGAGGATCTTCCCCAAATCCACAGATGTCTCCGTATAATGGTTCTTAGGATACCTGTTGTATGTGAGAAAGTGATAGCCAGGGTATCTGTAAATTAGTGCCGAAACACCATTGTTGAAGGTGCCATGTCATAGTTTGACTCTTGCTCTAGGCAAGACTGCTGGTTTAAGGATGACAGTAATGTTTGTAGGTGACTATGCCAGTCCTACAACAAGTCGCAACTGCCGTCCCAACCCTCCCGGCTCACAAGCAGCACCTCACCAAAAACCCAAACAGTAAAAGGTGATTTGTGGCAGCCTTTACGCATGGACTCAAGAGTGTGACATCTCAGGGAGTGTTGTGGTTAAACAGAGATTTCCCCTTTCTCACATGAATAACATATCTCAATCAAACACAGGCAATGAAGGAGATGCAGTAACGTTTTCAATAGGTTTTATTAACAAAACTGCAATCTACGATAAGTTGCATGGGCTGCAGCAATGAGGATAATGAATAATGCAAGAAACAGCCACCCTCACCATTTCGCAATAACTTAAAATGTCATGAGATATGAAATATGTCCTAGTACCCTAGCATGATGATCCTAACCCCTAACCTAAAGAGAACTAAGGGCCACATGTAGGTAGCTTTTTGCACCTCGCAAACAGTGAATTTGGCTGGTAGCAACGTGCAAAAAGCACATCGCGATGCACAACCCCCGTTTTGCGATTCGGGAACCTGGTTACCGAATCGCAAAAGGGGTTTGCGACTCGCAATTAGGAAGGGGTGTTCCTTTCCTAATTGCGACTCGCAGTGCAATGTAGGATTGGTTTGTGACTGCGAACGCGGTCGCAAAACAATCGCAGTTTGCACCCATTTCAAATGGGTGCTAACCCATTGGCAAAAGGGAAGGTGTCCCACTGTGAATGTCACTGTAAACATTTTTTCAGAGCACTGTAAAAATGAAACAAAAACGTTTCATTTTTTGTTTTTGTAATGCACCTTGTTTTCCTTTAAGGAAAACGGGCTGCATTACAAAAAAAAAAACTGCTTTATTGATATGCAGTCATAGACATGGTGGTCTGCTGTCTCCAGCAGGCCACCATCCCTTTGAGGGCCGCCATCCCCAAGGGGGTCGCAAATTGCGACCTGCCTCATGAATTATCATGAGGTGGGCATTTGCGACCCCCTTGCGAATCACAAATGTTGTCAAGGACACCATCCTACATTCGGATTTGCAAATTGCGAGTCGCAAAATTGAACCTACGTACATGTGGCTCTAGGTGTATTAAACCTAATCTGCCAATGCCATGTCCTTAAAAAGAGCCCCTAAACCCTTGTTACCTTAGAATGAGGTCTCTAGCTCAGACTCAGTAAGGACACCAAGACTGGGTCAGCGTCAATGCGACGTGCAGCATGGATCGCATTGATGGCATCCAATAGGAATCTCTCTGACTATCTGTCTATGTGAGGTGCATTTATACAGATCTTCTCAGGCTCCTAGCCTAGGCTTGTTCCCAGACAATAGATTACATGACATGCTTGGGGCAGCAATCACATAAACAATTCCTCGAAAGCTCAAAGTGGGGAAGTACCTAATCGGAATAGCCACATCTTACCTATTTTCTGGTGCTGATAGTGACGCCTTAGCAGAGTGGCACTGACAGCAGGAAACTAAAACATTGCTCTAACTAAAAACAATGCAGGCATCTTGGAAAATTATAATTAAATAATTGCGCTATAACAGAGCAAGCTAAGTATTGTAAACGTTACTGGTGACGGGGGCACAAGCTGGAAGGGTAAGGTAACTCTTGCTTCCCATTAAAACAAGATAGGATTGACTACACTTTCTTTGCCTTCTCTAAGCCCCGGATTTAGGATCATTTGTCCTTTCCAGAAGTGGAGCTTTATGTGGGGTACCTGCTACATTTATATTTGTAAGTGCTTCCTGCTGAGTTTTAATTTCTGTGAAATAAGCATCATGGCCAGAACTGAAGGTCACATGCTTGTTCATCCAACAAGAGTCCATAGTTTGCAGAAAATGTCTCTCCAATTGGAGTACTTTCTACTGGCTAGTTACTATGTGTTACCTAATTGGGTAAATGGCCAGTGTCCAGTGCTCAAGCTGAGCCCCAAGATGGCTGCCAAAACTTCCTTGTTGAAGTGTTGGCAGCCAATCAGATATGAGCGCAGGGAGAATTGGATCCACAGAGGATCTGCATCCCAAGATATCAATATTTTTTATCTCTAATTACTCCAAAACTACTGAACGGTTTTACATCAAATGACAGAAATCACAATCTGTGCACCAAGATCTAGCTTCCTGCCAAATTTGGTGTAATTCCAGTCAGTGGTCTTGGCTGTAGGTGTGTCTAAAGACCCTATAGAAAAAAGAATGGGGAAAATGCATTTTGGGAATGCCTGTTCGTCTTTCGGAGTGCAATCTGTATGAGACTGTGACAAGTAGGTTCTTTCTTGTCCGCTCCTGGTGAGAGCAGAGTCCATAGTTCTCCCTTTAAATTGCTACAAGTATGCAAATGTGCAAATCACCTGAAAGTTCCTCATGCTTGGCCCCACCTCGTCCGCCTTAGTAGTGTGCAAAGGCCTTCCTGTATTTTGCCAGGATGATGGACAGCTTACCAAAGGGCCCCCAGTGCATTTCCCGCTGATGTTGGTAACATGTTCTTGATGCCGAGGAATGCAAGGATATCCCCACCAAACAAAGAAGCACTTGCATCCTATAGCTAAGAGGAAGGACCCTGGTTTGTTGTAGATTCACGTATTTGTTGTTGCGTTGGCCTCTCTATAGGAGAATTCATATTATCACAGAATTCAAGAAAAAGATGCAAGAGGAACAATCACATTGCTAAACGCACACAAGGTCACTGGAGACATTTCCTCAGCTGTAGTGTAGAAAACACAAGGGACATTGTAGGAAAGTAGTCTCTTTCTAGCAGGGTTACCCCCACTTTTAGCCTGTTAGTGTGTCCTAAGGAAACTTGCAGTACTTTACTCCTGCTTTTCTGGGCTCTGGGGTGGGGTAATATAATTATGTTTACTGTATTCTTACTCTCCCAGCAATTCTGCACACACTACACTTGTCTAGGGGGGAATTCGTGATTCACATTCCACTTTTTTAGTAAATGTTTTGTGTTGCCCCTAGACCTATTTTCTCCCATTGCATTCTATAATATCTCCTACTGTTTGCATTGTTCTATGACTATTTACTTGTCTAATGTTGGTGCCTAGTGTATATATTGTGTAAGATACTTACCTCCAGAAGGAGTATTGTCTCTAAGATATTTTTGGTAATGTGTCACCCAAATAAATACCATTAGTTTTGGTAACACTGAGTATTGTCTTTACTTGTGTGTAAGTACTCTGTAACTATAAGTGGTATTGCATGAACTTTGCATACCACCTAGTTCAGCCTAAGCTGCTCTGCTATAGCTACCTCTATCAGCCTAAGCTGCTACAACACTACAACATTCACTAACAAGGGATAACTGGACCTGGTGTAAGGTGTAAGCACCCAAGTTACCTACTACAAACCAGGCCAGCCTCCTACAGACATTCACCCAACAAAGTAGTATTTACTAACTAACCCATAGAAAGTACTTCAGTTGGGTGGAAATTTTGTGCAAAACTGTGGACTCTTGCTGGATAAATGGTCAGGTGTGGTTCCTTTGTGGCCTAGTCACTCCACGCAGGTACTGTCACACCCACACAGATACTCACATATCCTCTCACAGACGGACTCAGACACTCACTTAGACACTCCTGCATCCACTCACAGACCCACTCAGAGTCTCATTTAACCAAACACAGACCCACTCAGATATTCACACACACAATCATAGACCCAGTTAGACACTCAAGCATCCACTCACAGACCCACTCAGACATTCATGTACTCACACACAGAACCTCTCAGACATTCATTCACCCACTCACAGACCCACTCAGGCTTACGCACCCACTCACAGACTCACTCAGAGACTCATGCACTCGCTCACAGACCCATTCTGAAACTCAAGTACTTACTCACAGGTGCACTCAGAGACTTATATACCCACACAGAGACCTACTCAGATGCGTACAAACTCACTGAGCCACTTAGGCACTCACACACCCACTAAAAAGATCCACTCAAAGACTGACACACCCACTCACAGACCTACTCAGACACTCAAACACACACTAACAGACCACCTCAGACAATCTCACACCCACTCACTAACCTACTGAGAGCCTCATGCACTCACTCACACACTTACTGGTAAAGGTTAGAGGTTACAGTTAGGAAGTAAAAATAAATAAAAACCTTTGAAATACACTTAAAAAACCAAAGGTTACAGGGACGTAAAAGTTAAGAACATAAAAAAACCTTAGAAATTCACTGAAAAAACACAAAGGTTACAGGGACGTTATCAATAGGAAATCAAAATAAAAAACTTAGAAATTCACTGAAAAAAACAAAGGTTACAGGGATGTTATAGTTAGGCTCGCATTTCACTCATACAAAACCTATGAAATCTGGCAGTTATGGTTGTCTGAGCTAAACAATAACTTAAGCCTCTGAAATGCACTGCTTATAACCTCACATATTACATAACTCATGATGTGGTCAATGACATCACTAATGGCATCACTGATGGACCCCATCCCCGGACCCGAATGCAAGTTAATGGGGGGTAATCTCGGCCCCAGGGACCACATCCCCCAGGGCCCAGCCTTCATTAAATGGATGAGAGAGGCCATGTGGCCACTGCACCAGGCTGATTTCAGCCCCAGGGACCCGTCCTTCATTAAAGCCAACCTCCCCCAGCCAGTTTTGGCCCCAGGGATCCCATGGGGCCCAGCCTTTTAATGTTTTTTTGGGGGTTTGAGGGGAGCGTGGCCCTTCTGGCTGATTTCAGCACCACCAGCCACCATTGTTGGGGGCCATGGGTGGAGCCTCAAGGTCTCCACAGTCCCAGCCCGTTCCCAGCCTCCTGCAGGAACCAACATTACTTTCACATTCAGTGAGCTACTAAACATACAGCTTCCTGTCTGTAAAAGTAATTGTTTCCTCTGTTTCCCAGCCTGCATGCCTGTGGGAAGAGAAACAAAGGAAATCTCCCCTCCCAGCAAGCGAGAGCTGTTTGACAGCTCTTGCTTGCTGGGAGCGGAGTTGTGTTTGCTCTGACTTGGTGGGAGCTGTGAAAGCTCCTGATAAGTCAGAGCAAACACCTACATTCTAGGTATTGGCACCCAAGGACATAGACAGAGCCGACCCTGGGGGTTGGCGGTTCCCAGGGCATGTATGACTCCATGAGAGGGTCATGCTGCCTCCCTCCAATGTTTGAATTTGCCTCGGGAGCTGGTGGTCCCTGGGAACAGGGTTCTGTGATGGCCCCCCTTCATTATTTCAATTCAGCTACAGGGAGATGGTGGTCCCCAGGGCTGTGTAAGGGGACCATGCAGCCCAACCTTACTTGCAATAAATTGTCCCAGGAGGTGGGAGTCTCCTACGTGTGGGGAGCCAGTCAGCCCCCCACATACAACTGAATTAAACCCCAGGGGAGGTGGCAGTCCACGCAAAAATAAGCCCTGGTAGGGGGCCCCATATACCCCTTCCTTTATTTTTGACATGCCCCCGGGACATGGCCCTCTGGAGGGATTTGTTAAAACAAGCACAGGAGACGGTGATTGTTTTTTTTTTTTTTTAATTGCCATGAATTTGCGACTCTGTCACAAATCTGCTGTATTTTTTTTTTTTACAAAGTGCTTTTTTTGCCCTGGTAGATTCCTTCTGGGACACCAGCACCAGCGCTAAGGGGTCAGAGTGTTCCTACCCTCGCCCCTTTTCTTTTTTTTCACTTATTTTAGGGACTCAGCTTTAGCCGAGTCCCATGATGGCTGCCAACACTTCCTGGTTGAACTGCTGGCAGTCAATCAGAGCTATATACACATAAAATCCCCTAAAAAGCAAGTCAGCACTCACGGGGAAGGATTAAAGCGCTCTTTATCAGAACATCGCCGTACAGAACAAGCGTGTTTCGGTAAATGCCTTTGTCAGTGTCAGAATCTTGCAGCAAGTTGCACATTTAAAAACATTTGGTCAAAGGTCACATCAACAGTGAAGAGGGTAACAAGATCACATCACATTGCAGACTAGTCTCTTCAAGGAAGAGTACTGTAAGTAACAATATTATACATGCAGGTAGCCATCACCCCCCCAACCTCAAAATGAGCTTAGCCTATGGTGAGGTGCTCAGGGCCAAGAGAAACAGCAGTACAAATGAAGCTTTTGAGAGAGAACAATCTAACATGGTGGTCAGGTTTAAGGCCAGGGGATATCCCAGAAATGTTATTACAACTGCCTGTCAAAAGGCTTCCATGAAGGATAGGGATGGTCTCCTGGTACCAAAGGCTAAGAAGAAGGAGGATAAGGTTCATCACTACACAACAACAGGAATCAAATCAGGCATGAAGCATTCTGAAAAGTTACTGGCATCTGATTAAGGTGGAGACTGTGACAGGTGGGGGGGTTGATCCCAACCCTAAGATCACATATATGAAGAGTTGCTTCCTATAGGATATGTTAGTGCATAGCTACCCGGTCAAGCATAGTGACACTTGGCAACAAGGCCAACAATATTTTTATAGGTGTTCTAGATGAAAAGCATGTGCGCACAGCAGCAATCATAAAATTTATAAATTACCAACAGGCAGAGAGGTTAAGATCAAGAAGTTTATTAACTGTAACTCTGAATATATAACATATGTTTTGATATGCCTATGTGGACTTTTGTATGTGGGGAGCACAACCTTCCCTGCCAAGAAACGCATTTTGGAGCATTTGCGTGCCATCAAGAACAATGATGCTAATTATCTGGTGGCACTGCACTGTAGGTTAATGCATTATGGCCAGGTTGTTGGTATGCCTTTCTTTGGTATTGACATGGTGGTACCAACTCTAAGAGGAGGGGACAGGGAACCGATTTTTACAAAGGATGGAGTTCGAATATATCATCAGGTTGAAAAGTAGAATAGTAAATTCCCAGAAGTTTTGAACCAGGACTAATAACTTTTTGTTCATGTAGGATGAAAGCTTATATCCTTTGGACAATGTTGTTTACTGGGGATTTATTGTACAGGCCTATCAGGTGAAATGTTTGAACGTACTTGGGGGATCAGATTTCCTAACAGTTCGTTCTTTTTCAGGCTTTCTCTTTTCTTAGGGGTCTCTAGATATGTTTTATTATAATGATTTTCCCTCTTTTTGTATTGTGTATTGGAAATGTGCCTTAGTCAGGTTGCGGTTTTTGCACATATATACACCATGAGCTCGTATCAGTTGGGCATGAATCATCACATTATGGAGATTGATTTACCTCTTGGTGTTAGAATATTAGATGGTAAAATCACCTGGTGAATATATAATTCATTTTTGGGTATCCTATATTGCTAGACAAAAGGGATATTTAAGCCACTTGGCTATATATTGCATATGGTATTAGGGTCTTTTTTGCAATGCATTTTTCTAATTATATGTACTTTTCTGTTTTACAAATGAAAATTGCTACTGAGCTTTTACTATTTTAGATTTGAGATAAAATGTTAAAATGCATTGACTCTATACTTCATGTTTCGGTATCCTTTACCACTAGACAATAGGTTTATTTAAGCCACTTGGCTAAATACTTTAAATGTTATAGGTGTCGTTTTACCATGTTAGGATGAAATACATTTCTCTAATTACATGTTCTTTTCTGTTCCGAAAATGAAAATTAACACTGAGCTTTTACCATCTTAGAGTTGATGTGACGTGTTAGAATAAAATGCATTGCGAGTTTTGTATGATCATTGCCGATGCGGCCCAGCTCAGTGGGAGTCTTTCTTTCATGTTCACAAACCTGAGATGTATTTTTATAGGGAAATGGGGCATGACATTATGATGCAGGAGTATGAGTAAGACCTTGTCGGTCGAAATGTGTTAGCCTGAAATACATCATAAGTATTTTCAGCAATTTGGAGTGGCAGCTTTTCCTTGTTGTGGATGCCTGTGCGAGGAGCCTCGGATGTGTTTGTTGGGTTCTGCACCCTAGCATACGTAGTTATTGTTAGGACTTAGGCCCATATTTATACTTTTTGTATGCCACTTTTGCGTCACATTCTGACGCAAAAGTGGTGCAAATTTACAAAATACAATTATACTTTGTAAGTTTGTGCAGCACTTGCGTCAAACAATGACACAAATGCAGAGCAAAAAAAGTATAAATACGGGCCTTAGTTTCTATAAAAACAGTGTTATTGTTTGGCTAATAACTTTGGTGCGGTTTTAATTAATCTTCCCAAAATTTCCCCCAAAAAACGGTGCACACTTCAGCTGCTTTCTAGAAAGTTTCAGGGTGATCCATCCAGCTGGGGCTGAGAAAAAGGTGAGGTCCTCAAAACGCTTTTTCCCCATTCATTTTTCCACAGGGATTTTGAACAGCGATACTTCCCAAACCACTGGAGGGAATTTCCCCAAATTTGGCAAAAATGTAGCTCTTGGTCCAGAAAGAGTCATTTTTGTTATTTTGTGTAAATCAGTTCAGTAGAATTTCAGATATTAAAGAAAATCCAAACTTGTATATAAATAGAGAAGCGAAGGCTCCGCATACCCTCCCGATCTCGTGCTGAGATCTGATTGGCTGCCAACACTTCAACAAGTGTTGGCAGCCATGTTGGGACTCAGTTTCAGCCGAGTCCCACAGAAAAAGAATAAATAAAGCAAAAATGGCCAGGATAGGGATACCCTGGCCCCTTAGCTCTGGTGCTGGGGTCTGAGAGGGACCAGTGCTCAATTTGTTAATATAAATGTGCTGGTGCCCAGAGATCTGCTCTTAAACACGTGGCTACTGCATTTAAATGTGCGAGCACAGAATACTGAGGCAGCGTAATCCTGAAGCAATTTTGGGACCCTTTAATTCATTTAAAGCCACTCCTTGCCCCTTCAGCTCACTCTTGTAACTTTCTGCTTTCTCACATTGCGATGCTTTTTAGTTTTTGTCTTCCCCATTCTTTCCCATATGTGTTTTTTGCTTGCAGTATCTGCTTGAAGCAGAAGAACCGGCCCTGAAAAATAAGTGCCGGTGCCCAGCACCCGAAACAACAAGCACAAATTAAGCACTGAGAGGGACCCTCCACCAGAGCTAAAAAATGTGTGCCCTAAAGTAACTATAGCTAGTGCCCTCGTCATGCACTACTAATTACCTCACAAATTACGGCACTCATGACATCTTTGATAACATCACTGATAATATCAATGTAATATTTTTGATCAAAAAACTGTGCATAGTTGGGGTGCAGGTTATAGTTACCTTAGGGCACGAGTTATAGTTACTTAGGATAACTCTAACTATGATAGGTGAATTTCTATGCTTTGGTACGTTTAAAATGTGAGCCTAACAATATCGTTCCTGTAACTTTTGGCTTTTTAAAGTGAATATAGATGTGTGTGTGTATATATATATATATATATATATATAGATATAAATATAGATATATATATAGATATATATATAGATATATATAGATATTTTTCTTTTAATTTTTTTGGGGCAACACCTTTACATAATAGTCACTTTAATATTTAGGCAAGTCAGATGATCTTGTGAGCTTGACAAAGCCCAAAGATGTGGGCGAAATATTGGTAGTGTGAGCGTGCCCTCGCTCTTTTTGTTGCACATTATTTTTACGTTAGCACTTTTTTCCACTTTGATAATAGAGAAGATATAAAAATAATTTTTGTACCTTTAACATCCCCAGACTTGTGGTCATTCATGCTGCATGGATAACAACTGTTCTTGGCTTTTATTTTCCAAATGCAGGCGCATTGCATTGTGGCATGCAGCCTGAAACCCACTATTCTTCTCAATTTGTTTAAAAAAAAGTCCTCATTGCAATGTGTTATACTTAGAATATATTGTATGTCAATAATGATCATGTACTAATTGCTTTGTATTTTGTATCTTTTCAACCTGGGGATTTTTTTACAGTGGGCAGGGTATTGTAATTTGCATTTCTAGAATTTGACCCTTTGTATGACTTTTAGGGCCCGATTTATGCTGGCCTTGCTCTCTTCCAATGCCACATTAGCGTCTTATTTTGACACTAATGTGGGTTTGGAAGGGGAAAAATGCTGACACCATATTTACAAAGTGGTGCAATTCTTGCATTGCACCACTTTGTAACCCCTTGCACGACATTATGCCTGGGCCAGGCATAATGTGAGCCGGGGTGGCGTTCCAGCGCCAGGGGGTCTGTAAAAATGGTGCAAAGCAATCTATGGGATTCCTTTGTGCCATTTTTATCGGCATTTTTTAATGCCTGCTAAGTGCAGGCGTTAAACAGAGGCTCCCATTGATTACAATGGACCTCTGGGTGCTTTGCAGGATTAGCATCATCATTTTTTACGCTAATCCTGCAAAGCGCCAGACTAGCACCATAAATTATGAAGCTAGTCATCCTAACTACCGCCATGGTGTGCGGTATTTTAAATACAGCGCTACCATGGAGGTGTTAGGGGGGCGCTAAGGGGAGCAAGAAAAGTCGTGCTGAACTAGGTGCAGTGCCACTTTTCATAAACCTGTCCCTTATTTTTTCTTAGGGCACACAACTGAATTGTTGGTTCAGATCGCACATACTGTTGAAAAGCACTTGAATGGGCAATGGTTAATTGAGAGACACATGGAAAGAAGCTGAAGTTTTGGATAAAGAGTTGGCAGAATGAGAGTTATACACCCCCCACCAAAATAACGGAAACTTGAAAACGAGCATGTCATGCGCATGAGACGTTGCATGTACCTTATTTACAATTGGCCAAAATTGCATTGAAATGCAGCACCAAAGAATTCAGTGACACAACACACTGACAGCAGGTCAGAGATTATGTTATGTAACTTTGTAAAGGGTAAAAATAATTTAATGGGTGTCTCCAAGCATCCTTAAGCAAAGCAGCATCACTGCTTGTACATAAAGTGTTGGGACGTTCTTTAGTATATGTTCGTAATCTCCTTACAACTGTTTCAATTGAAAAGGATGAACATGGGGCCACTATCACTAGAGCCATTCGATTAAGCAATATTGGGTTGGGTTGAATCTGTGATACATAATTTTTCAGTTATTTTGAAACGGCTCTCACAGCTGTATAGGACAAGCCGGATTTAATGTACGACCTGAATAATTTATATTGAATCCTGCAGACTGTATTAAAGCCATCGCAAAAAAATACAAATATAAAATGTTTTTTTTCCTTCCAATCAAAGTGAAGTGCTTGGTTCTATACATTTTTCACTTACAATGAAAGTCACATCCCTGCTCCAACACAAAAGTTCTTTTACATTAAGGTCCATATTTATCATTGTGTTGAATTGCCCTTGTGCCACACAAGGTGTGCCAGGGCGATGCAACACTAAAGTCAGTTTTATCAAGCCACCTTGCGAGGCCCTGCATGGTGTGATATACATCTGGAGCAACACACTGCAGGGCAAATCACTGCCTTGGGGTACCCTGCCCGAGGGAGGTATTCTATGGGTGGAGCGTAGGTATTCCCATGCATTCACCCATATATTTTGCCGCACTCCCAGATTTACCATTAGTAGTAGGCTGGAAATAACTCCGAACACTAGGCCTCACCAAGGGAGGGGTAACGAGGAGAAAGATCTTTATTTCTCCTCGTGTTTTCCTTCCTCTTTCTATGTGTGCTGTGTTCTGTGGCACCCATAGAAAGAGGAAAATGCCTATCAGCATTATTTTTTGCAGGAAGGTATCCCATCCTGCACAAAAACAATCCTACTTACAGGCAGGGCGCCTGCATTACCACTAGGCATCCAAAAGTGCACCAGCGTAAAGAAAGGACATGTCCTTTCCCTTTCACGAGGCGCAGAAAGGTGGATTACTGTTCTGCGCTCCGTAAAAGTATGATAAATATGGCCCTAAATGTGCACGAACCCTTATCTCATTTCACACAGCATATTTGTTGTCTTAAATACTATTGAATTATTTGTTATTTCAAGTTATCAACCGAAGCGAAGCATTCGTATCTCGACTACCAGTTACCGCTGGTTGCCGCAGGAGGGCTCTCCGTACTCATCGAACTTCTAGGCAACTCCTTCTCTCCCCGGAGATCTCATTAAAGGGAGAACTTTAACCAGTTCTTTGATAATGCATGACTCACGATTTAAATAGTCAGGTCTGCAATAAAAAAACGTACCATGGTTAATGTCAGTCGAACACGAGCTTTGCCTCACTTCCACTAACTGAATTATGAAGAAGACATTCCAAGGCAGGAGAGTTCGATTAAGAAATCATTTCGTGCGCTTCTCCGACAGCCCTTCAGCTGAGGAGGGAGACGGGAGCTCAGGCACAGACAAGGCTTAGTGCTGCAACAGTTATTCTGGGACTCTTGCATACAGAAGTTAACTAGTGGGCCATTCAAATATGCCTCTATAATTTAGCGGGGTGGCTTTACAAGTCTGTCGAATTAATGGTTTTTCAAATTAGGCTGATTTACAGCTCAAATATGTTTTCTAGATCTACTTCTAGCCAAAACCGGTTAATTTTACAAACGCATTCACATATATTGTTTACTTAAAGGTACTTTCCCCCTTCTCCCTTGCTTCATAGGTAAACAGCAGTGATTCCTTTCTGTGAGATGAGGGGATTCTGTCCAAGCACTGTAATGCCACCCACGCTTAAAGTAGTCCCTTTCCCTGGCAGGGAGTGATCGGCCAATGTGTGTTTTTGTCTAAGTATTATGTCTGGTTTTTAAAATAAAGGTTTACAAAACCCAGGGCCTGTAAATCAAATGCTACTAGTGGACCTGCAGCACTGGTTGGGCCACCCACATTAGTAGCCCTATAATCCTGTCTCAAACCCATAGCCTTGCACAACTTGAAACCCAAATTTGGCAGTATTCCACTGTCAGGACATACAAAACACATTAGTATATGTACTACCTTAAACATACACTGCACCCTGCCCATGGGGCTGCCTAGGGCCTACCTTAGGAGTGTCTTACATGTAAGAAAAGGGAAGGTTTAGGCCTGGCAATTGGGTACACTTGCCAAGTCGTATTGGCAGTTTAAAACTGCAGACACAGACACAGCAGTGACGGGTCTGGGACATGATTACAGGGCTACTAATGTGGGAGGCACAACCAGTGCTGCACACCCACTAGTAGCATTTGATTTACAGGCCCTGGCCACCTCTGGTGCACTTTACTGGGGACTTACCAGTAAATCAGATATGCCAATCATAGATAAACCAATTAACCATACAATTTACACAGAGAGTACATGCACTTCAGCACTGGTTAGCAGTGGTAAAGTGCTCAGAGTTCTAAAGCCACAAAAACAGGTCAGAAAAAATAGGAGGCAGGAGGTAAAAAGATTGGGAATGGCCCTGCATAATGAAAAAAGTCAACACGACCCCCTACCAGCCTAAAGCCAGGGGAGACCTATCAATACCTTGATGGATTTCCCTGATTAGGGTGATAGAACGGGCCCAAGCCCACAACAGCAGGGGCATGTTCCAGTTCTACACCTTCCTGACTCCAATTGGATCCCTCTGTCCATACTCTCAGGGCCCACTAAGCTAGCGCATGGGGAACCCTTCTCCTCATTTGCAGATACCTTCTGTGCAGCACCTAACTTTACTTTGCTCACAGAGGTATCCCGGGGGTTGATAGAACCACCAGGACCAGCACAGTAGTGTGGCCCACTCCATCCTGGGGGAGTGACTCTTGTTCCCCCCACCAGGGGTAACTCTGTCCACCAGGACAGCCAGCCACAGTGGCCACTGACAGCTGTCAGGGATGAGAGCCAGGCTCCAGACCTCTCAAGGCTCTCCAATCACTGTGACTGTGGAGAGTGGGGGGGGACGTAGCCCCAGGTGCCTGGCACCCTTTGACCACTCTACCTTCCACCAGGTCAGTGATGACAGCCTGACCTTGGTCATCCCCTCTGGGGCTGTGTACCCTCCCTCTAGGAGCGGCACCCCAAGAGTCCAGAATTGCCAGGGTGCTTGTAGAAGCAGTCCTGCACAATTCTCCCACCAGTGCAGGGATGTTATCCTGCAACTCGTCTTCCAACCTGAGGTCTGTACCTTCAGGTAGGACCAGGGCCAGGGGCGAGTCTTCCCTCCCCCTGCCCTTCATTCTGGGGTCCTGCGCCCCCCCAACT
This sequence comes from Pleurodeles waltl, assembly GCF_031143425.1. Classification (NCBI taxonomy): domain Eukaryota; kingdom Metazoa; phylum Chordata; class Amphibia; order Caudata; family Salamandridae; genus Pleurodeles; species Pleurodeles waltl. The sequence goes on along the minus strand of NC_090444.1, from coordinate 763,923,542 downwards.
AGGAGTGGCCCCCCGAGAAGACAACATGGTAGGGGCACTGTTAGCAGTAGTCCCTCCTTCCTGGTCAGGGGGGACACCCTGAACATGGCCTTTCAATCCAGGGTCTGTACCCTTAGATTGAACTCAGGTCGGGGGTGAGTCTCTTCCTCCCTTGCCCTACTCCTAGGGTTCTGCATCCCCCCACCATGGAGAGTACCCTTAGAAGTCACACCGGGGGGTGATTGGGCAAACCACCCCCCTTCAGATCAAGGTTTACCACCTGCACTTGATCCACCAGTCTAGGGTCTGTACCCTCAGACTGGACCACTGTCTGGCAACCCAGGACTTCCTGAGGGGCACACCCACCCCCATCAGGTCAGGTTTACCCCCTGAACCTGATCATTCAACCCAGAGACAGCACCCTGAGGGTTGAACCATTGCCTGGCGCACCAGGACTTCCTGGGGGGCACAGCTATCCCCTACAAGGAAAACCCCTTCCCCAAGGGCCATACAAGAGTAAGATGAGAGTGTGCAGACGCAGACCTATCTCTAACAGGGGCCACTCTAGTGACCTGGCCTCTAGGGGTGAAGGGAGCCCTACTTGTATGTGAACCCTTACCACTACCATTTATACTAGTGGGCTTGTTGACAGATAGGTCTGAGGAAGGACCCTCCCCAGGGTTGTTATCTTGCTCCTCTGAGCTTCCCTGGTTTGAGCTATCCTCTGCCTCTTCCTCAGTACTGATTCCCTGGTCATCCTGTAGGAGAAGATTTAAGAGGCACTCCTTATTGGGGTTCTTCTCAATTCCTACATTTCTTTCAATACAGAGCCCCTTCAAGTCTTTATAGTTTAAATTGTCATAGGTAGCCTGGACAGCTCTAGGGGTGGCTTCTACAGAAGACATATTGAAAGAAAAAAGTTTAGGAAAGTGAGTAAAAAGTTAGTGGAATAAAAGAGCTAACTTTTTAGACAAAAGAAGAAAACTTTTCAGAACTTGGTAAAAAAAATTGAAAAGTTGAAAGAACTTTTTAGAAAATTAGAAAATAGTTTCTAGGTATATAATATATATGCTCTAAGTATTGGAACAAGCTTTTCTTGTGAAAAGCACAGGTGACAAAGTGGTAAAGCAATTGCAAGTATGTATCCCACCACTGCACCACCAATGTAGGAGGCTGGCCTGGTTTGTAAAGGGTACCATGGTTACTTACACCTTATACCAGGCCCAGTTATCCCTTATTAGTGAAATGTAGTAGTGTTCTAGCAGCTTAGGCTGATAGAGGTAGCTATAGCAGAGCAGCTTAGGCTGAACTAGGAGACATGCAAAGCTCATGTAATACCACTTATAGTTACACAGTACTTATACACAAGTAAAGACAATACTCAGTGTTACCAAAAATAAAGGTATTTATTTGGGTGACACAGTACCAAAAATATCTTAGAGACAATACTCCTTCTGAAGGTAAGTATTATACACAATATATACACTAGACACCAAAATTAGACAAGTAAATAGTCATGGAACAATGCAAACAGTAGGAAATCCTATAGAATGTAATGGGAGAAAATAGGTCTAGGGGCAACACAAACCATATACTAAAAGAGTGGAATGTGAATCATGAATTCCCCCCTAGACAAGTGTAGTGTGTACCTAATCACTGGGAGAGTAAGAATACAGTAAAGGTAAGTAAATTACCCCACCCCAGAGCCCAAAAAAGCAGGAGTAAAGGACTGCAAGTTTCCTTAGGGAAGCCTACACCTCGTTTTTGGGATTTTGCAGCGTCCAACCAAGTCTGCAAAGAACAACTGCTGGATTATTTGACCTGAAGACCTGCAAAGGAAGGGGACCAAGTCCAAAAGTCGAAAGAAGTTCCCGGAAGGACATGAGGCCCTGCAAACCAAGAAGAGGGTGCAAAAGAAGAGTCCCTGGTTAGTTGAAGACTGTATAAATCCACCCTGGGAAGACGCCAGCAGATTCCTGCATGATGCAAAAGATGTCCCATGGCATGAAGATTGTTGCAGACGAGATTTCGTGTTGGAAGGTGCCAACAAGCCTTGGCTATGATGAAAGTGCGTTTTTCATCAAAATGGTGCTGGATGGACACAGCAGGGACCTGGTGGCCTCAACCCTGTGTGAGGAGGAAGAGGGGGCTCTCAGCACTTTAGAGAGCCCTCAGGATGCCAACCAGCACCCCCAGAGGCCACAGGATCCAGGTTCAAAGGAGGTGCAAAATGTGGTTGATGCAGCACAACAAAAAAAGGTCCCATGCTGCCGGAGATCAATTCAGCTAGTTGTGCATCACAGGATGGCATGCTGGGGTCCTGGAACAGGCTGTGCATGAAGGAATTTTTCAAAGAGTGCACAGAGGCCTCAGGAGGCGAAGAAGACACAGTACACAGGAGTACCATCACTCTCAGGGAAGGCAAGGTCTTACCTCCTCCAAATTGCGTCAGCAGGACCTCAGGACAGTCTATGTCCATGATGTCTACCCTCTGTGTCCTTTTGAGCATGCTTGTTGCTGTGAGAGGAGTCCCAGGGTACCGGTCGTCCTCTTGGAAGGTGTCTGCTTGGAGCAGGGGAATGACTCCATCACTCCACAGGAGATTTCTTTTGCCCTTCGGGTGCAGGATGAAGACAGGGAGTCCCCAGAGCGTGCACATCATGGAAACTATAGCAGTTGCTGACTTGGAGCTGAGGTTGCTGACTAAAAGTGTCTCTTGCAGACACTTTGTTGCAGTTACAGCGTTTCCTGGAGCAGGCTGCAGTTGATCTGAGGTCAGAAGAGTTTTAAGTTGTTGCAGAGGATTCCTGAAGGAAACTTGCAAGCAGAATCTGAAGAGAACCCACAGGAGAGACCCTAAATAGCCCTCAGAGGGGGATTGGCTACCTTATCAGGAGGGGCCTCTGATGTCTCAATATGGCCATATTCGGAGTTACCATTGTGAAGCTACATATAGGTATTGACCTATATGTAGTGGACACGTGTAATGGTGTCCGCGCACTCACAGAGTCCAGGCCACTAGCCAAGGTGCCCCCACATTGTTCAGGGCAATTTCCCCACACTTTGTGAGTGCGAGTACACCATTACACGCATGCACTTCATATAGGTCAATACCTATATGTAGCGTCACAATGGTAACTCCGAACATGGCCATGTAACATGTCTAGGATCATGGAATTCTCACCCCAATACCATTCTGGTATTGGGGGGACAATTCCATGCATCCCCGGGTCTCCAGCATACTCCGGGTACTGCCAAACTAACTTTCCGGGACTTTCTCAGCAGCTACCGCTGCTGCCAACCCTCAGACACGTTTCTGCCACCCTGGGGCCTGGGCAGTGTTCCCTCTAAGCTGTGCGCATGGGCGGCCGCGCACGGTGTGAATTTTCACCGCACAGGGGCCTTTAAAGAGCGCACAAAACAAAGGAATCTCCTGCTGACAGGATAAGAGCTCTCAATGAGCTGTTAATGAAGGCACGGAGAGGGCACTGATATTTTCCCTCTTCCCTTCTGACTTTTATTGTTTAAGGTGTGACTCCTTCACCCCACCTCAATTCTCGGAGGAGCTGTTTTTGAAATTGCATCAGCAGCCCATACGATTTACACACTCTACAAGTGGAAAAAAGGGGAACATTTGGGCGGGTACTACAACTTGTACAATAAAAGCACAGCAAATGAATAAGCTGTTTTGGTAAAACCATGTTTATATTTGAAATACCATGAATATAAAAGACGAAGATATTCCAAGAAAACCGCGTTCAAGTCAAGCTAACTTATTTAGGGAGGTGGAGAAATGCAGATATGAAAAAGAAAAGTGAGCCCAGCTGAATATAATGGTGATAAAAAATCTGCATCTCTGATACGCTGTCCCTAGCTAGGAGGAACATTTCCCTACTTACATTCTTAATGTGAATTAAATGGCCCAACGTATTGTTCTCTATATGCAATTTGAAAGCTGCACTCCTGTTCTTTTAAGCACACAGTGATTTCTCCACAGAATTGTTCTTAATAATTACAGGAACTGTCAGGGCCGCTGCCGGGGTTACTACAAGCACTTTGTGAAAACAAATCACATAAAACTAGAGATGGGCGAGCCTACAATTAAGAGGGAGAGCTGAGCTAGAGCCAAGCCAAGTGTCTGGCTCGGATCTAAGACCCCATGAACCAGTCGAGCCCTGAAAATGTTTGCTATGTAAATCATACAACAAACATCAAATAAAGTAAAGTGAAGCCTCATCAACATTCAAAAGTGTGTATTTGTGTATTTCTTAAACATATTGAACCTTTGACATTAATGGTCACATAATAACACTGCATTGAGAAGTACTTATTAAAAGTGATGATTTTTAAACATGCACCATTAGTGAACTATGAGGTAAGAACTGTTGTCTTGTAACCCCTGTAAGTGGGTAAGATTATTGTAGAGAAACATTGTAGTCTGTTAAATCAAACAGAATAGGTTTTTGTGCAACTGGTAGACTGAACCTGCATATTTCAAAGTCTTTGCATACGGAATAATGAAGAAAATAGATTTGATAAAATATTTGCCTAAGATCACAAAATTTAGGAGAAGAAGCCGTGATTTATCCATGTTTTTTCGTTCACTTTGTACAAATCAGCCAATAAATGGATATCTATTTGTCATTCCTTATGTTAAGGATTTGTTTTTATCTCTGTACATTTTTGTGCACTTTTTATGTAGTGGACCTCGACCCACATGCATGGGAGCTCTTTACATGAGCACCAGTTCACATTCATTGTTTATAAACTCAGGCAAATTAAGTGATTTACCCAGAATCATAGGTTGTTGAGCCAGCATTGTGACTCAAACCTGCTTCCCTAGTTCCAAAGTCAGCAGCTCTGGCCGTAATGCCACATCCTGCGAAGAGGGAGGCAGGCAGATGTCACATGAAAGCTCAGCTCATTGTGGGCTGGTGGTTACAACAGGACCTAAAGCTCAGCCAGGTTTCAGAATCGAGCCTGGCTTGAGCTTTCAGTGCCTTGCCCACCCCTACATAAAACAAATTCTCGAAAGAGAGTTAACAAGACCAAGATTGCTGATAGGAGCAGAAGTGAATCTGAGTAGTAGTAGTTAAAAATAAGGCCCCTAAGCAAAATAAATAAAGTGAGGAGAATAGGATACAATTGAGTTTGGAAACAAGCATCTGTAATATAGCTCCAGCAAACTCTTGGATGAACGCGTGTTTTCAGAAATACATGTATAATTCTCTATCTGTTACACATTTTCTTACGTGAGTGGCCCCAAACACTGGCGTACTTGTCTGGTGTGCTTTGAATCTGCATTCTGCCCATTCCTTCTTCCGCTATCCTTTTTGTTTCCCCACTTTATAGAGGACCATGCTTGCTGCACAGTGTTGTATTTTATGGTCCCGGGGTTGCAGAGTGATGTTGGTCTAGGAATGGGTTTCTGCACAGTACTAGAATGAAAGTACTAAAGGAATGTTGGCTCCCGACCGCACAAGTCCTGATTCAAGGAAGGATTCCAAGTATACCAGAAGCCAAAAAACAAGAATAGGAACTATCTTCAGCTTGTCAAAAACAGGCACCTGCTCCACAACACTGCACTGCATATTTATTCAGTATTGTGCCATGCACTGCAAATCAGTTGTAGTGAAGTGGGTAGTTCTTAAATTGCTGGGTTAGGAAGACACTGTTTTCTTCCACACAGCACTCTCTTACAACAAATGCTGTCTCAGTCCCATTGCTTTGCTGTCAACTGCTGTCTTTCCTGGTCGCCCCTCTGAGCAGTGTTTTCTTCTTTGCCCAGCAGTGTTTCATAGTTACAGTTGTCTCAGCTCTTGTTCTCTCTCTGTCACTGCTACTTTGCTGGCATGCTTTTTTCCTTTGCGGTCTCATTTTCTTTGTGCAACAGCCTCTCACAGTTAAAGCTCTATTGTCTTCAGTTCCCCGTTACTGCAGACTACTGGGACAGTTCCACCAGGCAGTCTCCCTCTTGTATAATGTTTTCTTCCCATAGTTTGGTAGGTTTGCTTCAAACATCCTGCTTGTCTCACTGACATTGTACTTCCTTATGCCTGTTATATCAAAGCTGCCCCATATTTTCATTTCAAGGGATGATATTGCCTTCTCCTTGGCAGTACTTCAAATCCTGCAGGCTGGGCTTTACAGGTCTTATTATGTGTCTAGCTCTTACCAAAACCTTTGCCTGGGTGCCAGGTGAGGTCTGTGCCTCTAAGTACAGAGGGGAGGGGAGGGAAGGGTATGTCTATCTTAGTGTGGAAAATGAGTTGTTTTCTGGTGAGTGTACACGAGCAGTGTGCATATTTGAGAGCAGGGTGAACAATATACCTGTTTGAGTACAGTGTGAGGGATGCAGCTGGTTGGGTGGAGGGTGAGGGGTGTGCCTTTGTCAATTTAGAGTGAGTGCATGGTTAGTGAAGCCTATAGTACATGCCGGAGGATGTGTGAGTCAGTAGAACTGCATGGTGAAGGGGTTTCTGTATACCTGCAAGGTAAGCTGTGTGAGTTTAGGGTCAGCCGTCTGCCTGTGTGAGAATGTAAAGTGTTCAGTCTGTAAGCAAAATGTATTTTGAGTGCAGGTTGAATGATGTGTATTGTGAGTGTAGGGTTGATGTGTACCTTTTGTGAGTATTAAATGAGTGGTTTATGAATGCAGTGTGAATAATGTTAGTGCAGGGGGAGTGGTTTTATTGGGAGTTCAGGGTGAAGGGATTGCTTGTGTAGTGTAGAATGAGTGGTGTCCGTGTGTGTGCGTATGGTGAGTCGGGTCTGTGTGAGAGTAGAATGAGTGGTGTCTCTCTCTGTGTGTACAGTGAAGAATGTGCCTGAATGCAGTTTGTGTGTTTATGAGAACACCTATGTGAGGTAAGCAAAGTGCCGAAATAGGGTAAACAATGTGTCTGCATGAGTGTAGGGTAAGCGGTACGTCTTTCTTAGTGTAGGGTGAGTGATGTGCTGTGAGTGCAGGGTGAGTATTGTGCCTGAGGCCAAGTTCTCAGAGTGTATTACCAGTGCAGGATAAGTGGTGTGCCTGTATAAGTGCAGGGTGCAACACATTAAAGCCAGACCCTTCTAGACTCAATAGAAAGTAGTATCATTTTTGATAGTTTCACTCAGTTGCGCAAACAAACTCAAAATGTGCGCCCAAAAACAAGTCAGTGCCGCACAAACACTAAAATAATTAGAGGGAACACTGGGCCTGGGCAGCCCAGTCCCAGGAAGGCAGAACAAAGGATTTCCTCTGAGAGAGGGTGTTACACCCTCTCCCTTTGGAAATAGGTGTGAAGGGCCTGAGAGGAGTAGCCTCTCCTGGCCCTTGGAAATGCTTTGAATGCCCTCCTTGCATAAGCCAGTCTACACCAGTTCAGGGATCCCCCCAGGCTTGCTCTGGTGCGAAACTAGACAAAGGAAAGGGGAGTGACCACTCCCCTGACCAGCAACTCCCAGGGGAGGTGCCCAGAGCTCCTCCAGTGTGTCCCAGACCTCTGCCATCTTGGATGCAGAGGTGTGAGGGCACAATGGACACCTCTGAGTGGCCAGTGCCAGCAGGTGACGTCAGAGACCCCTCCTGATAGGTGCTTACCTTTCTCTGTTGCCAATCCTCCTCTGAGGGCTATTTAGGGTCTCTGCTGTGGGTATCTCATCAGATAACAAATGCAAAAGCTCACCAGAGTTCCTCTGCGCTTCCCTCTTCGACTTCTGCCAAGGATCGACCACTGACTGCTCCAGGACGCCTGCAAAACCGCAACAAAGTAGCAAGAAGACTACCAGCAACATTGTAGCGCCTAATCCTGCCGGCTTTCTCAACTGTTTCCTGGTGGTGCATGCGCTGAGGGCTGCCTGCCTTCACCCTGCACTGGAAGCCAAGAAGAAATCTCCCGTGGGTCGAAGGAATCTTCCCCCTGCCAACGCAGGCACCAAAGGTCTACATCACCGGTCCTCTGGGTCCCCTCTCCTCTTGACGAGCTTGGTCCCTGGAACACAGGAGCTGGATCCAAGTGTCCCCGACTGTCCAGTGGCCCTTCTGTCCAAATTTGGTGGAGGTAAGTCCTTGCCTCCCCACGCCAGACAGTAATCCTGTGTACTGCATGAACTGCAGCTGCTCGGGCTTCTGTGCACTTTTGCAAGACTTCCTTTGTGCACAACCTAGCCCAGGTGCCCAGCACTCCGTCCTGCATTGCCCAACTCGCTGAGTTGGATTCTGACTTCGTGGGACCCTCTTTTGTTGTGCTGAGTTGACCGTCATGCTCAGATCTTCTGAACGCATGTTCAGGTGCTTCTGCGGGTGCTGCCTGCTTTTGCATGGGCTCTCCATGTTGCTGAGTGCCCCCTCTGTCCCTCCTCCAAGGGGCGACCTCCTGGTCCTACCTGGGCCCTGGCAGCACCCAAAACCTTAAACCGTGACTCTTGCAGCTAGCAAGGCTTGTTTGCAGTATTTCTGCGTGGAAACAACTCTGCATCCTCCAACATGCCGTGGGACATCTTCTCACCAAAGGAGAATTCCTGCCATCTTCCGTTGTTGCAGAATCTTCGGCTTCTTCCACCCGGAGGCAGCCCTTTTGCACCTTCATCCGGGTTTTAGTGGGCTCCTGCCCCCCCGGACACTTGCGTGACTCTTGGACTTGGTCCCCATCCTTTGCAGGTCCTCAGGTCCAGGAATCCGTCTTCAGTCCTTTGCAGTCAGTTGTTGTCCTTGCAGAGTTCCCTATCTTGACTTAACTGTCTTTCTGGGGTAGTAGGGTAACTTTACTCCTACTTTTCAGGGTTTTGGGGTGGGGTATCTTGGACACCCTTAGTGTTTTCTTACACTCCCAGCGACCCTCTACACACTACACTAGGCCTGGGGTCCATTCGTGGTTCGCATTCCACTTTTAGAGTATATGGTTTTTGTTGCCCCTAGGCCTATTTTCTCCTATTGCATTCTATTGTGTTCTACAGTGTTTCCACTACTTTTCTAACTGTTTACTTACTTGATTTTGGTTGTGTGTGTTTATTTTGTGTATATTACTTACCTCCTAAGGGAGTATATCCTCTGAGATACTTTTGGCATATTGTCACTAAAATAAAGTACCTTTATTTTTTAGTAACTCTGAGTATTGTGTTTTCTTATGATATAGTGCTAAGTGATGTAAGTGGTATAGTAGGAGCTTTGCATGTCTCCTAGTTCAGCCTAAGCTGCTCTGCTATAGCTACCTCTATCAGCTTAAGCTGCTAGAACAATTCTAATCTACTAATAAGGGATAACTGGACCTGGCACAAGGTGTAAGTACCACTAGGTACCCACTATAAGCCAGGCCAGCCTCCTACACCATGGAAAGGCCCCACAGGTCCCCTAATGCCTGCCCATACCCAGGTGTTAAATTATGGTGCTAAGCAGGCTTAGCGCCATTATTTAAGGCCCTCCTCCTCCCGTGCATGATTTTTGCACGGGAGGATAAATAAGGCGCTATGCCCTTTGAGTCACTTTTTGCCCGGGAACGCCTACCTTGCATCTCATTGACGCAAGGTAGTTTTCTGCAGGCAAAAAATGAAGTTAACTCCAGAATTTATATTTGGAGTTAAGTTTGTGCTAGATTTGCATAAAAAAAGATGTAAATCCGGTGCAAACAGAGTATAAATATGCCCCCAAGTAACCTTGCTGCGCTGCCTTGAGTCAAAGTGAATGGGCAGGAATGCACGTATTTAAGCAATACGGTACATTCCTGTCCTTTCCCACTGCACTGGCGCCCTTTTGGCTGCCTAGCGCCAATGCAGGTACCCTTGCACCATGGTGCAAGGTTGTCTGTGTTGCGTGCAGGATTGTTTTGGTGCAGAAACTGCACCTTCCTGCACAAATACAGTCCTGGAAGGTATTGTCCTCCTTCTATGTGTGCTGCAGGGTGCAAATGTGACACAATGCTCTCATAAATACCCCTTAGTTCACAGCAATAACAATATCATTTAAAACGTAGCTTAAAATAAACAATCCGTAAAAAGTTGACATGGTCCTATTTCCAACATCAAAAATGGTATTAGCAATGGAATTAGGACTAATGTGTAAACATATGTACGAATTCGCTGCAGATCATCAAGCCAATTGAGTTCATAGGTCAAGAAAAAAAAAACCTCTAAATCCACTAAAATTACAACCGGACGTTGCTTAGTAGTAGAACATGTGCAAAACATTCACAGAACTTGTGAAAATTAATTAAAGCACATAATGTTAAATAGTTTGAACATCAATATTAAATTAGTTCAGTCATATAAGCAACATTACTTTAAACAGTTTTGAAAAACAAATTACAATTTTCCAAAGTTTCAACCCTCAGGATAAAATATACAAAAATGAGCCACAAAAAATGGAAAGTTGCTTATTTGCAAACAAACAAATCTGAACATCACTTAGCAGCAGAGTTAAGACTAATAGCAGGTCCCATAGGCAAATAATTTCATGAAACCAAAAACTCAAAGTCCACTTTGGGCCACATGTAGGTAGCTTTTTGCACGTCGCAAACAGTGAATTTTGCTGTTTGCGACGTGCAGAAAGCACATCACGATCCACAAACACAGTTTTGCGAATCGGTAACCTGGTTACCGAATCTCAAAACAGGTTTGCCACTCGCAATTAGGAAGGGGTGTTCCCTTCCTAATTGCGACTCGCAGTGCAATGTAGGATTGTTTTGTGACCACAAATGCGGTCGCAAACCAATTGCAGTTTGCACCCATTTCAAATGGGTACTAACTCATTCGCAAAAGGGATGGGGTCCCCAAGGGACCCCTTATCCGTTCATTTTTTGTTTTTGTTATGCATCTCGTTTTCCTTTGAGGAAAACAGGCTGCATTACAAAAAAAAAAAAATGTTTTATTGAAAAGCAGTCACAGACATGGTGGTCTGCTGTCCGCAGCAGGCCACCATCCCTGTGAGGGCCGCCATTTGCAAGGGGGTCACAAATTGCGACCCACCTCATGATTATTAGGAGGAGAGCGCGTTACTAGGCTGACTTGCGAGGCATCGTGATAAGGTCATTTTTAACTTTGAACATTTTACTTTTTTTAACTTTTGAAACTTATTATTTTCTTTTCAATTTTTATCTGTCAATACTACATTTTTATTAGGAAGGAGAAACGGGGGAGCGTTGTTTTCATCTCTTTTTTGGGGCTACTCACCTTGTTGTGGACGTCTCTTCGTAAGGCATCTTCTTTGAGCCTGTACCGGAAGTGAGGGTCAGTAAGAGCCCTCATTCCAGCCTGTACCGCGAGTTACCGGTCTAGTTGTCATCTGGCTTTAGGCCTGGCGCCATAAATGAGCCTGGTTGAGCGGCCGCACTGAAAAGGAGAGCACGTTACTAGGCTGACTTGTGAGGCATCGTGATAAGGTCATTTTTAACTTTTAACTTTTAACTTTTTTTAACTTTTGAAACTTATTATTTTCTTTTCAATTTTAATCTGTCCATAATACATTTTTTTTAGGAAGGGAAAATGGGGGAGTGTTGTTTTCATCTCTTTTTTGGGGCTTCTCACCTTGTTGTGGACATCTCTTCGTCAGGCATCTTCTTTGAGCCTGTAACGGAAGCGAGGGTCAGTAAGAGCCCTCCTTCTGGCCTGTACCGCGAGTTAGCAGTCTAGTTGTCGTCGGGCTTTAGGCCCGGTGCCATAAATGAGCCTAGTCGAGCGGCCGGGCCTAAGGCAAGCCTGTCTGCACCCGTCCACACCCGAATGGGCCCGGGGGCCAGAGATTATGCCCTGTTTCATAAGTGTGCGGTCCCTCTGGGAGAGAAAGATAATATTATGTTTACTTCTGCTGGTAATTTTAAGGCACCAATCGATTGTGGGGCTGCTTGGACCTATGAGGCATGCAATTGGTCAGCTCAAGCTCCTCAAACCTTAAAGGAGGTCAGAGGCCAGGACAGAAGGCCATTGAGGTCTGGGGTGGCAGTACAGGAACAGAAGGCAGTTCATAATCAGCCTATCTGCTACACTTTGATAAATGCCCGTTCCCTCCCCAAGCACAAACTCAAAATTAGTGAAATGATTGATATTTGGCAAATTGATTTCTTGTTTATTACAGAATCTGATCCTGACTTTGTCGCAGCTTCCCCACCAGGGTATACCTATCACAGATTGGATAGATCCCAGAATAGGGGGCGAGGTCTGGCTATTATCTGTAGGACTGCGCTTGTGTGCACTTGGTCTGTCCCCACCGCTGAAACCTGTGAGGCCATGGCCTTCAAGATTTCTCAGAACAGTGGGGAACTTTTGGAGGGCCTCCTGATCTATCGTCCGCCAGGTCCTCCTACAAACTTTGTACAATCCTAGGCTAAGCTGTTAGAACCAATGGTTCTGTCCCCTAAGGCAATTATATTGGGCGATTTTAACATCGATTTCGATGTGATATGTACCCCTGTGGTCCGGGAGTTTTTAGACTTCATGGAGGCCTTGGATTGGACCTTCAGAGTCTCGGCAACTCATAGGTCAGGACATATATTAGATGGGGTCTTTGTTCAAACTTCTCTACAGCTGGTCCTAACCATCGTCCAGCTAAGTTGGACGGATCATTATCTGCTGAACTTTAAATTTGACACTATGCATTTCCTTGACGCTTATGAGGAGGTGAGCAAAGTTGTCAGACTATGGAAGCAGATTAAAGTGGAGGAGTTAGTCCCAGCATTAGAAGATGGCTGGGAAAAGGCCAAGAAATTAGCTCAGCGCCTGCTTGATAGTTTTCAGCAAGGGGTGGAAAGGGCCATGGCTCAATTGGCTCCCCCTATAATTCGGGGACCCAGCAGCCGGAAGAAACTCAGGCACCCCTGGTTTACAAAGGAGCTTACATCCTTCCAAAGAAAGTATCGACAACAGGAGCGCCAGTGGAAACTAAATCCAGTCCCAGAGAAAAAGGCGGTACTAAAGTCCACTCTTAAGGCCTACAAAGTGGCGCAATTGAAGGCCAAATCTAACTTCTACACTACCAACGTGAAGGAGGCATTAAATGCCTCTAGGGAACTCTTTAAGATGATAAAGGCATTATCTACACCCCACAGGCCTACTGATTCGGAGAACTCTCAGGAATTTTGTGATAAGGTTGCCATGCACTTTGAGAACAAGATTCTCCAAATACATGCAAATTTTGTTCCTCAGGACAACCTTAGAGAATCTCCCACCACGACATCTACCGATTCTAATGCGAGTTGCAAAGTATTATCGGACTTCCACATCCCTACCCACGACAGTATTAGAAAGAGGATCCTTGAAATTAAGTCCAGTTCCCCTCTTGATCCGTGTCCCCCCTCCATATTTCACCTGGCCCCTGACCTGATGGCTCGGGCGTTAGTTCCCATTTATCAAGAGGTCCTGATTTCTGGGGTGTACCCCTCCCCATGGAAAGAAACCATAGTGGCACCTCTCAAGAAAAAGCCAGATGGTGATAGTCAGGACCTAAGTAATTTACGACCAATAGCACTTCTTCCATATCTGGCAAAGATTTGAGAGAAAATCTTGAATCTGGAACTGGCTTATTTCTTAGTAGAAGTGGAAGCCCTCGACGTCTCCCAACACGGCTTTAGGAAAGCGCACAGCACGGAAACGGCCTTGATCTCATCTTCTGATGCTATCCGGAAATTGGTAGATGAAGGCCAATGGGTTACTCTAGTTATTTTAGATTTATTGGCCGCATTTGACACCATCTCCCCTCATTTGTTGACGCCCTGCCTTTACCAAGTGGGGATTAGATAGCGGGCGCTTAAGCTCTTGGAATCTTTTCTTACGAACAGATGGACCACAGTTAGCTGTGGCGATTTTAGATCCACGCCTTATTTATTACCTTGTAGGATTCCTCAGGGATCTTCTCTAAGTCCCACGTTGTTTAACGTGTATGTAGCCCCGCTGGCCAGTTTGATTCGATCCTTTGGTTTCATTCCGTCCTCCTATGCAGATGACTCTCAGCTTATCATCCCAATTAAACAGCCTTGGGAGGAGGTTGCGGACCGGTTTAGTAATTGTATGCTAGCAGTGAGCAACTGGATGAATACTAATTGGCTTGAAATGAATGCCACCAAAACCGAAATTCTCTGTTTCGGACTAGGAAAAGAGTTATGGAGCTCACGTTAGTGGCCTTCTGAATGTGGCACTCGTCCTGTACCCACTACTGTTAGAAGGAATCTGGGTATTCTGTTTGACGATCATTTATCCTTTAAAAAACAGGTTAACCATACTGTAAAGACTAGTCTCTGGTTCATCAAAATGCTGAGAAATGTTTTCCTTATCTTTCACATGTATCTGCCATCTTAGCGCTGGTGATGTCAAAGGTAGACTATTGCAATGCCCTATTCCTCAATTTGGATAAGGCTCTGATCAACAAATTACAATTGGTCCAGAATTCTGCCGTCAGAGCGGTTCTCAATCTTCCACGGCGGGTATCAGTTAGAGAGAGCCTCAAACAATTACATTGACTCCCGGTGGCTCAGCGTATTATTTTCAAATCGCTTTGTCTAACATATAAGGCAGCTCATGGGATCGGAATATGATATCTCACCACTAGGCTTTGTTGGTATGTGCCTAAGAGAAACTTGAGGTCTTCTCAAGCTTACCGGATTCAGGTTCCTCAAACCTATAAAGCCAAATGGGGCGACAAAGCCTTTACTGTGGCTGCTGCCAAAAGTTGGAACTCGCTTCCTTTGAACATCAGGCAAGAACCCTGTTATTTGAGATTCCGGAAATTGGTAAAAACATGTTTTTTTCGCCAATAATACATTTTTTGTACCTCTTGTACTGCGCTCTGTACTTCTTAATACTTTTCTCCTTTCTTTCTAATCACTATCTGTCTCCTGGGTGGTGTCCTTGCATTATTGCATTCCTCCTCTGTTCTCTCCTTTTTGCTTTAGCGCTTCGATGCTCCTTGTGAGTAGGAATGCGCTTTATAAATATGGCATACATACATACATACATTTGCGACACCCTTGCAATTGCAGATGGTGTCAGGGACACCATCCTACACTCGGATTTGCGACTCACAAATTGCGAGTTGCTCTGACTCTCAATTTGCGGGTCGCAAATCTGAAAGTTGCTACATGTGGTCCTAAATTATTTGCCTATTGTTAGACTTGTCAGCTCTTGGTGTGGGTCCCCCTGTACTTTTTTTGCTTCTGACCTCCTGTTTTTGATCCCTGTGTTCAATTTCTTTTTTGCTGGTTTTAGGACTCTGGGCACTTTACCACTGCTGACCAGAGCTAAAGTGCAAGTGCTCTCTGTCTAAATTGGATTGGTGATTGATTACTCCATGATTGGCATATTTGATTTACCAGTAAGTCCCTAGTAAATTGCACTATGTGTGCCCAGTGCCTGTAAATCAAATGATACTAGTGGGCCTGCAGCACTGATTGTGACACCCACATAGGTAGCCCTGCATACATGTCTCAGACCTGACATAGCAGTGTCTGTGTGTGCAGAGTGGAGCTGCCAGTTCAGCCTGGCAAGTGCACCCACTCCTCACTTGTGCACGCTGATACTGGTGTGGTTATTCTACTGGCATTTAAAGAAGTAACTTCGGTTAAAATCTCAAGGGTATTTAACATCTCAGTTAGCATGGGGATAGTGACCACTTCTGTATTTTAGCTGAGTGTATCACA
Source organism: Pleurodeles waltl (assembly GCF_031143425.1). Taxonomy (NCBI): domain Eukaryota; kingdom Metazoa; phylum Chordata; class Amphibia; order Caudata; family Salamandridae; genus Pleurodeles; species Pleurodeles waltl. The sequence goes on along the minus strand of NC_090444.1, from coordinate 763,907,961 downwards.
GAGTTTATTTTACAGAGTGTTTCATTGTTGATTAGGAGACAACAGCAGTTTACCTGGTGATTTTCAGCAGTTGGGATTTTTTTGTGTTTTAATGTATTGCACATTTAGTTTAACACATGACTTGGTAACACATTATGGGTTTAGGGTTCTGTCACGAGAACCACATGACACATTGCTGATAAGGCTTCTGTGAGTCAGGTACTTTATTTTGTCCCAAAAGCATTTCCGTTCGCTACAGAGCCATAAGATAAGATTTGCATGAGTACTGATGGGGCACGTTCACTATAGAGCTCTTTTTCTCTGTTTTTTATGTAAATTTGCACATCAATGAATTTTGGTATAGTTGCCACAAATGTGGTGTTTGAGCTGGAGACGATGGAGGATTACACCATAGCCCAACTCAAGCAGTTTTGCAAGGAGTTTGAGTGTCCAATCAAAAGCTCCACCAAGAAGGAGGATCTGCAAAAGGCGCTGAAGGCCTGGTTGGCAGCAAAAGAGGCTGAGGAGCACACAGAAGAGGAGAATAGCACTGTGGATGAGGAGGTGCAAAGCACACATGATGATTTGATGTATAACCCGAACCTGCCTGGAGGGAGAGCCTACAGAGTAGGCAGCATAGTTTCTTCTAAAGGTCTGACCACAGGGGAACTGAGTGACAGACAAGCAAAGAGGAGGCACCATTTGCAACTTGAGAAGCTCAAGCTGGAATTGGTCAATATGGAGATAGAGGGAGAAGCAAAGAAAATGGTGATGGCCATGGAGGAGGGAAAAATGTTGTTAGCTCATGAGCTGAGCTTTTAGGAGCTGGATCTAAAGACCAGGTCCAGCACAGATGGTGGCAGCAGTTCTACTATATAGTCTGAGGTGAAGGTGCACATACCCCAGGATATGGAAAATAATTTTGTGGTGGGTGACGACATAGAGCAGTGGTTCAAGCGTTATGAGGTGGCACTGAGATTGCGAGGCAAACTTGTGAAAGTACTTTTTAGTGGCAGGTAGGGATACCTGGTTGGACTTGGAAGTAGAGGATCAAATGAGGTACCCTGCCATGAAGGATGCCCTAGCCAGGAGGCATGGTCTCACCCCCAAAAGTGACAGGCTCAAGTTTAGGGAGAGTACTAAACTTGGGTCACAACTTGGGTGGAGTATATGGATTCTTTCTGCAGAGCACTGGATGGTTGGGTGAAGGGAAGCAAAGTAACAGACTACCATGGGCTATATGATTTTATTGCATGGGAGCACTTGTCTAGTCGTTGTTTTCCAGAGCTGCACCAGCACTTGATTGACAGTAAGCATACTGACCCCAGTAAGCTTGTCAAGGAGGCGGACCACTGGCTCAGCACCAGGGTCTAAAAGAAGTTGTATGTGGGAGACTCAGATAAGGCTGGGCAGGGTCCCCAACAGAAGACGAAGGCGGGGGACAAAGATAAAAGTATGGATTTCTCTAAAGGGCCCCAAAGTACAGGCTCCCTTTAGGGAAGCCTGCAGGGAAGGGAGCCATCAAGTGCTTTGCCTGTAGTCAGGAAGGGAACATCAGAGGGATCTCCAAGTGTCCTAAGTGGGCACAGCCCTCCACCAGTGGGTAGTCACTTGGGGTGGCTAGTGAGAGCTTGGGGTTGAGTTGGCCCCAGTTAGTGGTAGGGAGCCAGCTAAAATAATCTTAGTCTCCCTGTGTGAGGTGGTCCAGAGAACCCTTATGCCTGATAATACAAAGAAGTACAGGCAGTGGGTGACCATCAATGGGAGGCAACTGGAGACTCTTAGAGACACAGAGCCAGTATGATGTCATCTGGTGTCTCAAGAGCAGGTAATCCCTAATGTGGCTCACCAAATAGTAGCATTAGATAACAATAAGCGCCAATGCTTGGCAGCTCAGGTTCCCTTTAAATTGGGGGGGGTCTCAGGTTCCTTGAAGGTAGCTGTGTGTCCATCCATGCCTGTTGACTGTCTTCTAGGGAGTGACCTAGATATACCTCCTAGAAGAAGATAGAACTTGAGGCTCACTTGAAAATGTTAGGGTTGCCAAAGTGGGCATGCATGACCACACGGTCCATGGCTGCCTGATAGAGTGACCAGTAGGCCCTGAAGCCTGAAACAGTAGCCCAGGTGCCTGTCAGGAAAAGGAGGAGCATGAGAATTCAGCTCCTGAAATTCCCATGGTCTGAGTAGAAGGCTGAACCTGAGGGGGACGCCCCGGAACGTAGAGGGAAAGAAGTAGCTAAACTGGGGGACATGCCTGAGCTGACCTATTGGCAGCAGGAAGGAGTCCCCACGAGGAAGGAGTTCTGCACAGAGCAGAAAGCATGCTCCACCCTTGAGCGCCATTGGAAATAGGCCAAGGCCCAGGCAGCTGGTGACACCTCTGGACCGCACCTGATTCACTGGGAGAATGATCCACTGTATAGTGAGCCTAAGGCTGCTGAGCCTTGGGCAGCCCGCATGCTGATGGTACATCAGTGTTTCAGAGCTTTCCCATTGGGTCTGGCTCATGATGTGCCACTGGCAGGTAACTTGGGGCAGGACACAACCTTTAACAGGCTTGTCACCCACTTTTATTGGCCCCAAATGAGGAAGGCCTCAGATGTGTTCTGCAGGACCTGCCAGACGTGGCAGGGGATTGGCAAGACTGGGAAAAGGTACAAGGTGCCTCTTCAACCCTTTCCTGTCATGAGCACTGATTTTAAGCGGGTGGGCATTGACATTGTGGGGCCTCTGGATCCCAAGACAGCCATAGGCAACAGATTTATCCTTGTTTTAGTGGACCATGCCACCCCGTACCCAGAGGCTATCCCTTTGAGGGTAGTGACTGTACCCACTGTAACCAGGGCACTCATGGATATCCTTACTCGTGTAGGGTTCCCCAAAGAGGTGGTATCTAATCGGGGTACCAATTTCATGTTGATGTACACGGAGGCTATGTGGAAGGTGTGTGGTGTTGCCTACAAGTTCACCATACCTTACCACCCCCAAGGGAATGGGTTGGTTGAGAGGTTCAATCGTATCCTGAAGGGCATAATTATGGGTATTTCAGAACCCATGAGGCGTAAGTGGGATGTCTTGTTGCCATGCCTATTGTTTGCTTACAGGGAGGTACCTCAGAAGGGGGTTGGCTTCAGCCCTTTTGAAATTCTGTATGGGCACTCAGTGAAAGGACCTCTCAGTTTGATGAAGGAGGGCTGTGAGCAAGCTCCCAAGAAGGCCCCTCAGGATGTATTCAGTCACATGCTGGCCTTCAGAAACCAGACAGCCCACTTCTGGAAATTTGCCCAGGAGAATCTGGAAGCTAGCCAGGAGGACATAAAGCATTGGTACAACCAGAATACCACTCTGGTTGAGTTACAGCCTGGCCAGAAGGTGTGGGTGATTGCTTGAGTAGAACCCGTTGCTCTCCAAGAATGTTGGTGTGGGCCATTTGAGGTGAAGGAACACAAATATGATGTCACCTACTTGTTAGCCATGTAGACTCCTAGGAACCCTTTGAGAGTCCTGCACCTTAACAGCCTCAAAACAAACTTTGAGAGGTCTGAGTTAACCATGCTCTTGATCACAGATGATGGGGTGGGAGAGGAGAGCAAACCTCTCCCTGACCCCCTGTCTTCCAAAGAGCAGGATGGATAAGTGGAGGGTGTGAACCTCTCCACTAGTCTGACCCTAGTACAGCAGGGAGACTGTTGCCAGTTGCTGGGACAGTTTGCCTCTCTATTTTCACTCACCCCTGGGGTCAGCCATTTATGCACCCATGGCATTGATCCTGGGGGCAGTATACCTGTCAGCACAAGTCGTACAGGGTGAATGACAGAGTGAGGAACAGCATCAAGGAGGGACGTCCAAGATGCTGGAGCTAGGGATGATTGAGCACTCCAAAAGACATTTGTCCAGAAGTTTTGATGGTGCTGAAGGGGCAATTTTACTACCATCCCAAGGACTATTGGGATCATTCAGGAATATGAAATGTACACCTTTATGGATCCCCTGAGGCAGGATCTTGGAGGCAGATGTAGAGGGAATAAACACTGAGGGGGTCATTCCAACATTGGCGGTAAAAAGCGCATACCGCTGTCAGAAGACCGCCAACACACCGCCGCGGCCGCGGTAAACCGCCACGGTCATTCTGACCCACAACACGCAATCCGCCAAAATACAGACACCCACAAAAGTCCACCAAACCAAAGGCCAGCGAGAAACTGGCGATAACCAAACCGACACGTCATGCCAACAGAAATACGCCCACACTATCACGACCCACGAATCCACGCGGCGGTCTTTCAAACGCGGTATTCCATTGGCGGTACACACCGCCGCGCTCACAATACACACACATCTACAAAACACAGCCACATTGGACAATTCAAAATACACACACCTGATACACATACAAACACCACTCCCACACACCCAACACAATATAAAACACACACCCACATCACCCACAAACCCCCACTCCTAGAGAATCGAGACCACGCACAGAGAAATAGAGAACCGAGCACCCAGAAGCGCATATTACCATCACCCAGCAATATTACCACGCACTTCACACAACACACCAATACATATCACCACACTTAGCAGCACACAATCCAGCCCACACATCACCTACACCACCCCATGGCACCGCGAAGACACCCCAGGTTTTCTGAGGATGAACTCAGGGTCATGGTGGAGGAAATCGTACGGGTAGAGCCACAGCTCTTCAGTACACAGGTGCAGCAGACATCCATTGCCAGGAAGATGGAGCTATGGCAAAGAATAGTCGACAGGGTCAACGCTGTGGGACAGCACCCAAGAAATAGGGATGACATCAGGAAGCGGTGGAACGACCTACGGGGGAAGGTGCGTTCAACGGTATCCAGGCACAACATCACGGTTCAGCGGACTGGCGGCGGACCCCCACCTCCTCCCCCAGAATTTACAACATGGGAGGAGCAGGTATTGGCGATCCTGCATCCTGAGGGCCTCGGCGGAGTATCTGGAGGAATGGACTCTGGTAAGTCTCATCTTCACTACTTCACCCCCCCCACCCCACCAGCATGCCAACTCATACAGGAGGGTCCACAAATGTCCACTCCACCCCCAGAAGAGGCCCACAGTGATGACAGCAGCTCTGTCGACCTGGATCTAGATGACCAGCCCGGCCCATCAGGAACCTCCGGACAGTCGGTTCCCCTCAGACAGCCACAGGAGACCTTCCCCCCTCTGGGAACACCAGCACAGCACCCACCCAGAGGGCCATACCTCTGTCCCCAGGACACGTCAATCAGTGGTGTGTCCTCCACTACAGGGCACCCAGGTTAACCCACCACCCCAACAACAACAGGGACCTGGGGGCAGTGGTAGTGGGCACACGGTCCAGGGGACAGAGGCCCAGGAACACAGGGGAACTGGGAGGGCTGCTGTGCGACAGTGGGGGGACAGGCCCAGGGAACCCACTCTCCACAAGGCCCTCTCCTCCATCATGGGAGCATATCATCATTCCCAGGAGACGATGGCGACGGTACTGGCCAGGTTTCAGGAGATCCAGCTCCTGCAGGAGGAACAGTATTTGGTGTTCAGGGAGGAACTACGAACCATCAGTTCCGCCCTGGGCACCATTGTAGGGGCTCTGAATCTGGTAGTCACCACATTGCGGGACACTGTGGCACCAAAAAGGGCCCCTCACACTAGCATGGACCAAGAACTGCCTCCCACCTCTGCCGGCGCTAGTGGACAGGAGGCCCAGCCACAGGACCAACAGGCCACCAGCACCCCACCCCCTGCAGAAGGAGAACCACCCCGCAAGCGGTCCCTGAGATCCAGGAAGAAGACAGAGTAAGATGCCAAGACCCCCGCCAGGAAAGGATACCTCCCTGATTGTCATCCTATTGTCCCACATTGTCACCCTGTCCATCCTTAAACTGCCCCTGCTCCACTTTCCACAGGCATTTGGACAATGCACCTGTGATACTAATAGTCTGGACTCTGCCATGGACATTCCTCCACCATCACCCCTCAACAATTTGCAAACACCCACCAATATAGAGCACTGTAATAAACACAGTTACGGCACAAAACAATCAGGAGTCTGGCTGTTTTTTTTTAAACAAATGTATTAGACATTACCGTGCCAAAATGCTTATTTACATTGTGATGCCAACATACCAATGTCACACAGCTGTAGTCCATGGGGAAACAAAGCAGATGTCACACAGTGGGGCCCACATCTCTGAAATCGGAAGGGAAAGTCACAACTCAGTTACCATACACTGGGTGAAAAGGACAGACAGTAGAGAGGTAGTAGTCTTTAAGTATATGTAATATGCCGGTGTGTATTCTTACCTGTGTGTCATTGGAAATACTGCTGTATTACTGTGTTCCTGTTGTCTATGTCGTCTTCTTCGGCTTCCTCGTCTTCACTCTCCACAGGCTCCACAGCTGCTACAACACCACCATCTGGACCATCCTCCTGCAGAAAAGGCACCTGTTGTCGCAAAGCCAAGTTGTGAAGCATACAGCAGGCCACGATGATCTGGCACACCTTCTTTGGTGAGTAGAATAGGGATCCACCTATCATATGGAGGCACCGAAACCTGGCCTTCAGGAGGCCGAAGGTCTGCTCGATCACCCTCCTAGTTCGCCCATGGGCCTCATTGTAGCGTTCCTCTGCCCTTGTCCTGGGATTCCTCACTGGGGTCAGTAGCCATGACTGGTTGGGGTAACCAGAGTCACCAATTAGCCACACACGGTGCCTCTGGAGTTGACCCATCATGTAAGGGATGCTGCTATTCCGCATGATGTACGCGTCATGCACTGAGCCTGGGAACTTGGCATTAACATGGGAGATGTACTGGTCTGCCAAACACACCATCTGCACATTCATGGAATGATAACTCTTCCTGTTTCTGTACACCTGTTCACTCCTGAGGGGGGGGACCAAAGCCACATGGGTCCCATCAATGGCACCTATGACGTTGGGGATATGTCCAAGGGCATAGAAATCACCCTTCACTGTAGGCAAATCCCCCACCTCAGGGAAAACGATGTAGCTCCGCATGTGTTTCAGCAGGGCAGACAACACTCTGGACAACACCTTGGAAAACATAGGCTGGGACATCCCTGATGATATGGCCACTGTTGTTTGAAATGACCCACTTGCTAGGAAATGGAGCACTGACAGCACCTGCACTTGAGGGGGGATCCCTGTGGGTTGGCGGATTGCTGACATCAGGTCTGGCTCCAGCTGGGCACACAGTTCATGAATAGTGGCACGGTCAAGCCTGTATGTCAGTATGACATGTCTTTCCTCCATTGTCGACAGGTCCACCAGCGGTCTGTACACCGGAGGATGCCTCCATCTCCTCGCATGTCCCAGCGGACGGTGCCTATGAAGGACAACAGCAAGCACAGAGTCAATCAACCCACAGGTACGTAACCATAGCTTGCACAGAACACGATTCCCAATCCATTGAATGGTTTGTATGAGTGTTGATGCAAGGCCTAGGTATGTGTGACGCAGTAAAAAGTAAGCCATGTGGGCCCCTGAAATGGCGGCTGCCTGACCTGTAAAGTGCGACAATGGGATGTGAGGTAAATGCGCTGGCGTTGCACACCGTGGCGGTAGGCGGTCGAAGACCGCGGCACAAAGCAGCATTGGTTAACATTGAACCCTATGGGTCTCAGGAGCCAATGACCATGTGCGCCGGCGGTCGCGGTACGCACCGCCGCGGACGTGACTGCCATTTTCTATCTGCTTAATCACTCGATACCTGATCTTCGACAGGAGAGGACGTACACTGCAAGTGCTGCTGTGACCTCGGTCTGGAAGAGACAATGGCTCATGCGACTGGGGAAAGGGCCCCTGCCTTCACTGCGGAGGAGTTGGAGAACCTTGTGGATGGGGTCCTCCCCCAGTACGCGCTACTCTATGGTCCTCTAGACAAACAGGTAAATACACTGGGAGCATGCTTTATGGGCTATGCCTGTGTTGAGTGAGGTGGATGAAAGATGGGGGGAGGGGAGCGATTGAGGCATGCATCAAACGACGGTGAGAGCATGTGCCACATGGCAAGGGTAGGGATGGGGGGCCACTCACATTGAGGGTGCAGAAGGTGATGACTATTCTTCTCCCCCTGTACATTTCATATAGGTCAGCGTCCAGCAGAAGATCGATATTTGGCGTGCCATCGCCAAGGACGTCCGGACCCTGGGGGTCCACCACAGAAGGGGCACCCACTGCCGGAAGAGATGGGAGGACATCCGCCGCTGGAGCAGGAAGACGGCGGAGGCTCAGCTGGGGATGGCCTCCCAACGTGGGAGGGGTGCCAGTCGGACTTTGACCCCCCTGATGTCCCGGATCCTGGCGGTGGCCTACCCCGATTTGGACAGGCGCGTGAGGACATCACAGCAGACACAAGGGGGTGAGTACAACCTCATACTGCTGACTTTGCGCGCAGTGGAGGTGTCTGGGTGGGGGAGGAGGGCTGTGGGTATCCTTAGGCCAGGGCGATTTCTGTAGGCCAGGCCCCTCCGTAAGGCATGGCCCTGTGCCCCCGCCCCCCACCTCAGTAGGGTGCCAAGTACAGCTATTCATGGGCCTGTGTCATCTATGTGTGCAGATGTCATCCATAGGCTTGTAGTCCATGTCCCACGGATTGAGTAGTCGACCCCAAGTGCGCAGCGTAGTGCAGGGGGCTTCTGTGTCTGTCCTGTCCGCCAACGGTGTAGCCAATGCATGCACTCAACATGTCTTTATTCTCCCCCCCCCCTTTTTTGTGGTCTTCCTGTTCATGTGTGCATTAGCATCATCAGGCGGAGGAGAAGTGGCATCGGAGCACGAGGGAGCTGCATCCCACATGGCCATGGAGGGCCACGCAACGGACTCCGAATTCACCAGTGGGACGGAGGGCGAGGCGAGCTCCACAGAGGGGACTCGGGCAGACATCAGTGACACCGACTCGTCCTCTGAAGGGAGCTCGCTTGTGGTGGCGGCAACATCCGTGCCCCCCGCAACAACAGGTACAGCCGCCACCTACCGCACCAGCACTGCCCTCCCAGCAGCCCCTCAGCCTTTGGCCCGTGCACGCTCACCCAGGAAGGTGGGCATCTCCTTTGCCCCAGGCACCTCAGCCCCTGCCCCTGTCACCCCTGCTGCCCTCAGTGAGGAGGTCATTGACCTCCTGAGGACGCTCACTGTTGGGCAGTCTACCATTTTGAATGCCATCCAGGGTGTAGAAAGGGAGGTGCACCAGAGTAATGCATACCTGGAGGGCATTCATTCTGGTCAGGCGGCCCTTCAGCGATCGTTCCAGACTCTGGCCTCGGCACTGATGGCAGCCATTGTCCCTGTCTCTAGCCTCCCCCCTCCAACTTCCTCCACCCATACCCTATCACCTGTACCTCTGCCTATCCCAGACACACCATCAGACCAGCCTGCACACACCTCAACACCCAAGGGAAGCTCAGCCAGACATAAGCACCACACATCACACAGGCACTCACACAAGCAACATCCACATACAGACATACCAACACCCACTGCCTCCACTGTGTCCCCCTCCTCCTCGTCTCCCTCCTCCCTCCCTGTCACGTCTCCACTCACACCTGCATGCACAACATCTTCAGCCACTACGTCCCTCAGCAGCACACACACCAGAACCCCCGCACACGTGCAGTCACCACCCCCACTGCCATTTACACATCCCCTGTGTCCTCTCCCAGTGTGTCTGTGACCCCCTCTTCCAAGATACACAAACGCAGGCAGCCACCCACCCAACAGCCATCCACCTCACGACAGCCTCCAGCCCAAGCACCAGCACCCAAAGCCACCAGACTTACAACTCCTACAACCACAATCTCTTCCTCCACTCCCATACCCATTACACCTACCCGTCCCACTGCTCCTAAAAAGCTTTTCCTATCCAAACTCAACCTCTTTCTACCAACTCCCCCACCCCGTCCATGTCATAGAGCTACAGTCAGCACCTCAGCCACGACAAAACCGGCCCCTGTCATCACAGTCTGCCATGGACTGTGGAGTGCCCCACCCTCCAGGCCAGCCAGTTTGGTGCGAAGCCAAGGCACGGGCAGCCCACCCCTGGAGAAACATCCCAAGATAGGCAGTGCCCGGCGCGAGAGGGTGAAAACACCAGGGACTAAAACCCCTACCAGGACTCCGGCAGGGAGTGTGGAGACAGCTGGCACACCGCCCAAGGTGGGGAAGGGCCACAGGCGATCAGGGAAGGCTGGGAAGGGCATCACGCCCGACAAGACAGCCATCAGCCCAGCTGGCCAGGAGTGCCCCGCAAGCCCCATCCCAAGTGGGCAGGAGGCCACCAACAGCCCCAGCACAGCTGCACAGGAGGGCCCCACCAGCCACAGGACAGATGGGCAGGAGGGCCCCACCAGCCACAGGACAGATGGGCAGGAGGGCCCCACCAGCCACAGGACAGATGGGCAGGAGGGCCCCGCCAGCCACAAGACAGGTGGCAAATGATCTCCCCGCCATGGCCGTAACCGCTGAACTGGGCCCTTCATCTCAAGCACCGCTGAACTGGGCACCGCCGTCTCAAGCACCGCTACACTGGGCACCGCCATCTCAAGCACCGCTACACTGGGCCCTTCATCTCAAGCACCGCTGAACTGGGCACCGCCGTCTCAAGCACCGCTGAACTGGGCACCGCCGTCTCAAGCACCGCTACACTGGGCCCTTCATCTCAAGCACCGCTACACTGGGCACCGCCATCTCAAGCACCGCTGAACTGGGCACCGCCGTCTCAAGCACCGCTACACTGGGCCCTTCATCTCAAGCACCGCTACACTGGGCACCGCCGTCTCAAGCACCGCTGAACTGGGCACCGCCGTCTCAAGCACCGCTACACTGGGCCCTTCATCTCAAGCACCGCTACACTGGGCACCACCGTCTCAAGCACCGCTACACTGGGCCCTTCATCTCAAGCACCGCTGAACTGGGCCCTTCATCTCAAGCACCGCTGAACTGGGCACCGCCGTCTCAAGCACTGCTGCACTGGGCCCTTCATCTCAAGCACCGCTGAACTGGGCACCGCTGTCTCAAGCACCGCTACACTGGGCACCGCCGTCTCAAGCACCGCTGAACTGGGCACCGCCATCTCAAGCACCGCTACACTGGTCCCTTCATCTCAAGCACCGCTACACTGGGCACCGCCGTCTCAAGCACCGCTACACTGGGCCCTTCATCTCAAGCACCGTTGAACTGGGCACCGCCGTCTCAAGCACCGCTGCACTGGGCCCTTCATCTCAAGCACCACTACACTGGGCCCGTCATCTCAAGCACCGCTGAACTGGGCACCGCCGTCTCAAGCACCGCTGCACTGGGCCCTTCATCTCAAGCACCGCTGAACTGGGCACCACCGTCTCAAGCACCGCTACACTGGGCACCGCCGTCTCAAGCACCACTGAACTGGGCACCGCCGTCTCAAGCACCGCTACACTGGGCCCTTCATCTCAAGCACCGCTACACTGGGCACCGCCGTCTCAAGTACTGCTACACTGGGCCCTTCATCTCAAGCACCGCTGAACTGGGCACCGCCGTCTCAAGCACCGCTGCACTGGGCCCTTCATCTCAAGCACCGCTACACTGGGCCCTTCATCTCAAGCACCGCTGAACTGGGCCCTTCATCTCAAGCAACGCTGAACTGGGCACCGCCGTCTCAAGCACCGCTGAACTGGGCACTCCATCGCAGGTACCACTGGCCCATGAGCGGCAGGGGCTGGCCCGCATCTGTGTCGGGCAGGGCTGCACGGGGCACTCTGGGCACCAGGCCCCCTCCAGAACCAGTGGAGACTGTTATCCACTTGTGAGACTGTGGCTTTGCACTCCCCAGGATTGAGCAGTGGGCAGCCCACCCACTGTCTGGACTTGTGAGACTGTGGCTTTGCACTCCCCAGGATTGAGCAGTGGGCAGGCCACCCACTGTCTGGACTTGTGAGACTGTGGCTTTGCACTCCCCAGGATTGCACAGTGGGCAGCCCACCCACTGTATAGACTTGTGAGACTGTGACTTTGCACTCCCCAGGATTGAACAGTGGCCACGGAGGCCCCTCGTGGATCTGGCGTCATGCACTCATCTGGCTGAGGTGCCCCCCCTCCCCTTCCCCCTGAGGTGCCTGTAGTTTTGCTATCTGATGCCCCTGCAGTGTTCTCTCCGTTAGAGTCAGGAATCCTGTGTGGGCTTTGCCCATGTGATTTGGGCCCAGTGGTCCACGGACAATGCCTGCTACAATGCTCGGACTTGGACATTTCTGTATATAAGAGTTTTTGATGTGTATATACATTTTTATCGCTGTATTGCAATATATTTAATTGTTTAGCATCATTTCCTTTTGTCTTTGCATTCTTCCGGGGGGTTTGGGGAGGGTAACTGTGATGTATTGCTATGCATTGATGTGTGTGTTGTAGTGGGTGAGGGTGGGGGTGGGTGTGTCGCGTATGTGTGTCCCCGTAATTTTTTCCCTCCCCTGTGTCGTAGGTGCAGTACTCACCGTTTTCTTCTGCGCCGGCGTTCGTGCTCCTGGTAAAGGAGCAGGAAGACTATCGCTGGGAGTATGTGGAGTTCGGGTTCCATGCTGTCCGTATTCCTCGTGGGGTGTATGGAGGTGAGCGTTTTCCATTCGAAATGGCTGTTTCCGCCGTGTTTTTATCGGCGGGGCTACCGCCCCGGAAAAGGTGGCGGATGGGATAGGTTGTGATACTGTGGCCGGTACATTGACTCCCGCCTGTCTGTTGGCGGTGACGGCCGCGCTGTTTGTACCGCCGTTGCGGGCGGTGTGTTGATGTGGCGGTCTCTGTTGCCGGTTTCCGCCAGGGTCGGAATACCATTTTTTTTACCGCCAGCCTGTTGCCGGTTTTGCCGCCGCTTTAACACCGACCGCCAGGGTTGGAATGACCGCCTGAATTTTCAACAATTAAGAGCATTCAATTTGGTTTGTTATACCTGGCATCCTTGGCGTGGTTTTCCCTGTCTTTTTGCCTATGCTTCCTATGTTTTTCACTGTGTGCTGGACTTCATTTTTGCTGGTTTTGGAATGCTGGGCATTTTATCACTGCTGACCAGTGCTAAAGTGCAAGTGCCCTTTTTGTAAATTTTAACACTAATTGGCTTTTCCATGATTGGCATATTTGATTTACTAGTAAGTCCCCAGTAGAGTGCACTAGAGGTGCATAGAGCCTGTAAAGCAAATGCTACTAGTAGACCTGCAGGACTGATTGTGACACCCACATGAGAAGCCCTGTAAACATGGCTCAGTCCTGCCACTGCAGTGTCTGTGTGTGCAGTTTTGAGCTGCCAGTTTGACCTGGCAAGTTTACCCACTTGCCAGGCCCAAACCTTCCCTTTTTGAACAGGTAAGCCACCCTTAAGGTAGGCCATAGGTAGGCCCATTGGCACCCTGCAGTGTATGTTGAAGGTAGGACATGTACTGATGTGTTTTACATGTCCTGATAGTGAAATACTGCCAAATGCAGTTGTCACTATTGCAAGGCCTATATCTCCCATAGGTTAACATGGGAACTGCCTTTAAATATATTTTAAGTGCAGTTTCCCATTGGGAGCAGATAGAGATTTGGAGTTTGGGGTCTCTGAACTCACAATCTAAAAATACATCTTTTGTTAAAGTTCATTTTTAGATTGTCAGTTTGCAAATGCCACTTTTAGAAAGTATGCATTTTCTTGCTTAACTATTCTGTGCCTCTGCCAGCTTGTAGAGTCCACGTCTGGGTCAGACTGATAGTTAGGCTGTTTGTGAATTCCCTCTAGACAGTGACACAAAGGGAGCTGAGGAGTGTCCTGCTGTCACGATTCTTCCACTTCGATTATAAATGAACTAACAACCATGATTTAATTCTAGTGCACACCAATGGGAATATATGTTACAAAACGATAATGATGAATGTTACCTGTTTTGCAAACTCATTTTAACATAATCATGTTCATAAACTATTGATCATTACAATATTAATCATATCCTTTCCCAGTTCGACTACAGCAATTGGTTGCATTTGCCAAGTCTTTTTGAACTTTGCAATAATCTTCATGTCCTTTCTCAGTTTCCTCAGTAGCTTCAGGGCCAAGGCCGTCTCTGGGGCGATAAAAGCAACTCCGCCCCTCCCACACGTGCAGGTTATTCTTGGTAGAGACGGAGGTGTGGTGTTGCCTCTGGTCATAATTGTTTTCTTTGGGACACTTTTTCTTCCCAGTCTCCAGCATGTCAGCATGTCATCGCGTGTTGCAAAAACAGAACTCCCTGAATTTTTTCAGTCAGCGTCAGGTAGGGGATCAAAGGTTATTTATAGGATAGAAAAAACTGCAACCCTTCAGCAATATCACACATTTTAGGTTTGGTTTTTGAGTTTCTATGGCAAGGCGAATTGTCCAGTGTTTAAACATCGAAGGCAACGTTGTGATGAACTATATTGATACATCGACGATTGTCGTAATTTTCATGATGTTCGCATAAAGGAAGAAACAAAATCCAAAGTTAACTTTTGTTAAGTGTTAAAACAGTGAAGTCACTGTCGTAATGAACAATATTTATTGACCAATGATTGTCATGCTTTTAGTGATGTTCACCTAAAACAAGAGAATAAATCGAAAGTGAACTTTTGTCAAGTGCTAAAAAGTTAAAGTCAACGTTATAATGAACAATATTTATAAATTAATGATCGTTATGTTCACATTAAACAAGAAACTAAACCGAAAGTAAATTGTTAAGGCGAAATAATCATAAATACAAGAAAGAAGTAAATCTAATGAATTCATGTGGTTTGATAATGGTTTGCATGTATTTAATGAAGAATTCAAAGTAAAGCAAACATTAAGAGCTTTTACATATTAGAAGGTGTATTCTAATCAACCCAAAGACTAAAGAAGGTCACATCTTTCGCAGGTATTGGTGGCTATGGCCCTCATTATGACATTGGCGGTAGATGCCACCTACTGCCACGTTGACGGGTGCCAACATACCTCCGCAGTGGTGAATAGCCATTTGCCATATTATGACACACACACCAATCCGACAGAATACTGCCACATACAAAAATCCGCCAGACCAAAGGTCAGTGCAAAAGTGGTGGTCCCAACACCCATACCGTTACGCCAACAGAATGATGCCCACCACATAATGACCCACAAATCACCATGGCGGACATTCAACAGTGGTAAACCATAGACGGTACATACCACCACGCTCAGAATGGACACCTACATAGAAACAACACCACATTGGCCAATACGAAAAACACACACCTGATAACCATACACACACCACACCCACACACCCACACCACTATAAACACACACTCACATTACCCACAACCCTTTACGATTACAAATCACTGCCACCAGACTGACACCAAGACCACCTAGAAAACTAGACACACACCACTTATACCCATTCACCCCTCAACACCCCACATAACACACCCCACCACATTACTCAACACACTCTCACCAACACACACCACACACATGTCCCCACAAAGGCACCACAGTTTCAGTTTGCAGCGCAGGTACAGCAAATATCCATTGCAAGGAAGATGGAGCTGTGGCGGAGAATCGTGGCCAGGGTCAACGCTGTGGGACAGCATCCAAAAACAAGGGACGACATCAGGAAGAGGTGGAATGACCTACGGGGTAAGGTACATTCCATAGCAGCAAGGCACCAGCTTGCCATACAGAGGACTGGTGGAGTCCTCCATCTCAGCCCCCACAGCTCACAGCATGGGAGGAGCAAGTCTTGGCAATACTGCATCCTGAAGGACTCACTGGACTAGCGGGAGGACTGGACACTGGTAAGTCAGATTTTAACACTTATCACCCCATACCTGCATGCCACAACACCCCTCATCCTCAATCCCATCATTCCACTCCACCCCACACACTTCACCAACGCAGACGACTAATCCCAATGCCAACCACTGCATGCCATACCAATGCATGGACAGCCCTCTCAGCCCTGCATGGACACCTATCACCAGAGCATGCACAGCTTAGGGGAACTAACAATACCACAATACATCTCCATACACAAGCAAAGGTGGTAGGGCAACACCAGTGATAGAGGGGAAGCCAGTGATTTAAAATTTGTCATACACATGAATAATAATACGTCACTTACATCCCAGTACCCCAGCCAAAATCAGTGGAGAGGAGGTGCCACAACTATCCAGTCTTCCAATGGAAGATGCCCCCAGTGATGACAGTAACTCTGGACTTCAGGATCTCAATGACCTACCGGGCCCATCAGGGAGCACTGGACATCCGGTCACCGAAGCCCACTCACAGACCACCACAGAGCCTCCCCCTTCACTATCCAACACCACAGCCCCCACCCAGCGTACCCACACCTCTGTCCTCAGGAAACGTCAATCAGCAGTGTGCCCACCTGTACAGGGACCCCAGGCCACACCTCACCCCCAAGACAATCAGGGACCTGGGGTCAGCAGCAGTGGGCACACCCTTCAAGGGACAGGGGCACAGGCCTACAGGGACACTGGGAGGACTGCTGTGCACCTGGGGGAGGACAGGACCAGGGAACCGACTCTCCAGGAGGCACCCTCAGAGATCCTGGTAGTCTACCAACATTCCCAGGAACAATGGTCCAGATCCTTGTCAACGTGCAGGAGAACAAGCAGCTGCAGTAGGGACAGTATCAGGGGATCAGGGAGGACTTGCAGGCCATTCTCAACGCCCTGACCTCCATAGCAGGAGTGCTGGAACACATGGCCAATATCATGAGGGAGGGAACAGCAAACCAGAGGGCCCCTTCCACTAGCCAGTCCATTGACCAGCCCTCCGCCTGTGCTGCCGCTAGTGGGCAGGAGGGCCTGCCACTGGACCCACAGGCCACCAGCACCCTTCCCCCTGCAGAAGGTGAACCACCTCACAAACGTTCCCTGTGACCCAGACAGAAGCCAGAGACACTTGCCAAGACCACTGCCAGGAAATGAGGCTCTCCTGATTGTCTCACTTGTGTCCCATACTGTCACCTTGTCCACTTTGAACTGCCTTTGTTCCCCTTCCTATGGCCACTTGAACACTGCACCTGTGCTACAAACAGACTGGAACAATACCCTGGACTTTCCTCCATCATCATCCCATTCCATTGCACTTTTCCCTCAATTTTTAGCACTACAATAAACACCCTTGGCACAACTTGACTAATTGTATGTCATGTGTTGAAAATGTGAATTCATGGAAACAGTTACATCCATTGCAAATGTGTTGTACATTGTGAGAGCATAGAAATAATGACCTGTAGCTGTGTGTAGTCAGCACATCGGTACACAGTTGTTTTATCACCAACATCTGCAATATGACATACCATCTGTGACAGTAAGTAGAGGTAAAAGGAAATTAATGCCATCTTGCCACACAGAATACACCAATTGCCATAGAAATGTTAATATACACTGTCTCACCTGTGTGCCATTGGAAGTACTGACGGCTTACTGATATTCTCTTCTCCTCATCCTCATCCTCAGCATCTTTATCCTCACTGTCCTCAGGGTCCACTGCTGCCACAGGGGCATCTCCAGTCTCCTCCTCATGCAGAAAAGGTACATGGTGTCTGAGGGCCAGGTTGTGGAACATGCAGGATGCCACTACTATCTGGCAGACCTTCTCAGGTGAGTATCACAGGGATCCACTTGTCAGATGGAGGCACCTGAACCTGGCTTTCAGGAGGCCAAAGGTTCACTCGATGATCTGTCTGGTTTGCCCATGTGCCTCATTATAATGTTCTTCAGCCCTTGCCCTGGCATTCCTCACAGGGGCCAGCAGCCACAATAGGTTTGGGTAGCCAGAGTCACCTGCAAGTATTGAGGGACAACATTTAGCCACACAAAATCCTGTGGGGTTGACACCAGAGGCATACACTAATATACAGTGGGTGGGGACCAAGGCTCACCTATTGGCCACACCCTGTGCCTCAGTATTTGGGCCATCACATTTGGGTTGCTGCTATTCCTCAGAACAAAGGCATCATGCACCGACCCAGGATACGTAGCACTGACGTGGGAGATGTATTGGTCCGCTAGGCACACCATTTGCACATTAATTGAGTGGAAACTCTTACAATTCCTAAACACTTGTTCATTCTGGGTAGGGGGCAAACGCAATATGTGTTCCATCAATCGCACCAATAATATTGGGGATATGTCCCATTGCATAAAATCCAGCCTTCACAGTGGCAAAATCTTCCACCTGGGGGAAAGCAATGTAGGGCAAACAAGACTCTTGCCAGCACGATTGCGAACATTGGCTATGACATGCCTGCTGCCAAGCCCACTGTCACTTGGAAAGACCCAGTTGCCAGGAAGTGAAGCACTGACAGCACTTGCACAAGAGGGGGAATCCCAGTCGGATGACAGATAGATGAGATCAGGTCAGGCTCCAACTGGGCACACAGCTCTGTGATTGTGGCCCTGTCCAGTCTATAGGTCAATATTATGTGCCTGTCCTTCAGAGTAGCCAAGTCCACCAGAGGTCTGTACACGGGGTTATGTCTCCACCTCCTATTCATCCACGGTGGTAGATATCTAAGGGACACAAGAGTGAGTAGGCTGTCACAATTGGAATAACAAAACCACAACTGCAGTCCACCTGGTGCACTTATGTATTGGGACAGTGTAAATGGCGAATTATGTGCCAATCTAATCTGTGATGCAGTAATTGTCGATAGGCCTGTTTCCCAGCCCCCCCCCGAAATGGCGACCGCCTGTCCTGGATGGAGGGACAGGTGGAAGTGAGGCAATTCCACCAACGTTGGGCATCGTGGTGGAAGGTGGTCTTGCACCACAGTGCAATTCCTCATTGGATAATATGGGGCTCTATAGAGTACAGTGGCCAATGGGGATCTACACCGGTGGTGACGGTGTACACAACCGCCAACGTGACCGTCATTTTCTATCTGATTCCTCACTTGTTTCCTGACCTTCAAAAGGAGAAGTCCTACACTGCGTGTGCTGCTGTGCCTGTGTCTGGAACCTACCATGGCCCGTGTGACCAGGGAAAGGGCCCCAGCCTTCACTTCAGAGGAGTTGGAGTGACTGGTGGATGGGGTCCTACCGCAGTACGGACACCTGATGGGCCTCCAGACCAACTGGTGAGTACAATTTGGCCACGATGCATTAGGCAAGGATGCATGGAGATGTGTGTGAAAGCATCTTGAAAGGGTGGGTAGGGGGTGGCGGTGTACATGTTGTGTGCTGGTCTATGTGTGTGCCAATGGTGATGGAATCGAGTGAGCCATTTGTGTGACAGGCTGGACTTGTTGTTTAATGGTGTTCTCCTGTCTGTCTTGCCCCTGCAGGTCAGCACCCATCAAAAGAAGGGTATATGGTGTGCCATCGCCAAGGACGTGTGGACCCTGGGGGTCTATGGCAGGCAGAGCACCCATTGTCGGAAACAGTGGGAGGACCTGAGATGCTGGGCTTGGAAGACCACAGAGGCCCAGCTGGGGATGGCCTCCCACCGAGGAAGGGGTACCCGTCAGACCCTGAGCCCCCTGATGGCCCGCATACTGGCGGTGGCCTATCCTGAGCTGGATGGGCGCTTGAGGGAATCACAGCAGACACAAGGGGGTGAGTACAGTGGGTATCATTACATATTTTGGCTGGTGGGGTGGTATCCAGGTGGCGGATGTGTGATCGTGGGTGCCCCTAAGGTCAGGCCAGACATTGCAGCGTGGGTCAACTGAAGGGCAATGGTTGCATGGCAAATACAGGTAGCCTAGCTTGTTAGCAGTCCATTTCAGGCAGGGCATTGTGGGTCCCAGGTGTGCTGCAGTTGGCGGTGCGTGATCCTCATTTTGCCTTAGTGACTAGCCATGTCACTGGTAGTGCAATGCATGGTGCTTAAGCCTGTTCCCTGTTTGTGACGGTGATGTACATGCCAATAGTGGTGTTAATGCAGTCATTGACCAAGTGTATCCTTTGTCTCCCTCCCCTTTCTCATTTTGTCATTCTGTCCTTGTATGCATTAGCAACATCTGGCGGAGAAGCAGGGGCACCAGCAACAGAGGGAACTGTATCCCACAGGACCCTGGAGGTAGAGTCCACCGACGCCAAGGGAACCAGTGGGATGGAGGGCGAGGGGAGAACCACAGCAGAAACTGGAGGAGAAAACACAGACTCAGATACCTCCTCTGATGGGAGCTCCCCTTTACCAGCACCGCACTCCCAGTAGTCGCTGAGTGAGTTGCCTGTGCCCGCTCACCCAGGAGGGTGGGCATCTGCTTCGCCCCAGGAACCTCAGGCCCTGCCCGAGTGAGCCCTGCTGCCCTGAGTGAGGAGGCTATTGACTTCCAGAGATCAATCTCTGTAGGGCAATCAAGCATTATGAATGCCATCCAGGGGCTGGCATCCCAGATGCAGCAATGTAATGAAATCCTGGAGGGCATTCACAGTGGACTGGCGGGCCAACAGAGATCAATTCAGGCTCTGGCCTCCTCTCTGATGGCAGCCATTGTCCTTGTTTCTACTGCCCCCCCCCCAACTACCATTTCCCAGTCCCATTTTCCTCAACCCCTACCCAACCCAGGCACACATACAGACGAGCATGCACACAAGACAACACCCAAGAGTGGCACAGGCAGACACAATCACCACACTTCATCCCACAAGCACTCATGGAAACACCATACAGTTGCAGACACAACCACATCCACTACTTACACTGTCTCCTCCTCCTCCTCCTCCACCTCCCTCCCAGTCACATCCACACTCACACCTGCATGCACTGCCTTAACATCCACCACCAGCATCACCACACCAAGCAGCACACACACCTCAAAAGCAGACACCTCCACAACATTCATCCTCTTGTCCCCTGTGTCCTCTTCCCCCGTGCCTGTGCCCCCTCCTAAAGGACGCAAATGCAAGCACTCAGACACCCAACAGCCATCCACCTCACACACGCACACTGCCTATGCACCTGCACCCATGCACCTGCACACCTGCATGCACTGCCTCAACATCCACCACCAGCATCACCACACCAAGCAGCACACACACCTCACTGGCAGACACCTCCACAACATCCATCCACTTGTCCCCTGTGTCCTCTCGCTCCGTATATGTTCCCCCTCCTAAAGGACACAAATACAAGCACTCAGACACCCAACAGCCATCCACCTCACACACTCACACTACCCATACACCTGCACCCAAGACCAGCAGACGTATACTTCCAACAACCACTCCCTCAAACTCCACTCCCATCCCTCCTTCCTCCTCCCACCCTATCATCCCTAAAAAGCTTTTCCTTGCCCAACTTGACCTCTTCCCTTCCCCTCCCCCGTCCTGCCCATAGAACCAGGGTGCCAACCAGCCAGTCCTGCATCTCAGCCAAACAGTCCACGGGGACAGTGGAGGCACCTCCTAGTTGTGGAGGCAGGACTCTGAGCGATTCCACTCCAACTGCCAGAAAGGGGAAGGAGCCCACAACACCTACAGCCAGGAAGGAAAAAGAGCCCACAACACCCACAGCCAGGAAGGGGGGGGAGTCCACAACAACCTCAGCCAGAAAGGGGAAGGAGTCCACAACAACTACAGCCAGGAAGGGGAAGGAGTCCACAACAACTACAGCCAGGAAAGGGAATGAGTCCACACCTCCTGCCATGGAGGGAATGAAGCCCTCAACTCCATCAGAGGCTGGGAGGGTGAAACCACCAGCACCACCGCCACCACCTGCGATCACGGATCCCTCACTGACAGCAGAGGCAGTCCAGGAGGCACCGTCACCTGTTGCCACAGAGCAGCACTCCACACCAGCTGAGACAGTGCAGCTATCACCGCCAGCAGAGGCAGCCCAGGAGGCACCGTCACCTGTTGCCACAGAGCAGCACTCCACACCAGCTAAGGCAGTGCAGCTATCCCTGCCAGCAGAGGACATGTAGGCCAACACCAAGGACTGCTGCACAAGGAGCCCCCTCCAGAACCAGTGGGCATGTTCCTCAGCTCAAAGACTGTAACCTTGCACTCCCCAGCAAAGAGGAATTGGCATGGAGCCAACTCCAGAACCATCGAGCATGTTCTCCAGCTTAGAGACTGGAACCTTGTACTCCCCAGGACAGAGAAATGGGCATGGACTCCCCTCCAGAACCTGTGGGCATGTTCCCCAGCTCAGAGATTATAACCTTGCACTCCCCAGTACTGAGAAATGGGCATGGAGCCCCCTCCAAAACTAGTGGGCATGTTCCCCAGCTCAGAGACTGCAACCTTGCACTCCCCAGCAAAGAGGTATGGGCATGAAGCCCCCTCCAGAACCAGTGGGGAAGTTCCTACATTCGGCTGAGGTGCCCTCCCTCTACCTGAGGTGCCTGCCCACTTGCAAAATGATGCCCCTGCAGTGTTCGCTCCGGATGTGTCAGGATACAATTTGGGCCTTGGACTGTGCCCTGTGGCATTGTGTGCCCTTATGAATTTGGACTGGGCATTGGCCCATTATGAACATTTGTATATGTTTGGTTCGTGTGGTGAGTTTTGCTAAGGTAATACATTGTGAGTACTTCTGAAATCTGGTCCTTGTTTTATTATGGTGTGTGTCGTGTGCCATTGGTTTACGTGTGCAGCTGGTTGTGTCTATGGTGTGTGTGTGACTGGTGTGTGTTGTGCGTGTGTGTGTCACTCTCGTTTTCTTTCCTCCCTCCCTTGTGTGCTAGGCGACTGTACTCACCATCGTTGTCTTTGTCGCACTGGTGTTCCAGGTGGAGCATAACATAGGAAATCATCGGGAACACTTGCAGGTCGGGTTCCATGGCGGCTTGGTTCTACCTTGTGTCTCCAATGGTGAGTCCTTTTACTTCTGAGCTCTGTTTCCGCCAGGCTTTTGTTGGCGTTGGTACCACCTCAGAAAAGGTGGCGGTTTGCTGTGTCTTAATATGGTCAGCGGTACTTTGTCTCCCCCCTGGCTGTTGGCAGCTACTGTCGTGGTAAGTGTTGTTTCTGCCCTGGTGGTTGGTGTGGTATATTGGCTGTCTATGGGAGTTATCACCTCCATGGTCATAATTTAGTGAAACTTACCACAAGCCTGTTGGTGGTATTACCGCCACTTTATCACTCACCGCTAGGGTCATAATGAGGGCCTATGTTCTTGAACCCTGATATTATAATGACTGGGAGAGAAAAGACAGGATTCTAATTGTTATACTCTGCTTTCAGGTCTCCCTCCCTGCAGTACCCTCCCTAAATCCCTTCTTTTCGTCTGCCCATTCTGATACTCTGTATATATTTATATATAATCAGAGTCAGAGCTGCCGGAAGGTGGGCCTCTTGAGGGTACTACGCAATCCACTCCTAATACATCTGGAAGAACTAACCCAGAATCTGCTGTCTCAGTTGTGGTTCCCCCCATGATTCCTTCAGCTACTCCTGAGCGTTTTACAGGAGATCCAGTCAAGTTCCAAACATTCCTAACTCAAATACAATTAAGTTTCATGGTAAGATCTGCTTCATTTCCAGATGTACACTCTGGAATAGCATTTCTGATCTTGTATCTCAATCAATCAATCATTCTGGGATTTGTAAAGCTCACTACTCACCTGTGAGGGTCTCAAGGTGCTGAAGAGGGGAAGGGAGAGAAGGCGGGGGATGTGCTGCTACTGCTCGAACAGTCAGGTCTTGAGAAGTTTCCTGAAGGGGGTCTTTGGTCTGGTGCAGGTGGGTGGGAAGAGTGTTCCACGTTTTGGTGGCGAGATGCGAGAATGATCTACCGCTGGTTGTAGTTCTGCGGACGCATGGGATGGTTGCGAGGGTGAGGTCGGCTGAGCGGAGATGCTGGGTCGTGGTGCAGAAGGAGAGTCGTCTGTTGAGGTATTCTGGTCCTGTGCTGTGCAATGCTTTTTGAACATGGGTGAGTACCTCACTGGCGACGCCGCAATGTGGGCAGTTCCCTTTGTTAATTCTGATGATCCTTTACTATATAATTGGAGTAGATTCAAGGTTGAATTTGAAAGAGTGTTTGATCGCAGAACTATTACTGGTTCTGCTGATCGAGAACTTTTGGAACTTAAACAAGGAAACAAAGACTTGATACATTACCTAACCAAATTCAATCACGTGCTCGCAGAAACCAATTGCCCAGAAGATAAAAAGGCAGCCCTATATTACCAAGGGTTGAAAGACAAAATAAAAGATCTCATAGCACCTATTAACCTCCAACATAGAAGTTGTGAGGACCTCATAACATTGACTTTAAGGTTAGATCATCGTTTAGACTAATGAAAAGGGGACAAACGTAAACTGGATTATCGATTCTATATATGTGTAGGAAGTTGGCTCTGTATGCGCTATTTCAAAGTAAGGAATAGCATGCACAGAGTCCAAGGGTTCCCCTTAGAGGTAAAATAGTGGTAAAAATAGATAATACTAATGCTCTATTTTGTGGTAGTGTGGTCGAGCAGTAGGCTTATCCAAGGAGTAGTGTTAAGCATTTGTTGTACATACACATAGACAATAAATGAGGTACACACACTCAGAGACAAATCCAACCAATAGGTTTTGTTATAGAAAAATATATTTTCTTAGTTTATTTTAAGAACCACAGGTTCAAATTCTACATGTAATATCTCATTCGAAAGGTATTGCAGGTAAGTACTTTAGGAACTTCAAATCATCAAAATTGCATGTATACTTTTCAAGTTATTCACAAATAGCTGTTTTAAAAGTGGACACAGTGCAATTTTCACAGTTCCTAGGGGGGGTAAGTATTTGTTAGGTTAACCAGGTAAGTAAGACACTTACAGGGCTTAGTTCTTGGTCCAAGGTAGCCCACCGTTGGGGGTTCAGAGCAACCCCAAAGTCACCACACCAGCAGCTCAGGGCCGGTCAGGTGCAGAGTTCAAAGTGGTGCCCAAAACACATAGGCTAGAATGGAGAGAAGGGGGTGCCCCGGTTCCGGTCTGCTTGCAGGTAAGTACCCGTGTCTTCGGAGGGCAGACCAGGGGGGTTTTGTAGGGCACCGGGGGGGACACAAGCCCACACAGAAATTTCACCCTCAGCAGCGCGGGGCGGCCGGGTGCAGTGTAGAAACAAGCGTCGGGTTTGTAATGGAAGTCAATGGGAGATCTAGGGATCTCTTCAGCGCTGCAGGCAGGCAAGGGGGGGGTTCCTCGGGGAAACCTCCACTTGGGCAAGGGAGAGGGACTCCTGGGGGTCACTTTTCCAGTGAAAGTCCGGTCCTTCAGGTCCTGGGGGCTGCGGGTGCAGGGTCTCTCCCAGGTGTCGGGACTTAGGATTCAAAGAGTCGCGGTCAGGGGAAGCCTCGGGATTCCCTCTGCAGGCGGCGCTGTGGGGGCTCAGGGGGGACAGGTTTTTGTACTCACAGTCTTAGAGTAGTCCTGGGGTCCCTCCTGAGGTGTTGGATCGCCACCAGCCGAGTCGGGGTCGCCGGGTGCAGTGTTGCAAGTCTCACGCTTCTTGCGGGGAGCTTGCAGGGTTCTTTAAAGCTGCTGGAAACAAAGTTGCAGCTTTTCTTGGAGCAGGTCCGCTGTCCTCGGGAGTTTCTTGTCTTTTCGAAGCAGGGGCAGTCCTCAGAGGATGTCGAGGTCGCTGGTCCCTTTGGAAGGCGTCGCTGGAGCAGGATCTTTGGAAGGCAGGAGACAGGCCGGTGAGTTTCTGGAGCCAAGGCAGTTGTCGTCTTCTGGTCTTCCTCTGCAGGGGTTTTCAGCTAGGCAGTCCTTCTTCTTGTAGTTGCAGGAATCTAATTTTCTAGGGTTCAGGGTAGCCCTTAAATACTAAATTTAAGGGCGTGTTTAGGTCTGGGGGGTTAGTAGCCAATGGCTACTAGCCCTGAGGGTGGGTACACCCTCTTTGTGCCTCCTCCCAAGGGGAGGGGGTCACAATCCTAACCCTATTGGGGGAATCCTCCATCTGCAAGATGGAGGATTTCTAAAAGTTAGAGTCACTTCAGCTCAGGACACCTTAGGGGCTGTCCTGACTGGCCAGTGACTCCTCCTTGTTGCTTTCTTTGTTCCCTCCAGCCTTGCCGCCAAAAGTGGGGGCCGTGGCCGGAGGGGGCGGGCAACTCCACTAAGCTGGAGTGCCCTGCTGGGCTGTGACAAAGGGGTGAGCCTTTGAGGCTCACCGCCAGGTGTTACAGCTCCTGCCTGGGGGAGGTGTTAGCATCTCCACCCAGTGCAGGCTTTGTTACTGGCCTCAGAGTGACAAAGGCACTCTCCCCATGGGGCCAGCAACATGTCTCTGGTGTTGCAGGCTGCTGGAACTAGTCAGCCTACACAGACAGTCGGTTAAGTTTCAGGGGGCACCTCTAAGGTGCCCTCTGTGGTGTATTTTACAATAAAATGTACACTGGCATCAGTGTGCATTTATTGTGCTGAGAAGTTTGATACCAAACTTCCCAGTTTTCAGTGTAGCCATTATGGTGCTGTGGAGTTCGTGTTTGACAGACTCCCAGACCATATACTCTTATGGCTACCCTGCACTTACAATGTCTAAGGTTTTGTTTAGACACTGTAGGGGTACCATGCTCATGCACTGGTACCCTCACCTATGGTATAGTGCACCCTGCCTTAGGGCTGTAAGGCCTGCTAGAGGGGTGTCTTACCTATACTGCATAGGCAGTGAGAGGCTGGCATGGCACCCTGAGGGGAGTGCCATGTCGACTTACTCGTTTTGTCCTCACTAGCACACACAAGCTGGCAAGCAGTGTGTCTGTGCTGAGTGAGAGGTCTCCAGGGTGGCATAAGACATGCTGCAGCCCTTAGAGACCTTCCTTGGCATCAGGGCCCTTGGTACTAGAAGTACCAGTTACAAGGGACTTATCTGGATGCCAGGGTCTGCCAATTGTGGATACAAAAGTACAGGTTAGGGAAAGAACACTGGTGCTGGGGCCTGGTTAGCAGGCCTCAGCACACTTTCAATTGTAAACATAGCATCAGCAAAGGCAAAAAGTCAGGGGGCAACCATGCCAAGGAGGCATTTCCTTACACAACCCCCCCCCCAAACGAAAGAGGATGAGACTAACCTTTCCCAAGAGAGTCTTCATTTTCTAAGTGGAAGAACCTGGAAAGGCCATCTGCATTGGCATGGGCAGTCCCAGGTCTGTGTTCCACTATAAAGTCCATTCCCTGTAGGGAGATGGACCACCTCAACAGTTTAGGATTTTCACCTTTCATTTGCATCAGCCATTTGAGAGGTCTGTGGTCAGTTTGAACTAGGAAGTGAGTCCCAAAGAGGTATGGTCTAAGCTTCTTCAGGGACCAAACCACAGCAAAGGCCTCCCTCTCAATGGCACTCCAACGCTGCTCCCTGGGGAGTAACCTCCTGCTAATGAAAGCAACAGGCTGGTCAAGGCCATCATCATTTGTTTGGGACAAAACTGCCCCTATCCCATGTTCAGAGGCATCAGTCTGCACAATGAACTGCTTAGAATAATCTGGAGCTTTTAGAACTGGTGCTGAGCACATTGCCTGTTTCAGGGTGTCAAAGGCCTGTTGGCATTCCACAGTCCAGTTCACTTTCTTGGGCATTTTCTTGGAGGTGAGTTCAGTGAGGGCTGTCACAATGGATCCATATCCCTTCACAAACCTCCTGTAATACCCAGTCAAGCCAAGGAATGCCCTGACTTGAGTCTGGGTTTTTGGAGCTACCCAGTCCAGAATAGTCTGGATCTTGGGTTGGAGTGGCTGAACTTGGCCTCCACCTACAAGGTGGCCCAAGTAAACCACAGTTCCCTGCCCTATCTGGCATTTGGATGCCTTGATAGAGAGGCCTGCAGATTGCAGAGCCTTCAAAACCTTCTTCAGGTGGACCAGGTGATCCTGCCAGGTGGAGCTAAAGACAGCAATATCATCAAGATAAGCTGTGCTAAAAGACTCCAAGCCAGCAAGGACTTGATTCACCAACCTTTGGAAGGTGGCAGGGGCATTCTTTAAACCAAAGGGCATAACAGTAAACTGATAATGCCCATCAGGTGTGGAGAATGCTGTTTTCTCTTTTGCTCCAGGTGCCATTTTTATTTGCCAGTACCCTGCTGTCAAGTCAAAGGTACTTAAGAATTTGGCAGCACCTAATTTATCTATGAGCTCATCAGCTCTTGGAATTGGATGAGCATCTGTCTTGGTGACAGAATTGAGCCCTCTGTAGTCCACACAAAACCTCATCTCTTTCTTTCCATCTTTGGTGTGAGGTTTGGGGACTAAGACCACTGGGCTAGCCCAGGGGCTGTCAGAGCGCTCAATTACTCCCAATTCCAGCATCTTGTGGACTTCCACCTTGATGCTTTCCTTAACATGGTCAGACTGTCTAAAGATTTTGTTTTTGACAGGCATGCTGTCTCCTGTGTCCACATCATGGGTACACAGGTGTGTCTGACCAGGGGTTAAGGAGAAGAGTTCAGGAAACTGTTGTAGGACTCTCCTACAATCAGCTTGCTGTTGGCCAGAGAGGGTGTCTGAGTAGATCACTCCATCTACTGTGCCATCTTTTGGGTCTGATGACAGAAGATCAGGGAGAGGTTCACTCTCTGCCTCCTGATCCTCATCTGTTAACATCAACAGATTCACATCAGCCCTGTCATGGAAGAGCTTAAGGCGGTTCACATGGATCACCCTCTTGGGGCTCCTGCTTGTGCCCAGGTCCACCAGGTAGGTGACCTGACTCTTCCTTTCTAGCACTGGGTAAGGGCCACTCCATTTGTCCTGGAGTGCCCTGGGAGCCACAGGCTCCAGAACCCAGACTTTCTGCCCTGGTTGGAACTCAACCAGTGCAGCCTTTTGGTCATACCAAAACTTCTGGAGCTGTTGGCTGGCCTCAAGGTTTTTGGTTGCCTTTTCCATGTACTCTGCCATTCTAGAGCGAAGGCCAAGTACATAGTCCACTATGTCCTGTTTAGGCTCATGGAGAGGTCTCTCCCAGCCTTCTTTAACAAGGGCAAGTGGTCCCCTTACAGGATGACCAAACAGAAGTTCAAAGGGTGAGAATCCTACTCCCTTCTGTGGCACCTCCCTGTAAGCGAAAAGCAGACATGGCAGGAGGACATCCCATCTCCTTTTGAGTTTTTCTGGGAGCCCCATGATCATGCCCTTTAATGTCTTGTTGAATCTCTCAACTAAGCCATTAGTTTGTGGATGGTAAGGTGTAGTGAATTTATAAGTCACCCCACACTCATTCCACATATGTTTCAGGTAGGCTGACATGAAGTTGGTACCTCTGTCAGACACCACCTCCTTAGGGAAACCCACTCTGGTAAAGATACCAATGAGGGCCTTGGCTACTGCAGGGGCAGTAGTCGACCTAAGGGGAATAGCTTCAGGATACCTGGTAGCATGATCCACTACTACCAGGATATACATATTTCCTGAGGCTGTGGGAGGTTCTAGTGGACCAACTATGTCCACACCCACTCTTTCAAAGGGAACCCCCACCACTGGGAGTGGAATGAGGGGGGCCTTTGGATGCCCACCTGTCTTACCACTGGCTTGACAGGTGGGGCAGGAGAGGCAAAACTCCTTAACCATGTTGGACATATTGGGCCAGTAGAAGTGGTTGACTAACCTCTCCCACGTCTTGGTTTGTCCCAAATGTCCAGCAAGGGGAATGTCATGGGCCAATGTTAGGATGAACTCTCTGAACAGCTGAGGCACTACCACTCTCCTAGTGGCACCAGGTTTGGGGTCTCTGGCCTCAGTGTACAGGAGTCCATCTTCCCAATAGACCCTATGTGTTCCATTTTTCTTGCCCTTGGACTCTTCAGCAGCTTGCTGCCTAAGGCCTTCAAGAGAGGGACAGGTTTCTTGTCCCTTACACAGCTCCTCCCTTGAGGGTCCCCCTGGGCCTAAGAGCTCAACCTGATAAGGTTCAAGCTCCAAAGGCTCAGTTCCCTCAGAGGGCAGAACTTCTTCCTGAGAAGAGAGGTTCCCTTTCTTTTGCTGTGTTGCAGTTGGTTTCCCAACTGACTTTCCTTTCCTCTTGGTAGGCGGGGCCATTCTTCCAGACTCCAGCTCTACTTGTTCACCCTGTGCCTTGCATTGTGCTCTTGTTTTCACACACACCAGTTCAGGGATACCCAGCATTGCTGCATGGGTTTTTAGTTCTACCTCAGCCCATGCTGAGGACTCCAGGTCATTTCCAAGCAGACAGTCCACTGGGATATTTGAGGAGACCACCACCTGTTTCAGGCCATTGACCCCTCCCCATTCTAAAGTAACCATTGCCATGGGATGTACTTTTCTCTGATTGTCAGCGTTGGTGACTGTGTAAGTTTTTCCAGTCAGGTATTGGCCAGGGGAAACCAGTTTCTCTGTCACCATGGTGACACTGGCACCTGTATCCCTCAGGCCCTCTATTCTAGTCCCATTAATTAAGAGTTGCTGTCTGTATTTTTGCATGTTAGGCGGCCAGACAGCTAGTGTGGCTAAATCCACCCCACCCTCAGAAACTAGAGTAGCTTCAGTGTGGACCCTGATTTGCTCTGGGCACACTGTTGATCCCACTTGGAGACTAGCCATACCAGTGTTACCTGGATGGGAGTTTGGAGTGGAACCTTTCTTGGGACAGGCCTTGTCTCCAGTTTGGTGTCCATGCTGTTTACAGCTATGACACCAGGCCTTTTTGGGATCAAAGTTTTTACCCTTGTACCCATTGTTTTGTGAAGAGGCTCTGGGCCCACCCTCCTGTGCAGGTTTTTGGGGGCCTGTAGAAGACTCTTTACTATTTTTAGTTTTGGTTGTCTCATCACCCTTCCCCTGGGGAGTCTTTGTGACCCCTTTCTTTTGGTCACCCCCTGTTGAAGTCTTGGACACCCTTGTCTTGACCCAATGGTCCGCCTTCTTTCCCAATTCTTGGGGAGAAATTGGTCCTAGGTCTACCAGATGCTGATGCAGTTTATCATTGAAACAATTACTTAACAGGTGTTCTTTCACAAATAAATTGTACAGCCCATCATAATTACTTACACCACTGCCTTGAATCCAACCATCTAGTGTTTTCACTGAGTAGTCTACAAAGTCAACCCAGGTCTGGCTCGAGGATTTTTGAGCCCCCCTGAATCTAATCCTATACTCCTCAGTGGAGAATCCAAAGCCCTCAATCAGGGTACCCTTCATGAGGTCATAAGATTCTGCATCTTTTCCAGAGAGTGTGAGGAGTCTATCCCTACACTTTCCAGTGAACATTTCCCAAAGGAGAGCACCCCAGTGAGATCTGTTCACTTTTCTGGTTACACAAGCCCTCTCAAAAGCTGTGAACCATTTGGTGATGTCATCACCATCTTCATATTTTGTCACAATCCCTTTGGGGATTTTTAACATGTCAGGAGAATCTCTGACCCTATTTATATTGCTGCCACCATTGATGGGTCCTAGGCCCATCTCTTGTCTTTCCCTTTCTATGGCTAGGAGCTGTCTCTCTAAAGCCAATCTTTTGGCCATCCTGGCTAACAGGAGGTCATCTTCACTGAGAGCATCCTCAGTGATTTCAGAAATGTGGGACCCTCCTGTGAGGGACTCACCATTTCTGACTAACACAGTTGGAGACAGGACTTGAGGGGTCCTGTTCTCCCTATTTAGGACTGGAGGAGGGACATTGGCCTCCAAGTCACTAATTTCTTCCTCTGTGATGTCATCATCAGAGGGGTTGGCTTTTTCAAACTCTGCCAACAGCTCCTGGAGCTGAATTTTGGTAGGTCTGGAGCCAATGGTTATTTTTTTGATATTACAGAGAGACCTTAGCTCCCTCATCTTAAGATGGAGGTAAGGTGTGGTGTCGAGTTCCACCACATTCATCTCTGTATCAGACATTATTTTGCTAAAAGTTGGAAGACTTTTTAAAGAATCTAAAACTGTGTCTAGAATCTAATTTCAAACTTTTAACAAACTTTTAAACTCTAAAAGAAAAATGCTAAACAGGGACTTAACACACAAGGCCCTAGCAGGACTTTTAAGAATTTAGAAAAATTTCAAATTGCAAAAATGAATTTCTAATGACAATTTTGGAATTTGTCGTGTGATCAGGTATTGGCTGAGTAGTCCAGCAAATGCAAAGTCTTGTACCCCACCGCTGATCCACCAATGTAGGAAGTTGGCTCTGTATGTGCTATTTCAAAGTAAGGAATAGCATGCACAGAGTCCAAGGGTTCCCCTTAGAGGTAAAATAGTGGTAAAAATAGATAATACTAATGCTCTATTTTGTGGTAGTGTGGTCGAGCAGTAGGCTTATCCAAGGAGTAGTGTTAAGCATTTGTTGTACATACACATAGACAATAAATGAGGTACACACACTCAGAGACAAATCCAACCAATAGGTTTTGTTATAGAAAAATATCTTTTCTTAGTTTATTTTAAGAACCACAGGTTCAAATTCTACATGTAATATCTCATTCGAAAGGTATTGCAGGTAAGTACTTTAGGAACTTCAAATCATCAAAATTGCATGTATACTTTTCAAGTTATTCACAAATAGCTGTTTTAAAAGTGGACACAGTGCAATTTTCACAGTTCCTAGGGGAGGTAAGTATTTGTTAGGTTAACCAGGTAAGTAAGACACTTACAGGGCTTAGTTCTTGGTCCAAGGTAGCCCACCGTTGGGGGTTCAGAGCAACCCCAAAGTCACCACACCAGCAGCTCAGGGCCGGTCAGGTGCAGAGTTCAAAGTGGTGCCCAAAACACATAGGCTAGAATGGAGAGAAGGGGATGCCCCGGTTCCGGTCTGCTTGCAGGTAAGTACCCGCGTCTTCGGAGGGCAGACCAGGGGGGTTTTGTAGGGCACCGGGGGGGACACAAGCCCACACAGAAATTTCACCCTCAGCAGCGCGGGGCGGCCGGGTGCAGTGTAGAAACAAGCGTCGGGTTTGTAATGGAAGTCAATGGGAGATCTAGGGATCTCTTCAGCGCTGCAGGCAGGCAAGGGGGGGGTTCCTCGGGGAAACCTCCACTTGGGCAAGGGAGAGGGACTCCTGGGGGTCACTTCTCCAGTGAAAGTCCGGTCCTTCAGGTCCTGGGGGCTGCGGGTGCAGGGTCTCTCCCAGGTGTCGGGACTTAGGATTCAAAGAGTCGCGGTCAGGGGAAGCCTCGGGATTCCCTCTGCAGGCGGCGCTGTGGGGGCTCAGGGGGGACAGGTTTTTGTACTCACAGTCTTAGAGTAGTCCTGGGGTCCCTCCTGAGGTGTTGGATCGCCACCAGCCGAGTCGGGGTCGCCGGGTGCAGTGTTGCAAGTCTCACGCTTCTTGCGGGGAGCTTGCAGGGTTCTTTAAAGCTGCTGGAAACAAAGTTGCAGCTTTTCTTGGAGCAGGTCCGCTGTCCTCGGGAGTTTCTTGTCTTTTCGAAGCAGGGGCAGTCCTCAGAGGATGTCGAGGTCGCTGGTCCCTTTGGAAGGCGTCGCTGGAGCAGGATCTTTGGAAGGCAGGAGACAGGCCGGTGAGTTTCTGGAGCCAAGGCAGTTGTCGTCTTCTGGTCTTCCTCTGCAGGGGTTTTCAGCTAGGCAGTCCTTCTTCTTGTAGTTGCAGGAATCTAATTTTCTAGGGTTCAGGGTAGCCCTTAAATACTAAATTTAAGGGCGTGTTTAGGTCTGGGGGGTTAGTAGCCAATGGCTACTAGCCCTGAGGGTGGGTACACCCTCTTTGTGCCTCCTCCCAAGGGGAGGGGGTCACAATCCTAACCCTATTGGGGGAATCCTCCATCTGCAAGATGGAGGATTTCTAAAAGTTAGAGTCACTTCAGCTCAGGACACCTTAGGGGCTGTCCTGACTGGCCAGTGACTCCTCCTTGTTGCTTTCTTTGTTCCCTCCAGCCTTGCCGCCAAAAGTGGGGGCCGTGGCCGGAGGGGGCGGGCAACTCCACTAAGCTGGAGTGCCCTGCTGGGCTGTGACAAAGGGGTGAGCCTTTGAGGCTCACCGCCAGGTGTTACAGCTCCTGCCTGGGGGAGGTGTTAGCATCTCCACCCAGTGCAGGCTTTGTTACTGGCCTCAGAGTGACAAAGGCACTCTCCCCATGGGGCCAGCAACATGTCTCTGGTGTTGCAGGCTGCTGGAACTAGTCAGCCTACACAGACAGTCGGTTAAGTTTCAGGGGGCACCTCTAAGGTGCCCTCTGTGGTGTATTTTACAATAAAATGTACACTGGCATCAGTGTGCATTTATTGTGCTGAGAAGTTTGATACCAAACTTCCCAGTTTTCAGTGTAGCCATTATGGTGCTGTGGAGTTCGTGTTTGACAGACTCCCAGACCATATACTCTTATGGCTACCCTGCACTTACAATGTCTAAGGTTTTGTTTAGACACTGTAGGGGTACCATGCTCATGCACTGGTACCCTCACCTATGGTATAGTGCACCCTGCCTTAGGGCTGTAAGGCCTGCTAGAGGGGTGTCTTACCTATACTGCATAGGCAGTGAGAGGCTGGCATGGCACCCTGAGGGGAGTGCCATGTCGACTTACTCGTTTTGTCCTCACTAGCACACACAAGCTGGCAAGCAGTGTGTCTGTGCTGAGTGAGAGGTCTCCAGGGTGGCATAAGACATGCTGCAGCCCTTAGAGACCTTCCTTGGCATCAGGGCCCTTGGTACTAGAAGTACCAGTTACAAGGGACTTATCTGGATGCCAGGGTCTGCCAATTGTGGATACAAAAGTACAGGTTAGGGAAAGAACACTGGTGCTGGGGCCTGGTTAGCAGGCCTCAGCACACTTTCAATTGTAAACATAGCATCAGCAAAGGCAAAAAGTCAGGGGGCAACCATGCCAAGGAGGCATTTCCTTACAATATGACTAAAAGAAAAGGCTGCCAATAATTCCTCTGGTCTTGATGAACCCATGGTCATTGGTGGAATAGTTAAACCACTCACTCAGGATTAGAAAGATGTTGTCGTAAAAATGGATTGTGTCTATATTGCGGTAAGAAACAACATTTCGTTAGAGAATGTCCAACACGCCCCAAAGGATCCCTCGCTAAAGAAGAGACAAGGAAATAGGAAAATTAACTGGCTCGAGGAATGGACAGGAGAATTCCTTGAGTAAAACTGTCATAACTCCTGATCAGTCTGTTGCTAACATGTTGCAAGTATCTGTGTCGCATTTAATCCTTAACATGCACCTTAAGTTGCCAGAACTACTGGAAAGGATGATAGTGGTAATGATAGATTCAGGAGCCACGGTAAACTTTATTGATACAAAATTTTGCACCAAATTGAAGATCCCTACAAGAGCTAAAGAGAAACCTGAGATGGTGCAAGCTGTTGATGACACATTACTTACTTCTGGTTTAATTACTCAGTCTACAGTAGATATACCCATGGAATACCACTTTCAAGGAATCATACTTAATGAGAAGATCTCCTTCAATTTAATTGGTGGCCCACAGTTTGTGATTATCCTTGGTATGCCTTGGTTAACACAACACAATCCCACAATTATTTGGACTGAAAGGACCATTGTTTTTGATCCACAGTGGTGTAAAGAATGTAAAGAAGAGTTTCTGTCATCTAGTGCAAGCACCAGTTGCACATGCCAATATCCCTCTGAGAAGATTGCTAAAAGTCATTACGTATCCACAGCAGCAGAACAAGAGGTTGAATTACCAGGGATTTATAAAACCTTCAGAGATGTTTTTAGTGAAAATAGTGCTGAAACCTTACCTCTGCATCGCACATAGGATTGTGAAATAGATTTGATTCCTGGAGCAAAAATACCCTGCAGCCGTTTTTATGCACTAACAGAACAAGAAAATGAACATTTCCGGGAATACTTGGACAAATATTTGAAAAATGGTTTCACACGACCCTCTAAATCGCTAGCAGCGTCAGCACTCTTCTTTGTATCAAAATCAAATGGAGAGTTGCGTCAATGTATTGATTATAGAGCATTGAACGCTATTATGATCAAAAATAGATATCCATTGCCACTGATTCTCATTCTTTTGGACCTGGTGAGAACAGCCATTATATACGTCCAAATTAGATCTAAGAAGTGCTTATCACTTGGTTCGTGTTAGAGATGGAAACAAGTGGAAGACGGCGTTTCAAACTCGATATGGTTTATTCGAATAGTGTGTAAGGCCATTCGGTTTATGTAATGCACCAGCGGCATTCTAATTCCTTGTAAACAATGTTCTCAAGGAGTATTTAGATCACTTTGTTATGGTGTATATCGACGATGTACAGATTTTTTCAAATTCAGAGAAAAAACATTATGAACATGTTAAAACCATTTTAGCCACACAGCGAAAACATGGGCTTTTTTTGTAAACGCTCAAAATGTGAATTTCAAGTAACTCAAGTGGAATTCTAGGCTTTATAATTTTCCCTCAAGGAATACTAATGGCTGAGTGGAAAGTGCAGGCTAATATTGACTGGCCTGAATCAAGATTAGTGAAAGACATTCAATGATTTTTAGGATTTGCAAATTTTTACAGACGTTTTATCAGCCATTTCTCAAACAGAGCAACCCCTTTAGGACAATTACTAAAAAAGGGGGTGACATTTACATGGACACAAGAAGCCAATTCTGCCTTCTTAGAATTAAAGAAATCATTCATGACTGCTCCAGTTCTTAGACATCCTGATGTTACTCAACCTTTCATAGTAGAGGCAGATGCCTTTGACACAGCCATAGGAGCCATATTATCTCAGAAAGATCCCAAGTCTGGCCTCTTACATCTTGTGGCTCACTTATCAAAAAAGTTCTTACCTGCTGAGCAACACTATACAGTGGCTGCAAAGGAGTTGTTAGCCATTGGTCTAGTGTCCAAGAAGTGGCGTCATTACTTATTAGGAGCAAAGTTTCTCATCGCAGTGTATGCTGACTACCGCAATTTACAATTTTTATACACCCAGACATCTGAGATGGACTCTCTCCTTTGCCGAATTTGACTTCATAATAACTTTTCAAGCTGGTTGTGCAAATAACAAGGTTGACTCTTTATGAAGATATGAAGAACCAATAAAAAGCAAAGAGCAGATGAAACCACCACCAATGATTTCCAGTGAACAAATTGTTGGAGGCACGATATCTGATCAATTTCTACCCAAAATCAGAAAACACTTGCCCTTACAAAAAATTATAGCTTAAAAACAAACAGATGTTAAACGTTCCATGTTAGCCAAACCTCCTTTTCAAGGAAACCTATTACATGTGCTGACCAAACAATTACAGAAAATAGTATTTGAGTGTTGTCATACCAACTCATTGGTGGGCCATCCTGAAAAGACGAAAACATTGGAACTAGTACAAAGAAACTTCTGGTGGCTTAGTTGGAAATAAGATGTAGCTATTTATACACAAGATTGTGAGATATGTGCACGAGTGAAGTTGGATCATTCCAAAAAGAAAGGTCTCTTATACCCCTTGCCTACGCCAACACACCTTTGTGAAGACATTTCCATGGATTTTGTCACTGACTTGCTAAAGAATCAAGGGAATAACACTATCCTAGTAATAGTAGACCGGCTATCCAAAATGGCTTATTTCATAGCCTGTAAAGAAATCCCTACAGCAACAACTTTGGTGACTCTCTTATTCAAAAATGTAGTGAGATTACATGGTCTACCTCAAACCATTACTTCTGACAGATATTCCTAATTCACATCAAGATTAAGGAGAGTATGGTGTGATTCTTTGCATATAAAGAATAGTTTTTCCAATAGCTTCCACTCAGAAACGGACAGCAAGACTGATAGAGTAAACCAGACACTGAAACAATATATATAATGTTACCTTTCCATGGCCCAAGGTTCATGGGTAGATCTTTTATGGGAAGCTGAGTCTTCTTACAACAATCTACATCACACATAAATTAAGATGTCACTATTCTATGCTAATTAGGGATGTCATCCATGATTTGTGCCATTATTCACTCCAAAAAGAACAGATTAAATTGCACACCTAAAAGAGAAACTACAACAGACGAATACTTTAGTACAGCAATTGAGAAAAAAATACTAAAGGCTAAGACAATGTACAAGAAATTTGCAGACAAAAAAAGACAACCAGGTCCCAGTTATCAACCAGGAGACAAAGTGTGGTTGTCCACGAAACATATAACATTTAAAAAACGTTACAGACTCATTGGTCCGTTTCCGATCATTCAACGCATTAATCCAGTTGCCTTTAAATTAAAACTTCCAGATACAATGAAAAGTCATCCAGTTTTTCATACTTCCCTGCCAAAACCAGCAAAAGGTAAGGTCCATCCAAGACCTTCACCACTCATGATTGACAATCAATTAGAATATGAAGTCCAATGTATCAAAAACAGCAAATGAAAAGAAGGCAAATTATGGTATCTAATTTCATGGAAAGGCTATGGACTAGAGGAAGATTCCTGGGAGCCTTGTGATGCTATTCATGCACCTCAACAGGTGGAGAAATGTCATGCACTTTATCCTAATGCCCCACGTTAAAAAAAGGTATAACTATTTTTAGTGGGGAGGACTTTCACGATTCTTCCACTTCGATTTTAAACAAACTAACAACCATGATTTAATTCCAGTACACACAAATGGGAATATACATTACAAAACAATAATAATGAATGTTACCTGTATTAAAAACTAATTTTAATATAATCATGTTCATAAACTATTGATCATTGCAATATTAATCATATCCTTTCCCAGTTCGTCTACAGCAATTGGTTGCATTTGCCAAGTCTTTTTTAACTTTGCAATAATCCTCATGTCCTTTCTCAGTTTCCGTAGTAGCTTCCAAGGCCTCTCTGAGGCTATAAAAGCAGCCCCACCACTTATACATGTGCGGTTTATTCTTGGCAGAGACGGAGGTCCGGTGTTGTCTCTGGTCATGCTCGTTTCCCTGGGGATGCTCTTCTTTCCCAGTAGCCCAGCAAGTCAGCGTGTCATCACGTGTTGAAAAAACAGATATCCCTGAATGTTTTCAGTCACCAATGGTTATTTATAGGATAGAAAGAACAGGAAACCTGCAGCAACATCACACGTTTGAGGTTTGGTTTTTGAGTTTCTGTGGCAAGGCGAATTGTTCAGTGAACTTTGGTCCACTGCTTAAACATCAAAGGCAACGTTGTGATGAACAATATAGATATATCGATGATTGTCATAATTTTCATGATGTTCTCATTAAGCAAGAAACAAAATCAAAAGTGAACTGTTGTTAAGTGTTAAAACAGTGAAGTCAATGCCGTAACAAACAATATTTATTTACCGATGATTGTCATGCTTTTAATGATGTTCACCTAAAACAGAAAACGAAACCAAAAGTGAACTTCTGTCGAGAGTTAAAACATTAAAGGCAATGTTATAATGAGCAAAATTTATATACCAATGATCGTTATAATGTTCATGATGTTCACATAAAGCAAGAAACAAAAACGAATATAAATTGACAAGGAGAAATAATCATAAATAGGAGAAAGAAGTACATCTAATGAATTCATATTTATGTGATAATGGTTTGAGGGTATTTAATGAAGAATTCAAAGTAAAACAAACATGAAGAGCTTTCAAATATTATAAGGTGTATTCTAATAAACCAAAGACTAAAGAAGGTCACATCTTTCGCAGCTATTGGTGGCCCTCATTATGACCCTGGCGATGAGGGATAAAGTGACGGTAATACCGCCAACAGGCTGGTGGTAACTACGGTCAAATTTTGACCATGGCAGTGATAACTCCCACAGACAGCCAATGTACCACACCAACCGGCAGGGCAGAAACAACACTCACCATGGCGGTAGCCGTCAACAGCCAGGAGGAAGACAAAGTACAGCCCACCATATTAAGACACTACAATCCGCCACGTTTTCCGTGGTGGTACCAATGCCATCAAAAGCTTGGTGGAAATGCATCACAGAAGAGAAAAGACTCACCATCAGAGACACAGGGAAGAACAACGCCGCCATGGAACCCCAACTGCAAGTCTTTCCGATGCTCTTCAACATTATGCTCCACCTAGAATACCAACGTCGACGAAGATGATGACGGTGAGTACAGCCGCCTAGCACACAAGGGAGGGAGGGAGGAAAACGAGATTGACACACACATGCATGACACACACTGACACACACACACCATACACACAACCAGCTACACACGAAAAACAATTAGCACCCGATACACAACAGAATAATTCAAGGACAACAAGAATGCACCAAGGTGAATGTATTGATATCAACAGCTAATAAATAATCAAATTGTCCGTGAAACAGATATGCAGAAATGTACACAAAGGGACACTGCCCAGTCCAATGTACAAAGGGCCCACATGGCCACAGGGCACAGTCCAAGGCCCAACTCGAGAGGATAGGCACCTCAGAAGGATAGGGGGTGGAGGGGCACCTCAGCTGAAGTCGGGAAGAAGCCCACTGGTTCTGGAGGGAGCTCCTTGCCCATTTCTCTGACCTGGGGAGTGCAGGGCCACAGTCTCTAGAGTGGGTGAGTTTCCCACTGGTTCTGGAGGGGGCTCAATGCCCATTTCTCTGTCCTGGGGAGTGCAAGGCCACAGTCTCTCAGGTTGGTGACTTTCCCACTGGTTCTGGGTGGGGCACCATGCCCATTTCTCTATCCTGGGGAGTGTAAGGCCACAGTCTCTGGAGTGGGTGACTTTTCCACTTGTTCTGGAGGGGCCTACATGCCCATTTGTGTGTCCTGGGGAGTTCAAGGCCACAGTCTCTCAAGTGGGTGACTTTCCCACTGGTTCTGGAGGGGGCCCCTCATACAGCAGCCCCTGGAGGGTGGCCTACATGGCTTCCGCTGGTGGTGATGGCTGCACGTTGGTGGCAGATAGAGGTGCCTCCTGGGCAGCCTCTGCTGGTGGTGATGGCAGCATGTTGGTGACAGATGGAGGTGCTTCCTGGGTAGTCTCTGCTGGTGGCGATGGCTGCACGTTGGTGGCAGATGGAGGTGCCTCCTGGGCAGCCTCTGCTGATGGTGATGGCTGCACTTCCTCAGCTGGTGGTGGGGGCCCCGTGACCACTGGTGGTGGTGTCACCCTGACAGCCTCTGCTGGAGTAGAGGGATTCTTCCCTTTCATGACATGTGGCGTGGAATTCTTACCCTTCCTGGCAGATGTTGAATGGCTTCTTTCCCTTCATGGTAGGTTGTACGTATTCCTTCGCCTTCTAGGCAGGAGTCGAGGGCCTCTTCCCCTTCAAAGCAGGAGGTGCCGGCTCCTTGCCCTTCATGGCAGGAGGTGTGAGATCCTTCCCCTTCTTGGCCGGTGGAGTGGGATCCTTCACTGACTTGCCACCACGACTAGGTGGTGCCACCACTGTCCGCATGGACTGTTTGGCTGAGGTGCAGGGCTCGGTCATTGGGTCACTGCTCTTACGGGCAGGATGGGGGGGAGGCAAGAGTTCAGGTTGGGCAAGGAAAAGCTTCTTAGGGACGGTGGGGCGGGAGGAGGGATGGGAGTGGAATTTGAGGGAGTGGATGTTGGAGGTGCATGTCTGCTGGATATGGGTGTAGGTGCATGGGCAGTATGCTGATGTGAGGTGGATGGCTGTTGGGTGTGTGAGTGCTTGAATTTGTGTCCTTTAGGAGGGGGTACAGACAGGGTGGAAGAGGACACAGGGAAAGCGCGAATGGATGTTGTGGAGGTGTCTGATAGTGAGGTGTGCGTGCTGCTTGGTGTGGTGGTGCTGGTGGTGGATGTTGGTGCAGTACATGCAGGTATGAGTGTGGACAAGACTGGGAGGGAGGTGGAGGAGGAGGAGGAGGGGAGACAGTGGAGACAGTGGATGTGGTTGTGTTTGCAACTGTCTAGTGTTTGTGTGAGTGCTTGTAGGATGAAGTGTGGTGCTTGTGTTTGACTGTGCCACTCTTGGGGGTTGTCTTGTGTGCATGCTCGTCGGTATGTGTGGATGAGGTGGGCTGGGATTGAGGAGACTGGGAAGTGGTAGTTGGAGGGGGGATGATAGAAACGGGGACAATGGCTGCCATCAGAGAGGAGGCTAGAGCCTGAATCGATCTCTGTTGGGCTGCCAATCCACTGGGGATGCCCTCTAGGAATGCATTGCATTGCTGCATCTGGGATGCCAGCCCCTGGATGGCATTCACAATGGTTGATTGCCCTACAGAGATTGATCTCAGGGCATCAGGATTCACTGGGGCAGGGCCAGAGGTGCCTGGGGTGAAGGAGATGCCCACCCTCCTGGATGAGCGGGCATGGGCAACTCACTGAGGGGCTACTGGGAGAGTGGTGCTGGTACGGGGGTGGCGGCTGTACCTGCAGCTGGGATGGTCACAGAGGTGTCTGCCACCACCAGGGAGGCACCATTGGAGGAGGTATCTGAGTCTGTGTTTTCACCTCCTGTCTCTGCCGTGGTACTCCCCTTGCCCTCCATCCCACTGGTTCCCGCGGCATCGGTGGACTTTACCTCCAGGGTCCTGTGAGATGCAGCTCCCTCTGTCGCTGGTGCACCTGCTCCTCTGCCAGATGATGCTAATGCACACATGGACAGGATGACAGAACAAAAAAGGGGGAGAGAGAAAAAAGAAACACTGGGTCTATTACTGCACCAACACCACAGTTGGCATATACAGCACCGTCACACACAGGAATCAGGCTTGAGCACTATGCATTGCACTGCCAGTGATTTGGCTAGATGCTACGGCAAGATGAGGGCCACACCCCCCTAACTGCACCCATCCTGGTACCCACAAATCCTTGCCTGAAATGGAATGCTAACAAGCTAGGTTACCTGCATTTGTCATACACCTGGATCTCAGCCCACCTGCCAAATTTTAGAACAAAACTCACTGTACTCACCCCCTTGTAGCTGCTGTGATTCCCTCAAGTGGACATCCAGCTCTGGGTAGGCAACCACCAGTATGCAGGCCACCAGGGGGGTCAGGTTCTGACGTGCACCTCTTCCTCTTTGGGAGTCCAGCCCCTGCTGGGCCTCCGCGGTCTTCCATGCCCAGCGTCTCAGATTCTCCCACTGTTTCTGACAGTGGGTGCTCCGCCTGCCATAGACCCCCAGGGTCTGCACGTCCTTGGCGATGGCACACCACAGTCCCTTCTTTTGATGGGCGCTGACCTGCAGGGGCAATACAGACAGGAGAACACCATTAAACAAACAGCCCAGTCTGTCACATATGTGGCCCACCAATCCCGTTTCCATCACCATTGGCACACACATCGCCCGGCGCACACCATGTACACCACCACAAGACATTCCCCCTCCCCGATGACACAATGCTTGCACACATATCTCCTTGCACCCTTGCCACATGCATCGTGCCCAATGTGTACTCAGCTATTGGTCTAGAGGCCCATACAGCAGTCCGTACTGGGGTAGAACCCCATCCACCAGTCGCTCCA
This sequence comes from Pleurodeles waltl, assembly GCF_031143425.1. Taxonomy (NCBI): domain Eukaryota; kingdom Metazoa; phylum Chordata; class Amphibia; order Caudata; family Salamandridae; genus Pleurodeles; species Pleurodeles waltl. The sequence goes on along the minus strand of NC_090444.1, from coordinate 763,864,710 downwards.
AGTCCTCTGGTCACACAGACCATGGTATGTTCCAGACACAGGTCAGAGCAGCACACACAGTGTGGGTGTTCTCCTGTTGAAGGTCAGGAAACAAGTGAGGAATCAGATAGAAAATGGTAGTCACATCCACAGCGGAGTACACCGTCACCGCCGGCGCAGATCCCCATTGGCCACTGTACTCTATAGAGCCCCACATTATCCAATGAGGAATTGCATGGCGGTGCAAGACTGCCTTCCTCCACAACGCCCAACGCCGGCAGAATTACTTCACTTCCACCTGTCCCAACATACTGGACAGGCGGTCGCCATTTCGGGGGAGGGGGCAACAGTTATCTCGACATGATCTGCATCACAAACTACATTAGCACATACCTCGCCATTCCCACTGTCTCATAACATAAACATACCATGTGCACTGAAGTTGTGGTTCCATTGTTCAAACTGTGACAACCTACTCACTCTTTTTTTTTTCCTCATACACCTCTAGCTCCTATTCAACTCCAGGATTTCTCATACTCGGAGATGGTCAATGCCAGGGAGCTCGAGCCTCTCTCAATTGCCCTTCGGCACACAAGGTAAACATACAAAGCAAGAGAGTAAACAAGCTCGTAATCATAGGACCCAAATGCTTATCCTAAATCACTCTCCCATAAATCTTCCTTCTAACAACCGTGACCATATTTTTAGTTTCTTTTCCTTATGGAATTTATCCACCTCAATATCCAATTTTGATATAACAGTCAAAGCATCCAACCAATCTGCATATGAAGGGGGGAGCACTGATACCCATTTCCGACAAATTTCCCTCCTAGCCAAAAGTATTGCATATAGCAACAATGTCTTTACAACTCTAGAACCTACTTCTCCTTGTTCTAACATACCGAAAATAACTAAAGGAAGAGACGGTATATAGGGGGTCATTTTGACCTCGGCGGTCTTTTTCCAAGACCGCCGAGGGACCACTGAGGGACCGCCGTGCGGAAGACCGCCAGTGGTGGCGGTTTGCTGCTCGGCGTATTATGACCGTTGGCAGCTCTCTGTCCTTTTTCTGTCCTTTTTCAGACGGAGAGCCGCCAACATCCATACTGGCGGGCGTCGGGGAAGTGGAGGTTGCTCCACCTCCACCGCCCGGTCAACAGAACACCGCCCAGCGAATCACGTCCTGTGATTCGGCGTGGTGGTGTTCTGGTGACGGTGTGGTGTCAGCGGAGCAGCCCCCATGGATCCCATCCCCTCCCGGAGGATCGACGGACCAGGTAAGTTGATCGTCCATTAGGGGAGGGGGTGGGGGGGTGTTGTGTGTTGTGTGGGTGCATGGGGGTGTGCGTGTGTGTATGTAGTGGGGGTGTGTGAGTGCGTGTATGCTTGCGGTGGTGTTGTGTGGTTGGGAATGATTGCGTGTATGACTGTAGATATGTGTATATGGTTGTGTGCGTGTATGTATGAATGTGGGTGTGCGTGTCTGACTATGTGTGTGGATGTTGGCATGTATGTCGGTGTGTGTGCGTGTATGCGTGTTGGTGGTGCCTGCGTGCGTGTCGTGTGTGTATGAGTGATGTGATGTTGGGGGTCCTGCCTCCTTTGGGGGGTGGCAGGGGTGGTGGGGGGGTAGGGGAGTGAGTCAGGGTGGGGGTGGGGGAGACCCCTATCAGTGCCGGGGAAGGAATTCCCTGGCACTGATAGTGCTTACCGCCATGGAATTCATGGCGGTTCCAACCCGCATGAAATCCATGGTGGTCACCCGGGTCAAAATACCTCCGGCAGTATAGTGACGACCGTCGGGCTGTAGACCCTGGTCTCCAGGCCAGCGGTCGTCTCCGCCCTGGCGGGTGGAACGGAAAAGCGGCAGATGACCATGGCGGTAACCGCCATGGTCATAATTCCCAAAAAAAGACCGCCAGTCTGTTGGCGGTCTTACCGCCGCTTCTCCGCCTTCTGCCAGGGTCGTAATGACCCCCAATGTGTTGTAATAAAAGACTCAAAATCCTTTCACATACTTTCCCCCAGACACAATAAACGACTAGACATTCTAAAAACAAATGAATATCAGATGCCTTTGGTAAGCCACATTTAGCACAACTAACTTCCTCTCCCCCTCTCATCTTAGTTAATTTCTCTGGGGAGGAAAAGACCCTATGCAGCGTAAAAAGATGATTTCGCCTAAAGGTGCCGATTTAATGGCCCTAAATATTATTCGCATAGATGGCCCCCACCATGATTATAATTGATCCACAGACATCTCTCCCCCCCAAAGGGAGACAGGCAGTTTAAAGTCCCCATCCACAATATCTAACATACTCCAATACCAACTCGAAACCTTCTTTAATCCCCAATGATTCTTAATTAAGTCACCCTCTAACTGATTAGCGGACTCCAACCTGCCTGCGACCCCTTGTGTCCATTCCCTTAATTGAATATACTTAAATCTTGAGAGATTCTCTCCTGTCCACTCCGTAAGTTCCTCCCAGGACAACAAACTACCATCTCTGACCAAATCCCCCCAAAATTCAATCCCGGCCTTTTTAAGGGGTAAGGCCAACACATCTGTCAAACACTCGGGTTTCCGGGAAATTCCCAAACCAGAGTCCATTGACTATAATAGTCTATTTTTGCCACTTGCCGCAAATGAAACCAAGCCCTAGCTGCATCTTGTAGTATTTTCAATCTTATTTTCTTAAAGAATTTCGGGTCACCAAACTTATATAGAAAATATTTTGCTGCGTCTTTCTCTGTGGCTGCCATAAAGCTAAACATCTCTCCAATCACTGAACGATCCGGGGAAGAAAATAACGTTCTAACGTTCTTAAGGTGGAATGCCCATGCATAGTAATGGATGTTAGGAAGAGTAAGGTCCCCCTTCTCCTTTCTCCTGCGCAGTTTCTTCCATGCAATTCTGGGTCCCTTTTGTGCTCAAATAAAGGAATTAATTTTCTGTTGAAGAATGGTCAAAAGTTTCTGATCCATTTGTAATGGAATAGAATCATAAAGAAAGTTGAACTTAGGCAAGATTATCATCTGAACCAAGTTGACCCTCCCTATTATTGTGGGGAGATGGCAGACACTAACCATAAACCTGGCAATGTTACAGCTAGGGATATGGCCAGGACTCCCTCCCTCGTAGCTGCTGTGCTTCCCTCAAACGCCGGTCAAGCTCCGGGTCGGCCACCACCAGGATGCAGGCCATCAGGGGGTCAGGCTCCGGCCTGCACCCCACAAATGTTGGGAGGACACCCCCAGGATACCTCTGCCACCTGTGGGGACCATTGTCTCAGGTCCTCCGACTTCTTGCGACAGTGGGTGCTCCGCTGGCGATGGACTCCTAGGGTCTGCACCTTCTGGGCAATTGTTCTCCAAATCGTTTGCTTCTGATGGGCATTGACCTGTATGGGTGCAAAAGACAAATGAAGAGTTCACAAATCCATTTTTCTGAACAAATGTCTCTGACACACACATTTTACAAACACCAACCACACAATTGTGCATTCATCATCAGAGCCACAGGGACATAAATACACCTTTTTGGAGTCATCTACAGACTAACCTACAACCATGCTCATGGCCTACACTGACTGAGCAAGCCTACTGGTATCAGGTAGCCCAGGCACAAGCAACATGTACTGTGATGTAAACCACAATGAAATGCAAAACAACATTGTGACCTTCTGCAGGCAAACTCCTTGGCCATGACTGGACAGACATTTACATCCAGCTACTTTGACTCAATGCATACAGCTCCTACAGACAAATACCATAGTACACACCACCCCCTAACATTCAAGTGACTAGGAAAGGGCTGGTATGGGTGTCACAGAAAGCCTCTTTCCTGTGCATTTGTGGAGATATTGGCTAACCAATGAAATAACGACACCACTACTGAGTGGGTTTGTCTAGTATGTACTGGTATCACTGAACACAGATTCTATCATATGTTTTACTCCTACAGAGATCACATCAAACATACCAAGGTATGTTTTTTCTGTTTTGTTGCATGTAATAAAGCCAATGAGTCACATGTAATGATTTCCCTTAAACTACCAAGCTATCTGCACTGTAGGTTGGTCAGTTGTGAAATAAGCCTGTACTAAACAAATATGACTCATGCAAAGGTGACATCAGAGCTGTGTGAGTAAAGGCTTGTCACAAGTCAATAAGACATATCAACAATGAGGGTCAACAGTCATATGTAGTAGGTCAGGGGGGGAGCCTCAGTACCCATTGCTAATGAGGCAAATGCACAAAAACATTCAGGCCATGTCTTAAGACTTATTTTGGCCACATCCAAGGATCTGCAGGTCTAAGGGGAGTCAGTCCGTGGCCACAGTTGAATAGCCACATTAACTCTGCCCCAGACTGGTCTATCTCACACACATACTGGGAGCACATCTGACAGTCTTTGTTCTCTGCAGGCTAAGCATACAGAACCTACAGGACACTCATATTTCTATCAATTCCATGCATTACAGTACATCCCAGTACATCCTGTGCCCATCCCCTGTGAGAACAGTGTTCTGTGGCACTCTGAAGGACGCAGTGAGTTTAACATGCTTCTCAGACAGCAGTTTGTCAAGGCCAGATGTGTTTTGAGTGTTCTGTGGGACTATACACATTAATTACAAGGTCCTCACAAGACTCAAGCATCATGCATACACTGCTCATGCTGTAATGCAAGAACAAGTTGGCCTTCAGATTCAAAACTCATATCCAAATATACATCATTGTAAAGTCTGTTTGCTTAGATACATGTTTGCAACAGAAGGGGGATTTATGCCTTATCACACAACACAATGGTAATGTGTGTCACTCAGAGTACAGCTCTCCACTACCAGCACCATCTACACCCTATGCATGGACCACAAAATGTGATAGCAGGCACCCCATACAACTCACTGGCAGTCAGAGGCCCATTGTAGGCTGTGTGGAAGGAAAGGATGGTCTTGAACAGAGGCAAACATGCTTATGAGGTCCTTACCTGCTTCTCTAGTGAGCTATATAGCTAGTCATTTAGGGGAAGGACCTCCTCCACGATCTTCTCCAGCTCCTCTGGAGTAAAGGCTGAAGCCCTTTCCTCTTCTTGGCTTGGCATGATTGTTCCCAGAGGCGGTACACAGCAGCAGCTGAAGTGGTGGAGGTGTTGATGGCAGCAGTGTCAAGAGGCAAGTGAATGATTTTTGCCAAATGTGGTGTACATACATGCCACGTATGTGGTCACCACTGCTGACAGACACAGCCATTGGGCGAAGACCATCACTGTCAACAATGTTAGCCCATGGCTGTGTCTGACGCAGTTGTTACTGCCACCGCACGGTCAGCTTCTGCCAGCAGCCTCGGGCAATTCCTAATGTTCAATGTAGAGGGTTAGCCATCCACCATTTTGTGTAACTACAGTGTTAGGGACTTTTAAATGTGTCACAACACCTCTGGAGGTGCCAGAACCTCTCAACATATGTGCAGCAGCCTTGTTCTGTAGATTCATGGACACAATTGTGAGTGTATTGTGTTGCTGGTCACAGATGGCATAAAATGGCACTTCCCAGTTCACAGCCAGTGACGGTATTTTTGGCAGCCAGAATGGACCGTCAAATTTAGAGGCGCACATGAGGAGCAGGTAGTTGGGTTATGTCCAAATCTATATTGTACACACATTTGAAGATAGCCATGGATGTCACATTTCGGCCTTGAGTAGTACAGAGTTTGGATGTGTAATGGGTGTAATGCTATTCCAGTCATTCCTGCATTGTCACATGGACTTTATTTGTATACATCATGTATGTTTGTGTGTACACATTTACTAATGCTCCAACTCATGTGATGTCACAAATAGGTACTCTGGGAGAGGGAGAAGGCGACAAGCTCCAGTCTACTGTCCACTGCTAGACCTTCAAACCATAGAAGAATATCACATAATAAAACTGTTCCTTCTGAATGGGCAAACTATTGTGAATTTATGTTGTCTGTTGGAGCCTGATATAATGCCTGAAAAAAGTAATCCAACATGCATACCACCCATTGTGAGACTCATGGAAATATTACACTTCCTGGCGACAGGGTCCTTCCAACATACAGTGGCCATATCTGATGACATGTCCCAACTTATGTTCGGTGGTGTGTTAGGAGACGTGCTATCAGCATTGCTGAAACACATGGACATGTTTCCCAGGCGTGAGGATTTGGCCAATGTGAAGGCTGACTTCTAACATTTTGGTCACCTCCCACATGTGGTGGGAGCCATTGATGGAACACATTGCCTTGGTGCCACTGCAAGCCAGTGAAAAAGTCTATAGAAACTGGAAGAACTTCCATTCTATAAATGTGCAAGTTATCTGCTTGTTAGATCTCTACATCTTCAAATGTTTCTGCCTGGTTCCCTGGATAAGCCCAGGATTCTATTGTAATGCAGAACAGCACCATACCCCAACTGATGTCAAAACTGCAACTAGATGTGTCCTGGCTGGTTGGTATATGACATCTATCCTGATTTTGTGTGTGAAATGCCAAGAGCTACAATCATGAAGTGAGTGACTAATTGTGGCACCCATGTCTCATTCCAAAACAGGAGATTCAGCATACCCAAACTGTCCTTGGTTGTCAACACTGCTGAGGAATACAACTATGCCAGGGGAAATCTGATTCAATGAAGCCCATAGAAGAACACGACGGGCAGTGGAGCAGGTTCTCGCTGCCAGATAAAAAACTGGGGGAGTCCTCCTCTACTCACTTGGGAAGGTGTGTCAGATCACTGTGGCATTCTGCATGCTCCATAACATCACCATGTGGAGGAATATCTTTTACATCCCAGAGGAGAGGGTGCCGGTGGTGTCACCGGGGGAGAATCCTGAAATGCCAAATTAAGATGATAGTGGTGAAGAGGAACAAGCTGACTTGTGACAAACTCATTGACAGCTTCTTTTCATGATTGTAGGCCAAAGTGTCTGTGCCACATCACTGACATCTGTTTGTGTCATACCACCAGATGCTGAAGCGCTGGATTGGAATGACCCGGTGATCAGAAACTGTTATACTGACATCTGTCTAGGTCTTGTATTATATAATGTTGGATTACTTTTGTGCGGTAGGCGATATAGCTCTACCTGATTACATTAACCACTTAAATATTGCCCTATTCTACAGGTAAATGTCTGATAAATCCCTTCCCTCCATGGTCTAGAGGTCTGTACCTGTACAATTGAACAATTACCCGGTATGATTCATGCATGTATGATTTGCTGTGTTTCTGACATATTGACAGCCTATGTGCTGAACAATGTAATAACATTTTTTCTTTGACAAGACACTTGTATGTATGTGTTTGTTTGGAATGGTTGTTATCCTGAGCTGCACACTGTGTACATGCAACATATCCCTGCTTGCACAAGTACTGGAGATCATCATTGTATGGTTTACGTGGTCTGACATATCTAAATGTGAAATTTAAGACAGCAGACAATGAGTTTGTGATGGGTGCATTTATTTCAGTGCACAAGCATAAATTAAAGTTGGGACATAAATGAAAATCAGAGTGAAATGAAGGGGTCAGTCATGGTTGATGAAATCATTGGATTAGATGCCACATCATTGGAAGTCCAAAGTCCAGAGACCTCCTCCCATTGTAAAGTGGTACAGGATCAGTCAACAGAGTAAATATGTGGCACACAAAAGGAGAACATTATGGAAGAGGATTATTGCTGGAAGTGGTTGGTGTCCTGCTCAGGGTGGTATTGATTTCCCTCAGTACCCCTGTTAAGATGCTAAACTTGTTGTGAGCATCCATTTTGTCTATCATAGCCCTCTGCAGCTGCTTAATGTCCTGGAGTTCACACAACACCTGTCCCAGCCCACCTTGGTACTCCTGATAGACCCCCTAAGATGTGGCTGATAGTGTCTTGGTTGACAACAGCCCCAGTGGCCTTACTAGGCTGGCCCGAAGCATCCCTTTCAAGCACCCTACTCCCTCAAGCTTGTGCACTTGGCACAGGGTGCCCTGTTCAACTGGGTTCTGGATCCTCAGTGTCAGTAGTGTCAAGTTCAACCTCAGGATCTAGGATGGGGGCACAAGATGGTGGAAACTCTGCTAGATACACAGGTTGGGGGGTTGCATCGTTGCCTGGGATATCGATGGGAGGTGATGTTGTGGCCACAGTGAGACTCATTGTTGCCGTCTGACAAGGTTGCCCGGATGGGACAGGACTATCCTCCACGTCTACAAGTCCAGGAGTGTCATCATCGCTGAGGTCCTCATCCGGGGGACCATCCTGTTGGGTGACCTCAGTGTGTCCAGTGGCAGCTTGACCTGTTGATGAAGGAAGTACATTGTTACTGATTGAAGTGTGACATCAGCCTCCACAGCTTTTCTGTTACAGTAAGCCTGATACATTGGACATTCGTAAGTTGTACATTAGCATTTTGTGCCATGTTACCATGGTATTGAACTATTTGATAGGATATTTGCAAAGCTTGCCTAAACTATTAGACTCAAGCACCTCATGAGATGTGCAGATCAGTTGCAATTTGGATAATGGACTGTAAATGAAATCTTACCAACAGTGAAGACAACACAGTGTAGAATCAACATGTGCCCTTGACCATTTAGAGGCCTAGTTGAGTGGGATACAGGCAAACACAGAACTTTGTTGTATGTAAGACGGCAGTCATCAAATGTCCAATGCTGTGTCAATGTGTTTGCTGCCATTACCAATATAGTAATGCAACTTAAGGCCTTAGGAACGCTTGATGTACACATTTAGTAAGGTATCATTCCTGTCCTCAATAGTGTAATCTTGGGTATAAGGTCACAATGGAGCTAGGTAGACAGACACATCTCTGAGTTGAGCATGATCTGTATATTGCTCATTCACAGGCGAGAAGACTTAAATTGTGAGTTAATACACAGGGGTAATTGGGCAATTGGGCAAGTGAGCACTGGGCTGGTGGTTGGAGTTACAAGCAGGGTCTCCTGGTATCAGCAGTCATATCAGTCCCTCTACTTTCCACACTTGACAAATAATATCCTTCAAGCTGAGCATACTTCAATTGAGAGTTAAGACAAAGGTGTAATTTAGCAAGTAAACACTGGGCTGGTGTGGGAGTACAGAAACAGGACCTCCTGGGAGTTGCAGTCAGGTCACTCCCTCTACTACACACACTATACAAATGGTATCCTTCCAGATGAGTACACTTCAATTGAGAGTTAAGACACAGGTGTAATTGGGCAAATGACCACTGGGCTGAGGTTGGAGTTACAGAAACAGCACCTCCTGGGAGTTGCAGTGAGGTCACTCCTTCTAGTACACACACTATACAAATGGTATCCTCCCAGGTGAGTACACTTCAATTGAGAGTTAATTGGGCAGGTGAACACTGGGCTGGTGGTTGGAGTTACAGGAACAGGGCCTCTTGGCCTTAGCAGTCAGATCAGTCCCTCTACTTCCCACCCTTGACAAATGGTATCCTCCTGGGTAAGTACTCTTCAATTGATAGTTAAGATAAAGGTGCAATTGGGCAGGTGAACAATGGGCTGGAGGTTGGAGTTACAGAAACAGGGACTCCGGAGAGTTGCAGTTTGGTCACTCCCTCTACTATACACACCATACAAATGGTATCCTCCCAGGTGAGTACACCTCAATTGAGGGTTAAGACACAGGGGTAATTGGGCAGGTGATACTGGGCTGATGGTTGCAGTTATAGAAACTGGGACTCCTGGGAGTTGCAGTCTAATCACTCCCTCTAGTACACACTCTGTACAAATGGTATCCTCCCTGGTTAGTATACTTCAATTGATGATTAAGACGCAGGGTAATTGGGCAAGTGAACACAGCAAGACGTTCATCACTATACAAGACATTACAGTGTCTCCTCTGAAGGGTTGTCCGTTCAAGGTCTGTAGGGTAACCTTTTTGGTTAGAGCGGATTGGGCCACAAGCAACAGTGTCCTCTCCCAACAATTCCTTGAATAATTGCACACCAGTGTAGACATTAACTATGTGTAAATGGTGATCTTTGTTAAAAAGTCCTCAACAAAGTTGCCACACAATTTTCTCTCTGACTCCAAAAGTGAATGGACAATTAGTAGGTGACCTTGCGCCAGATGTGTGATAAGTGGCACTACATCCACTGTAGTCCCACCTCATATGCACCACTTACTGAGCCACAACACCATCATGTCTGTACCAGATAAAATAAGTGGCCCACCATGGAGCAGAGTCACTGTCAGACAGTCCAGATCATGGATGACATAGTGGGACCCTGCAGAAGAATATAAGACATCAATGACCTCACATGCACTGTGCCAAGGGACACATTTGTTAAGTAGCTGAGCTCCATCCCATAGTCTACACTGTGCATGTGTTGACAGTATAAATGCAGAATCATGTGTTGGAAGATAGGAGAGACATTGGCAGTTATGTTGATCATCCTGAAGCAATGGGATACACAACCTTGGACACCTGATGTCTGCCACAAACATTAGCTGCCACTCTGGATCACCAAGGGACCTATGTAAAAGCCCACAGTGCCATTGTCAGGGCCTGCACTGTATGTACAACTTGGCAGATGACCATTATTTAATGACTTGAAGGCACATTGTAAATCGGCCACCCTCTGATGCAGCATGCAGTGTGGAAGGGGTGTGCAATATGTGTTGCTACAGGTCTGTCACCACAAGATACGTAGCATGATGATGCTGACTCAGATGTAGGTGTCACCTAAAACCTGATGCAGTTCTAACTTCAAACACCATCCCGGGGGTGCCGTTTGCAGGTTGCAATAAGGAAGTAGACTGTGCTTTTAACTCATATGATTGTGCCACCAATACATGCTGCATACTGCTACACACATAGAAAGAGCCACTTGTACATCAAATCAGCATATGTATAGGGCGGTGTCCCTTCCTGCACAGATACATCCACCTCCACAGGGCAGCTAGCAAAGTACCCTGGTGCAAGGTTGGTAGTGTAGGTGCACAGTTGCATATGTGCAACAGGCGCAGGGGACAACAAAGGGTTACCTAGTAACATGTCACACATGGGGCATTCTTGCATAGTCAAAATGGTGCAGGACAGTGCTGCCAATTTTGGATACGTGTTGTGAATTGTCACTTAAAACGGATGGGATGTCCAGGCTCTGTAGTGCTACCATGTTGCCACCACATCTGACCCCTTTATGTTACGAGGATGTGTCATTTCCCTTCTAGTGATAGCACATTCATACAAAGGTGCACTACACAGAGCATGTTACATACATAGTGACCATCAATCCAAATCATATTTTCCAGGTCCTTGAGCCAAACACAAGATTCTCATGTCCAACAACCCAGTGCTGAGAGGACCTTACACAAGGCCAGGAACTCCCACCATACCACATGGTATGAGTCGCAACCAGCTCAAAATATCAACTGCCTTACCAACAACTTACTCCTTCAATCTTTTGCAGCGGATCAGGGTTATGGCATACAGCCATGGATAATGACCCCATTTCCCAACCCAAGCACAGCAGCAGAGCGTGCATATAATGAGGAACATTGGAGAACACAGACTATTGTGAAGAGGACATTTGGCATCCTAAAGTCAAGATTAAGGTGCCTGGACATCACAGGAGGCAGCCTCCTAATTGCCCCACACATCGTCTGCAAGATCGTAATGACATGTGCTATCCTGCACAACATATTTTCACAGATCAACGTCCCCTTTTATGAGCAGGTTGATTACCTACCTGAGGAGGAGGAGGAGGATGGTGGTGAACAAAATGAGGAGGAACAGCACAACACAGCTGCACATAGTTGATAACTTCTTCACTTAAAAATCACTTAACTCACCTTATACTTTTTGTCAATAAACACTTCACTTATTCACACAATCCTGCTTTGGGCTCCTCAATCTCCACAACATATACCTCAGGATTGTGAGTCTAACCTTAGGGAGCATGTTACAAACACTAATCTGAAAAGTACTGTTGCTACATCACATGTGATGTGTAAGATTGTACTGCTACCATCAAACACATCACAAATAGCCTCATCACTTGAATGTGACAACTGAAGGACTCAATCTATGGACCACAACATATGAATTACATCCATGTTGCCAACTTGTACAACAATAGCTCATCACACACAACTACAACATGTCCAAAAAGGAGGTAAACAAAGGCCCCACACATGAGGTAGTGTATGTCAAAATTTAGAAAGACAGTAATGTTTAAACAGACCACTGTCACAACTCAGTGTGAGAGTTGCAATGGCTGCATGGAGCATGTGTGACAAGGGGGGACATCATTGGTAACAATGGTCATCATGATTGGCCCAGGTATGACAAGCAATGGAATAATTTGGGCCTGTACAGTACATCCATGGTAATCATCCTGTCACTGCCATGGGCCCCAATCCTGACACAGGGTACACATGACCTCACAATTTGCACGAACATGTCTGTGGAATGCACATCAGAATGGATGAGAACATATGCAGCTAGGGCTGCAGGTCCACCACACAACAGCAACAACCATTGCTAAATGTAATGAGTTTAATCAAACATTTGTGGACAAAACATAATATGGGTGGAATGTAGGTAGAGTGTGTCAATCACAGTATGTACCAAATATGTACACATGTCAGTCATATGTGTAGTCCACACACAAGTCACAATAAACTCAAAATCTACATATGGAGACAGTTGTCAGGTAACATTTCCCAGGGAGCATTTATCAGCCATCATCAACATTGCCTGAGCTGTGCATGTTGTTTTAAATGTTATGCTCTGTAAGACAACTACACAAATCACATAAGCAAACACAATTCACAATCACAAACCAGAACTGTTGCATAGTACTGACTGCCATACATATGTGGATACACTGTTATCACACATGCATACATATGCATGACGTGCAAATATGTGCATGCTGTTGACTCTGCAACACACACATTGTTTTAACAGACCAATCACAGCCACATCACATTGTTGCATGGACTACCACATGTGACCACACAAAATATGCCACACGGCAGCACAGCCCATTTCATTTGTATTTTGATACAGTGTGCATCCATAGACAATGGAAAAAAATCAAGCAGTCAGTAAGAGAGTCAAAAAAATTGACACAAATGTGACAAAAACATCCGCAAACACAAAATATATGACCCATGGGCCCTTAGCATTAATTTCACCTTTGCACACTTCTTAATGCTGATTTTCTGTTAATTTGACACATAAAACTAATGCGTAAAAAAAATGACAAACGTAGGTCATGCGCCCAACATATTCACACAAATATCACATGCGTCAAATAAATGCATGCATAACAGAAAACGTGCCACACAGGGACAGGAAGTGGTATAATAGGAAGTCCTGTTTACAGGCATGGTACAGTGGGTGTACTTTCACTTTCTCTTTACAGTCTGTGCCTCTTTTGACTGTGTGGTTGTGTCCTGGAGTTGGTGGTGTGATTTTCCTGAGTGTATTATCTTGTGGTGTCCCTCCTGTCGTGTTTTTTGTATTTTTTAATGTACCTTGTCACAGTGTCAGTAAATTTGTGTATGTTTTTTGTCTATAATTGTACGTGTACTGTGGGGTGTCTGTCCTGGATAGTTGATAAGTTGGGTTAGTTGAGATTCATTTTTGGTCCTTAAGTTTCCTTTATATTAATGTTATTTTTTTTGGTCGTCAACCTGTACCAGGGAAATATGTCTGCTAGGGGGAGGTTGACAAGGATGGGAGAGGAGGATTTGGGTGGCTTCGTGTGGATGGTAGCCCACTACCTGCCATTGATGTTGGAGATGGGGGGCTGTGTCATTCAAGATTACCGGACCGAGGCAAGGCGGCTGCGGTGGGGCAAGGTGATCCATAACGTGAAGAGGGTATTCCGCAGCTCCAGGAATGAGCACTAGCTGAAGCATCGCTGGATAGATCTGGTGGCCAGGGAGCAGGATCTGCTCGAACATCTTGAAGTGGTAATCAGTGGCCCTGTTGGTGAGTCTCCCATTGGCATACTATTTACTGTTCACCACTCTTAAATAACAGTAGCAGATGTGTTGGAGTGCTGCATGCAATGCATGTGGACAGGTTGCATGCAACTAGAATGAAGTGTAACTGCACCAGTCTAGACATGGAGTTCACATATCCTACCATTTTAACAATGCAGGTCAGATGTCTGGTGAGTCATACACAACCATCACTAAGTCACACATTTCAGGGACCATAGCGACACATGTGCCCCGGAATAGTGTCATGTATGATACACCAAGACACCGCCAGCATTCCACATTTAACTGGATTGTGCCAACAAAATGGGTCAATGCATGTATAGCGCTATGTTAGCAAAGGGGGCTTACTCACCTTAGAGGGCACTGTAAATGGGGCATCTGATACCATCAGACAACTTTGCCACATCAGTCATGAATTACTCAATGCATGACCATTGCAGACTAATAATTGAGCTGCATGTCCATCACAAAGTGCCTCTGGGTGCCTGGCAGGACAAGCCTGAATACTTGAGTCAATTGTCTTGCACAGCACTAGGTTAGTGTCATATATTTGTCACCCAACTCCCCCTCATACTATTGAGTTCCATCTTCTATATAGATTAGCCACATATGGTTGTTGCAGGGTGTAGCACTACATGAGTCTCAGGCCCAGTGTAAGCGTGTGCAGATGTGCGGCTCTCACTCACCTGAGTGTCATCGTGAGTTTGCAGTGGTGTGTCTGTTGCACTGCTTTACACCAGGATAACTTGCTCACTCCTCTAAAATAGTACACACTGTAATATGTTGTCCACTAGTAGTGACAGTGATATGACACTAAGCATGGTTTTCCATCCATATCTTACAGGTGGACCTGTCCCCTACACCATTGGTGAAAGGGCAAGATTTGAGGACCCAGATGTATCCAGTAAGTATGATAATATCTGTCCTGTGTATTAATTGAGGGTTTAGTGTGAGTGAGTCATTTGTGTTGCACACAATGCTAGAAGTGATAAACTGTCAAATGATCAGATTTCAAAGTAGGTTGCATGATGACATTGTGTCCCACTTAAAGGTTCCCCATGCACGAGCAGAGGGTCACATCTTGTGAGGCTTGTGGTGCTCATTGTGCAGCATCATGTAAACAAGATGATGACAAGCCACATGAAGTGCACCGCTCTGCGACTATTGGCACTGGGACACACCATCATTCTCACAACACAGTGATGCACCATGTTGAACAGAATGTGGTGTATCCCTGCATTGTAATGTATATGTAGGAGTGGGTGGGCAATTGTCCCCCAGCATGGTGCGCCATATTTTGTACTCTATTTATGTAACACTTATGTGGAATGTAATAGGCGTCCATGCAGGTCAAGGCCAGACATGTGGTGGCATGGATCTGGGTGTTTAAGGAATTGTATTGGCAGATCAGGTATTGATGGGTGTCTACATCTGGACAAATGAATGCAGATGTGATAGACCTATAGATACCAGCTTCCTAGCTGGCAGCCCTCCCAACGTATCGTCCACTCCCTGATTCCATGTATGAGTGGGCATGCCTTGGTGGATGACCAGAACAGCTAAGATGATGGATTGCATGCCCATCCCCCCTGAGGCACAGTGGGAGCGGAACAATACATTTGTAGGTAGATGTGATGCTCACAGAGTAAGTGACATTCATATTGATCAGGCTTGCATTTGTACCTATCAACACTGAGCCCATATGGTTACCAACTGAATCCCATACTCCCAAAAACATATTCAAGCCACAGGTGATGTACGGTTGACAATTGACAGAGAGGATGAGACATTTTGTCCCTCATTTATGTGAAGTTGATGCTGCCTTTGCATTGTTTCACATGGCATGAAATCAATGCACACCTAATTTGGTTTGGTTCCTAATCTTGTTGTGCGTCGCTTTGGTGTTAATGAAATGATGTTAAGGCAGCGTTGTTGTTGAATTTATCAGGGCCATTGTCTTTTCTGTAATGTGAGTTTGAGTGCCTGTGCAATTAGATGTAAAGTGTAAGCTAATAATCTGTACATACTCCACACAATGTTGACACTGATGGTTGCCTGTCTCAATTTAACAGTTGCCAACATGAACAATGAGGAACTGCGGGCATTTCAGAAGAGAACAGTCTGCTCTAGGCATATCCTGGCAGTGGAATCTGGGCCCTGGAGGATGGCACACCCCTATTGCAGCGAGAGAGCCACCAGGGAAAGGCGGGTAATCACCCAATTGGCAGTGGCCACACAAAGCGGACCAAGCTCCACAGCTGTGCCGGGGGCACAGCTGCCACCACCACTACAGCCCCGGCTGCTACACCGTCCACATCTGCACCACAGCCCACAACACCTGCTGCCATGGACATGAATGGATCAAAGATCTACTGTGGATGTTACACTGGTCCTGAAAAATTTGGACAGTCTGGAGAAGGAGGTGACAAAGAACACAAAGAGACTTAAGTTTATCAATTAGCTTTGTGACTGTCACCCCCAGGTCTGTCCCCTCCCTCCTCATTTGTTTTAATGTTTTATAGTGGGTTTTAAGGGGTTAGTGTCAGGTTAGATTAAGTTAGTAGTTAGGATAATTGGGTTTGAGGGGTGGGTTTTCTACTTTCTACATGTTAATTTGTGGGTGGGTGGGTGGTGGTAATCTTGGAGCATTTGTGTGTTGTAGATTTTTTTTTAATAAATAATGTAGAAAGAATACTAATAAATGTATATATATATATATATATATATATATATATATATATATATATATATATTTGTTTAGATATAGGTAGTACATGTGTAGTTTAGCATATGTTGTCCTGCATGTGTCTCGTATTATAAGGGTGGTGGGGGGGGGCAATGTTTAGAGTGTGTTGTTAAATATGTTAGGTAAGTTTAGCTTAGGGTAGTTAGGGTTAGTTGCTGGTTAAGTATAGTTAGGATGGTTAGGTAAGGCCAGGATAGGTGTTCTTCATTCTTATTAGTTTTGTTTCATTCTTATTAAAAAATCTTTGGGTACTCCCTTACTTCATGTGTCATATGTAGGGTCCCAGGGTCTTCCCATGGGTGTACAGTGAATATTGTGTGTTGGCCTAGGGATTCCGTCCTGCATCCAAATCCCTCTCTTGACATGTTCCTCACCTGCTTACAACTGAGCTGTCACTTTGACAGCTACAACAAATCTATTTGTCTATGCATCTGCCATCCTGTGTACCCAAAACTCGAGGTGACTATGTGAACTTTGTATTGGACAGGTAGGTGTGGTAATTCAGCTGTCATTGTTTGGGTCCTGTGTAGGAATGTTGGGTATTGTGATACAACTGACAACAGCCTACATTTTATATCTCTCATGCTAAACTGACCAGTGTCAATTACAGATGAGGTTAGGTATCACTGTTTCACACCAGTGTGTTCTACTTGTACTTCCAGCTGACGATATTGCACAAGAACTGTTTCACAGCAATTCCTGCCGTATGTAGTGGGTGAGGCATACATGTGTTCAACATTTTTTTACATACTCTGTGAATTGCTTGTAGGGGATGAGACCAGCATTGACGTTCATCATGTAGGTAACTTGTGCGTAGATGTGAGAAAGTAGCCTCTTTCTAGCCTTGTTACCCCGACTTTTGGCCTGTTTGTGAGTATATGTCAGGGTGTTTTCACTGTCTCACTGGGATCCTGCTAGCCAGGGCCCAGTGCTCATAGTGAAAAACCTATGTTGTCTGTATGTTTGTCATGTGTCACTGGGACCCTGCTAGCCAGGACCCCAGTGCTCATAAGTTTGTGGACTATATGTATGTGTTCTCTGTGTGATGCCTAACTGTCTCACTGAGGCTCTGTTAACCAGAACCTCAATGGTTATGCTCTCTCTGCTTTCCAAATTGTCACTAACAGGCTAGTGACCAATTTCACCAATTCACATTGGCATACTGGAACACCCTTATAATTCCCTAGTATATGGTACTGAGGTGCCCAGGGTATTGGGGTTCCAGGAGATCCCTATGGGATGCAGCATTTCTTTTGCCACCCATAGGGAGATCTGACAATTCTTACACAGGCCTGCCAGTGCAGCCTGAGTGAAATAACGTCCATGTTATTTCACAACCATTTACCGCTGCACTTAAGTAACTTATAAGTCACCTATATGTCTAACCTTCACCTGGTGAAGGTTGGGTGCAAAGTTACTTAGTGTGTGGGCACCCTGGCACTAGCCAAGGTGCCCCCACATCATTCAGGGCAAATTCCCCGGACTTTGTGAGTGCGGGGACACCATTACACGCGTGCACTGTACATAGGTCTCTACCTATGTACAGCGTCACAATGGTAACTCCGAACATGGCCATGTAATATGTCTATGATCATGGAATTGTCCCCCCAATGCCATTCTGGCATTGGGGGGACAATTCCATGATCCCCCGGGTCTCTAGCATAGAACCCGGGTACTGCCAAACTGCCTTTCTGGGGTTTTCACTGCAGCTGCTGCTGCTGCCAACCCCTCAGACAGGTTTCTGCCCTCCTGGGGTCCAGCCAGGCCTGGCCCAGGAAGGCAGAACAAAGGACTTCCTCAGAGAGAGGGTGTTACACCCTCTCCCTTTGGAAATAGGTGTCAGGGCTGGGAAGGAGTAGCCTCCCCCAGCCTCTGGAAATGCTTTGATGGGCACAGATGGTGCCCATCTCTGCATAAGCCAGTCTACACCGGTTCAGGGATCCCCCAGCCCTGCTCTGGCGCGAAACTGGACAAAGGAAAGGGGAGTGACTACTCCCCTGACCTGCACCTCCCAGGGGAGGTGCCCAGAGCTCCTCCAGCGTGCCCCAGACCTCTGCCATCTTGGATTCAGAGGTGTGCTGGCACACTAGACTGCTCTGAGCGGCCAGTGCCAGCAGGTGACATCAGAGACTCCTTCTGATAGGCTCTTACCTTTCTTACTAGCCTATCCTCCTTCCTAGGTAACCAAACCTCCTTTTCTGGCTATTTAGGGTCTCTGCTTCGGGAATTCTTCAGATACCGAATGCAAGAGCTCACCAGAGTTCCTCTGCATCTCCCTCTTCACCTTCTGCTAAAGGATCGACCGCTGACTGCTCAGGACACCTGCAAAACCACAACAAAGTAGCAAAGATGACTACTGCAACCTTGTATCGTTTCATCCTGCCGGCTTTCTCGCCTGTTTCCTGGTGGTGCATGCTCTGGGGGTAGCCTGCCTCCTTCTTGCACCAGGAGCTCTGAAGAAATCTCCCGTGGGTCGACGGAATCTTCCCCCTGCAACCGCAGGCAACAAAAGACTGCATCACCGGTCCTCTGGGTCCCCTCTCAGCACAACGAGCGTGGTCCCTGGAACTCAGCAACTCTGTCCAAGTGACTCCCATAGTCCAGTGACTCTTCAGTCCAAGTTTGGTGGAGGTAAGTCCTTGCCTCCCCACACTAGACTGCATTGCTGGGTACCGCGGGATTTGCAGCTGCTCCGGCTCCTGTGCACTCTTCCAGGATTTCCTTCGTGCACAGCCAAGCCTGGGTCCCCGACACTCTAACCTGCAGTGCACAACCTTCTGAGTTGTCCTCCGGCATTGTGGGACTCCCTTTTGTGACTTCGGGTGAACTCCGGTTCACATCTCTCCTAAGTGCCTGTTCCGGTACTTCTGCAGGTGCTGCCTGCTTCTGTGAGGGCTCCCTGTCTTGCTGGGCGCACCCTATGTCTCCTCATCCAAGTGGTGACATCCTGGTCCCTCCTGGGCCACAGCAGCATCCAAAAACCCTAACCGCGACCCTTGCAGCTAGCAAGGCTTGTTTGCGGTCTTTCTGCGTGGGAACACCTCTGCAAGCTTCTTCACGATGTGGGACATCCATCCTCCAAAGGGGAAGTACCTAGTCCTCTTCGTTCTTGCAGAACACCAAGCTTCTTCCATCCGGTGGCAGCTTCCTTGCATCCTCAGCTGGCATTTCCTGGGCATCTGCCCACTCTCGACACTGTTGCGACTCTTGGACTTGGTCCCCTTGTCTTACAGGTACTCTGGTCCGGAAATCCACTGTTGTTGCATTGCTGGTGTTGGTCTTCCTTGCAGAATCCCCCATCACGACTTCTGTGCTCTCTGGGGGTTGTAGGTGCACTTTACACCTACCTTACAGGGTCTTGGGGTGGGCTATTTTTCTAACCCTCACTGTTTTCTTACAGTCCCAGCGACCCTCTACAAGCTCACATAGGTTTGGGGTCCATTTGTGGTTCGCATTCCACTTCTGGAGTATATGGTTTGTGTTGCCCCTATACCTATGTGCTCCTATTGCAATCTACTGTAACTTTACACTGCTTGCATTACTTCCTTTTGCTATTACTGCATATTTTTGGTATTGTGTACATATATCTTGTGTATATTTGGCATCCTCATACTGAGGGTACTCACTGAGATACTTTTGGCATATTGTATAGTATATCTGTGTATTGTGTTTTCTCATGATATTGTGCATATGACACCAGTGGTATAGTGGAAGCTTTGCATGTCTCCTAGTTCAGCCTAAGCTGCTCTGCTATAGCTACTTTTTATCAGCCTAAGCTGCTAGAAACACCTCTTCTACACTACTAAGGGATAACTGGACCTGGCACAAGGTGTAAGTACCTCTGGTACCCACTACAAGCCAGGCCAGCCTCCTACAGTAGATATGGGCCCCCATATTCCTGCACTCTTGTACTGACACTCTGTGACTAAAGACATGTTACACACATCACAATTCCTAAGCGTAGTAGATTTGTCACAATACACAAAGACACGCTGGTTGTGTAGGTGGTGTTTATTTACACGTGTCTTAGTGCAATATTTACAATGTCCAGGTCTGTGACCCCATTTGTGAAATCTATACAATTGTGACTCAACACAAGTCCAGGGTTGAGGGACATGTCATGGGACATGCTTGGGTAACGTGTTGTTCAGTGCAGGGGAACATGAATTGCCAATTGATAAGTGAGAGACAATTGCAGTCCGTAGCAGAAAGGTCAACAGTGGGTTGGTGAAGAGTGCATATCTCCAACTGTGCTAACACTGGCATGATGTCAAGCACAGGACAAAGGAAGGTCTCTGCCCATGTGGCATGGGCTAGTGCTACCGGGAACTCCTACGGGTGAAGATGATCTGTTCAACATCTTCAACACCTCCAATGTGTGTGGTATATCTCTGCCCTTGATGGTGGTGGTGGGGAGGTAGAGGGGACCACAAACACGTCAGTGGTTGGAAATGTGGACTCCCAATTCCTGGTAGCTGCCATCTGTGGAACTACATATGGCATCACTGCATCAAGAAGGAGCTGCTGATTTTTGAGGATAGCAGAAACATCCCTGTGGTAGGCAGCCATATCTGCCCTGAGGGAGGCCACTTCCCGGTGCACGGAGTCCAGCTTGTCCTCAATCCCGCTACTGCCAGTTTGGGAGGGAATTTTTTGTAGCCTCTATGTCATGGCAGCAGCTATGTCCCTCAGACACTGCTAGACTCCATGCATTGGGGAGTGTATGCCTCGTTTGGCTGCTGTCTGTTCAGTGGCCGTAACAATGCACGTGTGCATACTCTCTAGCCTGGCTGCCATAGTTTGCATCCCCACCCACACCTCCTTGGCCAGCTCCCGCTGGACTCCTACCACTGTCCTCTTAAAGCCGGTCCCTGGGTCCTCAGAGTCCTCAGCTGTGTCGGTGCTGGCAGGTCGTACTATTGGGTTGTTGGGTGGGGCCTCTGGGATGGCTGCTACATTAATACTCTGACTTGCGACTGGAGGTAGTGTCTGGAGGGATATGAGGACTTCTTGGAGGGTCTCTTGGTTGATGGTTGTCGGCTGGTCATCCAGGTCATCGGGGTATTCCAAGACAGGCAGATCCGCAGGGGGGTGGGGGAGACCCCTATCAGTGCCAGGGAAGGAATTCCCTGGCACTGATAGTGCTTACCGTTATGGATTTCATGGCGATTCCTACCGCTGGAAATCCGCGGCGGTAAGCCGGGTCACAATACCGGTGGCGGTATTGTCACGGCCGCCGGGCTGGAGACCCAGGTCTCCAGCCCAGCGGGCGGAACGAGGAAGCGGCGGATGACCATGGCGGTAACCGCCATGGTCATGATACTAAAAAAAAGACCGCCAGCCTGTTGGCGGTCTTACCGCCGCTTTAACACCGTCTGCCAGGGTTGTAATGACCGCCATTGTTCCTGTACATAATGGTTACAGTCTATCAGCCCTATGCCCCACCTGCGTGTCACATGAAGGGAAGCCCAGTTCACGCAATTGGCTGCGTCATATCTTCTAGGTGTGATGTATATCCTTTTTGTCGCTTGACACCATCTTGCCATTGTCAACCCTCTCTATGCATCAGTTTGCATGGTGAGCTTGCAATGGATGTTGCTGTGCTCATGCCACAGCACCACACATGGCAATTTTCCCCTGTTTCCCATACACCCGTAGAGTGCTGAGACCTTGCACCATCCCAGGGATGGCATTGCCAGGACACTATGCTCTTGTTACCATTGATAGCTCCTCATGTTGATGTTTGTGCATATGTGCTACATTGCATAGCACTCATGGACCTAGCAGAGTTCAATTTCATCTTCTGTCTGTGAAGTGGGTTCGCCTACCTACACACCTGTGTCCTCCCCCTCAATGCAACCCTCCTTGCACTATGATACATGAGATACAGCATGGTGGCAGTGCAGCTAATTTGACACGGGCACAGGGTAGACCCAAGGATGGCCAGCATGGGTATAAGATTTCTACTGAGTACATCAGTTCATTGTTTCCTGCACCCAGGGGGCATTCTGACTGCATGATGGAGTGGTGGCTGCCTTATGTGGATGTGTTGTCAATGTGGGGTGTGACTGTGAACATAATGGCGTATAATTCCACATCAACGGGCGGGTGATGGTACATGAGCAAGTCTGGTGTTGGTAAGACTGCCAGTGCAGTGTACCCTTGCAACTACCACCTGTTCTGTTGGGGGCGGTGAAATGGAAAATGCCCAAAGTACTGACGCATTTGAAATGAGGGACCAGTATGACTACCTGCAGAATTACCATCAAACTAGCTTCAGGCCCTGACCTGAGTACAACTCTTGTTAACTGGCTATGGGTAGGAAAGTACCATCTTTCTTGGCATGTTACCCCCAATTCTACCTGTATGTCAGTATGTTTTTGCCTGTCTCACTGGGATCCTGCTGGTCAGGATCCCAGTGCTCATAGTTTATGGCCTAATGTGTATGTCTGGATAGTGCTTGAGTGTGTCACTGTGGCTCTGCTAACCAGAACCTCAGTGCTTATGCTCTCTCTGCTTTTACATTTGTCACTGTAGGCTAGTGACTTCATTTACCAATTTCAAGTGGCACACTGGACCCCCTTAAAAGGCCCTAGTATATGGTACCTAGGTACCCAGGGCATTGGGGTTCCAGGAGAGCCTTATGGGCTGCAGCATTTCTTTTACCACCCATCAGGAGCTCAGACAAACCCTTTCACAGGACTGCCACTGCAGCCTGCGTGAAATAACGCACTTTATTTCACAGCCATTTTCACCGTACTTATGTAACTTATAAGTCACCTATTTGTCTAACCTTCACTTGCTGAATGTTCGGTGCAAAGTTACTAAGTGTGAGGGCACCCTTGCACTAGCAAAGGTGCCCCACATAGTTCAGGGCCATTTCCCGGGACTTTGTGAGTGCAGGAACGCCATTACACGCGTGCATAACATATAGGTCAATACCTGTATGTAGCTTCACAATTGTAACTCCGAATATAGCAATATAAGGTGTCTAAGATCATGGAATTGTCCCCCCATTCCAAATATGGTATTGGGGAGCCAATCCCATGCATCCTGGGGGCTCTACCATGGACCCCCAGTACTGCCAAACCAGCTCTCTGAGGCTTGCACTGCAGCTACTGCTGCTGCCACCTCACAGACAGGGTTCGGCCCTCCTGGGGCCTGAGCAGCTCAGTCCCAGAAGGCAGAACAAAGCATTTCCTTTAGGAGCAGGGTGTTACACCCTCTCCCTTTGGAAATAGGTGTTAGAGGCTGGGGAGGAGTAGCCTTCCCAGCCTCTGGAAATGCTTTGAATAGCACAGATGGTGCCATCCTTTCATAAGCCAGTCTTCACCAGTTCAGGAAACCCTTGTCCCCTTCTCTGGCATGAAACTGGACAAAGGAAAGGGGAGTGACCACTCCCCTGTCCATCACTCTGAGAAGGTAGCCTCTTTCTAGCCTTGTTACCCCCACTTTTGGCCTGTTTGTGAGTGTATGTCAGGGTGTTTGTCACTGTTTTCACTGTCTCACTGGGATCCTGATAGCCAGGCCTCAGTGCTCATAGTGAAAACACTATGGTTTCAGTATGTTTGTTATGTGTCACTGGGATCCTGCTGGTCAGGACCCCAGTGCTCATAGGTTTGTGGCCTATATGTATGTGTCACTGGGACCCTGTCACACAGGGCCCCAGTGCTCATAGGTGTGCATGTATATGTTCCCTGTGTGGTGCCTAACTGTCTCACTGAGGCTCTGCTAACCAGAACCTCAGTGGTTATGCTCTCTCATTACTTTCAAATTGTCACTAACAGGCTAGTGACCATTTTTACCAATTTACATTGGCTTACTGGAACACCCTTATAATTCCCTAGTATATGGTACTGAGGTACCCAGGGTATTGGGGTTCCAGGAGATCCCTATGGGCTGCAGCATTTCTTTTGCCACCCATAGGGAGCTCTGACAATTCTTACACAGGCCTGCCACTGCAGCCTGAGTGAAATAACGTCCACGTTATTTCACAGCCATTTTACACTGCACTTAAGTAACTTATAAGTCACCTATATGTCTAACCTTTACCTGGTAAAGGTTAGGTGCAAAGTTACTTAGTGTGAGGGCACCCTGGCACTAGCCAAGGTGCCCCCACATTGTTCAGAGCCAATTCCCTGAACTTTGTGAGTGCGGGGACACCATTACACGCGTGCACTACATATAGGTCACTACCTATATGTAGCTTCACAATGGTAACTCCGAATATGGCCATGTAACATGTCTATGATCATGGAATTGCCCCCTCTATGCCATCCTGGCATAGTTGGCACAATCCCATGATCCCAGTGGTCTGTAGCTCAGACCCTGGTACTGCCAGACTGCCCTTCCTGGGGTTTCACTGCAGCTGCTGCTGCTGCCAACCCCTCAGACAGGCAGCTGCCCTCCTGGGGTCCAGCCAGGCCTGGCCCAGGATGGCAGAACAAAGAACTTCCTCTGAGAGAGGGTGTGACACCCTCTCCCTTTGGAAAATGGTGTGAAGGCAGGGGAGGAGTAGCCTCCCCCAGCCTCTGGAAATGCTTTGTTGGGCACAGAGGTGCCCAATTCTGCATAAGCCAGTCTATACCGGTTCAGGGACCCCTTAGCCCCTGCTCTGGCGCGAAACTGGACAAAGGAAAGGGGAGTGACCACTCCCCTGACCTGCACCTCCCCTGGGAGGTGTCCAGAGCTCCTCCAGTGTGCTCCAGACCTCTGCCATCTTGGAAACAGAGGTGCTGCTGGCACACTGGACTGCTCTGAGTGGCCAGTGCCACCAGGTGACGTCAGAGACTCCTGCTGATAGGCTCCTTCAGGTGTTAGTAGCCTTTCCTCTCTCCTAGGTAGCCAAACCCTCTTTTCTGGCTATTTAGGGTCTCTGTCTCTGGGGAAACTTTAGATAACGAATGCATGAGCTCAGCCGAGTTCCTCTGCATCTCTCTCTTCACCTTCTGATAAGGAAACGACCGCTGACCGCACTGGAAGCCTGCAAACCTGCAACATAGTAGCAAAGACGACTACTGCAACTCTGTAACGCTGATCCTGCCGCCTTCTCGACTGTTTTCCTGCTTGTGCATGCTGTGGGGGTAGCCTGCCTCCTCTCTGCACCAGAAGCTCCGAAGAAATCTCCTGTGGGTCGACGGAATCTTCCCCCTGCAACCGCAGGCACCAAAAAGCTGCATTACCGGTCCCTTGGGTCTCCTCTCAGCACGACGAGCGAGGTCCCTCGAATCCAGCGACACTGTCCAAGTGACCCCCACAGTCCAGTGACTCTTCAGCCCAAGTTTGGTGGAGGTAAGTCCTTGCCTCACCTCGCTGGGCTGCATTGCTGGGAACCGCGACTTTGCAGCTACTCCGGCCCCTGTGCACTTCCGGCGGAAATCCTTTGTGCACAGCCAAGCCTGGGTCCACGGCACTCTAACCTGCATTGCACGACTTTCTAAGTTGGTCTCCGGCGACGTGGGACTCCTTTGTGCAACTTCGGCGAGCACCGTTTCACGCATCCTCGTAGTGCCTGTTTCTGGCACTTCTCCGGGTGCTACCTGTTTCAGTGAGGGCTCTTTGTCTTGCTCGACGTCCCCTCTCTCTGCAGGTCCAATTTGCGACCTCCTGGTCCCTCCTGGGCCCCAGCAGCGTCCAAAAACGCCAAACGCACGATTTACATGTAGCAAGGCTTGTTGGCGTCCTTCCGGCGGGAAAACACTTCTGCACGACTCTCCAAGGCGAGAGAGATCCGTCCACCAAAGGGGAAGTCTCTAGCCCTTTTCGTTCCTGCAGAAACCTCAGCTTCTTCTATCCAGTCGAAGCTTCTTTGCACCCGCAGCTGGCATTTCCTGGGCATCTGCCCATCTCCGACTTGCTTGTGACTTTTGGACTTGGTCCCCTTGTTCCACAGGTTCCCTAGATTGGAAATCCACAGTTGTTGCATTGCTGGTTTGTGTCTTTCCTGCATTATTCCTCTAACACGACTCTTTTGTCCTTAGGGGAACTTTGGTGCACTTTGCACTCACTTTTCAGGGTCTTGGGGAGGGTTATTTTTCTAACTCTCACTATTTTCTAATAGTCCCAGCGACCCTCTACAAGGTCACATAGGTTTGGGGTCCATTCGTGGTTCGCATTCCACTTTTGGAGTATATGGTTTGTGTTGCCCCTATCCCTATGTTTCCCCATTGCATCCCATTGTAACTATACATTGTTTGCACTGTTTTCTAAGACTATACTGCATATTTTTGCTATTGTGTATATATATCTTGTGTATATTTCCTATCCTCTCACTGAGGGTACACTCTAAGATACTTTGGCATATTGTCATAAAAATAAAGTACCTTTATTTTTAGTATAACTGTGTATTGTGTTTTCTTATGATATTGTGCATATGACACTAAGTGGTACTATAGTAGCTTCACACGTCTCCTAGTTCAGCCTAAGCTGCTCTGCTAAGCTACCATTATCTATCAGCCTAAGCTGCTAGACACCCTATACACTAATAAGGGATAACTGGGCCTGGTGCAAGGTGCAAGTACCCCTTGGTACTCACTACAAGCCAGTCCAGCCTCCTACATTGGTTGTGCAGTGGTGGGATAAGTGCTTGAGACTACTTACCACTCTTGTCATTGTACTTTTCATAAGAGAAAAATATACAAAACAAGGTCAGTGTATATACACATAGCCAAAAAGTTTTGCATTTCCTCTTTTCACTCTTTTCTAAGTGCTGAAAAGTACTTCTAAACTTTCAAAAAGTTCTTAAAAGTTTTAAAAGTTTTTTCTGTCTTTCCAAAAAGTTCTGAAAACTTTTTTCTTTTTTTTTCTATCACTTTAACTCTCTCTAAAAATGTCTGGCACAGGCCAAAATGTTGAACTGTCCAAACTTGCATATGATCACCTTAGCTGGAAAGGAGCAAGGAGTCTCTGCATAGAGAGAGGTTTGAGTGTAGGGAAGAATCCTTCCTTAGAACTGTTAATTAACATGCTTAGAGTACAGGATAAGGCCATAAGTGCCCAATCTGGTGAAAAAGTAGCTAATGGTTCTCAATCTGATCCAGGGACTCCCCCAGGAAAAGGTTCAGGAAAGAAACTTCTCAGCCTGCCCATTACTAGACAGTCTAGCATAGTTGGTACAGAGGTTGAATCACACCATACTGATGGTGTGCTCTCACATTATACTGGTAGCCAAGCTGTTAGGGTGCCCTCTGTAAGGGACAGGTCTCCTTCTGGTCATTCCCATCATACCTCTGTATCTAGAAATGTCCCTCCCACCCACCCTGATGACAGATTGTTAGAAAGGGAGCTCAATAGATTGAGAGTGGAACAAACCAGACTGAAGCTCAAGAAGCAACAGCTGGATTTGGATAGACAGTCTTTAGAATTAGAGAAGGAAAGACAGAAGTTGGGTTTAGATACCCATGGTGGCAGCAGCAGTATTCCCCATAGTCATCCTGCAAAAGAGCATGATTCCAGGAATCTGCACAAGATAGTTCCCCCTTATAAGGAGGGGGATGACATTAACAAGTGGTTTGCTGCACTTGAGAGGGCCTGTGCTGTACAGGATGTCCCTCAAAAGCAGTGGGCTGCTATCCTATGGCTATCATTTAGTGGAAAGGGTAGGGATAGACTCCTTACTGTGAAAGAAAGTGATGCCAATAATTTTACAGTTCTTAAGAATGCACTCCTGGATGGTTATGGCTTAACCACTGAACAGTACAGGATAAAGTTCAGAGAGACCAAAAACGAGTCTTCACAAGACTGGGTTGATTTCATTGACCAGGCAGTGAAGGCCTTGGAGGGGTGGTTACATGGCAGTAAAGTTACTGATTATGAAAGCCTGTATAACACAATCCTGAGAGAGCATATACTTAATAATTGTGTGTCTGATTTGTTGGACCAGTACCTGGTAGACTCTGATCTGACCTCTCCCCAAGAATTGGGAAAGAAGGCAGACAAATGGGTCAGAACAAGGGTGAACAGAAAAGTTCATACAGGGGGTGACAAAGATGGCAATAAGAAGAAAGATGGTGAAAAATCTCAAGATAAGCATGGGGATAAGGGTAAAACCAAAGATCCCACTTCAAATCTTAAACACTCTTCAGAGGGTGGGGATAAAACAAATTCTTCCTCTTCTTCCCAACCTGCACACATTAAAAAGCCTTGGTGCTTTGTGTGTAAAAACAGAGGCCATAGGCCAGGGGATAAGTCCTGTCCAGGTAAACCCCCTGAGCCTACCACCACTAATACATCAAGCTCTAGTGACCCTAGCAGTAGTGGTACTAGTGGTGGGACTGCTGGCAACAGTCAAGCAAAGGGTGTAGTTGGGTTCACTTATGGGTCCATAGTGGAAACTGATGTAATCAGTCCCAAGACAGTTCCTGTTACACCTAGTGGCATTGGCCTTGCCACACTGGCTGCTTGTCCCCTTACAATGGATAAGTACAGGCAGACAGTTTCAATAAATGGTGTTGAGGCCTTGGCCTACAGGGACACAGGTGCCAGTTTCACTTTGGTGACTGAAAACCTAGTGCCTCCTGAACAACACATCATTGGACAACAGTATAAGATTATTGATGTCCATAACTCCACTAAGTTTCTTCCCTTAGCTATAGTTCAGTTTAGTTGGGGTTGAGTTACTGGCCCTAAGCAGGTGGTGGTATCACCTAGCTTACCTGTAGACTGTCTCTTAGGTAATGACCTAGAGGCCTCAGGTTGGGCTGATGTAGAGTTTTATGCCCATGCAGCCATGCTGGGCATCCCTGAGGAATTGTTCCCTCTCATTTCAAGTGAAATGAAAAAGCAAAGGAGAGAAGGCCTGAAAACTCAGGATCCCTCTCCATCAACAGGTAAAAAGGGTATCACAGTATCCCCTAACCACCCTACCATTCAGGATACTATTCCTGTGGTGGGAGAAACCTCTCCTGGGGTGGCACCTGTTCCAAGGGAATCATCAGCTGGCATAGCTGGACTCCCTGAGGTAGAAGTACCTCTCTGTGGGATAACTAACATTGGTGACAAAAAGAGCACCATTTTAGTTAACATGGAGCATCCCTCCAACCCTCCCAGAGAAACTTTAGTACAGAAACCCTGTACTGCCTCACAACACTTAGGACAGCATCCCTGCCCTAGTGTGGAGCTCATAGGACAGCATCCCTGCCCTGCTCCAACTCAAGAGAAACAGCATCCCTGTTCTCTCTTCCAGCCAAATGGACAAAGTTTTTGTCCAGCTATGGCTTTACTGAGACAGCATCCCTGTCTGGCATTTCCATCATTACAAATAGGTTCAGTGGATAATTCCCACTGCTCTAAACTAAAACTTACTGATAGAAACTCTGAAAATACATCTTCACATTGTTGGTTAGCTAAAACACTTCAAACAGGGTGGTTTACATCCCCACAGGGAAGTAACCATATAGTGGATGATAAAGGGAGTAACCAGTCTATTGCAGAGCTACTCTCTACTTATCACCACTTAGACAATAAAGTCTCAACTGGCCAAGGTTAGCCTTATTGTCCTTCGTTTGGGGGGGGGGTTGTGTGAGAAGGTAGCCTCTTTCTAGCCTTGTTACCCCCACTTTTGGCCTGTTTGTGAGTGTATGTCAGGGTGTTTGTCACTGTTTTCACTGTCTCACTGGGATCCTGATAGCCAGGCCTCAGTGCTCATAGTGAAAACACTATGGTTTCAGTATGTTTGTTATGTGTCACTGGGATCCTGCTGGTCAGGACCCCAGTGCTCATAGGTTTGTGGCCTATATGTATGTGTCACTGGGACCCTGTCACACAGGGCCCCAGTGCTCATAGGTGTGCATGTATATGTTCCCTGTGTGGTGCCTAACTGTCTCACTGAGGCTCTGCTAACCAGAACCTCAGTGGTTATGCTCTCTCATTACTTTCAAATTGTAACTAACAGGCTAGTGACCATTTTTACCAATTTACATTGGCTTACTGGAACACCCTTATAATTCCCTAGTATATGGTACTGAGGTACCCAGGGTATTGGGGTTCCAGGAGATCCCTATGGGCTGCAGCATTTCTTTTGCCACCCATAGGGAGCTCTGACAATTCTTACACAGGCCTGCCACTGCAGCCTGAGTGAAATAACGTCCACGTTATTTCACAGCCATTTTACACTGCACTTAAGTAACTTATAAGTCACCTATATGTCTAACCTTTACCTGGTAAAGGTTAGGTGCAAAGTTACTTAGTGTGAGGGCACCCTGGCACTAGCCAAGGTGCCCCCACATTGTTCAGAGCCAATTCCCTGAACTTTGTGAGTGCGGGGACACCATTACACGCGTGCACTACATATAGGTCACTACCTATATGTAGCTTCACAATGGTAACTCCGAATATGGCCATGTAACATGTCTATGATCATGGAATTGCCCCCTCTATGCCATCCTGGCATAGTTGGCACAATCCCATGATCCCAGTGGTCTGTAGCTCAGACCCTGGTACTGCCAGACTGCCCTTCCTGGGGTTTCACTGCAGCTGCTGCTGCTGCCAACCCCTCAGACAGGCAGCTGCCCTCCTGGGGTCCAGCCAGGCCTGGCCCAGGATGGCAGAACAAAGAACTTCCTCTGAGAGAGGGTGTGACACCCTCTCCCTTTGGAAAATGGTGTGAAGGCAGGGGAGGAGTAGCCTCCCCCAGCCTCTGGAAATGCTTTGTTGGGCACAGAGGTGCCCAATTCTGCATAAGCCAGTCTATACCGGTTCAGGGACCCCTTAGCCCCTGCTCTGGCGCGAAACTGGACAAAGGAAAGGGGAGTGACCACTCCCCTGACCTGCACCTCCCCTGGGAGGTGTCCAGAGCTCCTCCAGTGTGCTCCAGACCTCTGCCATCTTGGAAACAGAGGTGCTGCTGGCACACTGGACTGCTCTGAGTGGCCAGTGCCACCAGGTGACGTCAGAGACTCCTGCTGATAGGCTCCTTCAGGTGTTAGTAGCCTTTCCTCTCTCCTAGGTAGCCAAACCCTCTTTTCTGGCTATTTAGGGTCTCTGTCTCTGGGGAAACTTTAGATAACGAATGCATGAGCTCAGCCGAGTTCCTCTGCATCTCTCTCTTCACCTTCTGATAAGGAAACGACCGCTGACCGCACTGGAAGCCTGCAAACCTGCAACATAGTAGCAAAGACGACTACTGCAACTCTGTAACGCTGATCCTGCCGCCTTCTCGACTGTTTTCCTGCTTGTGCATGCTGTGGGGGTAGCCTGCCTCCTCTCTGCACCAGAAGCTCCGAAGAAATCTCCCGTGGGTCGACGGAATCTTCCCCCTGCAACCGCAGGCACCAAAAAGCTGCATTACCGGTCCCTTGGGTCTCCTCTCAGCACGACGAGCGAGGTCCCTCGAATCCAGCGACACTGTCCAAGTGACCCCCACAGTCCAGTGACTCTTCAGCCCAAGTTTGGTGGAGGTAAGTCCTTGCCTCACCTCGCTGGGCTGCATTGCTGGGGACCGCGACTTTGCAGCTACTCCGGCCCCTGTGCACTTCCGGCGGAAATCCTTTGTGCACAGCCAAGCCTGGGTCCACGGCACTCTAACCTGCATTGCACGACTTTCTAAGTTGGTCTCCGGCGACGTGGGACTCCTTTGTGCAACTTCGGCGAGCACCGTTTCACGCATCCTTGTAGTGCCTGTTTCTGGCACTTCTCTGGGTGCTACCTGTTTCAGTGAGGGCTCTTTGTCTTGCTCGACGTCCTCTCTCTCTGCAGGTCCAATTTGCGACCTCCTGGTCCCTCCTGGGCCCCAGCAGCGTCCAAAAACGCCAAACGCACGATTTACGTGTAGCAAGGCTTGTTGGCGTCCTTCCGGCGGGAAAACACTTCTGCACGACTCTCCAAGGCGAGAGAGATCCGTCCACCAAAGGGGAAGTCTCTAGCCCTTTTCGTTCCTGCAGAAACCTCAGCTTCTTCTATCCAGTCGAAGCTTCTTTGCACCCGCAGCTGGCATTTCCTGGGCATCTGCCCATCTCCGACTTGCTTGTGACTTTTGGACTTGGTCCCCTTGTTCCACAGGTTCCCTAGATTGGAAATCCACAGTTGTTGCATTGCTGGTTTGTGTCTTTCCTGCATTATTCCTCTAACACGACTCTTTTGTCCTTAGGGGAACTTTGGTGCACTTTGCACTCACTTTTCAGGGTCTTGGGGAGGGTTATTTTTCTAACTCTCACTATTTTCTAATAGTCCCAGCGACCCTCTACAAGGTCACATAGGTTTGGGGTCCATTCGTGGTTCGCATTCCACTTTTGGAGTATATGGTTTGTGTTGCCCCTATCCCTATGTTTCCCCATTGCATCCCATTGTAACTATACATTGTTTGCACTGTTTTCTAAGACTATACTGCATATTTTTGCTATTGTGTATATATATCTTGTGTATATTTCCTATCCTCTCACTGAGGGTACACTCTAAGATACTTTGGCATATTGTCATAAAAATAAAGTACCTTTATATTTAGTATAACTGTGTATTGTGTTTTCTTATGATATTGTGCATATGACACTAAGTGGTACTGTAGTAGCTTCACACGTCTCCTAGTTCAGCCTAAGCTGCTCTGCTAAGCTACCATTATCTATCAGCCTAAGCTGCTAGACACCCTATACACTAATAAGGGATAACTGGGCCTGGTGCAAGGTGCAAGTACCCCTTGGTACTCACTACAAGCCAGTCCAGCCTCCTACAATCACCACCCTAGGGATGGTGCCCAGAGCTCCTCCATTGTGTCCCAGACTTCAGCTATTTTGCTTTGCAAGGTGTGGGGGCACTCTGAAGGACTCTGAGTGGCCAGTGTCAGCAGGTGAAGTTAGAGACCCCTCCTGATAGGTTCTTACCTGACAAGGTAGCCAATCTCCCTCTAGGGCTATTTTTATTGTCTCTCCTGTGGGTTCTCTTCTGATTCTACTTGCAAGTTTCCAGCAGCAATCCTCTGCAACTATTACTTCATCCTCTGACCTCAGATCAACCGCAGCCTGCTCCAGGAATCGCTGTAACAGCAACAAAGTATCTATAAGGGATACTTTTCTTCTGCAACTTCAGCTCCAGCCAGCAACTGCAACAGTTTCCACAGTGTGCATGCTCTGAGGACTCCCTATCTTCACTCTGCAGCAGAAGGACAAAAGAAATCTCTTGTGGGGTGATGGAGTCACTCCCCTGCTCACGCAGGCACCTTCTAAGTTGACTACAGATTCTCTTGGACTCCTCTCCAGCAACGAGTGTGCTCTATGGAACACAGAGGGTGGACCCCATCGACACAGACTGCCGTGAGGTCCTGCTGATGCAATTTGAAGGAGGTAAGACCTTGCCTTCCCTGAGAGCGAAAGTACCCCTGAGCACCGCGTCTTCTTCAACTCCTGAGACCTCTCTGCACTATTTGTAAAATTTGTTTATGCACATCCATTCCCAGGTCCCCAGCACTCTATGCTGCGACGCTCAACTCGCTGAGTTGACCTCCGGCAGT
This sequence comes from Pleurodeles waltl, assembly GCF_031143425.1. NCBI lineage: Eukaryota > Metazoa > Chordata > Amphibia > Caudata > Salamandridae > Pleurodeles > Pleurodeles waltl. The sequence goes on along the minus strand of NC_090444.1, from coordinate 763,830,555 downwards.
GTGGGACCCTTCTTTGCAGCTGCACCAACCGCGTTTTGCACCTTCTTTGTCCCCGTGTCCTGGGACTCTTGTAGGTGCTGTCTGGTGTCCTAAGGGCTCTCTGAAGTGCTGATAGCCCCTTCTTCCTCCTCACTCAGAGTTGAGGCCCCTGGGTCCCTCCTGTGTCCAGCCAGCACCATTTTGACGCAAAACGCAACTTTGTCGTAACCAAGGCTTGTTGGTGACTTCCAACTCGAAATCACGTCTACAACCATCTTCACATCGTGGGACATCTTTTGCATCATGCAGAAACCTGCTGGCATCTTCCTAGGGTTCATTTCTGCAGTCTTCGTCCAACTGGGGACTCTCTTTCGACTTCTGGACTTGGTCTCCTTCTTTTGCAGGTCTTCAGAACCAGGAATCCAGCAGTTGTTGTTTGAAGACTTGGTTGGTTATTGCAATAATTCCAATCACGAGTTGTAGTGTGTCCTAAGGAAACTTGCAGTACTTTACTCCTGCTTCTCTGGGCTCTGGGGTGGGCTAATTTACTTACCTTTACTGTATTCTTACTCTCCCAGTGATTCTACACACACTAGTCTTGTCTAGGGGGGAATTCGTGATTCACATTCCACTTTCTAAGTATATGGTTTATGTTGACCCTAAACCTATTTTCTTCCATTGCATTCTATAGCAATTCCTATTGTTTGCACTATCCTATGTCTAATTACTTGCCTTATTTTGGTGTCTAGTGTATATATTGTGTATAATACTTACCTCCAGAAGGAGTATTGCCTCTAAGATATTTTTGGTACTGTGTCACCCAAATAAACTACCTTTATTTTTGGTAACACTGAGTATTGTCTTTACTTGTGTATAAGTACTGTGTAACTATAAGTGGTATTGCATGAGCTTTGCATGTCTCCTAGTTCAGCCTATGCTGCTCTGCTATAGCTACCTCTATCAGCCTAAGCTGCTAGAACACTACTACTTCAGTAATAAGGGATTACTGGACCTGGTACAAGGTGTAAGTACCCAAGCTACCCACTACAAACCAGGCAAGCCTCCTACACTATGGGGGTCATTCTGACCCTGGCGGTAAAATCCGCCAGGGCCAACGACCGCGGGAGCACCGCCAACAGGCTGGCGGTGCTCCCTTGGGCATTCTGACCGCGGCGGTACAGCCGCGGTCAGAAACGGAAAACCGGCGGTGTACCGCCGGTTTTCCGCTGCCCTGGGGAATCCTCCATTGCGGCGCAGCTTGCTGCGCCGCCATGGGGATTCCGACCCCCATACCGCCATCCTGTTCCTGGCGGTTTTGGCCGCCAGGCACAGGATGGCGGTATGGGGTGTCGTGGGGCCCCCGTAACAGGGCCCCACCAAGATTTTCAGTGTCTGCCATGCAGACACTGAAAATCGCGACGGGTGCAACTGCACTCGTCGCACCCCTTCCACTCCGCCGGCTCCATTCGGAGCCGGCATCCTCATGGAAGGGTGTTTCCCGCTGGGCTGGCGGGCGGCCTTCTGGCGGTCGCCCGCCAGCCCAGCGGGAAACCCAGAATACCCACGGCGGTCTTTTGACCCCCTATGTCATTTACCATCAGGCACTGTCACATAAATAGGCATAGAAGTCATCTTTAACTGTAGCCAAATCCTCCACCTGAGGGAAAACGATTTAGCTTCTCATGTGTTTCAGCAGGGCAGACAACACTTGGAAAACATAGGCTGGGACATCCCTGATGCCATGGCCACTGTTGTTTGAAATGACCCACTTGCTAGGAAATGGAGCACTGATAGCACCTGCACTTGAGGGGGGATTCCTGTGGGATGGCGGATTGGTGACATAAGGTCTGGCTCCAACTGGGTACACAGTTCCTGGATTGTGGCACGGTCAAACCTGTAGGTGATGATTAAATGTCGCTCCTCCATTGTCAACAGGTCCACCAGCGATAGGTACACCGGAGGATTCCGTCATCTCCTCACATGTCCCAGCTGATGGTGCCTAGGAAGGACAACAGCGACCACAGAGTCAAGCAATTCAGCGTTATGTACCCACAGCTACACAGAACATGAAACAAACTCCAAAAGGTTGTCTGTATGTGTGTTGAGTCCAGGCCTAGGTATGTGTGACGCAGTTGAAAATGAAGCCATGTGGGCCCCTGAAAATGGCGGCTGCCTGACCTCTAAAGTGGGACAATGGGATGTGAGGTAACTGAGCTGGCATTGTACACCGTCGCGGTAGGCGGTCGTAGACCGCTGCGCAATGCTGCATTGCTTAACATTGGACCCTATGGGTCCCAGGAGCCAATGACGAAGTGCGCCGGCGGTGATGATACGCACCGCCACAGACGTCACCGCCGCGGACGTGACCGCCATTTTCTATCTGTTCAATCACTCGATACCTGATCTTCGACAGGAGAGGACCTACACTGCAAGTGCTGCTGTGACCTCGGTCTGGAAGAGACAATGGCTTGTGCGTCTGCGGAAAGGGCCCCTGCCTTCACTGCACAGGAGTTGGAGAAGCTCGTGGACGGGGTCCTCCCCCAGTACACGCTACTCTACGGTCCTCCATACCAACAGGTAAGTACATAGGGTGCAAGTTGTATGGGCTATGCCTGGGTGGAGAGGGCTGGAAGTAAGAAGGAAGGGGGCAGAGTTCTGCGAGCATGAAGGAGTGTGAATGCATGTGCCACATGGCAAGGGCAGGGATGTGGACCACTCACTTCGACGGTGCAGTTGTTAATGACTTCTCTTCTTCCCCTGTACATGTCATCATGTCATGTAGGTCAGCGCCCACCAGAAGAAGGATATTTGGCGTGCCATCGCCAAGGACGTCCGGACCCTGGTGGTCCACCAGAGACGGAGCACCCACTGCCGTAAAAGATGGGAGGACATTCACTGCTGGAGCAAGAAGACGGCGGAGGCTCAGCTGGGAATGGCCTCCCAACGTGGGAGGGGTGACCGTCGCACCATGACCCACCTGATGTTCCAGATCCTGGCGTTGGCCTACCCTGAGTTGGATGGGCGCATGAGGGCTTCACAGCAGCCACAAGGGGGTGAGTACACTCTCATTCTGCTGACTTTGCGCGCCGTTGAGGGATATGGGTGGGGGAGGAGGGCTGTGGGTTTCCCTAGGCCAGGGCGAGTTCCGTAGGCTAGGCCCCTCCGTAATGCAGGCCATGTGCCACTCCACCCCACCTCTGTAGAGTGCCAAGTACAGGTATACATGCCCCTGTGTCATCTATGTGTGCAGATGTCCACCATAGCCATGTAGGCCATATCCCAGGAACTGCATCTGTAGAGCCCAAGAGCTCGGTGTAGTGCAGGGGGCTGCTGTGTCTGTATTGTCCGCCAACGGTAGTGGTAAGCCATGCACTCAACCTGTCTTTCTTCTGTTTCCCCACCCCTTTTTGTGCTCTCCCTGTTCTTTTATGCATCAGCATCATCAGGCGGAGGTACAGTGGCACCGAAGCACGAGGGGGTTGCATCCCACATGGCCATGGAAGGCCACACCACGGACTCAGAATACACAAGTGGGACGGAGGGCGAGGGGAGCTTCACGGCGGTCACCGGATCAGCAACCAGCGACACAGACTCGTCCTCCGATGGGAGCTCCCTTGTGGTGGCGGCACCATCTGCGCCCCCCACTTCTACAGGTACAGCCGCCACCCCCACTACCAGCACCACCCTCCCAGCAGCCCCTCAGCCTTCGCCCCGTGCCCGCTCACCCAGGAGGGTGGTCATCACCTTCGCCCCAGGCACCTCAGCCCCTGCCACCCCTGCTGCCCTCAGTGAGGAGGCCATTGACCTCCTCAGGTCCCTCACTGTTGGGCAGTCTACCATTGTGAATGCCATCCAGGGTGTAGAAAGCGAGTTGCAACACACTAATGCATTCCTGGAGGGCATTCATTCTGGTCAGGCTGCCCATCATCGAACCCTGCAATCTCTGGACTCAGCACTGATGGCAGCCATTGTCCTTGTGTCTAGCCTCCCCCCTCCAACTTCCTCCACCCAGACCCAAACCCCTGTACCTCAGCCTATCCCAAGCACACCATCAGACCAGCCTGTGCACACCTCAACACACAAGGGCAGCTCAAGCAAACATAGGCACCACACATCCCACAGGCACTCACACAAGCATCATACACATACAGACACAGCAACATCCACTGCCTCCACTGTGTCCCCCTCCTCGTCGTCTCCCTCCTCCCTCCCAGTGTCGTCTACACTCTCACCTGCATGCACTACATCTACAGCCACTAGGACTCGCACCAGAACACCCAGCACCACACCACGCTCACCTGCACTCACCACCCCCACTACCATTTACACGTCCCCTGTGTCCTCTCCCAGTGTGTCTGTGACGCCCCCTCCCAAAGTACACAAACGCGGCATACACACACCCAACATCCATCCACCTCACGACAGCCTCCAGAACATGCACCTGCACCCAAATCATCAAAAGTTACACCTCCTACAACCACCTCCTCTTCCTCCACTCCCAGACCCCCTCCAGCTAACCGTCCCAGTGTTCGTCAGAAACTTTTCGTGAGCAACGTTGACCTCTTTCCCACCACCCCCCCCTCAAATTCATAGGTCCCGTAGTAGCACCTCAGCCAAAAAATGTCCGGTACCAGTGGTGCCTGTTAGAGGTATGTGGAGTGCACCGGGCACCAGGGCAGCCAGTGTGACACGGAGCCAAAGCACAGCCAGTCCCCCCCCTGTGAAGCACCAGAAGTTGGACAGTGCCCGACGGGAGAGGGTGAAGACTCCTGCCGGCAAAGCCGCTCACAAGGGTCCCGGGGGGAGTGTTGAGTCAGCTGTGACTCCTCCCAAGGTGGGGAAGGAGCAGAAGAAAGCGCCAAAGTCTGGGAAGAGCAGCACGGCGGAGAAGGCCGTCATCATCCCCGCTGCCCAGGACGCCACCGCCAGCCCTATTGTAACTGATCAGGAGACCACCGCCAGGGTCAGTGCCCAGGAAGGCAGCACAATCGTCACTGGTCAGGAGACCAACGCCAGAGTCAGTGCCCAGGAGGGCAGCACAATCGTCACTGGTCAGGAGACCACCGCCAGAGTCAGTGCCCAGGAAGGCACCACAATCGTCACTGGTTAAGAGATCACTGCCAGAGTCAGTGGCCAGGAGGGCCCCTGCAGCCACAGCCCTGCTGGGCAATGAGGGACCGCCATGGCACACACTGCTGAACAGGTCACAATCTGCAAAGTCAAGCACCGCTGAACAGGGCAAAGACCGCCATGGCAAGCACCGCTGAACAGGTCAGAGACAGCAAAGTCAAGCACCGCTGAACAGGGCAAAGACCGCCATGGCAAGCACCGCTGAACAGGTCAGAATCTGCAAAGTCAAGCACCGCTGAACAGGGCAGACCGCCATGGCAAGCACCGCTGAACAGGGCAAGCACCGCTGAACAGGGCAAGCACCGCCAACACAAGCATCGCTAGCCCATGTGCGGCAGGGGCAGTGACGGAACTGGGGCCGTCACGGGGAGAGTGATACACTCTGGGCACCAGTCCCCCTCCAGAACCAGTGGAGAACAGAATCCACTACCTGAGTCCTTAACAGGATGAAGCACTCTGGGCACCAGTCCCCCTCCAGAACCAGTGGAGACTGTTATCCACTTGTGAGACTGTGGCTTTGCACTCCCCAGGATGGTACAGTGGGTAAACCACCCACTGCAAAGACTTGTGAGACTGTGGCTTTGCACTCCCCAGGATGGTACAGTGGGCAAACCACCCACTGCAAAGACTTGTGAGACTGTGGCTTTGCACTCCCCAGGATGGTACAGTGGGCAAACCACCCACTGCAAAGATTTGAGAGACTGTGGCTTTGCACTTCCCAGGATGGTACAGAGTCCAAAACACCCACTGCAAAGACTTGAGAGACTGTGGCTTTGCACTCCCCAGGATGGTACAGTGGGCAAACCACCCACTGCAAAGAGTTGTGAGACTGTGGCTTTGCACTCCCCAGGATACATCAATGGGCATGGAGCCCCGTCGTGGATCTGGCGTGGTGCTGTCAACCGGCTGAGGTGCCCCCCCTTCCCTTCCCCCTGAGGTGTCTGTTGTATTTCTATCTGATGCCCCTGCAGTGTTCTCTCCATTTCTGGACAGGTATCATGTGTGTGCCTCGTCCATGCATTTTGGGCCCAGTGGTCCACCGACATTGAATGGTGCATACCTGCACTACTAATCGTGATGTATATTTTTGGAATGTGTATATATTTCTGTATATATTAGCTTACTGTATTTTGATACATTACAATGGTTGTACTCATTTCCTTTTGTCTTTGCATTCTTCCGGGGGGGTTGGGGTTGTTACTGTGATGTTTGGAAATGCATTGGTGTGTGTGTTGTAGTGTGCGAGGGTCGGGGTGGGGGTGGGGGTGTTGCGTGTGTGTGTCCCTGACTTTTGCCTCCCCTATGTCGTAGGTGCAGTACTCACCGTTGTCTTCGGCGCCGGTGTTGCTGATGTTCGTAGAGGAGCAGGAACAGTATCGCAGGGAGTATTTGGAGTTCCGGCTCATGGTGCCCTCCATCCTCGTGGAGTGTGTTAAGGTGAGCGTTTTCACATTGAAATGGCTGTTTCCGCCGTGTTTTTATCCACGGTGAATCCGCCCCGGAAAGGTGGCGGATTGGCCTGTTGTAATACTGTGGGCGGTACTTTGTCTTCCGCCTGTCTGTTGGCGGTGACCGCCGCGCTTCTTGTCTGTACCGCCATGGCGGTCGGAGTGTTAAAGTGGCTGTCTATGTTGGCGGTTTCCGCCACGGTCATAATTCCCTTTTTTTTTCGCCGGCCTGTTTGCGGTATTACCGCCGCTTTAACACCGTCCGCCAGGGTTGTAATGACCCCCTAAGTCTTTTAACCATTTGTAATCATCGACTTTGCTGCCCCGCACTCATCCATCCAGATGCCTTATTGGAGAAATCAAAACAATCTACCCAAGTTTGTGTGGAAAGTTTGGTGCTGTCCCTAAACCTCTGACAGTATTTCTCAGGGGTCAGCCCAAACTTGGCCAATAAAGTGGCTTTCATGGGTGAATAGACATTCCTATCATTTGGAGCTAGTGTAAGAAGTGTGTCCCTCCCCATTGCTGGCATTTAGAACCACAGGGCCACCCCCCCCATTGCTCCTCAGAGGTCCCATGGGCCCTTAGTGCTACTTCATAGGCAGCCAACCACTTGTCAATGGCATATCTCACCATAAAACTTGGCAACACATTCTTGGGCATACAAACCTTTTTCTCCCCAACAGGTCCTTTATGCATGCTGCCACCATCACTGCTGGACTCAAACTGTCTCGCCTTGATCTCCAGCTCCTTGAAACTCAGTTCATGAGCCAACAAAAGTTTCTTCTCAGCCAAGGCTCTCTCAGCTGCAGCCTGATTGGCTGCTCTCTCAGCTGCCATCTGCTTGGCTGCTGTTTCAGCCTCAGCTTGTTTGGCTTCTCTCTCTGCCCTCCTTTCCTCCTGTTGAGCCTCAATTTTCAACCTTGCCATCTGCAATTGAAACTCTCTCTCCTCTCTCCTTTCCTCTGCAGTCAGGCCTTGATCAGAGACACTGCTCCCTGGTTTGGCAGGGGGAACAATTGCAGTGGTAACATCATCCACTGATGTAAAAAAATCCTCTGAGGGGCCATCCTCTGGTCCCTCCTCCTCAGCATCCACCTCTGAACGGGCTTCTATCCAGGCCCTCAGCGCCATTTCGAATTCTTCCTTCCTAGAGGCTTTCTGGGTAGGTACACCCATATCCCTGCAGAACGCCCTCAGTTGTTTAACAGTGTAGGTCTCCAGCATGGCCAGATCAAAATCTTCATCTCCTGCTTGAGACCCAGAGAAAAATTGCAAAAAGAGATAAAAATCAAGTTGACCTTTAACTGTTGGTAGGTAGTGAAATACTTAGCTACTGTATGTCACTGCACACACACAAGTCCTACCCTCACCGCTGATCACCAATGTTAGAAATGGGGTCTTTGGTTGGCAGTCAGGTTACCCTCTATCCAAAAAAGGGCCCTCACTCTAATCAGGGTAAGTCACAAACAATCCAAATTATCCTGTGCCCACCCTCTGGTAGCTTGGCACTGAGCAGTCAGGCTTAACATAGAAGGCAATGTGTAAAGTATTTGTGCAATAAATCATACACTAACACAATAAATACACCACACAGTGTTTAGAAAAAACAATTAATATTTATCTGATAAGATGCAGGTCAAAATGATTCAAGATCCAATAAGTAAATGTTGAGATATCACTGAAAAGTGATATAAAGGGGGTTATTACAACTTTGGAGGAGTTGTTAATCCGTCCCAAATGTGACGGATATACCACCAGCCGTATTACGAGTTCCATAGGATATAATGGACTCGTAATACGGCTGGTGGTATATCCGTCACTTTACCGTCACTTTTGGGACGGATGAACACCTCCTCCAAAGTTTTAATAACCCCCAAAGTGTCTTAAGTCTTTTAAAAGCATACAAAGGGGGTCATTCTAACCCTGGCGGTCGGCGACCGCCAGGGCTAAAATGACGGAAGCACTGCCAACAGGCTGGCGGTGCTTCCTTGGCCATTCTGACCGCGGCGGTAAAGCCGCGGTCAGAAAAGGGCAACCGGCGGTTTCCCGCCGGTTTACTCCTGGCCCAGGGGATTCCGACCCCCTTACCGCCATCCTGTTCCTGGCGGTTTTCACCGCCAGGAACAGGATGGCGGTAACGGGTGTCATTGGGCCCCTGGGGGCCCCTGCAGTGCCCATGCCACTGGCATGGGCACTGCAGGGGCCCCCTAACAGGGCCCCACTAAGATTTTCAGTGTCTGCAAAGCAAACACTGAAAATCGCGACGGATGCCACTGCACCCGTCGCACCCCTTCGACTCCGCCTGCTCCATTCGGAGCCGGCATCCTCGTAAAAGGGGGTTTCCCGCTGGGCCGGCGGGCGGCCTTCGGGCGGTCGCCCGCCGGCCCAGCGGGAAAGCCTGGCAGACAGGATTGAACTGAAAGGGGACCTGGTGCACTTCTTAGCCACTCTTTGAAGTCTCCCCCACTTCAAAGGCACCTTTGGGTATAAAACAGGGCCTCTGCCCTACCTCATCAGACACTTGCTGGAGAAGAAACCTGAACCAGAAACTACATCCTGCCAAGAAGAACTGCCTGGCTGCTCAAAGGACTCACCTGTCTGCTTTCTACAAAGGACTGCTGCCTTGCTGTTGGCCTGCTGCCGCACACCGAAGCTGATCGACGCGACGCTCTTGGGACGACCGAAAATCCGACGCACGGCTTCGCAAGGACAACGCCGCCCGACCTCTAGAGGAGAAATCGACGCGACACCTGCCGTGAGATCGTAATTTCGACGCGCAGCCCCGCAGAACGACGCGCAGCCGGAAAACAAGCAGGAAAATCCACGCACAGACACGGGACATCTGGTAATCCCCACGATCCACGAAAATAGACTGTCCGCGCGCCGGAAAACGATGCATGACTTCCCCGCGTGGAAAATAACGACGCAAGTCCGTGTGTGCTGGGGAGAAATCGACGCACACACCCTTTTTCCACGCACCTCTTCTTTTGTGGCCCTCTGCGGAGATTTTTCCACTCCAAACCAGGTACTTGTGCTTGAAAGAGACTTTGTTTATATTCTAAAGACTTAAGACACTGTATATCACTTTTCAGTGATATCCCTACAATTTCCCATTGCATACTTTATTCTTTTTGACCTACAATTATCCAGATAAATATTCTATATTTTTCTAAACACTGTGTGGTGTATTTTTGTGGTGCTATATGGTGGTATTGTATGATTTATTGCACAAATACTTTACACATTGCCTTCTAAGTTAAGCCTGACTGCTCGTGCCAAGCTACCAGAGGGTGGGCACAGGATAATCTTGGATTGGGTGTGACTTACCCTGACTAGAGTGAGGGCTTTTGCTTGGACAGGGGGTAACCTGACTGCCAACCAAAAACCCAATTTCTAACAGAGGCCCACGCAGCACAACACAAAGGGATCCCACGCTGCTGGAGAACCACTAAGGAAGCTCTGCATCACAGGACGGAGTGCTGGTGGCCTAAGCTTTGCTGCCCACGAAAAGCTTCATGGAAGGTCGCACACAAGTCTTTCCAACTGCAAATAAAGCGATGCACCTGGGTACTGTTTTGCTTGGGGAGGCAAGCTCTTACCTCCACCAAAGTTGGACAGCTGGACCTTGGGACTGTCAGAGTCACTTTCATCCACCACCCGTGTTGCTGGATCCTCGCTCGTCCTCTGTACACGGGACCCACGCCACCGGTCATCGCTGCAGAGAGGTGCCTGCTGAAGCAGGGAAGTGACTCCGTCACTCCACGGGAGATTCCTTTGGTTCTTCTGATGCAGGCTTAAGACAGACAATCCTCGGAGGATGCACGACCTGGAAACTGTTTCAGTTGCTGGCAGGAGCTGAAGATACAATGTTGCAGAAGTCATCTTTGCTTCTTTGTTGCAGTTTGTAGAGTTCCTGGAGGGTTCAACTGCGGTTCTGTCAGTAGAAGATGAAGTAAAGGATGCAGAGGAGTCCTGCTAGAGTCTTGCAATCCCAATCTGAAGAAACACCCAGAGGAGAGACCCTTAATAGCCCTGAAAGGGGGATTGGTCGCCTAACCAGGTAAGCACCTATCAGGGGAGGGCTCTGATGTCACCTGCTGGCCACTCAGAGGCTCCCAGAGTGCCCCATCTCCTTGGAATCCAAGATGGCAAAACCCTGGAAGAACTCTGGGCACCACCCCTGTGGTGGTGATAAACAGGGGAGTGGTCACTCCCCTTTCCTTTGTCCAGTTTTGCGCCAGAGCAGGGACTGGTGGTCCCTGAACTGGTGTAGCGAGAATAAGAATGGAGCACACTGAGAATAGTTGATTACATGTAATAGCTGAGTCCATGGATCCTTTGATTCTACTAAAACTTCTAAAAATGAACTGGTGTAGACTGGATTATAAAAGGAGGGCACCATCTGTGCCCTTCAAATCACTTTCAGAGGCCCTGGGAGGCTACCCCTCCCATGCCCGTAACACCTATTTCCAAAGGAAGAGGGTGTAACACCCCTCTCCCAAAGGAAATTCTTTGTTCTGCCTTCCTGGGCTTGAGCTGCTCAAGCAACAGGAGGGCAGAAACCTGTCTGGGAGGTGTCAGCAGCTGGGACTGTCTGGAAAACCTCTGAAGGCTAGTATGGCAGGTACTGGGGTTCCACTGTGGAGTCACCAGAGTGCATGGGATTGTGCAACCAATACTTGAATCAGTATTTGGGTACAATTCCCAGTTGCTAGACACCTTACATGGCCATATTTGGAGTTACCATTGTGAAGCTTGACATAGGTATTGACCTATGTTGAGTGCACACGTAAAATGGCACTCACGAAGTCTGGGAAAATGGTCCTTGATGATGTGGGGGCACCTCTGCTAGTGCAGGAGTGCCCTCACACACAGGTACTTTGCACCCAGCCTTCAGGGTTGGAAGGCCTGACATGTAGGTGACTTATAAGTGACCTGGTGCAGTGAATATGGCTGTGAAAGGGTGCATACACCATTTCATGCAGGCTGCAATGGTAGTCCTGCAGAAGCTGTTTCATGGGCTCCCTATGGGTGGCAAAAGTAGAGCTGCAGCCCATAGGGATCTCCTGGAACCACTCTGCCTTGGGTACCTAGGTACTTAATTATAGAGACTCATAAGGGGGGCCAGTATGCCAATTTGTGAGTGAAATACTGAGTTACCAGTATGTAGTGATCAATTTAGAAACAGAGAGAGCATAAGCACTGGGGTCCCGGTTACCAGGACTCCAGTGACACAGTCAAGCATACTTTCAAAAACAGTGAAACATACTGACAAGCAAACCATAAACCATAAGCACCGGAGTCCAGGCTAGCAGGATCCCAGTGACACAGTCAAATCACACTGACATCAGGCAGAAATTGGAGGTAACATGCCAAAAAGAGTATACTTTCCTATCCCATAGCAACACCCATGGCAAGGCCTCACCATGCAAATTGATGCATAGGGAGGGTTGACAAAGATAAGATGGTGTCAAGAAACAAAAAGGATATACATCACACCTAGAAGATATGATGCAGCCAACTGCGCCAACTGGGCTTCCCGTCATGTGACACGCAGGTGGGGCATAGGGCTGATAGACTGCAACCGTTATGTACAGGAACAATGTTTGGGAACTAAGATGACACTGAGCCTCCAATATTAAGTCAGTGACGTGACATATCAACTGCCACAACACAGATAGACTGATATTACACCATCTCATTACAGAGGGTGATGGCTCTTCTGTGGATCTTCCTGTCCTAAAGTGTACCCCGATGATCTCGATGACCAGCTGACGACCATCAGCCAAGAGACCCTCCAAGAAGTCCTCCTATTCCTCCAGACACCACCTCCAGTCACAAGGCAGAGTATTAATGTAGCAGCCACCCCAGAGGCCCCACTCAGTACCCCTATAGTATGAACTGCTAGCACCAACACAGCTGAGGTCTCCAGGGACCCAGGGTCCAGCTTTGAGAGGATAGTGGTAGGAGTCCAGCAGGAGCTGACTAAGGAGGTGCAGGTGGGGATGCAAACTATGGCAGCCAGCCTAGAGGGTATGCGCACGTGCATTGTTACGGCCACTGAACAGACAGCAGCTAAATTATGCACACACTCCTCAATTCCTGGAGTCCAGCAGTGTATGAGGGATATAGCTGCTGCCATGAGGGAGAGGCCACAACAACTCCCCTACCAAACTGGCAGCAGACGGATTGAGGACAAGCTGGCCTCTGTGCACCAGGAAGTGTCCTCCCTAGGCGACACATGGCTGCCTACCACAGGAATATTGCTGCTATCCTAAAAAATCAGCAGCTCCTACTTGCTGCAGTAATGCCATATGTAATTCCACAGGTGGCAGCTGCAGAGAATTGGGTGTTCACATCTCCAACCACTGAAGTGTGTGTGGCCCTCTCTACCTCCCCACCACCACCATTAAGGGCAGAGGAGACACCACACACATTGGAGGATGAAGATGTGGAACAGATCATCTTCACCCGTAGGAGTTCCGGTAGCACCAGCCCATGCCACATGGACAGTGATTTTGCTTTGTCCTGTGCTAGACATCATGCAGTTTTAGCACAGTTGCAGATATGTACTCTTCACCAACACAATGTTGACCTTTCTGCAATGGACTGTAATTTTCTTTCACTTATCAATTGTCAATTCATGATCCCCTGCACTTAACTACACTCTACTCAAGCATGTCCCATGACATGTCCCTTAACCCTGGACTTGTGTTGTGCCATAACTGTATGGATTTCACTAATGTGGAGTCACAAACCTGGACATTGTAAATGTTGATCTACAACACTTGTGAATAAACAACACCTACACAACCAGCATGTCTACTACGCTTAGGAATTGTGATGTGTGTAACATGTCTTTAGTCACAAAGTGTCAGTACAAGAGTCCAGGAATATGGGGGCACATATCTACGCACAAGGTACTAAAATGATGAACGTAGATGCTGGTCTCATCCCCTACCAGCAATTCACAGAGTATGTCAAAAATTTTGAACACATGTATGCTTCACCCACTACATATGGCAGGAATCGCTGTGAAACAGTTCTCGGGCAATATCGTCAGCTGGGAGTATCAGTAGAATACATTGGCATGAAACAGAGGTACTTTACCTCATCTGTAATTGACACTGGTCAGTTTAGCATGATAGATATAACATTGAGGCTGTTGTCAGATGTCCCACAGTGCCCAACATTCCTACACAGGACCCAAACAATGACAGCTGAATTAACACACCTACCTGTCCAATACAAAGTTAACATAGTCACCGTGAGTGGTGGGTACACGGAATGGCAGATGCATAGACAAGTAGATGTGTTTTAGCTGCCAATGTGTCAGCTCAGTTGTAAGCAGGCAATGAACATGTCAAAAGAGGGATTTGGATGCAGGATAGAATCCCTTGGCCAACACACAATTTTCACTCCACACTTATGGGAAGACCCTGCGACCCAAGCATATGACACATGAAGTAAGGGAGTACTGAAATATTTTTAATGAGAATGAAACTAAACTAATAAGAATGAAGAACACCTATCCTAACCTAACCTAACCTATCCTAACTATACTTAACCAACAGCTGACCCTAACTACCCTATGCTAAAATCACCTAACACATTTAACAATACATAAATGCCCCAACTTTACCGCCACCCACCCACCCACAAATTAACATGGAAAAAGTAGAAAACCCACACCACAATCACACTTATCTTAACTAAATTACTAACCTAATCTAACCTGACACTAACCCCCTAAAAACCCGCTAAAAAACATTAAAACAAATGAGGAGGGAGGGGACAGAAGTAGGGGTAACGGTCGCAAAGCCAATTACAGCTTTGCCCTCTTGAGGTTTTTTGATAAACTTAAGTTTCTTTGTGTTCTTTGCCAACTCCTACTCCAGGCTCTCCAAATTTTTCAGGACCAGTGTAACATCCCTGTGTATATCTTTGATTACATCCATGTCCATGGCAGTAGGTGGTGTGGGCTGTGGTACCGATGTGGATTGTGTAGCAGCTGGGACTGTAGTAGTTGTGGCAGCTGTGCCCTCTTGCACAGCTGTGGAGCATGGTCCTCTCTGTGTGGCCACTGCCAGTGTGGGTCCCCCTTGGGTGAATGCACACCATTCCAGGTGGCTCTCTCTCTGTGATAGCAGCGTGCCATCCTCCGGAGCCCAGATTCCACTACCAGGATGTGCCTATCGCGGACTGCCCTCTTCTGCAATGCCTGCAGTTCCTCATTGTTCATTTGGCAGCTGTTAAATTGAGACAGTCAACCATCAGTGTCAGCATTGTATGGAGTATGTACAGATTATTAGCTTAAACTCCACATCTAATTGCACATGCTCTCCAACTCACATTCTGGAAGAGACAATGGCCCTGATAAATACAACAACGCTGCCTTAGTATCATTTAATTGACACCAAAGCGATGCACAACAAGATTAGGCACCAAACCAAATTAGGTGTGCATTGATTTTGTACGATGTGTAACAATGCAAAGGCAGCGTCAACTTCACATAGATCAGGGCCAAAATTTCTCATCATCTGTGTCAATTTTGAACTATACATCACCAGTAACTTGAATATGTTATTGGGAGTATTGGATGCAGTTGGTAACCATAAGGGGTCAGGGTTAATAGCCTGATCAATTTGACTGTCACCCACTCTATGAGCATCACATCTACCTACAAATTTGTTATTCCTCTCCCACTGTGGGGGATGGACATGCAATCCATCATCTCAACTGTCCTGGTCATTCACCAAGGCATTCCCACTGATACATGGAGTCAGGGAGTGGACCATACGTTAGGAGGGCTGCCAACTAGGAAGCTTGTATCTATCGGTCTATCATTTCTACATTCATGTGTCCGGTGTAGAGTCCCATCAATACCTGATCTGCCAATACAATTCCTTACACACCCATATCCAAGCCAGTAAACGTCTGCCTTGACCTGCATGCATGCCTATTACATTCCACATAAGTGTTACGTAAATGGAGTACAAAATATGGAGCACCATGCAGAGAGAATTGCCTATCCAGTCCTACACATACTTTACAATACAGGGATGCACCAACTTGTGTTCAAAATGGTACCTGTGTTGTGAGAATTTGTCCCAGTACCAATAGTCTCACAGCGGTGCACTTCTTATTCACATATGCGCCTAAATGTGGCTTGTCATCACCTTGTTTACACAACGCTGCACATTGAGCACAACAAGCCTCACAAGATGTGACTCTCTGCTCTTGCATTGGGAACCTTTACATAGGACACAATATCAACATCCAGCCTACTTTGATACCTGATCATTTGACAGCTCATCACATCTAGCATTGTGTGCAACACACATGACTCACACACACCAAACCGTCAATTACTACACGGGGCAGACATTATCACACTTAATGGATACATCTGGGTCCTCAAACCTTGCCCATTCGCCAATGGTGTAGGGGGCAGGTGCCCCTGTACGATATGGATGCAAAACCATACTCAGTGTCATATCACTGTCACTACTAGTGGACAACATATTACAGTGTGTACTATGTTAGAGGAGTGAGCAAGTTATCATGGTGTAAAACAGTGCAACAGAAACATCACTGCAAACTCACAATGACACTGACACTTAGATGGTTGAGAGTCACACATTTGCACCCTTAAACTGGGCCTGAGATTCATGTAATGCTACACCCTGCAACAACCATATGTGGCCAATCTATAGAAGATGGAACCCCCATGGTATGAAGGGGTGGTGGGTGACAAATACATGACACTAACCTAGTGCTTTGTAAGACAATTGACTCAGGCATTCAGGCTTGTCCTGCAAGGTACCCAGAGGCACTTTGTGATGGACATGCAGGTCAATTATTAGTCTACAGTGATCATGCGTTAAGTAATCCATGACTGACGTGGCAAAGTTGTCTGATTGGATCAAATGCCCCATTTACTCCTGCTTTTCTGGGCTCTGGGGTGGAGTGATTTACTTAATTTTACTGTTTTCTGACTCCCCCTTATTCTGCACACACTACACTTGTCTAGGGGGGAATTTGTTATTCACATTCCACTTTTTTAGTATATGGTTTGTGTTGCCCCTAGACCTATTTTCTCCCATTGCATTCTATAGGATTTCCTACTGTTGCATTGTTCTATGACTATTTACTTGTCTAATTATTGTGTCTAGTGTATATATTGTGTATAATACTTACTTCCAGAAGGAGTATTGTCTCTAAGATATGTTGGTACTGTGTCACCCAAATAAATACCTTTATTTTTGGTAACACTGAGTATTGTCTTTACTTGTGTATAAGTACTTTGTAACTATAAGTGGTATTGCATGAGCTTTGCATGTCTCCTAGTTCAGCCTAAGCTGCTTTGCTATAGCTACCTCTATCAGCCTAAGCTGCTAGAACACTACTACATTCACTAGCAAGGGGTTACTGGACCTGGTATAAGGTGTAAGTACCCAAGGTACCCACAAGAAACCAGGCCAGCCCCCTACATTGGTGGTGCAGCGGTGGGATAGGTAGTTGCAATTGCTTTACCACTTTGTTACCTGTGCTTTTCACAAGAACAGCTTGCTCCAATATTTAGAACATATATAATATATACCTAGAAACTATTTTCTAACTTTCTAAAAAGTTCTTTAAACTTTGCAAAAGTTTTACAAAGTTCTGATATGTTTTCTTTTTTCTCTAAAAAGTTAGCTCTGTTATTCTACTAACTTTTTTCTCACTTTCCTAAACTTTTTTCTTTCAATATGGCTTCTGTAGAAGCTACCCCTAGAGTTGTCAAGACTACCTATGAGAATCTAAACTTTAAAAGTTTGAGGGGTCTCTGCATTGAAAGAAGTTTAGGGATTGGGAGGAACCCCAATAAGGAGTTCTTCTTAAATCTTCTCCTTCAGGATGACCAGGGACTCAGCACTGGTCCAGATCAGACAGGAGAAGAGGTTGAGATAACTCCGACCAGGAAGGCTCAGAGGAGCATGATGACAATCCTGGGGAGGGTCCTTCCACAGACCTATCTGTCAAAAAGCCCCCTAGTATAACTGGTAGTGGGAAGGGTTCACACACAAGTAGGGCTCCCTTCACCCCCAGAGGCCAGGTCACTAGAGTGGCCCTGTTAGAGATAGGTCTGCCTCTGCACACTCTCATGCTACCTCTGTTTCAGAGGCTTCACATAATTCTAACCCTTAGGACCAGTACCTAGATAGGGAACTCAGAAAGCTGAGGTTAGAGGAGGCCAGACTGAAGCTAATGCAGCAGCAGTTGGCCTTAGATATGGAATCCCTGGCTGTGGGGAAAGAGAGGCAGGGCTTGGGCTTAGTTCCCCATGGTGGCAGCAGCAGTTTTAGGAATACAAATGTTAGGGAACCTTCATTTGAGTCTAGGAATCTGCACAAAGTTGTCCCTCCTTACAAGGATGGTGATGACATCTACAAGTGGTTTGCTGTACTTGAGAGGGCCTGTAGTGTTCAGAGGGTCCCACATGTACAGTGGGCTGCTATCCTTTGGTTATCCTTCTCTGGCAAGGGTAGGGGCAGACTTCTTATTGTCAGAGAGGATGATGCAGATAATTACCAGGTTCTTACAAATGCACTCTTGGATGGTCTGGGCTTAACCACTGAACAGTACAGACTTAAGTTCAGAGAGACCCGAAAGTAGTCTTCACAGGAATGGACAGACTTTGTTGACTGTTCTGTGAAGGCCCTAGAAGGTTGGTTGCATGGCAGTAAGGTGACTGGTTATGAAAGACTATATAACTTGATTCTGAGTGAGCACATCTTGCATAATTGTGTGTCTGACTTGTTACATCAGTATCTTGTGGACTCAGATCTGACCTCTTCCCAAGAACTGGGAAAGAAGGCATACAAATTAGTCAGAACAAGGGTGAGCAGAAAAGCTCACACAGGGGGTGACAAGGATGGCAAGAAGAAAGATGGTGAAAAATCTCAGGACAAGCATGGGGATAAAAGTAAACAAAGATCCTTCTTCAGTTCCAAAACACTCCTCTGGGGGTGGGGATAAAACTTCTTCATCTTTTTCAAACTCTTCACACAATCAGAAAAAGCCTTAATGCTATGTTTGTAGAAATAAAGGCCATTGGCCAGGGGATAAGTCCAGCACAGGTAAAGCCCCTGAGCCTACCACAACTAAGACATCAGACTCTAGTGCCCCTAGCAGTAGTGATAATAGTGGTGGGACTACTGGCAATAGTGAAACTAAAGGTGAATTTGGGTTTACTTTTGGGACCATATTAGAAACTGGGGTAGACAGTTTCTGTTACATCTGGTGGCATTGTCCTTGCCACCTTGGCTGCTTGTCTCCTTAACATGGATAAGTACAGGCAGTCAATCTTAATAAATGGTGTTGAGGTCCAGGCCTACAGGGACACAGGTGCCAGTATCACTTTGGTGACTGAAAACCTGGTGTCACCTGCACAACACCTCCTTGGACAGAAGTACCAAGTTATTGATGTCAATAACTCCACTCAGTCTCTCCCCTTAGCTGTAGTTCAACTTAGTTGAGGTGGAGTTACTGGCCCTAAGCATGTGGTGGTATCACCTAGCTTACCTGTAGATTGCCTCTTAGGGAATGACCTAGAGGCCTCAGGTTAGGCTGAGGTAGAGTTTAGTACCTATGTATCCATGCTGGGTATCCCTGAGGAATTGCTTCCTCTCATTTCTGGTAAAATGAAAAAGCAAAGGAGAGAAAAAGGCCTGAAATCTCAGGATCCCTCTCCACCAACAGGTAAAAAGGGTATCAAAGTATCCCTTTCTGACCCTGCCACTGAGGATACCATTCCTGTGGTGGGAGAAACCTCTCCTGATGTGGAACCTGTACCAAAGAAGCCATTAGCTACCACAGCTGGACTCCCAGAGATAAAAGTACCTCTCTTTGGAATTACTAATCCAGATGTGCAAAATTGCACAATTTTAGTCAATATAGAGCATCCCTCCAGCCCTCCCAGAGAAACTTTAGTGCAGCAGCCCTGCACTACCTCTAAACATGTAGGACAGCAGACCTGTCCTGGTGTGGAGCTTATAGGACAGCAGCCCTGCCCTGCTCCAACTCAAGAGAAACAGCAACCCTGTTCTCTCTTACAGCCATATGGACACAGTTTTTGCCCAGCTATGGCTTTATTGAGACAGCATCCCTGTCTAGCATTTCCTGCTTTGGATATAGGCCCAGTGGACCAATCCCACTGCCCAACTTTAAAACATACTCATAGGAACTCTGAGAATTTACAATCACACTGTTGATTAGGTAAAAATCTCTGAACAGGGTGGTTTACATCCCCACAGGGAAGTAACCATATAGTGGATGATAAAGGGAGTAACGACTCTATTGCATATCTACTCTCCACTTATCACCACTTAGACAATAGAGTCTCAACTGTCCAAGGTTAGCCTTATTGTCCTTCATTGGTGGGGGCGGGGTGTAGGAAAGTAGCCTCTTTCTAGTATGGGTACCCCACTTCTGGCCTGTTTGTGAGTGTGTGTCAGTGTGTTTTTACTGGGTCACAGGGATCCTGCTACCAGGATCCCAGTGCTCATAGAGAACAATCTATATGTCAGTGTGTTTTGCCTGTCTCACTGTGATCCTGCTAGCTCATAGTTTGTGGCCTAATGTATAGGCCTGTGTAGTGTCTAACTGCGTCACTGAGGCTCTGCTAACCAGAACCTCAGTGCTTATGCTCTCTCTGCTTTTAAATTTGTCACTGTAGGCCAGTGACTTCATTTACCAATTTCAATTGGCATACTGGACCCCACTTATAAGTCCCTAGTATATGGTACCTAGGTACCCAGGGCATTGGGGTTCCAGGAGATCCATATGGGCTGCAGCATTTCTTTTGTCACCTATAAGGAGCTCAGACAAACCCTAACACAGGACTGACACTGCAGCCTGTGTGAAATAAGGCACACATCATTTCACAGCCATTTTGACTGTACATAAATAACTTATAAGTCACCTATATGTCTAACCTTCACGTGCTGAAGGTTAGGTGCAA
This sequence comes from Pleurodeles waltl, assembly GCF_031143425.1. NCBI lineage: Eukaryota > Metazoa > Chordata > Amphibia > Caudata > Salamandridae > Pleurodeles > Pleurodeles waltl. The sequence goes on along the minus strand of NC_090444.1, from coordinate 763,809,990 downwards.
AGTTACTAAGTGCTGAAGCCAGTACACACAGACCATCAGCTAAACACCTGTTCACATACACATAGAAATTGGTTCCCTGATGTTTAGTGGTTTTCCACCCCCGCTTGGGGGCAGATGGGCCTAAACATATGTCCAGTCTACCCAAGTGGCAGAAAACAGCCAAATATTGTTCCTGAATGTGCAAACAAGTTATTCCATGGTGTCTATTGGTTTTTGACATAAAAATATGGCTGCTCTGACCCCAGGAGGAAGGAAATGGCCACAATATTATCCCTATTAATGGAAAGCAACACTTGGCCAAGAGGCCCGTCCCCGACATGCATGTAAATTATTCCCTGGTATACAGTGCCTTTCTGCCTCCCTGGGGGAAGATCAGCCTAAATACATGGTTGATGTGTCCCCAAGGGTGCAGAAAATAGCCACAATAACTTCCCTCATTAATGGGAAGTGACCCTTGCCCAAGGGGCCAGTCCCCTACATGTACTTAAATGAATCCCTGGTGTCTATTGGCTTTCTGCCCCCCCTTGAGGACAGATCGGCCTATAATATGGCCAATTTGCCCCAAGGGAAGGTGGAAATTGACCAAAATTAGTGCCCCCATTAATGGGGAGCTGCCCTTGCCCAAAGGGCCACTCTCCAACATACATATCAATTAATCCCTGGTGTTTAGTGGCTTTCTGTCTCCCTTGAGGGCAGATCGCCCAAAAAATATCTTTGATCTGCCACCGGTGGCCAGAAAACAGCCTAAATAAGTGCCCCAATAAAGGGGGGAGACACTTGCCCAAAAGGGCCGCTCCCCAAATGAAAAGAAAGTCCCTGGAGGCTAGTGGGTTCATTCTGTTGTGCAATCACGGCCCCACCCACCCTATTGCAGCAGAAATGATCTGCAGAAAGACTCTGGGGAAAAGGAAAAACTCTTTACTTTCCCCCAAGGCCTCTCTGTCCTTCCATATCCCTCACTGATGGAAAAACATACCTGTTTCCTCCAAGGTGCTGGAAGCAAATGACTTCTATAGCGTCCCGACTTCTTTTGATAATCCTGGTGCAGGGCGTGTGCGCTGATGTCATTAGGTCACCAAGGGGAGGTTAGGGGTGGCAGCGAAAGAGCTTCTGCTGCCATCCCTTCATGGGGCATGTTGTGGGTGGGGGGCACAGGCGAAGCTCCAGTTTTTCCACTGTGGGTGGGTGCTAGGACAGCTTGGACCCGTCTTCAGCACATGTCCATCGTGGCTGAGAATGGCTTGAAACCATCCTCAGCATCGATCAGGTTAAGCCTACCTTTGCTTTCTAATATTCAACACTATATATGTTTAACTTTTAATAAATTAATCTGACTAAATCAATTTAGTGCTTGTCAATTTATACTTTCCGGCTGCCTCAGGTTTCTCCTTGTAATATAAAGCAGATTGATTTTCTCTGTACACCCTTGAGAAAGAGGGACATTTCTGCATGTAATTTGCAGTGATGTCTACAGGAGATGTTATGCAATGTTCACACTGTATGAAATTGTATATTTCACGGTGGAGCTAGTCCTATGAAGGTAATGATCTACATAGCAATGACAAAAATGGATTTCCTTCTAGTTAGAAGCATTCAAATAATGATTTTCATTTTCAAAGATAGCATATGCTAAATAAGACATGATACCTTTTACTGTCTCTATAGCTCACAGATCTAAAATTGAACCAGGAGTTATGTTACCACTCATTGAAATTTGTAACATAATAGTTATCATCACTAGTCACAAGAAAGACTCCAGTAGCAATCCAAACATAGTACCATGGTGGAATCAAATACCTGTTACAAAACCAGGGCCATACTACAGAATCTTTCGGGCGTGCTGTGTTTGAAGAATCTGACAAAAAGACAATGGCGATGTATCTATATTCAGTCTCACCAAACGTTCTGGAGATGATGGCAAACATCTTCATAGATGTTGTCTCTATTGGGGGGTTCGTAACACAACATAGAATTTTATTGCACAGTTGTTCCTGTAGAAACAAAGCCATCAATCTCCTCCATGAAATGTAATGCCTGTAAAATAGAAGTGTCAACAATCCCAGTTGTCCTCGGCCTCGGACTTAAGCTCTTTTGTTTGTTGAGTGCATCAAGGGGAATCTCCTAAAGGGTAGCTAGAGGATGCGAGGTTCTACCAGAGGTCTCTTTTGTTGAATCTAAGTGTGACAGCTGCAGACAATTGGTCACATGATGCTTTTTGATGTAATGAGTTAGTACTTGTCTGTTCTTTTTTGAGCCAGGCAGGGAAGGACGACTGCAGAATGTGTGGCCTTCACCCCCCAACAATGGTACGGGTAGTCAATATGATGGTACAAACACATGTTTGTCTGTAATCTTTCCTCTAATCAGATCTTCTTTGGGGATCCACCCTTTTGTGCCTGGCAAAACCTCTTCATCAGTGACAGAATCAGATGCTTGACATTCAAAAGCACGCCACTGACCTCTTGTATTTTCTACAAAGCAGTCAAATGTTGGTCTAGGTCAAAAGGATTTTCTTTTATCACCTTCCCAGAGTTGTCTAGTTCAGCAACATATATACATATTCTGAAGAGTACCTTGAATGGAGTGTGACCTCCCAACACTCTTCTAGGCAAGGTATTTAATTCTCTCTTGACTCCATTCAAATGTTGGACCTAACTAAGACCTGCACTCAATACCTGTGCCATTAGTACTCACATAAGTGTGTAGTTTGCATCTTCTACTAAACCATTCAAAACACATTTGATTTTAGGCAAACACTGGACCATTGTTTGAATGTATGTGTCCCCCTCCTGTGGCAATCAAACACTGCAAATCCTAAACAATGGTCCCAGCATTGGGAGATCTTTCAGCCTACCCAGAAGAAACCTGAACCAGAAACTACATCCTGCCAAGAAGAACTGCCTGGCTGCTCAAAGGACTCACCTGTCTGCTTTCTACAAAGGACTGCTGCCTTGCTGTTGGCCTGCTGCCGCACACCGAAGCTGATCGACGCGACGCTCTTGGGACGACCGAAAATCCGACGCACGGCTTCGCAAGGACAACGCCGCCCGACCTCTAGAGGAGAAATCGACGCGACACCTGCCGTGAGATCGTAATTTCGACGCGCAGCCCCGCAGAACGACGCGCAGCCGGAAAACAAGCAGGAAAATCCACGCACAGACACGGGACATCTGGTAATCCCCACGATCCACGAAAATAGACTGTCCGCGCGCCGGAAAACGATGCATGACTTCCCCGCGTGGAAAATAACGACGCAAGTCCGTGTGTGCTGGGGAGAAATCGACGCACACACCCTTTTTCCACGCACCTCTTCTTTTGTGGCCCTCTGCGGAGATTTTGCCACTCCAAACCAGGTACTTGTGCTTGAAAGAGACTTTGTTTATATTCTAAAGACTTAAGACACTGTATATCACTTTTCAGTGATATCCCTACAATTTCCCATTGCATACTTTATTCTTTTTGACCTACAATTATCCAGATAAATATTCTATATTTTTCTAAACACTGTGTGGTGTATTTTTGTGGTGCTATATGGTGGTATTGTATGATTTATTGCACAAATACTTTACACATTGCCTTCTAAGTTAAGCCTGACTGCTCGTGCCAAGCTACCAGAGGGTGGGCACAGGATAATCTTGGATTGGGTGTGACTTACCCTGACTAGAGTGAGGGCTTTTGCTTGGACAGGGGGTAACCTGACTGCCAACCAAAAACCCAATTTCTAACAGAGGCCCACGCAGCACAACACAAAGGGATCCCACGCTGCTGGAGAACCACTAAGGAAGCTCTGCATCACAGGACGGAGTGCTGGTGGCCTAAGCTTTGCTGCCCACGAAAAGCTTCATGGAAGGTCGCACACAAGTCTTTCCAACTGCAAATAAAGCGATGCACCTGGGTACTGTTTTGCTTGGGGAGGCAAGCTCTTACCTCCACCAAAGTTGGACAGCTGGACCTTGGGACTGTCAGAGTCACTTTCATCCACCACCCGTGTTGCTGGATCCTCGCTCGTCCTCTGTACACGGGACCCACGCCACCGGTCATCGCTGCAGAGAGGTGCCTGCTGAAGCAGGGAAGTGACTCCGTCACTCCACGGGAGATTCCTTTGGTTCTTCTGATGCAGGCTTAAGACAGACAATCCTCGGAGGATGCACGACCTGGAAACTGTTTCAGTTGCTGGCAGGAGCTGAAGATACAATGTTGCAGAAGTCATCTTTGCTTCTTTGTTGCAGTTTGTAGAGTTCCTGGAGGGTTCAACTGCGGTTCTGTCAGTAGAAGATGAAGTAAAGGATGCAGAGGAGTCCTGCTAGAGTCTTGCAATCCCAATCTGAAGAAACACCCAGAGGAGAGACCCTTAATAGCCCTGAAAGGGGGATTGGTCGCCTAACCAGGTAAGCACCTATCAGGGGAGGGCTCTGATGTCACCTGCTGGCCACTCAGAGGCTCCCAGAGTGCCCCATCTCCTTGGAATCCAAGATGGCAAAACCCTGGAAGAACTCTGGGCACCACCCCTGTGGTGGTGATAAACAGGGGAGTGGTCACTCCCCTTTCCTTTGTCCAGTTTTGCGCCAGAGCAGGGACTGGTGGTCCCTGAACTGGTGTAGCGAGAATAAGAATGGAGCACACTGAGAATAGTTGATTACATGTAATAGCTGAGTCCATGGATCCTTTGATTCTACTAAAACTTCTAAAAATGAACTGGTGTAGACTGGATTATAAAAGGAGGGCACCATCTGTGCCCTTCAAATCACTTTCAGAGGCCCTGGGAGGCTACCCCTCCCATGCCCGTAACACCTATTTCCAAAGGAAGAGGGTGTAACACCCCTCTCCCAAAGGAAATTCTTTGTTCTGCCTTCCTGGGCTTGAGCTGCTCAAGCAACAGGAGGGCAGAAACCTGTCTGGGAGGTGTCAGCAGCTGGGACTGTCTGGAAAACCTCTGAAGGCTAGTATGGCAGGTACTGGGGTTCCACTGTGGAGTCACCAGAGTGCATGGGATTGTGCAACCAATACTTGAATCAGTATTTGGGTACAATTCCCAGTTGCTAGACACCTTACATGGCCATATTTGGAGTTACCATTGTGAAGCTTGACATAGGTATTGACCTATGTCGAGTGCACACGTAAAATGGCACTCACGAAGTCTGGGAAAATGGTCCTTGATGATGTGGGGGCACCTCTGCTAGTGCAGGAGTGCCCTCACACACAGGTACTTTGCACCCAGCCTTCAGGGTTGGAAGGCCTGACATGTAGGTGACTTATAAGTGACCTGGTGCAGTGAATATGGCTGTGAAAGGGTGCATACACCATTTCATGCAGGCTGCAATGGTAGTCCTGCAGAAGCTGTTTCATGGGCTCCCTATGGGTGGCAAAAGTAGAGCTGCAGCCCATAGGGATCTCCTGGAACCACTCTGCCTTGGGTACCTATGTACTTAATTATAGAGACTCATAAGGGGGGCCAGTATGCCAATTTGTGAGTGAAATACTGAGTTACCAGTATGTAGTGATCAATTTAGAAACAGAGAGAGCATAAGCACTGGGGTCCCGGTTACCAGGACTCCAGTGACACAGTCAAGCATACTTTCAAAAACAGTGAAACATACTGACAAGCAAACCATAAACCATAAGCACCGGAGTCCAGGCTAGCAGGATCCCAGTGACACAGTCAAATCACACTGACATCAGGCAGAAATTGGAGGTAACATGCCAAAAAGAGTATACTTTCCTATCCCATAGCAACACCCATGGCAAGGCCTCACCATGCAAATTGATGCATAGGGAGGGTTGACAAAGATAAGATGGTGTCAAGAAACAAAAAGGATATACATCACACCTAGAAGATATGATGCAGCCAACTGCGCCAACTGGGCTTCCCGTCATGTGACACGCAGGTGGGGCATAGGGCTGATAGACTGCAACCGTTATGTACAGGAACAATGTTTGGGAACTAAGATGACACTGAGCCTCCAATATTAAGTCAGTGACGTGACATATCAACTGCCACAACACAGATAGACTGATATTACACCATCTCATTACAGAGGGTGATGGCTCTTCTGTGGATCTTCCTGTCCTAAAGTGTACCCCGATGATCTCGATGACCAGCTGACGACCATCAGCCAAGAGACCCTCCAAGAAGTCCTCCTATTCCTCCAGACACCACCTCCAGTCACAAGGCAGAGTATTAATGTAGCAGCCACCCCAGAGGCCCCACTCAGTACCCCTATAGTATGAACTGCTAGCACCAACACAGCTGAGGTCTCCAGGGACCCAGGGTCCAGCTTTGAGAGGATAGTGGTAGGAGTCCAGCAGGAGCTGACTAAGGAGGTGCAGGTGGGGATGCAAACTATGGCAGCCAGCCTAGAGGGTATGCGCACGTGCATTGTTACGGCCACTGAACAGACAGCAGCTAAATTATGCACACACTCCTCAATTCCTGGAGTCCAGCAGTGTATGAGGGATATAGCTGCTGCCATGAGGGAGAGGCCACAACAACTCCCCTACCAAACTGGCAGCAGACGGATTGAGGACAAGCTGGCCTCTGTGCACCAGGAAGTGTCCTCCCTAGGCGACACATGGCTGCCTACCACAGGAATATTGCTGCTATCCTAAAAAATCAGCAGCTCCTACTTGCTGCAGTAATGCCATATGTAATTCCACAGGTGGCAGCTGCAGAGAATTGGGTGTCCACATCTCCAACCACTGAAGTGTGTGTGGCCCTCTCTACCTCCCCACCACCACCATTAAGGGCAGAGGAGACACCACACACATTGGAGGATGAAGATGTGGAACAGATCATCTTCACCCGTAGGAGTTCCGGTAGCACCAGCCCATGCCACATGGACAGTGATTTTGCTTTGTCCTGTGCTAGACATCATGCAGTTTTAGCACAGTTGCAGATATGTACTCTTCACCAACACAATGTTGACCTTTCTGCAATGGACTGCAATTTTCTTTCACTTATCAATTGTCAATTCATGATCCCCTGCACTTAACTACACTCTACTCAAGCATGTCCCATGACATGTCCCTTAACCCTGGACTTGTGTTGTGCCATAACTGTATGGATTTCACTAATGTGGAGTCACAAACCTGGACATTGTAAATGTTGATCTACAACACTTGTGAATAAACAACACCTACACAACCAGCATGTCTACTACGCTTAGGAATTGTGATGTGTGTAACATGTCTTTAGTCACAAAGTGTCAGTACAAGAGTCCAGGAATATGGGGGCACATATCTACGCACAAGGTACTAAAATGATGAACGTAGATGCTGGTCTCATCCCCTACCAGCAATTCACAGAGTATGTCAAAAATTTTGAACACATGTATGCTTCACCCACTACATATGGCAGGAATCGCTGTGAAACAGTTCTCGGGCAATATCGTCAGCTGGGAGTATCAGTAGAATACATTGGCATGAAACAGAGGTACTTTACCTCATCTGTAATTGACACTGGTCAGTTTAGCATGATAGATATAACATTGAGGCTGTTGTCAGATGTCCCACAGTGCCCAACATTCCTACACAGGACCCAAACAATGACAGCTGAATTAACACACCTACCTGTCCAATACAAAGTTAACATAGTCACCGTGAGTGGTGGGTACACGGAATGGCAGATGCATAGACAAGTAGATGTGTTTTAGCTGCCAATGTGTCAGCTCAGTTGTAAGCAGGCAATGAACATGTCAAAAGAGGGATTTGGATGCAGGATAGAATCCCTTGGCCAACACACAATTTTCACTCCACACTTATGGGAAGACCCTGCGACCCAAGCATATGACACATGAAGTAAGGGAGTACTGAAATATTTTTAATGAGAATGAAACTAAACTAATAAGAATGAAGAACACCTATCCTAACCTAACCTAACCTATCCTAACTATACTTAACCAACAGCTGACCCTAACTACCCTATGCTAAAATCACCTAACACATTTAACAATACATAAATGCCCCAACTTTACCGCCACCCACCCACCCACAAATTAACATGGAAAAAGTAGAAAACCCACACCACAATCACACTTATCTTAACTAAATTACTAACCTAATCTAACCTGACACTAACCCCCTAAAAACCCGCTAAAAAACATTAAAACAAATGAGGAGGGAGGGGACAGAAGTGGGGGTAACGGTCGCAAAGCCAATTACAGCTTTGCCCTCTTGAGGTTTTTTGATAAACTTAAGTTTCTTTGTGTTCTTTGCCAACTCCTACTCCAGGCTCTCCAAATTTTTCAGGACCAGTGTAACATCCCTGTGTATATCTTTGATTACATCCATGTCCATGGCAGTAGGTGGTGTGGGCTGTGGTACCGATGTGGATTGTGTAGCAGCTGGGACTGTAGTAGTTGTGGCAGCTGTGCCCTCTTGCACAGCTGTGGAGCATGGTCCTCTCTGTGTGGCCACTGCCAGTGTGGGTCCCCCTTGGGTGAATGCACACCATTCCAGGTGGCTCTCTCTCTGTGATAGCAGCGTGCCATCCTCCGGAGCCCAGATTCCACTACCAGGATGTGCCTATCGCGGACTGCCCTCTTCTGCAATGCCTGCAGTTCCTCATTGTTCATTTGGCAGCTGTTAAATTGAGACAGTCAACCATCAGTGTCAGCATTGTATGGAGTATGTACAGATTATTAGCTTAAACTCCACATCTAATTGCACATGCTCTCCAACTCACATTCTGGAAGAGACAATGGCCCTGATAAATACAACAACGCTGCCTTAGTATCATTTCATTGACACCAAAGCGATGCACAACAAGATTAGGCACCAAACCAAATTAGGTGTGCATTGATTTTGTACGATGTGTAACAATGCAAAGGCAGCGTCAACTTCACATAGATCAGGGCCAAAATTTCTCATCATCTGTGTCAATTTTGAACTATACATCACCAGTAACTTGAATATGTTATTGGGAGTATTGGATGCAGTTGGTAACCATAAGGGGTCAGGGTTAATAGCCTGATCAATTTGACTGTCACCCACTCTATGAGCATCACATCTACCTACAAATTTGTTATTCCTCTCCCACTGTGGGGGATGGACATGCAATCCATCATCTCAACTGTCCTGGTCATTCACCAAGGCATTCCCACTGATACATGGAGTCAGGGAGTGGACCATACGTTAGGAGGGCTGCCAACTAGGAAGCTTGTATCTATCGGTCTATCATTTCTACATTCATGTGTCCGGTGTAGAGTCCCATCAATACCTGATCTGCCAATACAATTCCTTACACACCCATATCCAAGCCAGTAAACGTCTGCCTTGACCTGCATGCACGCCTATTACATTCCACATAAGTGTTACGTAAATGGAGTACAAAATATGGAGCACCATGCAGAGAGAATTGCCTATCCAGTCCTACACATACTTTACAATACAGGGATGCACCAACTTGTGTTCAAAATGGTACCTGTGTTGTGAGAATTTGTCCCAGTACTAATAGTCTCACAGCGGTGCACTTCTTATTCACATATGCGCCTAAATGTGGCTTGTCATCACCTTGTTTACACAACGCTGCACATTGAGCACAACAAGCCTCACAAGATGTGACTCTCTGCTCTTGCATTGGGAACCTTTACATAGGACACAATATCAACATCCAGCCTACTTTGATACCTGATCATTTGACAGCTCATCACATCTAGCATTGTGTGCAACACACATGACTCACACACACCAAACCGTCAATTACTACACAGGGAAGACATTATCACACTTAATGGATACATCTGGGTCCTCAAACCTTGCCCATTCGCCAATGGTGTAGGGGGCAGGTGCCCCTGTACGATATGGATGCAAAACCATACTCAGTGTCATATCACTGTCACTACTAGTGGACAACATATTACAGTGTGTACTATGTTAGAGGAGTGAGCAAGTTATCATGGTGTAAAACAGTGCAACAGAAACATCACTGCAAACTCACAATGACACTGACACTTAGATGGTTGAGAGTCACACATTTGCACCCTTAAACTGGGCCTGAGATTCATGTAATGCTACACCCTGCAACAACCATATGTGGCCAATCTATAGAAGATGGAACCCCCATGGTATGAAGGGGTGGTGGGTGACAAATACATGACACTAACCTAGTGCTTTGTAAGACAATTGACTCAGGCATTCAGGCTTGTCCTGCAAGGTACCCAGAGGCACTTTGTGATGGACATGCAGGTCAATTATTAGTCTACAGTGATCATGCGTTAAGTAATCCATGACTGACGTGGCAAAGTTGTCTGATTGGATCAAATGCCCCATTTACTCCTGCTTTTCTGGGCTCTGGGGTGGAGTGATTTACTTAATTTTACTGTTTTCTGACTCCCCCTTATTCTGCACACACTACACTTGTCTAGGGGGGAATTTGTTATTCACATTCCACTTTTTTAGTATATGGTTTGTGTTGCCCCTAGACCTATTTTCTCCCATTGCATTCTATAGGATTTCCTACTGTTGCATTGTTCTATGACTATTTACTTGTCTAATTATTGTGTCTAGTGTATATATTGTGTATAATACTTACTTCCAGAAGGAGTATTGTCTCTAAGATATGTTGGTACTGTGTCACCCAAATAAATACCTTTATTTTTGGTAACACTGAGTATTGTCTTTACTTGTGTATAAGTACTTTGTAACTATAAGTGGTATTGCATGAGCTTTGCATGTCTCCTAGTTCAGCCTAAGCTGCTTTGCTATAGCTACCTCTATCAGCCTAAGCTGCTAGAACACTACTACATTCACTAGCAAGGGGTTACTGGACCTGGTATAAGGTGTAAGTACCCAAGGTACCCACAAGAAACCAGGCCAGCCCCCTACATTGGTGGTGCAGCGGTGGGATAGGTAGTTGCAATTGCTTTACCACTTTGTTACCTGTGCTTTTCACAAGAACAGCTTGCTCCAATATTTAGAACATATATAATATATACCTAGAAACTATTTTCTAACTTTCTAAAAAGTTCTTTAAACTTTGCAAAAGTTTTACAAAGTTCTGATATGTTTTCTTTTTTCTCTAAAAAGTTAGCTCTGTTATTCTACTAACTTTTTTCTCACTTTCCTAAACTTTTTTCTTTCAATATGGCTTCTGTAGAAGCTACCCCTAGAGTTGTCAAGACTACCTATGAGAATCTAAACTTTAAAAGTTTGAGGGGTCTCTGCATTGAAAGAAGTTTAGGGATTGGGAGGAACCCCAATAAGGAGTTCTTCTTAAATCTTCTCCTTCAGGATGACCAGGGACTCAGCACTGGTCCAGATCAGACAGGAGAAGAGGTTGAGATAACTCCGACCAGGAAGGCTCAGAGGAGCATGATGACAATCCTGGGGAGGGTCCTTCCACAGACCTATCTGTCAAAAAGCCCCCTAGTATAACTGGTAGTGGGAAGGGTTCACACACAAGTAGGGCTCCCTTCACCCCAGAGGCCAGGTCACTAGAGTGGCCCTGTTAGAGATAGGTCTGCCTCTGCACACTCTCATGCTACCTCTGTTTCAGAGGCTTCACATAATTCTAACCCTTAGGACCAGTACCTAGATAGGGAACTCAGAAAGCTGAGGTTAGAGGAGGCCAGACTGAAGCTAATGCAGCAGCAGTTGGCCTTAGATATGGAATCCCTGGCTGTGGGGAAAGAGAGGCAGGGCTTGGGCTTAGTTCCCCATGGTGGCAGCAGCAGTTTTAGGAATACAAATGTTAGGGAACCTTCATTTGAGTCTAGGAATCTGCACAAAGTTGTCCCTCCTTACAAGGATGGTGATGACATCTACAAGTGGTTTGCTGTACTTGAGAGGGCCTGTAGTGTTCAGAGGGTCCCTCATGTACAGTGGGCTGCTATCCTTTGGTTATCCTTCTCTGGCAAGGGTAGGGGCAGACTTCTTATTGTCAGAGAGGATGATGCAGATAATTACCAGGTTCTTACAAATGCACTCTTGGATGGTCTGGGCTTAACCACTGAACAGTACAGACTTAAGTTCAGAGAGACCCGAAAGTAGTCTTCACAGGACTGGACAGACTTTGTTGACTGTTCTGTGAAGGCCCTAGAAGGTTGGTTGCATGGCAGTAAGGTGACTGGTTATGAAAGACTATATAACTTGATTCTGAGTGAGCACATCTTGCATAATTGTGTGTCTGACTTGTTACATCAGTATCTTGTGGACTCAGATCTGACCTCTCCCCAAGAACTGGGAAAGAAGGCATACAAATTAGTCAGAACAAGGGTGAGCAGAAAAGCTCACACAGGGGATGACAAGGATGGCAAGAAGAAAGATGGTGAAAAATCTCAGGACAAGCATGGGGATAAAAGTAAACAAAGATCCTTCTTCAGTTCCAAAACACTCCTCTGGGGGTGGGGATAAAACTTCTTCATCTTTTTCAAACTCTTCACACAATCAGAAAAAGCCTTAATGCTATGTTTGTAGAAATAAAGGCCATTGGCCAAGGGATAAGTCCAGCACAGATAAAGCCCCTGAGCCTACCACAACTAAGACATCAGACTCTAGTGCCCCTAGCAGTAGTGATAATAGTGGTGGGACTACTGGCAATAGTGAAACTAAAGGTGAATTTGGGTTTACTTTTGGGACCATATTAGAAACTGGGGTAGACAGTTTCTGTTACATCTGGTGGCATTGTCCTTGCCACCTTGGCTGCTTGTCTCCTTAACATGGATAAGTACAGGCAGTCAATCTTAATAAATGGTGTTGAGGTCCAGGCCTACAGGGACACAGGTGCCAGTATCACTTTGGTGACTGAAAACCTGGTGTCACCTGCACAACACCTCCTTGGACAGAAGTACCAAGTTATTGATGTCAATAACTCCACTCAGTCTCTCCCCTTAGCTGTAGTTCAACTTAGTTGAGGTGGAGTTACTGGCCCTAAGCATGTGGTGGTATCACATAGCTTACCTGTAGATTGCCTCTTAGGGAATGACCTAGAGGCCTCAGGTTAGGCTGAGGTAGAGTTTAGTACCTATGTATCCATGCTGGGTATCCCTGAGGAATTGCTTCCTCTCATTTCTGGTAAAATGAAAAAGCAAAGGAGAGAAAAAGGCCTGAAATCTCAGGATCCCTCTCCACCAACAGGTAAAAAGGGTATCAAAGTATCCCTTTCTGACCCTGCCACTGAGGATACCATTCCTGTGGTGGGAGAAACCTCTCCTGATGTGGAACCTGTACCAAAGAAGCCATTAGCTACCACAGCTGGACTCCCAGAGATAAAAGTACCTCTCTGTGGAATTACTAATCCAGATGTGCAAAATTGCACAATTTTAGTCAATATAGAGCATCCCTCCAGCCCTCCCAGAGAAACTTTAGTGCAGCAGCCCTGCACTACCTCTAAACATGTAGGACAGCAGACCTGTCCTGGTGTGGAGCTTATAGGACAGCAGCCCTGCCCTGCTCCAACTCAAGAGAAACAGCAACCCTGTTCTCTCTTACAGCCATATGGACACAGTTTTTGCCCAGCTATGGCTTTATTGAGACAGCATCCCTGTCTAGCATTTCCTGCTTTGGATATAGGCCCAGTGGACCAATCCCACTGCCCAACTTTAAAACATACTCATAGGAACTCTGAGAATTTACAATCACACTGTTGATTAGGTAAAAATCTCTGAACAGGGTGGTTTACATCCCCACAGGGAAGTAACCATATAGTGGATGATAAAGGGAGTAACGACTCTATTGCATATCTACTCTCCACTTATCACCACTTAGACAATAGAGTCTCAACTGTCCAAGGTTAGCCTTATTGTCCTTCATTGGTGGGGGCGGGGGTGTAGGAAAGTAGCCTCTTTCTAGTATGGGTACCCCACTTCTGGCCTGTTTGTGAGTGTGTGTCAGTGTGTTTTTACTGGGTCACAGGGATCCTGCTACCAGGATCCCAGTGCTCATAGAGAACAATCTATATGTCAGTGTGTTTTGCCTGTCTCACTGTGATCCTGCTAGCTCATAGTTTGTGGCCTAATGTATAGGCCTGTGTAGTGTCTAACTGCGTCACTGAGGCTCTGCTAACCAGAACCTCAGTGCTTATGCTCTCTCTGCTTTTAAATTTGTCACTGTAGGCCAGTGACTTCATTTACCAATTTCAATTGGCATACTGGACCCCACTTATAAGTCCCTAGTATATGGTACCTAGGTACCCAGGGCATTGGGGTTCCAGGAGATCCATATGGGCTGCAGCATTTCTTTTGTCACCTATAAGGAGCTCAGACAAACCCTAACACAGGACTGACACTGCAGCCTGTGTGAAATAAGGCACACATCATTTCACAGCCATTTTGACTGTACATAAATAACTTATAAGTCACCTATATGTCTAACCTTCACGTGCTGAAGGTTAGGTGCAAAGTTACTAAGTGCTGAAGCCAGTACACACAGACCATCAGCTAAACACCTGTTCACATACACATAGAAATTGGTTCCCTGATGTTTAGTGGTTTTCCACCCCCGCTTGGGGGCAGATGGGCCTAAACATATGTCCAGTCTACCCAAGTGGCAGAAAACAGCCAAATATTGTTCCTGAATGTGCAAACAAGTTATTCCATGGTGTCTATTGGTTTTTGACATAAAAATATGGCTGCTCTGACCCCAGGAGGAAGGAAATGGCCACAATATTATCCCTATTAATGGAAAGCAACACTTGGCCAAGAGGCCCGTCCCCGACATGCATGTAAATTATTCCCTGGTATACAGTGCCTTTCTGCCTCCCTGGGGGAAGATCAGCCTAAATACATGGTTGATGTGTCCCCAAGGGTGCAGAAAATAGCCACAATAACTTCCCTCATTAATGGGAAGTGACCCTTGCCCAAGGGGCCAGTCCCCTACATGTACTTAAATGAATCCCTGGTGTCTATTGGCTTTCTGCCCCCCCTTGAGGACAGATCGGCCTATAATATGGCCAATTTGCCCCAAGGGAAGGTGGAAATTGACCAAAATTAGTGCCCCCATTAATGGGGAGCTGCCCTTGCCCAAAGGGCCACTCTCCAACATACATATCAATTAATCCCTGGTGTTTAGTGGCTTTCTGTCTCCCTTGAGGGCAGATCGCCCAAAAAATATCTTTGATCTGCCACCGGTGGCCAGAAAACAGCCTAAATAAGTGCCCCAATAAAGGGGGGAGACACTTGCCCAAAAGGGCCGCTCCCCAAATGAAAAGAAAGTCCCTGGAGGCTAGTGGGTTCATTCTGTTGTGCAATCACGGCCCCACCCACCCTATTGCAGCAGAAATGATCTGCAGAAAGACTCTGGGGAAAAGGAAAAACTCTTTACTTTCCCCCAAGGCCTCTCTGTCCTTCCATATCCCTCACTGATGGAAAAACATACCTGTTTCCTCCAAGGTGCTGGAAGCAAATGACTTCTATAGCGTCCCGACTTCTTTTGATAATCCTGGTGCAGGGCGTGTGCGCTGATGTCATTAGGTCACCAAGGGGAGGTTAGGGGTGGCAGCGAAAGAGCTTCTGCTGCCATCCCTTCATGGGGCATGTTGTGGGTGGGGGGCACAGGCGAAGCTCCAGTTTTTTCACTGTGGGTGGGTGCTAGGACAGCTTGGACCCGTCTTCAGCACATGTCCATCGTGGCTGAGAATGGCTTGAAACCATCCTCAGCATCGATCAGGTTAAGCCTACCTTTGCTTTCTAATATTCAACACTATATATGTTTAACTTTTAATAAATTAATCTGACTAAATCAATTTAGTGCTTGTCAATTTATACTTTCCGGCTGCCTCAGGTTTCTCCTTGTAATATAAAGCAGATTGATTTTCTCTGTACACCCTTGAGAAAGAGGGACATTTCTGCATGTAATTTGCAGTGATGTCTACAGGACGTGTTATGCAATGTTCACACTGTGTGAAATTGTGTATTTCACGGTGGAGCTAGTCCTATGAAGGTAATGATCTACATAGCAATGACAAAAATGGATTTCCTTCTAGTTAGAAGCATTCAAATAATGATTTTCATTTTCAAAGATAGCATATGCTAAATAAGACATGATACCTTTTACTGTCTCTATAGCTCACAGATCTAAAATTGAACCAGGAGTTATGTTACCACTCATTGAAATTTGTAACATAATAGTTATCATCACTAGTCACAAGAAAGACTCCAGTAGCAATCCAAACATAGTACCATGGTGGAATCAAATACCTGTTACAAAACCAGGGCCATACTACAGAATCTTTCGGGCGTGCTGTGTTTGAAGAATCTGACAAAAAGACAATGGCGATGTATCTATATTCAGTCTCACCAAACGTTCTGGAGATGATGGCAAACATCTTCATAGATGTTGTCTCTATTGGGGGGTTCGTAACACAACATAGAATTTTATTGCACAGTTGTTCCTGTAGAAACAAAGCCATCAATCTCCTCCATGAAATGTAATGCCTGTAAAATAGAAGTGTCAACAATCCCAGTTGTCCTCGGCCTCGGACTTAAGCTCTTTTGTTTGTTGAGTGCATCAAGGGGAATCTCCTAAAGGGTAGCTAGAGGATGCGAGGTTCTACCAGAGGTCTCTTTTGTTGAATCTAAGTGTGACAGCTGCAGACAATTGGTCACATGATGCTTTTTGATGTAATGAGTTAGTACTTGTCTGTTCTTTTTTGAGCCAGGCAGGGAAGGACGACTGCAGAATGTGTGGCCTTCACCCCCCAACAATGGTACGGGTAGTCAATATGATGGTACAAACACATGTTTGTCTGTAATCTTTCCTCTAATCAGATCTTCTTTGGGGATCCACCCTTTTGTGCCTGGCAAAACCTCTTCATCAGTGACAGAATCAGATGCTTGACATTCAAAAGCACGCCACTGACCTCTTGTATTTTCTACAAAGCAGTCAAATGTTGGTCTAGGTCAAAAGGATTTTCTTTTATCACCTTCCCAGAGTTGTCTAGTTCAGCAACATATATACATATTCTGAAGAGTACCTTGAATGGAGTGTGACCTCCCAACACTCTTCTAGGCAAGGTATTTAATTCTCTCTTGACTCCATTCAAATGTTGGACCTAACTAAGACCTGCACTCAATACCTGTGCCATTAGTACTCACATAAGTGTGTAGTTTGCATCTTCTACTAAACCATTCAAAACACATTTGATTTTAGGCAAACACTGGACCATTGTTTGAATTTATGTGTCCCCCTCCTGTGGCAATCAAACACTGCAAATCCTAAACAATGGTCCCAGCATTGGGAGATCTTTCAGCCTACCCATAGAAACCTAGAACCTAAATCTACTTCCACTAAAATATCTTAAATTGGTTATCTATTTCTAGCATACCACAATGGTCATGATACAAAAATGTAAATGTTTTATTGGACATCAATAATGGGGTGTGCTCTGGTCTCTTAATGGTGCATTTTTTATTTGCTGGCAAATATTACGTTGCAGCACATAGACCCTCATTATGACCCTGGCGGTCGGCGGTAATTTGGAGAAAGGTACTGCCAACAGGCTGGCGGTACCTTTTCCCAAATTATGACATTGCCGGTTTGGCTCAAGCCAAACCGCCAATCTACCACTCCGTCTGCCAGGGTGGTAACAGCCGCCGGGCTGGAGGCTTCGGTCTCCAGCCTGGCGGCCGTCACAATCCCACTCTCGGGATTACAAACTCACCTACCGCCATGGTTTTCGTGGCAAGCGTACCGCCACAAAAACCATGGCGGTAGGCACTAACAGTGTCAGGGAATTCCTTCCCTGGCACTGATAGGGGTCTCTTCCACCCCCTCACTCTTCCCAGAGTCCTGGCCCACCCTCCCCCTTCCCCTCCTGACCCCCCGCACATTTACACACCCACACATACACACTCATACACACATACAAACTGACATGCACCCACGCATGCACACATACATACCCACACAACGCAACACACACCAACATACATTGTAGCACACACACACTTACAACACACAACATACAACATACACGTACACTCACATTCAGTCATTCACGCACTCATTCAACACGACTCACACCCGCATGCACGCATACAAAAACAGACACCCCCTCACATCCCCGCACCACCCCCACACACCAGCCCCGCCCCCTCTCCTGTCAGAGACCCCGACTTACCTGCTTGCAGGGGCTCCTCCGGCAGGAGACGGGACGCGGCGCTGCTGCCAGCAGTAGCAGCTGCCAGAAAAACACCGCCAGGCCGATCATTGCTTATGGCCGGCGGTGTTTTTCTGTTGTGGCGCTGTTGCTGACAGCAGCGCCACCTTACCGCCATCGCCGCCATGACCGTCGATGGTATTCCGCCAGCCTTCTGGCGGAAATTCCATCTACTGTCATAATGCGGGTGTGCGGCTGGTCTTCACGGCGATGTTATGTTGGCTGCCGTCGCCATGGCCTAAGGCGGTCAATACCACAAATGTTGTAATGAGGGCCTTAATCTTTAGTTTTTTTTTAATAATCCCTGCCACGAGTAATATTGAAGTAATGAAACTGTGGCCCCCATTCAGGCATGTACAGATACTAAAGCCTCATGGAGTGCCTTAATTAAATATAATCTAGGCAGTGTTTTAGGTATCACTCGATCTCCCTTGAGAGTGAGATAGAGTGATACCTAAAACACTGCCTAGATTAGATTTAATTAAAGCACTCCATGAGGCACACTGATCCAAGGGTTTCAGAGTATTTACAATCAAAACCCTTCTAAAAGTGCTTTACCCTTTGATATTGCCTCAATAGCAGCCAATGTCTTTGTTGATTCTCATTTGAGATCAGGTCACAGCAGCTACTTTTACAGTCTGCATTGTGGCCTTGGCTACTGAGCCAGCTGCAGAGTTCCCTAAAGCATGAATTCAATCATTCTGGGGTCCATATGTGTGTCACACATGGACTAACGAAAGTGAATCTTTTCAAATGGCAAACTTTACCAGGAGAAGTTTATTTTTAATTGGTCTCCCTTTGGAATATTTGAATCTATTCATTCTCTAATATAGTAAATCCATGTTGTATGCCTGCACAACAAAAGGAAAAGTCAGAAAGTATTAATGTGGGAACTCCTGGCTCAATCTTCTAAAGTGCGAGCAATAAAGCATGTATTTCTGCAATCTGTGTGGTGTTGTCACCCAGTATTTAAGTGTATGTTCTTGGTGATTCAAATTTACTGCCTTTATTATTCCCCACATCATTGCACAGCTGTTGAATAGTTTTGTTTTGTTCTAACAGCTGGTTGCACTGAACCATGCATATAGATCAAAGTCTTACAGTTCTCAATGGGTAACACTTGTGGAGTTTTAGGCAACTTTCCCTTGAATTGGAGGCCATCTTGTGTTCTTATTGTTAGATCATATTGAGGCTGCACATCCACAGCATTTAAGAAGGATGCCCATTGAATCCACCTAGGTTGTACTGCTCGAGCATTTGGAATGCTGGCTTTGCTGGCAGCCTCAAGGGCAGGTAGGGGAGAAACAACAATGTTGTTTTCCCTGCACCAAAAGACGCTCTTTTAGAATAGCTGTTTGTACAGCTACAAGAATGTCCTCAGTTTATGCAAAATGTGATTCTGCAGTTGAGAGTAGGTGTGATTTGTATGCGATGGGAACTCTCTGCCCCTCATTGTAGTTTACATAGGTGTAAACCGAGGTGCTTGGTTCAAATGTTCACTGCAGTGCAACACAAGCCAACCAGCTGTGCACAGCTATACACATGGAAACGTTCTATTGTACTTGTATGGGTAAAACATTTAGTAGCTAATTATATTGTTAAGGCATTGCAAAAATATTGCTTGTACTACATGAAATGAGGTATAGCCCTGGAATCAAATAGTTTTTAGAATAGTTTACAGAATTCTTTGTGGAGAGTAAAGCTTGCTTCAGCTGTGAAGCTTTTTCATTGTAAAGTATGCACATGTTGCCTTAAAGTGTTGAAAAAGAAATTGCTATGTTTGTTTTGTCTCCGACATGTCTGTTTTCAGCCCATGTGAGATAATTGTGCACGCTTTCCTCAAATGTATTTGAGCAAATGCGAGAGAAGGAAAACAAATAATGTAAAAGATTTACTCTCTCAGCCTAATAAAGCACATACACTGTTGATGTTATAAAATCCCCATCAGGGATTAGACTTTCCAAGCATAGCCTGTAAAATGTTCACCCAGTCAAGTGCTGTCTATATTGCAGCTAAGGGAAATTACATTTAAATGCACATGTTTAAATTTGTAAGAGTTAATTTCATAAACATGTGTATTTATGTGTGTTTCAAATTTTATTAGCCTGTCTATCCAAGTCAGGTGCTTAGCAAAGTCAGCTTATCAATTGTGATGTAAATATTTTAATTGTGAGATAGGGCCTTGGGTTGAATCTTCCTATGAGATCATCCTTCTTTTACTGCAAAAAGTCAGGAGTATTAATAGTTCAGGAGTAATCCTGTAAAGAAATCTAAAAGGAACTGAAACTTAATTGAACAGAAAAGTAGCTAGTAGCTAGATGCTAGTTTTTAGATACTATGGGTTAGATGAAAAACCCATCGGAAATGTCCAGAGATACTTTGAATGTATATTTTTCACTAGGTACATGCATGAGTGTATACATGTTTGAATTTATATAGTCTAACACTATTATAGATGGCCTGTCATGTTGATTATAAAAAAAGAGGAGTGTTCATTGTAGAACTGCAAGGCACTATAATTGCTTGCTATTGTAGATCATTAAAAATAGCTTTAATGCCATGTTCAGATTCTGGCTTTATTGGTTATTGAACCTACATTAGGGGCTCACTCCTTAAGGGAATGATGTGGAACTGAGTTTCTTCCACATAGCTTGATTTCTGTGTAAGACATTAGCCTGTATTAAACACCTGCTTGCTTGCATATTTCCCCCAAATTTCTTCAGGTATTAAGGAGGAAAATACGAAGATTACCTTTGCATTTTGAGATTCATCCCTTTATAAAGACTGGAGTCCAACCAGCCTCTGCAAAACGTATTTCACAAACATCAGATAAATGTGGCAATACTATTGCTTTTATTTTTTGTATTAAGCCCTTCTCAATCTGTACAAGCTTTTGTTAAAGTTCTCACCAGACGGTTGAGATTCTGGTGAACTGTGGCCACTTCTGCTGTGCTAGTCGGAAGTGCCATTCATGGATAGATTTTATGTATTGCTTCTATGCACATGTTGTACAGGTCCAGAAAAAACTAGTCCTGTACGTCATTTATTAAATGTATTGTCTACGTAGCCTTTAGACTGACAATACTTTAATCAGTAAGTGTATTACTTTTAGCAGTGTAAAACATGTGTATGTCAGCACATGGTGTAAACCTTGACAACCACGAGAGGTAGCTCTATCATTACTCAGCTAATCCCTTCTCCCATTTTATAGTGTATAGGGTAAAGACCAACAAGCCATGTCTGGTGTTCTTGATGTCTCAAAGAGGCTACTAGTTCTCAGTAGAGTGCCTATTTAACTACAACCTTTATAGGTCTGTACGTATAAAAGCACTAAGGACCATATTTATACTTTTTGACGGAAAACTGTGCAAATGCAGTTTTGCATAAAAAAGTATAGCACCAGCTTGCATCATTCCAGAGTGCCAGCCGGGTGCCAAATTTATGGAATGCCACAAGCTGGCACAAAGCGTGGGCTAGAGTCTGGGAAAATGACGTTAGCAGGGTGGGGGTGGAGGTATGAGGGAAGGGGGTTTTGCCTAAAAAAAGTATGCCATACTGGTTAGTGACAAAAATATGCCTTTACCCAGCCTAGTGTCATTTCCTGAAGCAAAACCTTCCATACCACATGACTCCTGTCTTATAAAAGACAGGAGTCATGCCCACCACCCCAATGGCCAGCAGAGGTGACCAGTGCCCCCTGGGCATGGCCATTGCACCCAGTGCCATGTAGGGGAGCCCATTTCACGGCCCCCAATGGCACTTTAAGAAATGTTTTTAAATACTTACCTATAACTGCCCTACCCATCCTTTGGTGTCCCTCTGATGTGGGTGTGGGTGTTCCTGGGGTTTGGGGTGGGCACCTGTGGGCTCTTTTCATGGTGTTTGACCATGAAAATGGGTCCACAGGGCCCCCAACGCCTGCCCGATCGAGACGTTAAATAATGGTGCTAAGCAGGCTTAGCGCCATTATTTAGGCCCGCTTCCTCTCGTTCACCATTTTTGCACGGGAGGATAAATAAGGTGCTGGCAGTCATTTTTTGAACGTGAATGCCTACCTTGCATCTCATTGACGCAAGGAAGTTTCACGCATCCAAAACAGAACATTAACTCCAATATTTTGATGTTAGACCGGTCTAGCATCAAAATATAAATATTGAGTTAAGTTTGCGCTGAATTTGCGTCGAAACAATGATGCAAAGTTGGCACAAACATAGTATAAATATGCCTCTAAGTTTTGGGATCTATAATATCTTAACTCCACCCATAAGTGAATTATTTCAAAGAGGTATGCAGCATGTGCATTCACCTCTCTTCCTGCATATCTAACAAAGATATATGGGTGTGTGTGCTTGTCTGAGTGTTCATCGGCATGCTCTGTATCCATTGGGCACCACAACTTATCTGTATGCACGAACGTATCCTGTTTTAACATCAACTGCCACAATCTCCACTCATGAGTAAAATGTTTCACTTGCATAAGCTGCATGTGCAGCTATCACAAAGGTAGCTTTCCCTCCTAAATTGGCAACTCTATTTTCTTGGAGGTCCTGTGTAAGTGCCTCTCTGTATTTAGCTCCTATTGCAGGTGTAGGAGCCGCTATTTAAAGAGAACGGATTCAATCAA
Organism: Pleurodeles waltl; assembly: GCF_031143425.1. Classification (NCBI taxonomy): domain Eukaryota; kingdom Metazoa; phylum Chordata; class Amphibia; order Caudata; family Salamandridae; genus Pleurodeles; species Pleurodeles waltl. The sequence continues at coordinate 763,787,275 of NC_090444.1, read as the reverse complement.
TAAGAATCATAATTGGGAAACCACAGATGGGGATTCTAAGTTTTAAGAGTCAAGTTTGACTAAGTTACAGAAAGAATTAGGGTTCTTTATTTTATCTGAAGGTGGTTTTAACCATGATTACAACTGACATATCAGTATACTTGTAATGATAGTTCTCTTGAGTGTGTTCATTCAAGACTACTCAGTGGACCTGTAGGGTAGGGCAAACCATGATATCAACTAGGTAGACGACTATTGATTGAAGGATCAGATCAGAAAAGATTGCGTTCATAAATTGCTGGAAAGCAGCAGGGATATTAGGTCTTCTGAATGCTGTCTTCCTTTTGTCTCCTAATGCCACATAAATGATAGGAACCTCTTCGGTCTAGTTTAGTGAAGATTGGACTGCTTCCAAAATGTCTTACATGTTAGGCAATGTATAGTCCTTGATAGTCATCTAATTTAAACCACTGTAATCAATACAGGGCCGGAGTTCAGATGCTTCTGGCATGGGTACAAAAAGCAAGGATGCCCCATCAGGTGACTTTGACAGAGCTATCAGACCATTTACTAGGCTAGCATCAACCTGCTCTCTTAGGGCTTGTCATTCCATAGGAGTAAGATGTCAATAACACAGTCAAAGAGATGAAGAAGAGATGGGGCCAAATGTAGCAAAGGTTTTGAAAGTCGCAAACAGCGAATTTCGCTGTTTGCGATGTGCAAAACCCACATTGTGATGTCCAATTCCAGTTTTGCGAGTCGGTAACCTGGTTACCGACTCGCAAAACGGGACTGCGAGTGGCAAACAGGAAGGGGAGTTCCCCTTCCTATTTGCGAGTCGCAGCGTGATGCTGCATTGCTTTGTGACCGCGAAAGCGGTCGCAAAGCAATTGCAGTTACCACCAGTGTCACACTGGTGGTAACCCATTTGCAAAAGGGAAGGGGTCCCCAATGGGACCCCTTCCCCTTTGTGAATGGCCTGGAAAACATTTTTTCAGGGCAGGCAGTGGTCCTATTGACCACTGCCTGCTCTGAAAAAATGAAACTGAAATGTTTTATTTTTTCATTTTGTAATGCGTCTCGCTTTCCTTTAAGGAAAACAGGCTGCATTACAAAAAGAAAACTGCTTTATTTAAAAGCAGTCACAGACATGGTGGTCTGCTGTCTCCAGCAGGCCACCATCCCTGTGAGTGCTGTGAGTCACAAGGGGGTCGCAAATTGCAACCCACCTCATTAATATTAATTAGGTGGGCCTTTACGACCCCCTTGCGAGCCACAGATGGTGTCAGGGACACCATCCTGCATCCTGAATGGCGACTCACAAATTGCGAGTCGCTCTGACTCGCTATTTGTGAGTCGCAATTCAGGACATACCTACATCTGGCCCATAGTCCCTTAATTATTGACTTTTGGAAAACATCATGATAGGTATCAAGAATCTAAGTGAGCAGAGCAAAACAGACAAAGCTGATTTGTCAGAATGAGCTCCAGGATTTCTAAAGGAAACTCAGTTAGCTGTACAGTGTGGGACACAGTAATTTGAGCCCTAAACCACAGTCTTAGATGACCACATGGAGTAAGGATTGTGTCTGGCTATCCAATTTATTCCCAAATTGATAGTTTAACACAGAAAAGAAATCAGATCGAAGGCAAGGGTTTTATAGTGGGTCACTCCACAAATGACCAGTCTTCAAACTTCGCACACAAAAACATACTAAGCCTTACAGAACAATGACTATTTGCCTCAATAAACTAATACATTTCTACAAATGTACCAGAAACCTCAGCTCAGATGGACATAACATAACATAACATAACATAACATAACATAACATAACATAACATAACATAATATGAGATGCTTCATACACTGACACACTTATGGAGCACTAAAATATCTAAATCACATAACCTTTTACAGGCACTGTTTACTATTGATATGGGCTCCAATTGTGAGAAAGGAGCCTCTTTCTAGCATGGATACCCCCACTTTTGCCTGTTTATCAGTGTGTTTTTACTGTCTCAATGGGATCCTGCTAGTCAGGACCCCAGTGCTCATAGTTTGTGGCCTACATGTCAGTACGTTTGACTGTTTTGTCAGTATGCTTGACTGTGCCACTGGAGTCCTGCTAATCAGAACTCCAGTGATTATGCTCTCTCTGGTTCCAAATTTGTACTTATATAGTGGTAACCCAGTATACCACTCCAAATTGGCATACTGGACCCCCCTTATAAGTCCCTAGTATATGGTACCTAGGGACCCAGGGCATTGGGGTTCCCGGAGATCCTTATGTGCTGCAGCATTTCTTTTGCCACCCATAAGGAGCTCATACAAACACTTCTTCAGGACTGTCATTACAGCATGAGTGAAATAGAGTAAGTACTATTTCACAGCCATTTTCACTGCACCAGGTCACTTATAAGTCACCCATATGCCAAACCTTCATATCCTGAAGGTTAGGTGCACAGTAACTGTGTGTGAGGGCACCCCTGCACTAGCAGAGGTGCCCCCACGTCATCCAGGCCCATTTTCCTGGACTTTGTGAGTGCGGGGATGCTATTATAAGTGTGCACTACATAGAGGTCAATACATATATGTAGCTTCACAATGGTAACTCCAAAAATGGCCATGTAAGGTGTCTAAGAACTGGGAATTGTACCCCAATGCGGATTCTGGTATTGGTGGTCCAATTCCATGCACCCTGGGGGCTCCACCATGGCCTCCCTGTACTGCCATTCCAGCCTTTTGAGGTTTCCATTGCAGCCCCAGCTGCTGTCACCTCACAGACAGGATTCTGCCCTCCTGGGGCTTGAGAAGCTCAATCCCAGGAAGGCAGAACAAAGCATTTCCTTTAGGAGAGGGGTGTTACACCCTCTCCCTTTGGAAATAGGTGTTACAGGAATTGGAGGGTTATCCTCCAAGAGCCTCTGGAAATGCTTTGAAGGGCACAGTTGGTGCACTTCTTGCATAATCCAGTCTACACCGGTTCAGGCACTCCCAGTCCCTGCTCTGGCGCAAAACTGGATAGAGAAAAGGCGAATGGCCGCTCCCTTTCCATCACCACCCCAAAGGTGGTGCCCAGAGCTTCTCCAGAGTGTCCATAGGTTCTCCAATCTTATTTTCAGGATAGTCAGGGAACTCTGGGAGCATCTGAGTGGCCAGTGCCAGCAGGTGACATCAGAGACCCCTCCTGATAGGTGATTACATGGTTAGGTGATCAATCCCCCTCTCAGGGCTATTTAGGGTCTCTCCTCTGGGTGTTTCCTCAGATTCGGATTGCAAGACTCCAGCGGGTCTCCTCTGCATCCTTTGCTTTCCTTCTACCCTCGGACCAACCTCAGAACTGCTCCAGGAACTCTACAACTTGCAACAAAGTATCGAAGACAGCTACTGCAGCTCTGTAACTCCAGTTTCTACCAGCAACTGCAACAGTTTCCCGGTCGTGCACGCTCTAAGGACTACCTGTCTTCAACCTGCACCAGCAGGACTGAAGGAATCTCCCATGGAGTGATGGAGTCACTTCCCTGCTTCAGCAGGCACCTTTCTGCAGCGACGACCGTTACCCTGGTTCCCCTCTCCTGTCAACGAGCATGGATCCTGGAACACAGGTGGTAGACTGAAGCGACCCTGACTGTCCAAAGGTCCAACTGTCCACATTTGGTGGAGGTAAGAGCTTGCCTTCCCAGAACAGACAGTACCCCTGAGCACCGTGTGTTTTGAAGCTCCTAGGACTTCTGTGCTCTTCTCCAAGGAATCCTTCATGCAAAGCTTAGCCCAGGTCCCCAGCGCTTTATCCTGCTCCCTGAGTTGTTTTCTGGCAGCGTGGGATCCCTTCATGTAGTGCTGCGATGACCGTGATTTGAAACTTCTGTGCCCCATGTCCTGGGACCCCTACGTGTTCTGCCTGGTCTTCTGAGGGCTCTCTGAAGTGCTGAGAGCCCCCTCCGTCTTCTTAGTTTGAGTTGAGACCTCCAGGTCCCGCCTGGGCCCGGGCAGCGCCTTTTTTTTCTGCCAAACGGGTCTCTTGCATGACCCAAGGATTGTTGGGGGAATCTAACAATGAAAACCAGACTGCATTCATCTACTCGACGTGGGACATCTCTTGCACCAAGAAGGAACCCGCAGCTGTCTTCTTTGGTGCATCTCTGACTTTTTCTTCCAACTGGAGGTTTCACTTTTGCACCTTCATCCAGGTTAGCAGGGGCTCCTGTTCTTCCTGGACTCTTCGGCTGTTCTTGGACTTGGTTTCCTCTCTCAGCAGGTCTTCAGGTCCAGGAATCCATTGTTGGTGCCTTGCAATCTTGCTGGGTTTTTGCTATGTTCTTTATCACAACTTCTAGTGTGTTGTAAGGAAACTTGCTCTTCTTTACTCCTGTTTTCCTCGGCTCTGGGGTGGGGTACTTTACTTACCTTTAGTCTTTTCTTACACTCCCAGCACCCTTTTACACACCACTCTTGCCTAGGTGGAAAACCGACATTCGCATTCCACTATTTTAGTATATGGTTTGTGCTCCCCCAGGCCCATTGTAATCTATGGAGATTTTCACTATTTGTACTACTTTATGACTGTTTACTTACCTGATTTTTGTTACTAGTGTATATGTTGTGCATAATACTTACCTCCTAAGGGAGTATAGCCTCTAAGATATATTTGGCATTGTGTCACTAAAATAAAGTACCTTTATTTTGGGTAACCCTGAGTATTGTCTTTCATGAATGTGAGTACTATGTGACTACAGTGGTATTGAAAAAGCTTAGCATGTCTCCTAGTTCAACCTTGGCTGCTCTGCCTACAGCTACCTCTAGACAGCTTGGCTTCTAGTCACTGACTACGTTTCACTAACAATGGATAACTGGACCTGGTATAAGGTGTAAGTACCTGTGGTACCCACTAAAAACCAGGCCAGCCTCCTACACCACTGCCACAGATGAAGCTTAAGTCAAGCTGACTTTTTTGGAGGCAGATTAGTAGACATTTAGAGAGCATGTTGGCTTGATAAAATTCAAGTACAGTGGAAGATGGATGTTAGGACTATTCCTCAGGCCCAAACCTAAAATGCCTGGCAATATGTTTCAGGAATTAGCCTTTATATTGGCCAAAAGAGCTGTGACAATGACGTGGAAGAAGAGATTTGGAGCCTCATATATTAGACCAATACTTAGTGGAGAGAAAAGGAGAGCTGCAAGGTGACCCCCTATAACAAATATATGAGATTAAGTGCTAGAAGCCTTTAGGATCCACTCAGATAGAAGGAGTGACATAGAAGAGGATGGAGGGGGTGGGTGATCATGGGCAAGTAATCTCACAAATACGGAGTCTTCTAGCAAGATTAAGAAAGAACAATCCCAATAAAAGGAACCACATGGACCAAATGAATTAGACACAGGAGCCATTGAAACAAATAGTGCACGCTGAAGAAATTGGCATGTAATAATATACATGATGAAAATGTATAACAGTAAACAATAGTGTAACACTTTATGATAAAATCAATAAAGATACATTCTAGTTATATTGTTTATACGTTCTTAAGTAATAAAGGCCCTCATTACAACCCTGGCGGTAAATCCTGCTTACCGCCGTGCAGAAGACCGCCACCGAATTCTGCTACAGGTATTACGACCCACAGCTCGGAATCCGCCACAATACAGACACCCACACAAGTCCGCCACACCAAAGGTCAGTGATAAACTGGCGATAACAAAACCGGCACCGTCACGCCAACAGGAATATGCCCACACTATCACGACCCACGAATCAACACGGCGGACTTTCAACCGCGGTAAACCATTGGCGGTACACACCGCCACACTCAAAATACACATTTACAAAACACCACCACATTGGACAATTCAAAATACACACACCTGATACACATACACATACACACACCACACCCACACACCCAATCCAATATAAAACACCCACCCACATTACGCACAAACCCTTACTACCATAAATTTGAAAGCAGGCCAGAGAGAGACACTACCTTAAACAACACCAGCATCCACAGACACACAACACCATCACTTACACAACATCCATGCACCTCAAACAACACACAACACATCCCCTCACACATCACAACAGACAGCACCTCACACATTACCCACACCACATCATGGCACCTCAACAACACCCCAGGTTCTCTGAGGAGGAGCTCAGTGTCATGGTGGAGGAAATCATCTGGGTAGAGCCACAGCTATTCGGATCACAGGTGCAGCAGACATCCATTGCAAGGAAGATGGAGCTATGGCGGAGAATTGTCGACAGGGTCAACGCAGTGGGACAGCATCCAAGAACTAGGGATGACATCAGGAAGAGGTGCAACGACCTACGGGGGAAGGTGCGTTCCGTGCTCTCCAGATACCAGATTGCAGTACAGAGGACTGGCGGTGGACCCCCACCTCCTCCCCCACAACTAACAACATGGGAGGAGCAAGTCTTGGCAATACTGCATCCTGAGGACCTCACAGGAGTAGCAGGAGGACTGGACTCTGGTAAGGCAAATCTTGACTACTTTATCCCCCGCCCTACCTGCATGCCATCACATACCCCACCCTCACCCTCACACCCATCACCCCAACAGCCCACATATACCCCACCAACACAACCAACACATCCCAAAAACAAGCTCTGCATGTAACACCAATGCATGGACACCCATCACCAAAGCATGTCCAGTACAGATACCCACACAGACCCCAAACCAACTATCACACAAGGACCAAGGAAAGAATGCAAGCACTGGAGTACAGGGTCACTCACCCATTGCACACAATGGCACACACAGATGCAGTAATCATGCTCAGGACCCCTACCCAACGTCACCGGACAGGAGGTGCCAGACATATCCAGTCCCCCCACAGAAGAGACCCACAGTGATGACAGCAGCTCTGCACAACTGGATCAAGATGACCAGCCCGGCCCATCTGGGACCTCGGGACAGTCGGTTCCCCTGACACAGTCACAAACCACCAGAGATTCTCCCCCTTCAGGAAAAACCATCACAGCACCCACCCAGCGGGCACATCCCTCTGTCCCCAGGACACGTCAATCAGCAGTGTGCCCACCACTACAGGGAACCCAGGCAACCCCACTAACACAGGACGATAAGGGACCTTGGGGCAGTGGCAGTGAGCACACGGTTCAGGGGACAGAGGCACAGGACAACAGGGAAGCTGGGAGGACTGCTGTGCGACAGGGGGAGGACAGGCCCAGGAAACCCACTCTCCACAAGGCCCTCTCCAACATCATGGGAGCTTACCAGCATTCCCAGGAGACGATGGCAACGGTACTGGCCAAGTTTCAGGAGACCCAGCGGCTGTAGGAGGAACACTACCTTGGGATGAGGCAGGACTTGAAGTCCATTAACAACACCCTGGTCACCATTGCAGGGGTGCTGGCAGACCTTGTCATCACCAGGAGGGACACAGTGGCACAACAAGGGGCCCCTGACACTAGCTTGGATGATGAACAGCCCTCCACCTCCGCTGGCGGTAGTGGACAGGAGGCACCGCCACAGGAACACGACACCAGCACCCTACCCCGTGCAGATGGAGAACCACCCCGCAAACGGTCCCTGAGATCCAGGAACAAGACAGAGAACATTGCCAAGACTCCCGCCAGGAAATGAGACCCTCCTGAACGTCACCTTTCTGTCCCACTTTGTCACCCTGTCCATCCTTAAACTGCCATTGCTCCACTTCCTATGCCCCTTTGGACAATACACCTGTGAAACAAATAGATTGGACTCTGCCATGGACATTCCTCCACTATCCCCCCAGCCCATTTGACAACCCCCTCCACTTATTAGCACAGAAATAAACACACTTCAATCACAAAACAATCTGGAGTCAGTCTGTGCTTTCACAAATGTGTAATTGCAATAACCATGGAATATAGCAATGTCAATTTACTTGTTCACATACCAATGTAACACAGCTGTAGGCCAGGAGGAAATATAGCAGAGGGCACAAAGTGGGACCCACATCTGTGAAATGGAAATGCAAAGTGACAAGTAAGGGTCCATACACTGAGTGAAAATGACAGACTTATGCTAGTTCCAACAATAGTATGAGATGTGGGAGGCAGTGACATCTTTTTACCTGTGTCTCACTGGTATTGCATGATTATGTTGTTT